>NC_044036.1:259396790-260020290 GCF_901765095.1 Microcaecilia unicolor
TACATCCCCTTATTATATTATATTGTAAAGTACTGTATTGTATTGTACTCACATAGCAATGGTGCAAGGACACAAGATACCCTGAAACACCATAGGGACTTAAGCCCACATCATGCCTATCTAGTATATTAATGTAGGGCACATGGCACATGTGGGGCACACCTCTGTCCCATGGTGCAGGACATCTGGGCCTGTCCATTCTACCATGTCTGTTGGCCATGTAGCACACCACACAATTACTACAGAGAGGAGGGGATTAAGTCATGCCACATACCAAAATTACAGCATGCCTACACAAACAGCTGTCCCATAACCAAGTGCCAAGGTGCATGCCCTGTACAGAAAGCACTATGTGACTGCAGCTGTGACAGGATAGATGTGTGCCAAAGGATACATATGACCAAAACCATTCCACATCACACACCAGTCATAATGACAACCACACATATAGGGTTGCTGAAACAAGACAAGCAACTGTCAGTCCACATAACATACCCTTGGCAGGACAGAGGCTGTATAATGAGCATGTCCCTGTCATTGTTTTTCCAGAAGATTCCATGTGTGGTTATTATTATTATTATTATTATTTTGTTACATTTGTATCCCACATAGAAACCTATGGAACTTTGGAAGGCTAAGTGCTTTGAAAATATGCCTCATACTCTCCCTTGGCTCTCAGACCACTGCACTGACCATCTGGCTATTTCTTCACTCAGGGGAAGAGTAATAAGAAGGAGCAGCAAGCTCAACACTGGCCATCTTTTTGGGCAGACTGGATGGACCATGCTGGTCTTTATTTGCCATCATTTACTATGTTACAATGTTGCACTTATCTATATTTTTAAAAAACAATGCTTTTTACTTCAGTAATCTGAACAGATGAATAAAAGACTTTAGGATGCTATATTACTCCTGGAATAAAGAGGAATGAAGCCAGAGAGCTGAATAGATATTTGCCCATAGTTTGGTCCCGTACCCCTGCTCCCTGTAGTACCCCATTATCCTCCAAAGAGGTTGATAAACACACAAGTCAAACTTTTCCCTCCCTCTCCCCATCATTAAGCAGACTGTAGCAGGAGGTCTGCAGTCGAGTGCCCTGCTGCCCTGCCTTGCTCTGCTAGTCCTCAGGTGTATTACACGGAGTCATTTGTCAGTTGTCATTAGAACATTTTATAGGTTGCATTCTCCCTGCCCTCCAGAGCTCTGAAAAGGTCAAACATCAAGCAAGAAACAGCTCTGGAATAGACTTGCTGATTTTCTGTTTAAATACCAGATGACATCTGAAGGTGGGCCAAGCTGCTGAAAAGCTCAAGGCACACAGCGCGGCAGCTTGCACTGGTCTGTTTACTTCCTGGATGCTTGTGTTCTATTCAGTTAGAGTCCCTCTTTGATAAAGCTTTTTTTTTTTCCTGTGTGGCAGTCCTAAATCATCTAGGTTGCCAGTCCAAGGAACCTCTGCAAGTATAACAGGGTGTGAACTAGCAAAGCTTAGAATACACTAAGTGGGGTTAGGATTTAAAAGCAGCCTCAAAAAGGTGGGAGTTTAGCCTAGATTTGAAGACAACCAGAGCTGGAACTTGACATACTTATTCAGGAAGTCTGTTCCAGGTGTATGGTGCAGGAAGATAACAGGAACAGAGTTTGCAGTTCACAGTGGAGAAGAAGAGTGCAGATAAGAGAGATTTGCTCAATGAACAGAGTTCCCTGGGAGGAGTGTAGGGACAGATAAGAGTGGAGAGGTACTGAGGAGCTGCAGAGTGAATGCATTTGTAAGTCAATAAGAGGAGTTTGAATTGTATGTGGAAATGGATAGGGAGTCAATGAAATGACTTGAGAAGAGGGCTAACATGAGCATAGCAACACTGGCAGAATATAAGTTGTGAAGCAGAGTTTTGAACAAATTGAAGGGAAGAGAGATGGCTTAGTGGGAGACTTGTGAGAAGCAAGTTGCAGTAGTCTGTTGTGGATAAGGGCTTTGGTAGTGTGCTCAGAAAGGAAGGGATGAATTTTGGTGATGTTATAGAGAAAGAAATGACAGGTTTTAGCAGTCTGTGCAGAGAGAGATGTGTCAAAGATGACCCCAAGGTTACGAGCTGATGAGACAGGGGAAGATAAGAATGTAATCCATGGGATAGAGGATGGGGGAAGAGGCGAGATGGGTTTAAGGGGAAGGATAAGAATCTTAGTCTTGGCCATTTTATTTTCAGATGGTGGTGAGACATTCAGGTAGCAATGTTGAGATTTCTGGTATGGAAAGGTAGATCTGGGAGTCATCAGCATAAAGATGATACTGAAAACCATAGGAGATCAGAGCTCCAATGGAAGAAGTATAGATGGAGAAAAGAAGAGGTCCAAAGACAAAGCCCTGAGGTACACCAATTGATTGTGAGATAGAAGTGAATGAGTATCCACCAAAGCATACACTAAAAGTGTGATGGGAGAGATAAGAAGACTTCTAAAAAAGAACAGAGCCCTGAAATCCAAATGAGGACAGCGTATCAAGGAGTAGGTGGTTATCAACAGTGTCAGAAGCTTCAGATAGATCGAGAAGGGAGAGGATAGGATACGGACCTTTGGATCTGGCCAGGAATAGGTCATTGGAGACTTTAGCAAGAGTTGTTTCAGTTGAATGTAGAGGGCAAAAGCCAGACTGAAGTGGAACAAGAACAGCTTGAGATGAAAGAAAGTCAAGACAACAGCACATTCAAGCATCTTGGATAGGAAAGGGAGCAGGGATGTGGAGCAATAATTGGAAGGGCAGTAGGGTCCAATGAAGATTGTTTGAGGAATGGTGTAACTATAGCATGTTTGAAGGCATCAGGAACAGTTGCAGAGGAAAGTGAAAATATGACAGAAGGGATGACAGTTGGAGAGATAGTGCTGAGTAGATGGGTGGGAATACACAGATAGTCAGTTTGGAGGAGGAAAGAAAATGTGCAATTACATCTTCAGTGATTTTAGAAAAGGAGAAAGGAAGCAGGGGTTGAAGGAGGATTGACAGAATGGAATAGGAAAGGAGAGGTGGAGGTAACTTGGTCAAGAACTCAAGGTTAATCTTGTGAACCTTATCATGAAAGTACTCAGCCATAGTGTAAAGAGTATGTAGGACAGGCCCCAAAGGAACCCTGGGATAGGCCAGAATACCCCCGTTATAGGCAGGCATTCCCCAGGAAAAAACTAGAAATAAAGAACTACAACTCCCAGCATGCCCCAAGGGAGACCGGGGATAAGAGAAACTATGTGCATTCCCAGGAGTCTCCAGAGGAGGGCCGCAGGGGAAGGAATAAGGCTGATTCTCCAACCTGGTGGAAGAGGTGGTGGAACAGGTGGGTGGAGAAAGAAGAGCCACCAAAGAGCTTTAATGAAAGAAAGGGTGAGCAGCTGGGGGAAGGGCGGGGCGAGGAGAATATGGAGTGGGCTCCTGAGGAGAGAGAGGCAGAGAGTGAGCCTTGCCCTATGGAGTTGACTGAACCGGAGAACACCCTGGAAGAGCCGATGGACTTTTCAGCTCTGGCTCAGCGAAAGCCAAGGAAGTAGCGGGGCCAAGCCGGGTCAAGCGGGAGGAGGTCAGGTAGGAGTATGACTGACCAAGAGGGTGGGACCCTAGGCTTTGAGCCCGCGCAAAGCCATTACTGGGTGTTTTGAAAGTTTGGCCTAAAATTGAACTGTGTTTTTGAAAGCCTGGCTAAATTGAGCTGTGTTTTGGAAAGCTTGGCTAGAACTGAACTGTATGTTGAAAGCATGGCTAGACCTGAACTGTGTTTTGAAAGCCTGGCTAAACTGAGCTGTATTTTGAAAGCTTGGCTAGACCTGAACTGTGTTTTGAAAGCCTGGCTAAACTGAGCTGTATTTTGAAAGCTTGGCTAGAACTGAACTGTGTTTTTTTTTTTTGAAAGCCTGGCTCAATTGAGCTGTGTTTTGGAAAGCTTGGCTAGAACTGAACTGTATTTTGAAAGCCTGGCTAAACTGAGCAGTGGGGTAAAGCTTGGCTAAAAGTGAACTGTGTTTTGGAAAACCCCGCTACACTGAACAGGGTATTTTTTTCTTTGTTTTTTATTATTTGCTGCTACTCTTCCCCAGGAGGGAGGGAGAGGAAGCAGCTGTGGAAGCCTGGACTGGGAAACTAACCGGATTGAGAAAGGTGAATGATAACTGTGCTTTGTTTTGTGTTTTGGTGCCACAACTGAGTGAAGGAGGGAAGCCCCTCCTAGGCAATAAAAAGCTTCATTGTTCTGAGGAAAAAAAAAGAGCAGTACTGGAAGGTGTTCTTCAGGCTGGGGAGAGCTGCAACCGCTGAGAAAAGAGGATCCACTTTACAATTGGTGTCAGAAGTGGGATCACTTCGCGGACCTGTCGCTCGAGGAGGCCAAGACCAGCAGGACAGAAAAGCCCGACGGAGGGGCCAACGCTGAGAAAGGCGCAGATCCGTCTGGGGTTCCGGTAAGCGGGGCCTAGATTGGGGGAAATAAAGGGATCCTAGTAAAAGGGGAAACATAAGTAGTGAAACCGCACTTGGAGGTGTCCTCTGTTTTTTTTTCCACCAGGAGTCGCTGTTCCGGAGCAAGGATGGATCCCAAGGAGATCTTCGCTTGGATGACGATGCAGTTCCAGAAACAGCAAGAACTGACGGGGAAGATGGTGGAAGACTCCTTGACGGCAGCACGAGAGCAGCAACAACCGGTGCTGAATATGCTCCAGGACTTTTTTCAGCGAGGGATCGAGGCTCCCAGGGGCGGTGGAGCCGGAGCAACTGGACAGGGGCCAGGAGGAAGCGGTGCGGTAGGACCTTTATCCCTGAACTCACTTACTTGGGGAAAGTTGTCTGAGCAGGATAATGTAGATGATTTCCTGACCGCCTTCGAGAGGGTGGCGGTGGCCGCAGGGTGGCCACAAGAGCAGTGGGCCATGCGGTTAGTGCCTTCATTATCTGGGGAGGCTCTAGGAGCCTTTAGAGACTTGGCTCCTGGGGACGCTGCCAACTATGGGAGGTTGAGAGAGGCCATTAAAGACCGGTATGGACTGAGTACCCAGGCTTATAAGCGTAAGTTCTGGTCTACTAAATGGGAAAAGGGGGAAACCCCTAAAGCGCTGGCCACTAGACTGATGGACTTGGTAAAAAAATGGTTGGAACCTGATCGCCACACCACGGGAGAGATTCTTCAAGAATTAGTAGTGGAGATTAGGGCAGGATTGGTCCAAAGGGGCTGTAAGACGGTGGAGGCCGTGACAGTCGGGTTGGAGTGTTATTTGGAAGCCCAACATTGGGGAGAACCCGACCTGGAGGGCGGTAAGCCCCGACCGGTGGGAGGCTGGGGTTCCAAAAGTTCATTCTTGAAGACAGATCCCCAGGGGGGGAAACCCAATTACGGCTGGGGTGGTAAAAAGCCCGTAGTGCCCTCAGGTCCTGAAAAAAGGCCCCCGCGTATGAAGGAAAAATCTGTTATAAGTGTGGGAAGACTGGGCACTTCCGGAGGGATTGCCCAGGTTGAGAGGGATGGACCTCGCAGGTTGCCCAAGGGTTTAGACCTCGGTATACTGCTAAGGTGGAGGTTGAGGGTTTACCGATTGTAGCCATGTTAGACTCCGGGACAGACTAGTCCATGATCTCCAGGAGGTTATGGGAACAAATAAGAAAGAGGAGGACAGGAGGTAAGGATACCTATGAGGGAGCAGTGGCTATTCAATGTATACATGGGGCCAGTACTCGTTATACCCTCCATAGGGTTCACTTGAAGGGGCCCACAGGGGAGATAGAGATAGCCGTTGCCGTTCTGCCCAGACTGCCACAGGAGATGCTTTTGGGAAGGGACTGGCCCCCCTTTACCGAGTGTATTAGTGAAAAAAAAGTGTTGGTCACTACCCGCTCTCAGGCTCGGCGAGACCCTGAGGCTGAGGAAGAGGGAATAGGAGGTATTTTTCCTTTTCAAGGGGAGGTCTTAGGGGAGCCGGGAAAAGAGAGAAAGGGGAAAGCTTTGGAAAAAAAGGAGCAGAGGGGCAGACGGGAGGCCTTGGAGCAGGCAAGAAAAGAAAGTTATCTGCCAGTGGCCCCGAGATAATTGAGCGAGCAGTTTCCCCAGTTTCATAGGGAGCAGGCCACGGACCCTACTTTAGAATATGCCTGGGAACGGGCCCGACAGGGGGAGGGCCAGGAAGCCCCGGGGTTCATGATAGAGGGGGACATTCTATATCGCAGGGTACCCAATTGGGAGAACTCTGAAGCGGGGAGACAGCTAGTAGTCCCCAAGCTTTCCGTCCCATAGTAGTAAGGCTCACGCATGATCACCCTTTGGGGGGGCATAAGGGCTCCCAAGCTACCCTGACTCAGATATTGGGCCGGTTTTATTGGCCAGGAGTTTATGGGGAGGTGGAGAGGTATTGCAAGTCCTGCCCCAACTGTCAGAAGGTGACAGACCGGCTACCGCCTAAGGCCCCGTTAAAACCCCTTGCTAGAGTGGAACAACCGGGGAGGAGAATAGCCATGGATATTATTGGCCCAGTGACAAAATCTCAGAGAGGCTTCCTCTACGTTTTAGTGGTTATGGATATGGCCACTAGGTACCCCTGGGCCATTCCTTTGAGAAGCATATCAGCGAAGGTCATTGCCAGGGAACTGATAAAAATCTTTTGTGAGGTGGGATTCCCCCAAGAAGTTTTGACCGACAGGGGGTCCAACTTTATGTCAAGTACCTTAAGGCAAGTGTGGGAGGCTTTTGGGATACAACATATCCGTACAGCGGCCTACCATCCTCAAACTAATGGGATGGTGGAACGTTTTAATAGAACTTTAAAGGGTATGTTAAAAAAAGCGTTAGGCGAGGATAGGACAGGTTGGGACCAACTGTTACCCTTCGTGCTATATGCCTACAGGGAGAAGGTGCAAGACTCATTAGGAGTTGCGCCTTATGAATTGATGTTTGGACGGAGGCCCAGGGGCATTTTAGATATTTTACAGGAACACTGGGTACCCCCGGACACCTCCGATCAGTCAGTGGTCGAATACCTACAGGATCTGAGGACCAGATTAAATAAGTTACAGGAATATTCCCAGGATAGGCTTGAACAGAGCCAAAATCGTCAAAAGGAATATTATGATAAGGGTACTCGTGAGAGGGAGTTTGTAATAGGAGATAGGGTCCTTATCCTAATCTCGGAGGATCCTCATAAGTTTGCCTCTAGGTGGAAGGGTCCCTGGGTGGTGAGGAGGAGACTTGGGCTTCTTACATATGAGGTGGCGAACGAAAAAGGGCGGCTCCAAACCTTCCATGTTAACCTGATGAAACCCTGGGTAGCAAGGGTAGGCTTTCAGACCCGGGGAGAGGAAAAGGAGGGAGAAGAGTTGGGACCGCAAATAAGAGATATTTTCAAGCCCGGTGAACCAGGGGTTAATCCCCGGTTGACACAAGTACAAAAGAAAGAGATAGGAAGGCTCTTGAAAGGGTTTGATGATGTGTTGACGGCCTGCCCTGGAAATACTCACCTAGTGGAGCATGACATCATAACGGAAAGGGGTAAAGTAGTTCGGCAAAAGCCATATAGGCTGTCCCCCATGAAAGGAGGGATGGTGATAAAACAGGTCCAGGAAATGTTAGACTGCGGGGTGATCGAAAGAGTCAAATAGTCCCTGGTCAAGCCCAGTGGTGTTAGTACCAAAAACCCGAAGGGGAGTGGAGATTCTGCATAGATTTCCGCCAGCTTAATAATATTTCTCAAGCAGATGCATATCCTATGCCCTATATTGAGGAGCTGGTGGACAGGCTAGGATGCTGCACAATATCTCACCACCCTGGACTTGACAAAAGGGTACTGGCAGATTCCCCATTCGTCAGGGGCACAAGCTAAGACCGCCTTTAGTACGCCCATAGGCCTGTACCAGTTCAAAAGATTGCCCTTTGCCTTAATTCAGCAGCTGCAAGCTGCCCAGAGGTTGCTGGACAGGGTTCTCCGACACATCAGGCATATGCTGCCGCATATATGGATGATGTGGTAATACATAGCGGAGACTGGAACACCCATTTAAACCAGGTAGAGTCAGTGCTGCAGGCTTTTAGGGGAGGCAGGTCTCACCCTGAACCCAAAAAATGTTATTTTGTGCAGTACAGGGTGAAGTATTTAGGGTACAATGTGGGAAGGGGAGAGGTCCGGCCCTTATTGAATAAGGGTTAAAAGCATCAAGAGTTTCCCAGACCAAACACCAAGAACAATTGCGTTAGATTCCTGGGGATGGTAGGGTATTACCGCAGGTTCATCCCTCATTTTTCCGCAATGGCCACTCCCTTAACTGACATGCTGAGAGGAAAGAATCCGGACCACTTGAGGTGGGGATGGGAGGAGTTGAGGGCATTTGAACAGATGCAGAGGGCCCTGTGCCAGGAACCTGTGCTGAAGGCAGTTGATTTTGAAAAGCCCTTTATCCTTCAAACAGATGCTTCAGGGAGGGGGTTAGGCGCAGTGCTGTCCCAAGAGCATGAAGGGGAGGAACACCCGGTGCTTTATTTAAGCCGGAAGCTCCTGCCTCATGAGGAACATTACTCCACCATAGAAAAGGAGTGTTTAGCCATACGATGGGCAGTGCAGGAGTGTAGTGTCTATTTAGAAGGGAGAAAATTTAAGTTGGTAACGGACCATGCTCCCCTGAAATGGTTGAATGTAATGAAGAATAATAATGGGAGACTAATGCGATGGTACTTAGCATTGCAGCCTTTCCAATATGCTGTGGAGCATCGTCCCGGCGATGTTTAGGAAATGTTGATGCTCTGTCCCCGGGTGGAGGAGGAGGAGGAAAAAGAATGCGGGGGTAGAAATTTAAGGGGGGGGGGGTATGTAAAGAGTATGTAGGACAGGCCCCAAAGGAACCCTGGGATAGGCCAGAATACCCCCGTTATAGGCAGGCATTCCCCAGGAGAAAAACTAGAAATAAAGAACTACAACTCCCAGCATGCCCCAAGGGAGACCGGGGATAAGAGAAACTATGTGCATTCCCAGGAGTCTCCAGAGGAGGGCCGCAGGGGAAGGAATAAGGCTGATTCTCCAACCTGGTGGAAGAGGTGGTGGAACAGGTGGGTGGAGAAAGAAGAGCCACCAAAGAGCTTTAATGAAAGAAAGGGTGAGCAGCTGGGGGAAGGGCGGGGCGAGGAGAATATGGAGTGGGCTCCTGAGGAGAGAGAGGCAGAGAGTAAGCCTTGCCCTATGGAGTTGACTGAACCGGAGAACACCCTGGAAGAGCCGATGGACTTTTCAGCTCTGGCTCAGCGAAAGCCAAGGAAGTAGCGGGGCCAAGCCGGGTCAAGCGGGAGGAGGTCAGGTAGGAGTATGACCTGACCAAGAGGGTGGGACCCTAGGCTTTGAGCCCGCGCAAAGCCATTACTGGGTGTTTTGAAAGTTTGGCCTAAAATTGAACTGTGTTTTTGAAAGCCTGGCTAAATTGAGCTGTGTTTTGAAAGCTTGGCTAGAACTGAACTGTGTTTTGGAAAGCCTGGCTAAATTGAGCTGTGTTTTGGAAAGCTTGGCTAGAACTGAACTGTGTTTTGAAAGCCTGGCTAAACTGAGCTGTATTTTGAAAGCTTGGCTAGAACTGAACTGTGGTTTTTTTTTTTTGAAAGCCTGGCTCAATTGAGCTGTGTTTTGGAAAGCTTGGCTAGAACTGAACTGTATTTTGAAAGCCTGGCTAAACTGAGCAGTGGGGTAAAGCTTGGCTAAAAGTGAACTGTGTTTTGGAAAACCCCGCTACACTGAACAGGGTATTTTTTTCTTTGTTTTTTATTATTTGCTGCTACTCTTCCCCAGGAGGGAGGGAGAGGAAGCAGCTGTGGAAGCCTGGACTGGGAAACTAACCGGATTGAGAAAGGTGAATGATAACTGTGCTTTGTTTTGTGTTTTGGTGCCACAACTGAGTGAAGGAGGGAAGCCCCTCCTAGGCAATATAAAGCTTCATTGTTCTGAGGAAAAAAAAGAGCAGTACTGGAAGGTGTTCTTCAGGCTGGGGAGAGCTGCAACTGCTGAGAAAAGAGGATCCACTTTACAATAGTCTGGGGAGAAAGTGAGGAGGGGTTGGAGGTGAAAGCACTTTAAGGAGAGAGTTCAACGTGACAAAGAGATATCGAGGGTTTGAGCCAAGAGAGTTTTTCAAGTGGATGTAGTAGTCCTGTTTGGAAATTGAAAGACAAACTGAAAGGAGGTCAGCAAGAATTTGAAATGTATGAAGTCAGAATGGGCATGGGATTTCAGTCAAAGGTTTTCAGCAGATTGGGCACAGGGATGTAGGTAGCAGATTCTAGAGGTCAGCCAAGACTGGGTTTAGAATGCCTTCCAGAATGGGGAATGGGAGGAGTATGGGTATCCAGAGCAGAGGAGAGAATAATGTTATAGAAAGAGAAAACCTCATTGACAGACTTGGATAACATAGTGGTTGTGAAGAGGGATGAAACACTGATAGAGAGAGTGCAATAGCCTAAAAAATGTAGAAGCGGAGATTGGACAGGACTGGGGGGGGGGGGTGTTGTTTAAGTGTGAAAGTTATCAAATGATGGTCAGAAAGAGGAAGAACTGAGGTATAGAAATTAGAGAATGAGCAATTGGAAAAGAAGACAAGATCAAGACAGTAGACATTCTGGTGAGTAGGGGTAGTGGAGCACAGCTGAAGATTGAAGGAAGATGTTAAGTAAGAAACTGAGACACATAAGAGTCAGGGGGATCATTAGCATGAATGTTAAAATCCCAAGAATGAGGGAAGGAGATGAGGGTTCAAGAAAGAAGGAAAGCCATCTCCGCGGCCAAACCTGGTGAAGTGTATGGTGAGAAAGGTAACCTCCACGACACAGGGCAGCAGCTGAGCAGAGTCTTCAGGTGAAAGTAAAGTCTCAGTTAGTGCAAGCAGATAAGAGGGCGTGGATGTAGGAAAGCTTGTTGGAGACAAAGCGGGCATTCTACGGGCACATGAAAAAGGCAGAGAAGGAGAAGGGGAGAGGAGAGGAACAGAAATTACGTTGGAGACATTGCAGTGTGACTTGCATGAGTAGGGTGAGAGCTGATTTGGAGAATCAGGATTGGATTGATATCCCTAGCAGAGAGCAGAAGGAGCAAGAGAGTACAGAGAAGAATAAGATAGACATGACAACAGTGATGAAGATGAGATACACTCAGACAGAGCGGAGATGGTTGAATGAAAGGAAGACAATTTTGAAAGCTTGAGAGCTGAGAA
This sequence comes from Microcaecilia unicolor, assembly GCF_901765095.1. NCBI lineage: Eukaryota > Metazoa > Chordata > Amphibia > Gymnophiona > Siphonopidae > Microcaecilia > Microcaecilia unicolor. The sequence goes on from NC_044036.1 coordinate 259,407,988, forward strand.
GAAGGGTAAAGACAAAAGGGGATGGTGAGGTGATGAAAGCAGAAGGTGGGCAATGTGGTCATGAGATATATAGTGGTTTCAGATGGAGAATGAGATTGGGAAGGGATAGTATAAAGAAAAGAAATTGTACTGGTGCCATTGGGAATAGTAGAAAGAAAATAAAACCTGCATAGAGAAAATAAAGGCATGGTGCACCTGGGTGGTTTGAGGTCCCTGGGAGTCAAACCTGGAGAAGGCTGGGAGGATATGCAGATGGGCTACAAGTCCTCCACAACACCTGGAAGGCAGCTAGTGGAAGTACTAGGCACCTGGAAGACTGGGAGGATATACATATGGGCTGCAAGTCCTCCACAGCTCTGCCTATGGACTGCCCTCTGCACTATCCAGCTAAAAAATACAAATAGAAAGTTAGAAATTATTAGGGGAAAATGGAGAATAAAATGGAACATATCATAATACATTTGCATCACTCATTGATGTGATCACACCTTGAATATTGTGTGCAATTCTGGTCATGCATCTCAGAAAAGATAGTGGAATTAGAAATGGTGATGAGAAGGGTAACCAAAATGATAAAGGGGATGTAACAATTCTCATACGAGGTATGGTCATGTGTAGAGTTCTTCAGTTTGTTGAAGAGGCGGCTGAAGGGAAATATGATGGAGATCTACGAAATCCTGATTGGAATGGGTAAATGCAAATACGTTCTTCACTGTTTACAAAGCTACAAATACTAGGGTACACAATATAGTGCCATCTTGAAACCCCCATCATCATCTCATCACCCCACCAGGCATTCTGAACCTAGGGAACTGGGTTAAATTCCCACTGCAGCCACTGCAGCTTCATGTGACTGTGGGTAACCACAGAAAGGTGATCCCCATCCCCTTTCTCTTTCCTTATTCAGCCTCCCTCTTCCCCAGCATTCACCCATTTGTGTACTTCTCCCTAAGCATTCACTTACGTATCCATTTTCTACTTACATGGTTCACTCTTCTGGCACTCACCTCCTTCTCCTTGAGCAAAAATTCAGTCAGGATTCCAGGAAACAGAAACACCTATGTGTTTTTAAATGGCACCTAAGTAGGAGCCTACTTGCCCTCCTAAACTAGGTGCCCTATGTAAAATTATGCTGAAAAAGAGAGGCAATTTTCTCTGTGGATTTTATACCAATTGATGTCAGTGGAAATATACAGTAGGTTAGTACTTAGGATTTCTGTTTCTTTGGAATTCTTGAGCAGATGTAAATGTCTACACCTATATTATTTAAGTACGCATGCAAATTAGCACATTTTACAATCTATGTGTGTACTTGTAAACTTGGCCCATGCTTTGCCTAAACCACACCTGTATGCACTGACCAGCAAAGTATGTGCCGTCATTTAAATGCATATTAATTTACATCAGTTGGAACTTTTATAACAGGTCATTTATGCACATTTGTGACAATATGCATAAAAAATTATTTTATAAACTTACCACCTTATGTCCCACAGCAACCTGTGTGGGAACAGGAGGGGAAGGGAGGGGGAGTAATAGAGAGCACTCAGCCCTTGCTTCCGCTTGCCTTAGTTAAAACTTGCTGCAGACTTGCCCTTTGTTCTTTAACACAGCTTATGAAACAGTTAAGGACCTTTCACCAGCTTTTACATTTCTGGTTTCAAATTGTGCTGGCAACCAGCTTCACCAGATATAAACCAGCCAGTCTGACTGAATATTTTTTTGTTATTCAAGTTGATTGGCCATTTTTCACTTAATCATGATAAGGCTGTGTACAGGAGAAATTTAAATATTAATGGGCAAACACAAATTTCATGTGAGAGGGAATAAAAGAATAGCAGTGTAAGCAGAAAAAAAGTAGACCAAAACCCCCTTTACCCTCTATTGCCTCTGGTACAAACTTAAATTTTAAGCCCTCTGGGTATACAAAAATGCCTACTGTACTTATATACTTATTATTAGGATTTGTTTTAGAGTGCATCTGAACCCAGGATCTTCTGTTTCTGCCAAAACCAAATTTACAACCAAAATTGGTCACCTGGTTTCAGAAGAAACTGAAGCTGAAAATGAAGCCAGTCAAGCCATGCCCCCCATCGTCATTGGCACAGCACACTGCCTCCCTCCTCCCCCTACCACCACTGCCACACACAGCATACCTTTTCCCCTCCCAGAGCCACCAGTCAGTGAGCTCCCCCCACCTCCAACCTGAGGTGCCCTGGTAGTCTAGTGGTCTAAGTGGGGCAAGTGTGATTCACAGTCATTCTTGCACCAGCTATCTCTGCCATCCAAATGGCTGCCGAGACCCAAAGTCACGGTGGTCATCTTAAGATTGGAACTGGTATAAGCAGGAACAACTGTACATTGCTCCTGCTTATACCGGGTCCAATCCCAAGATGGCCACCAAGACCTTCAATGGCAGTCTAGACAGAGATGGCCAGGGTGAGAGTGACTGGGTAGGAAGGCTGTGTGTGGTGGCGGGGGTGTGTAAAAGACTTTTGGTTTCAACCAAAAATGTTTTGGCATTTTCAGCTGAAACCCGGAACCAGATTTCTGGCCAGTTTCCGCGCCAAAACTGAAACTGAAAAACAGTTGGCCTCTACTTTGTTTACAGTCTTTTTGAAGAAATTCATCCAAGATGGTGTACAGCAATAATAAGCTGGACATAAGCAATGGAGAAGTACAGCAGCAAAAATATTTAAATCACAGCACACATTATGGCATAGTTTGCTACTTACAATGTCAAAACAATACAAATTAAAACATCTTAATAGACAGCATAAGGTACAGGTAGAGGTGGACATACAGGTAAGATAGAATAACAGGAATTAGAAAATTAGGGTGACTAACAAGGAAAAATTGCATGTGGAATCAGAAAAGGTGCAAGAAAATGATCTCAGCTAGAATAAGAGTAGAGAAGCAAATCCTGCTACAGTATGTGCAGCTGATGTTAGTCTGTGTGTTTGTGACTAGCTTGTTATTTGCTTCTACTACTAAAAAGGCATGAGTTAAATCTAACATCTCTAGGCAAAAAGTTCAGTGGGACAGTTGGCAACTGTAATGTCACTTCACTCTTTCCCCTTTTTCTCTGTCTTTCTGCAGTTTTTAAATGATCTCACTGTAAATGTGTCAAGGTTCATGTTTTATTTATTTTTATTTATAAGATTAGATTTTAATTCCAAGCAATTTTCACTTGTACAGAAAAGTGTATGAAAAACAATAATAAGATACAATAACCAACCTTTCCATTAAACATTCCTAAGGAAAGGAAATTAAATAAACACTCAAGTCCACAATAATGGGAAGCAACTTTTAAGGAATAACATACCCCAGGTGCTAGGGCTAGATACGAATTAAATGAAGAGCTTAATTTAATCTCCTGAGTCTCGCTTAGTTGCCAAAAAGGCTGATAAATGAGAAGGTTCAAAGAAAACATATTTTACAGCATTGTATCTAAAAATACATTTACATGGATACCTTATGAAAAACGTGCCCCCTATTTGAAGAACACCAGGTTTCAACAAGAAAAACTTCCTACACCGGAGTTGAGTATCTTTAGATACATCAGGAAAAATTTGAATCTTGAAACCCATAAACAGTTTCTCTCCATAAGGTTCACATTTTAAACCCAGAATGCGCACTGAAGGTTTTTCAGCCCAGTATCTCCACAGTTCACATGATTCCCTAGCTAAAGCTCTCACAGGATACACCTCTGTTGATTCATATTGCACCTGTTCACCAAGAGGGAGTTTTACCCACTGAGATCTTACAGCAATACCCATAGAATCCAAGTTTAACCATTATTGTCTGCACTGCCAGGGGCATAAGTGTACTGACAGTAATACTTCAACAGTTGTCACTAACAAGGGCATACGCAGACAACCCACCATCTGCAACAAGGTGAAAGGTCAGGACAGGACTGTATTTTGCAGCCAATTTTTTCCCTCCAATGTGACCAATTTCCAAAGATAATGAGGACTTCTGAATCTGTCTGGCTGGCTGGCCTGTGCTTCTCCTAATGATTAAAATATTACTGAAGACTGTAGGCCGTTAGTTTGATTAAAGCAACAAAACCACACTGAGTCCTTTAGTGACTCTCGAGCAGCTGTGACCAGACATGTCTTCTGCAAGCAGAACCTGTGGCATAAATTGGATCTCTAATCCTGATTTCTGACATCTGTGTGAACACCAAGGGAACATTTCTTATAAAGGAATGGTTTAAACCTTAAGCCTGACTTTCTAGTGTAGTGATCTCGGACTCTGGGATTGTATTTCTTATAGATGGCCTATGTGTGGGATCCCAGATCCCACTCCTGATTCCTGTTGTATATTTCTGATTGCTATTCTAGAAGAGGAGACAGGGCCGATGCAGAAAGCCAGCTTAGTGCTTGGCTCTACCATGAAAATATCACTGAAAAACAACTGTGCATGTTATAAGCAATAAGCATACAGGTACAAATTACTGTCATGTTAAAACTGTGGCAGTACAGCTTTTCTGCATGAGTCTGATTGTTCTTTGCTTGTTTATTATTTTGAATTACTTATACATTTAAAAGAAAATTGTGGAAGTAATCTGCAGCACTGCCAAATGCCGCCCTTCCTGTCAGTTCCAAGCATTGATGGCTTAGGCAGTGAAAGGAGGGATGACTTAAAAAATTTTTCAAAAAGTTGCCACTGGAGAGAAGGAGTGCTGTTGCTCTCTAACCAACACTTCTACGCTGTCTGGAACCTGACATGAGTTTTCCTGTGGTAGCCATGCAGCCCAAACATTTTTTCTAATTGTGCATACCACGGGGTAATAAATCCACCAATTTGCATGCTGTGTGGTCATGGTTTCTGCACAAGTTAACACTCACATTGAAACTCTTTCTACATTGGTATCCCACGGTAAAACACTGCTAAACCCACATTAACAGCACAGGAAGCTTTCTGCAATGACCCCTAAGAGGGCAATTTGACAACTGACCGCCTTCATTTAGATACTCCAAGGATATGTACATAAGTACACAAGTACATAAGCACTGCCACGCTGAGAAAAGACCATCAAGCCCAGCACTCCGTCTCCGACAGCGGCCAATCCAGGCCCCAAGAACCTGGCAAAATCCCAAAATTTAATAATGATCAATGGACTTTTCCTTCAGGAATCTGTCCAGACCCCCTTTAAACTCAGCAAGGCTTATTCTATATCAGCACCCGGTTCTGTAATAGAATATTAGCAAAACATGGTATCAAAACGTATAACAACAGATACATCAACCATATAGCTGGCATAAGTGTGGATGCTTGAAGTGCATATTTCATAAGTTGTATTTATGTTTTGGATGTCTGAAACCAACATTTATTCATCTATATTGTATGGATATCCAAATACTGATTTTATAAAGCCAGAATAAGTACATCCATATGGCAAGGGGGAAGGTTCATATGTTTTTTGGACAGGACAAAGGAGGGACCAAAAAATGGATGTCCAGCTTTGAATGCAGAAGAAGAAGGGACATCTATGTTCAAAAAGATGGACATCTGTATTTAGACTTGGTGCTTCGCATGGCCAGGTTATAGAAAGGAGTTCTAAATGGAATAAGGGAAGTTACAGTAGATATTTTTCTGTCTCTGGAGGGCTCACAGTTTTAAAAAAAATTACAAAAAGCTATATTGGGTTTTGATTCAGCAAACTTTGTGTCTCTGTGCTGGTTATCTGTTAGCTGTCCTAACATTGGGCTGCTCTTCATATAGGTGTCTATGTGGTCATTTTATAATATATATATATAAAGGTAACCTTGCAGCAATGAAAGTTATACTGTTTATGCCTCAGCGGTGCAACTCACAGCTAGAAACTTCAAGCAGTACGAGAATTATAGCACCCATCTCCTCACTGAATCCAGAGTAAAATTAAACGTTACATTTCAGTGTTTGTAATATGGTTCAAAAGTTCCCACAAACTGTTTTTATAAATAAGTTATTTTAATGAAAATGTTTTAATACTCATCTAAACGTTGCACCACTGCAGGGCTGGGGATTTAGAGGTGTGGTCATTTTATAATATAGACATTCCTCTGCTACCACACAGATGTCAATGTTCCTTGTTTTGCAAGGGGTCAAGGGAGCAGATGGGCGGTTGAAAGCCTTTCAGGATTTTGTCAAGGCCCTCTTCTGCTATTGGGTTAATAGAATTCCATATGTTAATGTAAGAAGAGGGCAAAATGGACAGTGAAGGTGATTTTAGAAACATTAGGCAAAATGTACATGTCTAAAAGCTGATTTACATGTCTAAATTGGTTTACATGTATGAGTAGTGAGTGGAGAAAAAGTGATATGATATGTGTATACCAAGCATAGATTTAAAGGGGTGTGTTCAGGGCATGGTTTAGGCAAGCCTTGGAAATATAAATGAATTCCATATTTTGTAATGGAAATACATGCATATTTCAAAAATTTCCCAATTGGCATTTATACCTTTTCTGAGTCACCCCAGGTAACTGCTTATTTGACTTATGGCTTGGAGGAGAGATTGAAGGAGGGAATTGTGATTATATCTCTGGTGTGCAAAGCTAAACAATGAGAGGTTAATATTTAAAGATAGCTAGCTGGATAAAAGCACATGCTACTTGGATTACTAGTTCTCACCTCACTCAGGCAGTGATATTCAGTGGAAGGGCAAGGGTGGTTTAGGGGCAGGCCTAAGGTGGAACCGGAAATTGTCTTGGTACCACTGATATTCAGAACTAGTACTCAGATCTGAATATCAGTGGTACCAAGACAACTTCCGGTATAGCTATCTGGTCAATTAGATCAGAGAAATAGCTGTCCTAAGTTGCCCAGATAGCTGTCTGGGCACAAACACTGAATATCAGCGGCACTTGGATAGCTTCTAGCAGCTGCTGAATACCCAGGTAATTCAATGCTGATATCCACGTACAGCCCAGCACTTAACAGAGAAATCTGCAGTAGCCAGCATTTAAAAAGCACTGACTGTCATGGGTTTAATATTAGAGCTTCAGAGAGCAGTTTCTTAAGTGGCTCCCCTCAAATTTACAGTGGAGTGGAGGAGTGGCCTAGTGGTTAGGGTGGTGGACTTTGGTTCTGGAGAACTGAGGAACTGAGTTCGATTCCCACTTCAGGTACAGCTCCTTGTGACTCTGGGCAAGTCACTTAACCCTCCATTGCCCCAGGTACAAATAAGTACCTGTATATGTAAGCCGCATTGAGCCTGCCATGAGTGGGAAAGCGTGGGGTACAAATGTAACTTAAATTAAAAAAAAAAAAAAAACAGTTCAACCCAATATCCAACACAAAAAAAATTCCACTTACTGGACAATTTGTGGACACCATTTTGGATGTGGCACTGGTTAGGCAGGAGCAAAGGAGGATCGCCCTGCCCGTCACCCACTGGACCACCAGGTAAGGGATTAAAGGCCGTCACTGAAGTGGAGAGGGGGGATTGGAGGCTTTGATCAGGTTGGGGAGCTTCAGGGTGGTCTTGGTTCAAGGGCATCTGGTTGCGGCTTTGAGGCCTGATGCACCCAGGCACATACGACAGCAACCGCATGGAATTTCTTTTTTTTTTTTTTCTTTTTTTTTAATTTATTTAAGTTTCAAAATTTTTTACATATTAACATGTAATTGGAAATACATTGTATACCTGATCCTTAATCTAAACAAAACATTAATAATAATTTGCAGATACACAAATTCGCCAAATAAGAGCAGGCTATACAATTAATTAAACCACAACTATGACTTCCAGGGGAACGTGAATTAAATTATAAGGGATCTCAAAAGGAAACAAAAAGGATATCGTTTATAGCCTGGCCGGCCTATCTTAAATTTACTACTATTGATAATCTGATAACATCAATTACTCTGCAGGTGCTATGGTTAATTTTTTCATCGCCAAAAATGCTTTAAGATGTTCCGGTTCAAAAAATATATATTTTACTCCCACATATTTCACCAAACATTTACATGGGTAAGCAAGCAAAAATGTTGCACCCAGAGCTCGGGTCTCTTCTCTATATGAAAGAAACAATTTTCTCCTATCTTGTGTTGTCTTACAAACATCCGGGTATATCCACAGTCTTTGACCACAAAAAGTTTTTAAAGCATTTTTAAAATATAACTTCAACACAGCATTCAAATCCTGTTCAAAAACAAAAGATATCAAAAGAGTCCTTCGCTGTTCAATTTCGGATAAAGATGAATCTAATATTGCTGAAATATCCAATTGTGCATGAGGATCCGAGATTATATTCCCCATTTCAGTTGATTTACTCTTGCCACCAGATTCAGCTTGTTGAGGAATTAGAAGGTAATATATCCTATTTAAAGGAGGAATAGCTGAATCTGGATACAACAGAATTTCTTTTAAATATTTCTTAAACATTTCAGTAGGGCTCATTTCCTTAATCCAGGGAAAATTCAATATTCTAAGATTCAATCTTCTGTTAAAGTTCTCAAAGTGTTCAATTTTCTTGTGGGTTACCATTTTGTCTGCTACTAAAGATTCAGTCACAGATTTTAAAGATTTAACTTCCTGCTGAAGTGCTTCAGTTTGTAAGAACGATTCTTGCTTAGTTTTTTCAAAGGAATTAGTTAAAGAATCAATTTTACTTACTAAAAGAGAAGTCTCTCGAGCAGATTTTGTTACTGTCTGGGTTAAACCTTGTAATATCTTCCATATCATCTGTAGATCAATCTCCGCCGGAGGATTCCCCTCCAAAGAAATATCCTCAGCGTTCGGGGGGGAGTTAGCGCCTTCTGAGGTTTGGTCCAACACGCCTTCCGTAGTGGCTTCATCCTCCTCCCTCCGCCCCGAAATCGCTGGCGGCGGAGGTCGATTATCTGGCGGCGAAAGAGATATTTCCAGTGCTGAGGGAGATATAGCTCCTCCAATAGCTCCCAGGTCAGCTTCGCTCGCCTTTCGAAAGATAGGCGTCGTGAATCGGTCAAGTGTCTGTTGGGACGGGGAGGAAGTTCGGGCCGCTGGCGTCAGACCCCTAACTTCCTTTACTAGCCCCTTCCTTTTAGTATGAGGCATTTCGAGGAAAAACAGAGGAATTAGGCTCCCAACAAATCTACCATGAGCGACTCACAAACGCTCCGGCCGCCATCTTGACACGCCCCCCCCCCCCCCCCCCGCATGGAATTTCAATGTGAAATTTTACAGCTTTATTTGTTGTTACCATATACGTATATGTGCCAAGTGGAATAAAATTATCTTTAAACACAGCAAAGTTACAGACTTTTTAGTGTGATCACCAGGGTTTTTTTAATGCCGGTACGCACAGGTACGGTGCACCGGCACCTTTTATTTCCCGGCGAGTCCTGCACCCTTCCTCTCACTCCCCTTCTTACTTATTTTAGGGACTCGGCAGTGCAGATGGACGGTGCAGCAATTGAGAGAGGCTGCCAACGTCGGGGCTTCCTTTTTCGAGTCCCGCCTATGCGGAAACAGGAATTTGAAACAAAGTAGGCGGAACTTGCAAAGGGAAGCCCCGACTCTGACAGCCTTTATCACTTCACTGGCTGGCAGGCAGTGGAGAAGGAGGATGGGCTGGGGGAAGAATCGCTGGACATGGATGAGAGGGGAGGGCACGGAAGAGAGAATTTCTGGCAGGGCCGTGCCAACACAGTAAGCGCGGTAAGCGCCGCAGGGGGGCGTCTGCCTTCAAGGGTGCTGCGCCATAGTTGTTTTTAAAAAAAAACCTTACTCCTCTGCTCCATCCCCGATTCCCCGGTGCTTTAAATTTACCTCGCTCCGCCTCTGACGTCTGCGCAGCGTCAGTGAAAGCGCTGCCTGTCTGACGTCTCTCCACCAGCCTTCCCTTTGCTCGTTCGTTCCCTCTGTGTCCCGCCCTCAAGGAAATGTCGTCAGGAGAAGGCGGGACACAGAGGGAATGAACGAGCGAAGGGAAGGCTGGTGGAGAGACGTCAGACAGGCAGCGCTTTCACTGACGCTGCGCAGACATGACTCGGAGGTGGAGAGATGTAAATTTAAAGCACCGGGGAATCGGGGATGGAGCAGAGGAGGCTCAGGGTGCGAACGTGCGGGGGGGCGCCAATTTGGTCTGCAGGGGGCGCCAGAGACCCTAGGCACGGCCCTGATTGCTGGACATGGATGGGAGGCGAGGGCAGGGAGAGAGAATTGCTGGGCATGGATGGGAGGGGAGGGCATGGGAGAGAGGAGAATCACTGGACATGGATGAGAGGGAAGGGCACGGAAGAGAGAATTGCTGGACATGGATGGGAGGGGAGGGCTGGGAACAGAGAACTGCTGGACATGGATGGGAAAGACCAAAGGCCCATCAAGCCTAGCATCCTGTTTCCAACAGTGGCCAATCCAGGTCAAAAATACCTGGCAAGATCCTCAAAAAGTACAAAACATTCTATACTGCTTATCCCAGAAATAGTGGATTTTCTCCAAGTTCATTTAATAATGGTCTATGGACTTTTTGTTTAGGAAACTGTCCAAACCTTTTTTAAACTCTGCTAAGCTAACCGCCTTTACCACATTCTATGGCAACAAATTCCAGAGTTTAATTACACATTGAGTGAAGAAATATTTTATCCGATTTGTTTTAAATTTACTACATTGTAGCTTCATCGCATGCCCCCTAGTCCTAGTATTTTTGGAAAGCGTAAACAGATGCTTCACATCTATCCGTTCCACTCCACTCATTATTTTATATACCTCTATCATATCTCCCCTCAGCCGCCTTTTCTCCAAGCTGAAGAGCCCTAGCCGCTTTAGGCTTTCCTCATAGGGAAGTCGTCCCATCCCCTTTATTATTTTCGTCGCCCTTCTCTGCACCTTTTCTAATTCCACTATGAGGCTTATTTTGGAAAGAGAAGGATGCCCATCTTTCGACACAAATCGGAAGATGGGCATCCTTCTCACAGGGTCACCCAAATCAGCATAATCAAAAGCCAATTTTGGGCGTTCTCACCTGCTTTCCGTCGCGGGGACAACCAAAGTTCACGGGGGGGTGTTGGAAGCGTAGCGAAGGCGGGACTTGGGCATGCCTAACACATGGGCGTCCTCGACACATAATCGAGAAAAGAAGGGCATCCCTGAAGAGCACTTGGACGACTTTACTTGGTCCTTTTTTTGTTACGACCAAGCCACGAAAAGGTGCCCGACCTGACCAGATGACCACCGGAGGGAATCGGGGATTACCTCCACTTACTCCCCCAGTGGTCACTAACCCCCTCCCACCCTCAAAAAAAATGTTCAAAATATTTTGTGCCAGCCTCAAATGTCTTACTCAGGTACATTGCAGCAGTATGCAGGTCCCTGGAGCAGTTTTAGTGGGTGCAGTGCACTTCAGGCAGGCGGACCCAGGCCCATCCTGCCCCCAGGGCCGTGCCGATGCGGTAAGCGGGGTAAGCGCCGCAGGGGGGTGCTATCCTCTGGGGGGCGCCGCCGCTGTGTGCTTACCCTGCCCTCCCGCTCCCATGTAGGAACTGCCCGCCTTCTTCTCCCCCCCAAGATCCCGTTCCTTTTTTTTTTTCTTTTAAATTTACCTTCCTCCGGCAGCGCAGCGTCAGTGAAGGAGGCGGCGCTCCCAGTCCCGACGTCTCTAGCCTTCCCTTGTTCGCTGCTCACTGCCCCGCCTTCTTCTGACCTCAGAAGAAGGCGGGGCAGTGAGCAGCGAACAAGGGAAGGCTAGAGATGTCGGGACTGGGAGCGCCGCCTCCTTCACTGACGCTGCGCTGCCGGAGGAAGGTAAATTTAAAAGAAAAAAAAAAGGAACGGGATCTTGGGGTGGGGGGGGAGAAGAGGGCGGGCAGTTCCTACATGGGAGCGGGAGGGCAGGGGAGAGAGGGGAATCGCTGCCTTGGAGCCAGGCAGGTGCGGGGGGGGGGGGACGCCAACTGGTAGTCTGCAGGGGGGCACCAGAGACCCTTGGCACGGCCCTGCCTGCCCCTACCTGTGAGCCCTCCAAAACCCACCAGAAACCAACTGTACCCACATCTAGGTGCCCCCCTTCACCCGCAAGAGCTATGGTAGTGGTGTACAGTTGTGGGTAGTGGGTTTAGGGGGGCTCAGCACACAAGGTAAGGGAGCTATGTACCTGGGAGCTTTTTCTGAAGTCCACTGCAGTGCCCCCTAGGGTGCCCGGTTGGTGCCCTGGCATGTCAGGGGGACCAGTGCACTACGAATGCTGGCTCCTCCCATGACCAAAGGGCTTGCATTTGGTCGTTTCTGATATGGGCGTCCTTAGTTTCCATTATCGCCGAAAATCAGAAACAACCAAGTCTAAGGGCAACCATCTCTAGGGATGACCTAAATGTCAAGATTTGGGCGTCCTGGACCGCATTATCGAAACGAAAGATAGATGCCCATCTTGTTTCGATAATACGGGTTTCCCCGCCCCTTCGCCGGGACGTCCTGCAAGGACGTCCTCAGGAAAACTTGGGCACCACTTTCGATTATGCCACTCCACATCTTTTTTGAGATACGGCAACCAAAATTGAACACAATAGTCGAGGTGCGGTTGCACCATGGTGCGATACAAAGGCATTATAACATCCTCATTTTTGTTTTCCATTCTTTTCCTAATAATACCTAACATTCTATTTGCTTTCTTAGCCGCAGCAGCACACTGAGCAGAGGGTTTCAACATATCATCAACGAATGCACCTAGATCCCTTTCTTGGTCTGTGACTCCTAACGTGGAACCTTGCATGAAGTAGCTATAATTCGGGTTCCTCTTTCCCACATGCATCACTTTGCACTTGCTCACATTAAACGTCATCTGCCATTTAGACGCCCAGTCTCCCAGTCTCGTAAGGTCCTCATAATTTTTCACAGTCCTCCCACGATTTAACGACTTTGAATAACTTTGTGTCATCGGCAAATTTAATTACTTCACTAGTTACTCTCATCTCTAGGTCATTTATAAATATGTTAAAAAGCAGCGATCCCAGCACAGACCCCTGGGTAACCCCACTACTACCCTTCTCCATTAAGAATATTGACCATTTAACCCTACTCTCTGTTTTCTATCTTTTAACCAGTTTTTAATCCACAATAGAACACTACTTCCTATCCCATGACTCTCCAATTTCCTCTGGAGTCCTTCATGAGGTACATTGTCAAACACTTTGCTGGACATGGATAGGAGGGGAGGGCAGGGGAGGGAGGAGAATCGCTGGGCATGGATGGGAGGGAAGGGCAAGGGAGAGAGGAGAATCGTTGGACATGGATGATAGGGAAGTGGAGAGAGGAGACTCTCTGGACATGGATGGCAGGGGAGGACAGGGGATAGAGGAGAATCGCTGGACATGAGAGGGGAGGGCAGGGGAGAGAGGGGACATGCTAGACATGAATGGGAGGGGAAGTCAGGGAAGAGAGAATTGCTGGACATGGGTGGGAGGGGAGGGCAGGGAAGAGAGGAGAAATGCTGGAAATGGATGGAGAGAAGAGCAGGAGATAGAGGAGAATTGCTGGACATGGATGGATGGAGGGGTTGGCAGGGAGAGAGGAGAAATGCTGCACTTGGATGGAGGAGAAGGGAGAGAGAATTATTGCTTTATATGGATACAGGTGAGGGAAGAGAGAGGAGTAATGTTGGATATGGATGGAGGGCAGGAGAGTGGAGAAGTGCTGGATATGGATGGAGAAGAGGAAATAAAAAAGATGCACATGGATGGAGATGAAGGAAAGGGAAGAGAGGAGAAAAATTGCACATGGATGAAGAAAATAGGCAGAAACTGGGTCCATGTTATACCTCCTCCAGTCAATTCCACGGAGGAGGACCCAGCTTTTTCTTATGGATGTAGGGCAAGAAATGAAGAAGAAAGGAGGAAAGTAAAGAAATAAATGGAAAGGAAGCCCTGGAAACAGAGTTGAGAACAGATAGAGAGCAGCAGAATCAGAGACTGGGACCAACATGGATAGAAAAACAAAGTCACCAGACAACAAAGGTAGAAAAAATCATTTTATTTTCATTTTAGTGTTTGGAATATGTCCAATTTGAGATTTTACATCTGCTGTCTTAGTTTGCTCTGGGTATACCTAAGCTGTAACAGCTTACAGAAATTATTTATAACAAAAAAAAAATCACAAGTTATTTTTTTCTCCTATACTAGTATAATATTTTCAGTGATGCCTGTTTATATGCGCCATGGCTGGTATAAGGGGTGTGGCTATTGTGGGTGTGACTATCATAGGGGTGGAGCCATATGTGGTGACCCCCACCCATAATGAGTACTGGCACCTTTTTCCCTACAAAAAAAGCACCGGTGATCACCCAGCAATTTTTTTACTTTCAAAAATTTTGCACTGTAAAACTCTTTATTAAAATAGTGAAGCATCTGACATGGGCCATGTTTTAGCCATAACAGCCTGCCTCGGGAGTCCAAAGTATCACAAATGAGCTGCATAGATTATTAGCGATACTTTGGACTTCTGAGGCAGGCCTTTATGGCCAAAACACATCCTGTGTTGGGTCTTCACTGTTTTAATATTAAACTTTTTTTTAATCTTTGAAGTGAACACCACAGTTTACGTGTTTCTTTCCTCCACTGTGTGGTTTTCCTGGATTGTTGTATGGAGTTTGGACTTCCTATTTTGTTTTGCACTGTAAAAGTACTATTATTTGAAAAAAAAATGGGGTACCAGCTTATTGTTAATGATGTCACAGTGATGTAGAGTTTTGTGAAAAATAATTTGAATTTGCATAATTTGTATTTGATAATATGATATTTTAAAGATAATTTCTTTAAAAGCATTTTAGATTGAAATGGCAATCACAGGCAAGATGAACTGGGACAGCCTGCCACAGGGACTGATCAACAAGGCTGTTAAGAACTTCCCACAGTGACTGAAGGCCTGTGAATACTTTGAGCATTCACAGTAGATACTTTCAGCATTACAGTGACTGCAAACTTCTGACACACTGATAATTGTATCGTTTGAAGCAGGGGCGTAGCCAGACCTTGGCGTAGGAGGGGGTCAGAGCCCAAAGTAAGGGGGCACATTTTGGTCCACCTCTCTGCCACCCTCCCACACTGTGGTCCTGCCGCCCCCCCCACCCCCCCCCACCCACCCATTCACCACCGCTGCTGCTGCACATACCTTGGTTGGCGGGGGTCCCCAACCCCCACCAACTTAAGTACCGCCACCCCCGCCCCCACCGCCACACATGTCTTGGCTGGTAGGGGTCCCCAATCCCTGCCAGCAGAAGCACGATTTCCAGCGCTGGTCTTTTTCACCACCACATTTCCTGCCCTGCTCTCTCTTGGCATGAAGTGGAGTGGAGGAGTAGCCTAGTGGTTAGTGCAGTGGACTTTGATCCTGGGGAACTGAGTTCAATTCCCACTGTAGCTCCTTGTGACTCTGGGCAAGTCACTTAACCCTCCATTGCCCCTGGTACAAAATAAGTACCTGGATATATGTAAACCACTTTGAATGTAGTTGCAAAAACCTCAGAAAGGCAGTATATCAAGTCCCATTTCCATTTCCCTCACATCATGTCTGGCATGCTCATTTTAATGAAATTGAGCATGCATCCATCCAGTTTTGGGGGGCCCAGGCCCCGGTGGCCCCCGTAGCTATTCCACTGGTTTGAAGGATGTTATTTTACTGTATATTAGCTTGAACGTTTTGAATGCATAGAAATTGCTAAGAGGTAATGCTAAAATGTCAGTAACACAGCTTAAGATAATTAAATGTTGCGTAATACTAATACATAGGTTTGATGACTAAATAAGTACATAAAATTTATCAATGAAATTCAAAGCATTTGCTGAGAAAACTGCAAAAAACTGTAGGGGGTTACTTTTTTGCCTCACCCTGTAGAATAACTGCTTGTGAGCTGGCTCAGAAGCAACATTATTCTTTTATCACTCGATTCAACAATTTGCAGTACTAAGGTACCACAGGTTGCTGAATCCCATGACAAATCAAAGGTGTGGTAAAAGCCTGTCTTTTACCACACCTTGATAACTTCCTCCCTAAATGTGTCACTAGCTAATTGCGTTACTCCCAAGTGTGTCATTCCTGTAGATATCTTAGGCCATCAGTCTGTTTTCCTTACTTAAAATTAATATGCTGATTGTTAAACTTTAGGATATCTTCTGTATGAGTTCAATATTTAACCCTATTTTAAAAGAGACAGCAGGAAAGGAATTTGTTTGTGTCGTGGGTTAAAACATCTGCTACATTAGGTTAAGCAGCTGGATGTTTTGAGATTCCTAATTTAAGTAATTAATTACAGGCTTGATTGATAATGTTTTGTTCCCATTCTGGATCTAGGGGGGGTTGGGGGGAGCTTATCAAATTAAGCCCATTATGTTAATTATCTTTAATAACTTTATTAGGCTCACACCCATGATTAAATCACAGAAATACTGGTCTGAATTTGGGTAATACATGCTAATTAAATTGGCTCCCAATATGATTCACTATTTAGTACTTAAGAGCTAGAACAACCTACGGGAATGGAACACTTAGTTAACAGTTTTGCTCTTAATGTAAGTGACATTTCCAAAGAAGAGAAAGGTGAAGAAACAATGTTCTTATTATGATTCAGTTGCAGCTGGGTGAACTGAGGAAGTGAGAGATAAAATCATGTTCTTAAAATTGGCAGAATTTAAACTCAAGAGTCCCAAGAGCTAACTGAGCTCAGTTTTGAACCTATAGACCATGTCACGTCCCCTCACACAGAAAGGTTGATATCTCAAATCTCAGCAGACTTTGTGTCAGATGTAAGAATTTGGGGGCCCTTTTACTAAAGCGCGCCTAAAAGTAACCTGCGCTGGTGTAGGCGTGTGTTTTGGATGCCTGCAGGTCAATTTTTTAGCAAGCCTGGAAAAAAAGGCTTTTTTGTGGCTGAAAATGGGCGTGCGGCAAAATTAAAACCAGTGCACATCCATTTTCGGCCTGAGACCTTACCACCACACGTTGACTTAGCAGTAAGGTCTCACATGCTAACCGGGCGGTAAGCGGCCAGCGCACATAAACTTCAGATTACTGCGGGGTAAGCACCACACAATAGAAAATAGAAAATATTTTCTATCGTGTGTTTTGGGCACAAGTCAAAGATGGAATTACCGCCTGGGCCACTTGGTAGCCGGGCGGTAGTTCCAATTTGGTACATGTAGGCGCCTATGTGCCTTAGTAAAAGAACCCCTAGATCTCTTGGGTGTATAATATGTTAATCAAACACCTGTTTGGGGGGAGTCTGCCTGTTGGTCCAGTAGCAAGAGAACACGTTCATGCTCTAGTCCAAGGGAATTGCTGCTAGGAGAGAAGGGAAAAATTCAGTTTTGGAACAAACCAAGGGTAAGCACAAATAAAAGCAGATGATTACTTTGCCTTGGACTTCCCCCTGTCATAAATTGTTTTCAAGGCTAAGAAGCATCTGCAGACTGCCTGTATGAAAAATAAAAATGAAGTTTTACATCTATAGCATGCGTATTATTAGTAATTAATTGAGCCATAGTAGTTTGCCAGTCCCTGAATATGAAAGAGGAAGTGGCTTACTGGTTAGAGGAATAGCTTGAAAACCGGAGAATCCAAACTCCAAATAGTCAATAAACAGGTCTCCTTCAAAAAATCTCACAAACTTGTATATAAAAAGGGGGCCAAAAAGTAACAAATAATTATAATTAATTTTATTGTTTATATTTTCAAAAGTGTTTCCATCTCCACCTTAGCACACCCTTATATGGGTCTTTCCCACATGCTAAGGTAATTTTTACCACAGCTGAAAAATGGCCAATTTCCCATTCTCTGAATTAATGGCCATGTGCTAATGTTACAAAAATATAATCCTAATATCCTGACCAATAGTAAAACAAGTATATATTAACAAGCTTGTGCAAATTCACATGGAGGAAAAAGCCTCAGCAAACCCAGACCATCTTTTCATTCGGTCTATATAATGGGCTTAGTTGCTATCATGGACATAAAAAACCTCCAGTGATAACTTGTTTCAACCTCAATCAATTTTTAACTATTTTGAAATTTGAAAAAACACTTAACTTTTACAAAAGTGCCCATCTTCTTAGCAGTGTTAAAAACTCCAGGTCCGCCACCGACGATGGCCAGAATTATGAAAAAACTGCATCAGGAATTAGCGGAATCTGCAGTAGAGCACCTTCAAAAAGGCAAGAAAAATTAAACATCACATCCAAAGCACAGCCTCACGCTAATGTTAATACATACTTTCTTAACTTGCTCACCTCTGCTTCACTGCTGCGTAAGGGCTAAAATCTCAAACATGGTGTCACGCTATTTTAAACAAACGCCAATCGAGAACCCACCAATCACTATTGGAGGCAGGGTTACTGTGTTTCAATTAGAAAAATTGAAGCCATTCAATTTTCCCATTCAATCCATTAGGTTCCAGTGTCCAATTTGTAAATCCACTGCTGTTTCTTTTGTAACAAACGCTTGCGTCTATCACCACCTCTCTTATGCGGTGCCGCCCACTGTAATACCATGCACTTCAAGGAGGAAAAATCATGATTAAATAATTTACAATAATTAGCATACACATGCCCCTCCCATGTCAACGCCCCCTTTGAAGATGTGTGCCCTAGAATTTGTGCACCCAGGAAATAGAATAGTGGCTAAAGGCAGTTGTGTATGTAACTACAAATTAGTGCCAATTATATCCAATAAAGAGTGCACCCTCTTTGCACATAATGTGCCATCTTTTGAAAGAGTGCTCACTCAATGACTTTGCTCTCATGATTAAAAAATGGCCAAACAAAAATAAATAATCTGCAAATGACACAGGAAACAATACAAAACTAAAATTTTCTGACTGCCCATCCCTAGTAGCTGATACTATTATAAATAAGCCTGTTTCTACTTGATTACCCCTGGGCTTCCTTTATCCAGTTATTGTAATGTTGGAAAAAATAGTATTACAGGACATTCAGCATTTGGAGATGGTGAGGATTCCCATGTTTATTAATTTATCTCAAGAAAGATAAGCTATGATTTCCTTAAGGAGGTGCTTCTTTTTCTTATTCCTGTCTATAGTTGCGTATTCACCAGGCTTCTCCGTACTGTTTAATAGCCTGACTACACCTTCAACTTTCTTCCATATTCTGGTTCGTCTTAGTAGCCAGGGTGATTCTTTACCATGCTTTTTACGACCCTGTTGTCTCATAGATTACTTTTTTGAATAGTTCATTGAATCCAATATTGTCCTCAGTTTCTTTTGGTCTAGTTAATTGTCACGCCATACACTCCAAAATGGTCATAATTTATGATTCTTCCCTTCAAATTCTTGGTTTTGAACCAATGAGCTAATGCCTGCTCATCATGTAGGGGAGGGGGACTTATTCTTCCAGCCTCTTTTACTGTTGCTGAAATTGTTTCTCCATTTTTTCCCAAGAATTGTTGTTAATATCTCTTTTCCCGTTTCTGTGCACCTTACGGTGATTTATGCCCACTTTCTCCCCCAATCCTGCAGCATAGGACTCACTCCTACAGACTTTAGCCAAAGCTTTGGTTCATTTTCTCAATATTCTTATTATAGGAGACTTCAATATTCATGTTGATTCGACAACTCATCCGTTGTCTACCTTTTTTTCTTCTTTTCTGGCAGACATTTGTTTGGTGCAGCATGTGTCCATCTCCACTCGTGTGGTGAGACATACCTTAGATTTGATTATTTCCAAATTTTCTTCATCTTGTACTCTTAATAACTTTACCTCAGTACTATTAGCCTGGTCAGAACATTACTTGGTTACTTTTCAATTTTTTTGTACATTTCCCCACTCTTCCTTTTCTTCCTCTCCTACTAATTAGTCCATTGTGTGATCTCATCATCTCTCTCACTTAGATCCTGCCCAATACAACCCTCTGTTTACTTTTTTTTAAACAGATTTTCTCACTCTTCCCCTTGCTTAGGCCCAGGCCTGTAATGACTCAATTGAAATTGGCTTGGATTCATTTGTTCCATTTCATGTAGCTTCTCAGCCTACACATTCCTCCGCTTCCTGGTACCTTACCAGCTTGTGCCTACAGAAGTGTAGGTTTTGCAGGGCAGAGCGGCTTTGGTAGAAATCTAGGTCAAATATTTCATTGCAGGCTTATACATTGGAATTTCATTCCTTTAATCAGCATCCAAAACTAGCTAAACAGCAGTATTTCACTAGACAATTAGCTACTTCATCCAGCCCAGCTAGAACCCTATTTGATTTCATTAAGTATTATGCTAAACGTTTTACGGCAGATATTTCTGGTCATGCGGTGGTGAGCCCTTACTGTCACCCACTGAGGTGACGATAAGGGCTCCCGCACTAAACTGGTGGTAACCAGGCAGCACACGGCGATGCCCGATTGCTGCCAGGTTACCGCTGTGCAAGCCATTTCTGGAGGTTTTCTTTTTCCTCCAGAAATGGCGCACTCAGGGTGGGACTACCACTTGGTGGCCGTGTTGGGCCTGTGTTAGTTCCGGAAGAGCGAGCAGTAAGCCCGCATTGGGCTTACCACAGCTCTGTAAAAGGGCACCTTGGTATGCAGGCTGCCTGCTGCACAAAGTGCTCAGCCACCATTGAAGTAAAACTGGGTAACAAACATTAGGTTTAATATGAGTTTTGAATTGTATTTTTTTGTTTGTTTGTTTTGGGAATTTTGTACATATTATGTGACTGTTCTAATCTGTGGTTATTTTTGGTCGCAGGCAGCTTGAGGAAAGATATGAAATGGAGGAGTGGTTAGTGCAGTGGATTTTGATCCTGGGGAACTGAGTTTGATTCCCACTACAGCTCCTTATGACTCTGGGCAAGTCACTTAACCCTCCATTGCCTCTGGTACAAAATAAGTACCTGAATATATGTAAACCACTTTGAATGTAGTTGCAAAAACCTCAGAAAGGCGGTATATCAAGTCCAATTTCCTGTTCCCATTTCCCTGAAGAAGCCTTTGGTGACAAAACTCAGTAGTGTGTTGAAAGGAAGTGGGGACAGAATGAAGATGTTTCAACACTGAAATAATTTTACACAACTGGTTTGATGGGACTCCAGTGCTGAATATTTCAAGATTGATGGACATTTTCTAAATTCTTATTAATATAAGAGGTTTTCTTTTGTTTTTATGTTTTTGATTTGTGTTTTTTTTCTGTCACTACTAATTTATATCATGGATATATGGTGAGGTTTTTTCCATGCACAGTGATGGTATTGAGGGGACATGGTTTAGTTGGCCTCAGGATGTATTAAGCACATGGTTTTTACTGCCATTTTTAAAAATGATTGTGTATTATTATTAAGGACTGTGGGTTTATAATAATTTCTAGTAATTATATGGAAATTGTTGACTGAATAAAACAACAAACATTTTAGTTGTAGATCAACCTCCCTTTTGTTTTTGGGGGTTAAACATGAAATGTAATATCATCTCTAGAGATGAGACCCATTTCTAGCGTTGCATTGCCTCCTCCTCCTCCTACGTCTACAAACCTCCTGCAAATGGTTGCTACTTTTTAGACTTGATTCGATGGCAAGTACCATAAGCGATAGCTTCTGTGTTCTACTCAGAATGGTTAACGATGAATAAATTATTCAAAATAGACTAACTGTAGCAGAACATACCCAGGTTTGCAACAATCAGTTTGTATTTATGGAAAAGGTATGTAACACCTCTCAGATTACAGATTTTATCGATTTATTTATTACTTGTATGCTTCTACTTCTAGTTTTTTAATTGTACAATTCATTTTGTAGACTCCCGAAGAAGGCGCATTTTGTGCCGAAACACAGCTGTGTCGAGTCGAGTTTTTCACTGTTTTTCTTGGAATAAAGGCTTGATTTTCAACATACGTCTACCTCGGTTTCGTGGAGGAGCCTTCCTTTCTTACTCCCTACTTTGTGCTTCTACTTCTAGTTTGGTCACTTAGGCCCAATATTCAAAGGATTTATGCTCCTTCTTTTAGAGTTCTACTCAGAAATTTGCCTCTTTAAAAATTGTGTAGAACTTTATACTCAAAATCTCACTAAACTAAATTTAGAAATATAAAAATTGAAGGGGTCCTTTTACAAAGGCACGCTAAAAACTGGCTTGCGGTAGTGTAGGCTAGGGTTTTGGGCGTACACTGATCCATTTTTTAGCGCGTCTGTAAAAAAGGCCTTTGTAAAATTTTTGCAGAAAATGGACATGCAGCAAAATGAAAATTGCTGCTCGTCCATTTTGGGTCTGAGACCTTACCACCAGCCATTGACCTAGCGGTAAAGACTTGTGCGGTAACTGGGCGGTAATGACCTATGAGCACCAAATGCCACTTAGTGCGTGTCCATTACGCATGCCCAAAAATAAAAAATATTTTTCAGATACGCGTATCGGACATGCCCCAAAAATTAAATTACCGCAAGAGCCACGTGGTAGTCGGGTGGTAACTCCATTTTGGTGTGTGTTGGGCGCACGTAGATGCTTGCATGCCTTAGTAAAAATGCCCCTGAGTGGCAACAGGGTGTGGAAAACAAGTTATGAACTTAGCACTGATTCTCAACAGTAGACATAAATCTAGGCAAATAAATGACGGTCCTAAATGTATAACTTTTAAGCTCATAAACAAAGATGAAAATTCAACTGAAAACTTAGGCTAATAACTTGGGCTAAATGTTTGGACACAAATTTGTGAGCCTAACTTAAGAGCCTAAGGGGCCCCTTTTACAAAAGGACAGCAGCAGGAGTTCCGATTCCTGTCACTCATCAATTCCAATGCTAGAAAATATTTTTTAATTTTCTAGCACAAGGTGCATGCTTGGTAGTAATCGAGCAGCACTGCATGCTGCCTGGTTACTGCCGGGCTACCGCTAGAGCCCCTTCTGCCTCCTAAAGAAAAGGCAGTAAGGGCTCCCCCAGGAAATGGCCACATAGCAAGTATTTAGCTACCACATGACCATTTCCTTGTTTTCTTTTTTTAAATAAAGTGTTTTACTGGCAGCGTTAAAAAGGGGCCTCGACGTGTGGCAAACCCGTGCACTGATGCCACTGCAGGGCTCCTTTTACCACCGTTTGGTAAAAGAGGCCCTACATTTACGAGCTCAGCTTTTTTTGCATTCATTACTAATATTGAGAAAATGTTTTTTTTTCATAGATATTCAATAAAAATATATGTGAGGGTATCTGTATCACAGATTTTCTGGAAGAGTGGGTGACTATAAACAAATAGAAAGGGAAGGCAGTCTAAAAGAATTTTAAATAGATAATACTAGTTAAGTGGGTTTTTTCACACAGAAACAGAATGTGACATCAGATGGATATATTTATCTATTTGTTTTATTCTTGATATAGAGTCAAATTCTATAAATGACACTCAAAAATGGGTGCTGAAAAAAAATCAGCCCTAAGCACTATTCTATAAAGAGGGCACACCCTTTATAGAATAGCACTTAATGCCAATTAATGCCCCATCTTTGGGTGCCAGACTTACACCTGCTGAAACCTGGTGTAAATGCTGGCAACCAAGTTGGGCACGCTGACCCTGTATTCCATAACTACATGTGTAATTTTTGGAATGCCCCTGGCATGCCTGTGCCCCTCCCATGGCCATGTCCCCTTTTGAGATATGTGCTATGGGAGTTGGGCACCCTGCCTTATAAAATAGTGCACAGCTAGATGTGCACAAAATTTTAGAGTGGCAATTAAATTGGGTGTGCAAATCTGGGAATCATATATAGAATCCAGAAGATGCTGTCTTTCTGTGGTGCAGTCAATGAAATCTAAAGGCCTATGCTGTCTAGGCTCCTTTAGTTTACTTCCTGTCAGGGTCATTAACTAGGCCTCACATAATCTCTGCCTCTTCCTTGACTTCCTCACAGCTATAGATATTCTGGACCTATCACAGGCTTTCATCAATTTTGATCAACTTCTGAGAAGGCCACTCCATGTATTCACCACCTCCCTTTCTGTGAAGAAATATTTCTTAAAGTTACTTCCATTTACATAAAAATTGTAAAATGTTAAAAGGTGGAGAAGGTTAAGGAAAAGATTAGAAAAAGCTGTTAAGCTGCAGAGTGATGGAGAAAAAGAAACAAAATTGGAATAAAATAGAAGGGAAACAGAGATGGAAATATGAGAGAGAAAAAATGTTGAAGAGAGTCTGAGAACAGGAGAGACAGGTAGACAGTTAATGAGAGACTGAGCTGTCTTGGGCCTGAATGAAGAATTGCACTATTAGTAAGTGTGAGGTGGCATGTATTGAATATACCCTGTCATCACAGTAGCACCAGCCTTTCCACCCTGATAAATGTCAGATGTGTTTGTTGATGCTTAAGAAAAGCTCTATCCATCAGCAGAGCTGGCAGAAAGCTTAAAGGGATGATTAGTTCATTTTTAATCACCTTCACAGGACTCCAAGAGATGGAAACATTGACTGCTGCATTTCGCCATGTCCTCATTTTAAGGCCAATGCGTTAAGTACCTTTAACATATGTTTAGAGATCATGCTAGCACTAATGTTCATGCAAATAAGTTTCTACACAATGGTAGGACTTATCCTATATACTGAAGTATATTCAAACAGTAGGGATGGGCTGTCATTTGCAACGTAATCACAAAAGAGAGGGTAATACAGCACACAAGCATACAATATAGACAAGAAAAAGCAACACTGGGCCTTCAAGAAAGAGACAATGGCAGTCCTTTATTGTGAAAAAGACCCGACACGGGCCGTGTTTCGGCGCACAAGTGCCTGCCTCAGGGATCAAAGTATGTCTTCACAATATATGAGCAGGAATGCTCAGACAGTCTGAGTAAATTGCCAGCCACCACTGAGCATTTGTTCAATCCTAACAGACGCTGTCTGTGTGAAAACTGTCAAGAGATAGCAACAGCATGGAAAATGTCAAAAGATATATTCCACATCATGGGTCCAAAGAGGGCCACACAACTTCCACAGAAGAAACAGAATACAAAATTGGGATGGAAGGAAAAAAGTTCCAAGACTCACAAGAGAACAATCCAACAAAGTATATTCATCAAAGACATCCAAAAGGCCACAAAGTGGTGAAGAGGTAACCCAAAAGAACCTCATGGGCCATGTTTCAGCACTAAGCCTTCCTCAGGGTTTACCTGGGCTAAAAGACTTCACAACTTCTGGAGTGGGCAAATGAAAATATCTGAAAAATGCAGATCTGAACCATGTCTGCACAGCATCATGCTGGGCGGACACTCCATGATGCTTTTTTTCTCCACAGTACATCTAAATTTCAAGGGGGCGTGTTTTGGGCAGGATAAGGACAGCACCAAAAGATAGATGTTTTTCTGCAATAATGAAACAATACAAAAATGCCTAGTGCCAAAATTAAGACGTTTTTGGTTAGATCCGTTTCAATCATGAATAAGTGACCAAAAGCTGTCCTAAATACAAAATGACCACTGGAGGGATTAAGGTATAACCCCTTTACTCCCCCAGTGGTCACAGACCCCCTCCCACCCTCCTAAGATGTGACATTGACAGTACATAAAAGACTCTATTCATGGATGTAGTTTGGGGGGGCAAGGGAGGCATTTCCCCCCAAACGCAGGGCCGGCGCAACCCCGCTGCAGGCAGCTCTCAGTCCCTCCTTCCAACCCTCAGCTCCCCAACAGCCCTCCTCTCCGTTCCTGCCACCCTGCATTTAAACCTTTTATTTTAGGTTGCAGCGATGGCACTGAAAACAGCACAGGGGGCTTGCCTCCAGCCTTTCCCTTCCCTCTCAGTGTCCTGCCTTCCTTTGATGATGTATTTCCTGTTTCCACGAGGGCGGGACACTGAGAGGGAAGGGAAAGGCTGGAGGCGAGCCTGCTGTGCTGTTTTTAGTGCCATCGCTGTGACTTAAAATAAAAGGTTTAAATGCAGGGCAGCAGCAGGGCAGCAGCAACAGAGAGGAGGGCTGTCAGGGAGTTGAGGGCGGGCAGGTGGGGCTGGGTTGGAACTCAACCTCGGGGACTGAAAAGTGGGAGCTGGGGCAAGTCAGAGGACATGGATGGGATGGGAAGATAAGGGGCAAAGGAGAAACGTTGGACATGGATAGGAGGGGAGGGCAAATGCCAAATGAAACAGTCAAACTACACCCATGGCTCTTTGACAGCTTCAGATATGATGACTATTCTTGTTAGAGCAGCAGGCAGGACCCCAGGAGTAACTAGTGGTTTGTGCAGTGAACTGTTTAGAAGGAAACCCAGGCCCATGTCCCATTCTAACTGGTACACTTGTGGTGGAATGTGTGAGCCCTCCAAAAACCACTAAATACCCACATATAGGTGGCACCTGTAAGCCTGAGGGTGTATTGTAGTGTACAGTGAGGTACAGTAGATTTTGCTTTGCTTCTGGAGAGCTTACCATACAATAAACGGGGGTTATGATGAAATGTGTACCTTTCATGTGAAGTCCACTGCAGTGCCCCCTAGACTGCCACACTGCTCTGCTGGGATGTCTGTGTGACCAGTCTACTGAGAATGAGGACATGGTTTTTGGGCATTTTTCTCTTGGATTTTTTTTCCCCAAAATGGTCCCGAAAGAAAATGCACTGAGCACATCCTATATAATAATTTGCACCATGAACATTCCATGAAGCTGCCTGGGTCCGTGCCTCTATTCTGATTGGCTGTGCCTGGGACTGAAGCCTCGGATGACATCATCCAGAGAGCCCAAGCAACAGCAGCATTCTGACAGAGAAAAAAAAGTAACACCCTGTCAGAAAACCTCCCCTGTCTCACACATACTACTTACTCTCTGTGACACACAACACACACAGTTCACCCCCCCCACCCACACACACAACACACACAGTTCCCCACCCCACACACACACAATTACTGACTCACACACACACACACACTCATGCAACATCTAACCCCCCCCCCCCCTGTCATTCTGACAGAGAAAAAAATGTAACACCCTGTCAGAAAACCTCCCCTGTCTCACACATACACAGACGATCAGGAAAAAAGAACCCGAATTATAGCTACGTCATGCAAGGTTCCATGTTAGGAGTTACGGACCAAGAAAGGGAGCTGGGTGTCATCGTCGATAACACGCTGAAACCTTCTGCTCAGTGTGCTGCTGCGGCTAGGAAAGCGAATAGAATGTTGGGTATTATTAGGAAAGGTATGGAAAACAGGTGTGAGGATGTTATAATGCCGTTGTATTGCTCCATGGTGCGACCGCACCTTGAATATTGTGTTCAATTCTGGTCGCCGCATCTCAAGAAAGATATAGTAGAATTGGAAAAGGTGCAGCGAAGGGCGACTAAAATGATAGCGGGGATGGGACGACTTCCCTATGAAGAAAGACTAAGGAGGCTAGGGCTATTCAGCTTGGAGAAGAGACGGCTGAGGGGAGACATGATAGAGGTATATAAAATAATGAGTGGAGTGGAACAGGTGGATGTGAAGTGTCTGTTCACGCTTTCCAAAAATACTAGGACTAGGGGGCATGCGATTAAACTACAGTGTAGTAAATTTAAAACAAATCGGAGAAAAATTTTCTTCACCCAACGTGTAATTAAACTCTGGAATTCATTGCCGGAAAATGTGGTGAAGGCGGTTAGCTTAGCAGAGTTTAAAAAGGGGTTGGACGGTTTCCTAAATGACAAGTCCATAAACCTCTACTAAACGGACTTGGAAAAATCCAAAATCCCAGGAATAACATGTATAGAATGTTTGTACGTTTGGGAAGCTTGCCAGGTGCCCTTGGCCTGGATTGGCCGCTGTCGTGGACAAGATGCTGGGCTCGATGGACCCTTGGTCTTTTCCCAGTATGGCATTACTTATGTACTTATGATCTCTCTCTGTGACACACAACACACACAGGTCACCCCCCCCCCCCACACACACACACACACACAAACAGAATTACTGACTCACACACACACACTCATGCAACATCTAAAACCTCCCCCCCCCCCCACCCCTCTGTCATTCTGACAGAGAAAAAAATGTAACCCTCACCTCTGGCACTGTCACACACACACACACACAATAACTCTCTCACATACACAATCACTGTCTGTCTCATAGACACACACACTGACCCCTCCTTGGAGAATACAACACAGATGATGAACACTTCGGAACCCCAATACAAGCCCAACACCGACACAGACCACTTCACCACACCCATCACCCTACCCCCCACCCTACCACCCTCTCAAAAACCTTCCCCTGTCTCACTTACACATAAGCACACAATCTCTCTCTCTGTGACACACAACACACACAGTTCCACAACCTACCCCCACCCCCCCACAAGGTAACTGTCACACATACACACACAATTACTGACTCACACACACACACACATTCATGCACCATCGCAGTTCATCAAACCCACCCCCACCACTGTCACTGTCAGAAACACACACACACAATCTAACTATCACATACACAGTTACTGTCTGAATCATATACACACACACTGAAAAAGCCAAGAACTACACAAACAACTACCCCTCCTCTGTCAATAGAACAATGATGTACAACACTTAGGAACTCCACTCAAACACAAACTATCAATAAAAAAACAAACAAACATATATTAAAACAGTTCAGGTCAAAACAAACACAAATAGATAAATCCCTTGCTAGCGCCTGTTTCATTTGATTGAGAAACAGGCCTTTCTTACTAGTAATATCTAGAAAAGGGCAATTTTCAAACCAAAAACATAGACGTTTTTCAGGTTCAGAAATGGCTATGTTGGCCACTGGATTTTTGAACATTTTTTTCAAAACATCAAAAATTAAACTTATCAAAAATGCCCCTCTAAATATCTTACCCCATGTTTAATAAGCCACACTAGCAGCTGCTGCATGGCAATGCCAACACAGCCCATTCATGGCAGCCGCTAGCACAACTTAATAAATAGGGGGGTTAGTATTCATATTAATCACACAGATAGAGCAGGAGTGGTCACAGGGTAGTCTCATGATTTACATGTATATATAGTTTAAAATCATGATTTTTGGTCATTTTTATATTATGATTTAAATATATGCATGTCTTATATGGTTATTTTTTAGCATACAAGATGTCAGCTGTGGTTTATTTGTATGTTTTATGATACTGCCAAACTGGATGAGAGCGGAAGGAAAACGGGTCAGAGGAACTTATCTCACCTAAGACCCACTTCTGAAGTCTTACTGGACGAAGATCTGTCAACTCCTGCAGGCCTGTTTGCCGAAACACAGCTGTGTCAAGTCTGATCCTTGTAGCATTCCAGAGTCTGTATTGGATTTTGGTTAATAAAGGCTCTTGTTTTAACACAAGGTCATGTGAACCTTGTTGTTTGTGACACATTCCCCCACTGTTTCATCCTTCTGGTGATTTTGTGGGAGGTTTTTCTTCTTTTGTTGCTTTCATCTAATATAATAATTTGCTCCTCCAACATTCCAATGTGTCTCACTGGGATTGTAACCACCTGCTGACGTCACTCCTCCAACGTTCTCCGTCCCCCTTCCCTCCCAGTTCCCTGGGACCCTGGAACTGGGAGGGAGGGATGGAGGGACAGAGGGAGGGGGGACCCTGGAATTGGGAGGGAGGCAGGGGGACACTGGAACGGGGGGAGGGACGGAGGGAAGCCTGGAACTCGGGGGGAGGTGGAGGGGGAAGGGAAGAGATGCTGCACATGGATGGATGGAGGGGACAGGGCACAGAGGACATTGCCTGCATATGGATGAATGCAGGGGAGAGAGCATAATGCAGGGGAGAGAGGCAGGGAGGGGATGACCCTGGAACTCGGAGGGAGGGAGGGGGGACCCTGGAACTGGGAGGAAGGGGGGGCCCTGGCACACACTCTCATGCTCACACACACACTCTCTCTCTCTCTCACAGACACACTCGCACCCAGTCTCACTCTCTCTCTGTCACACACACTCGCACATTCACTCTCTCTCTCTCTCACACAGTCACTCTCTCAAACATACACACTCCGAGGAAAACCTTGCTAGCGCCCATTTCATTTGTGTCAGAAACGGGCCTTTTTTACTAGTTTTTTAATGATTTATAGTAACATTCTTTTATGTATTCATTTATTTATTTAGATTTTGCTCACACCTTTTTCAGTAGCAGCTCAAGGTGAGTTACATTCAGGTACACTGGATATTTCTCTCTCCCAGGACGGCTCACAATCTAAGTTTGTACCTGAGGCAATGGAGGGTTAAGTGACTTGCCCAAGATCACAAGGAGCAGCAGTGGGATTTGAACCAGCCACCTCTGGATTGCAAGACTGGTGCTCTAACCACTAGGCTACTCCTCTACTCATTTCCCCCAGACACATCCCTTAGTAGGGTGAAATATGGCTATGTCAGGCATTTAGACTTTTTATGCTTTTAATATTGCTTGCGGTGAATAAAATTTGAATACAGACATTCTGCGCTGGTCTGCTCTATCGCTGCTGTTTTGGATTTTTTGGATCGTTTGCCAATGTGTTTCTTATACATGTACTAGCCGTACAGCCCGTAAAAACGGGCTAGTATAGGAAGAGGGGGTTGAAAGGCCCCCCCACCCCACCGCCGAGTTCGCCGCTGCCGCTCCCCCTCCGAGTTTGCCCCCCTTGGAGCCGTCGCCACCCACCTTCCACTCGGTCGGGCCCTCGCTCCGCTATTGAAACAGCGAGGGCATGCAGCACACAGCTCTGCTGAGCTGCCGTGGCCTTCCTTCTTCTTCTCTATCGCTGCTGTTTTGGATTTTTTGGATCGTTTGCCAATGTGTTTCTTATACATGTACTAGCCGTACAGCCCGTAAAAACGGGCTAGTATAGGAAGGGGGGGTTGAAAGGCCCCCCCACCCCACCGCCGAGTTCGCCGCTGCCGCTCCCCCTCCGAGTTCGCCCCCCCTGGAGCCGTCGCCACCCACCTTCCACTCGGTCGGGCCCTCGCTCCGCTATTGAAACAGCGAGGGCATGCAGCACACAGCTCTGCTGAGCTGCCGTGGCCTTCCTTCTTCTTCTCTGCCTGTGTCCCGCCCTCGTGTGATGTAACGTCATTGAGGGCGGGACACAGGCAGAGAAGAAGAAGGAAGGCCGACGGCAGCTCAGCAGAGCTGTGGGCTGCGTGCCCTCGCTGTTTCAATAGCGGAGCGAGGGCCCAACCAGATGGAAGGTGGGTGGCGGCGGCGACTCCAGGTGGGGGGAGCATTAGCGACGGCAGTGTCCCTCGCAAATGCGGAGTAGAGACCCTCTCTGTTCCGCCCCCGTCATCACGTATTGATGCGGGGGCGGGGCAGAGAGGGTCTCTACTGCGCATTTGCAAATGAGTACGACACTCGCCATTTATATATATTGATATATGATATATGCCAAACATATGCCTAAACACTACTTTGTAGCTATGAACATATCCCCGACAATGTGTAGGCACATATAAGCAGAGTCTGGTTGGGACACATTTATACACTTAGGGCCTGACATTCACCTGGCGGTGATCAGCGTTTTGCTGACCACCATTGGTGTTAAATCCAGAAGTTCAATGCTGGGCCATGTTCAAGCACTGGCATTGAATTTCCAGGTTTGCAAATCCCGCTAACACATAGCCAGTTAAATGAGATATTCAGCACATGCTCTAATCATTAGTGCGCTAGAGTTCTTAGTGCGCACACATGATGTCACGGTCTCAGGCTCTAAACAAACAGTCATGGACTCTGGAACAACTTGAGCCCTTGGCCTACTGTCGTCGAGTAGCAGCAGGAGGCAAAACTCCCCAATCAGGACTGGACTAACAAGCAAGAATGGAGCTGAAGCTGTAGGAAGGCAGTGCTGGAACAACAGGACTAGAGCTGAAGCTTTAGGCAGGCAATGCTGGAACAGACAGGACTGGAACAGCAGGACTGGAGCTGAAGGTGTAGGCAGGCAATGCTGGAACAAACAGGACTGGAGCTGAAGCTGTAGACAGGCAATGCTGGAGCAAGACTGGAACAACAGGACTGGAGCTGAAGCTGAATTTAGAGGGGACTAGAGCAAGCAAGGCAGACTAGGCAAAACACAAAGCTGACCCACACAGACAAACAACAGAACTAAGGCTGAAGGCTGACCCTAGCACACAAACAAACAGAGAAGAACAGAAGCAGAAGTGCACATAGGCACCCTAAACAAGAAATCAAGACAGAAGTGCCCACGAGCACACAGACTATAAACAAGGCAGAAGTGTTTCACTGCACATGGACTAACCTGGAGACCTTTGGCATTGCAAAGGCCCTGAATGAAAGTCCACCACTTCCTTATAAAGGCCCTCACTAATGATGCCACAACTACAGGACAGAGGCAGGAAACACACTGAACACTAAAGTGAGGCTTGAAACACCCAGGAAGTGGAAACACTACAGGACAGAGGCAGGAAGCACACTGAACACTAAAGTGAGGCTTGAAACACACAGGAAGTGGAAACACTACAGAAAAGAAACAACAATGCAAGGTGAAAGAACGGACAGGAGTCAGCTCAGAAGCTGACCATCGGGAAATACGGTGAGTCAAAGAGGGATCACGACCACAGTCGTGACACATGATTAGAGCATGCTAAACGCTAGATACACCCAGGGGCGTATCTGCATGGGGCCTCAGGGGCCTGGGCCCCCGCAGATTTTGCCCTGGACCCCCCTACCGCCATCAACCCTCCCCCGGCTGCCGTTCTTACTTTTGCTGGCGGGGGACCCCAACCCCCGCCAGCCGAGGTCTGCTTCCACCTGCCGCTGCCGTAAAAACTTGTTCTTCAGCCGGCGGGGGACCCCAAACCCCCGCCAGCCGCCCCGCGGTGTTTAAAATTCATCTTCGGCCTCCGTGGCCGTGCTGCTGTGATAGGCGCTGTTGAAATCCACTTCGGAGTCTGACGTCGTTGTACGTTGTACGTGCTGCGACGTCAGACTCCGAAGTGGATTTCAACAGCGCCTATCACAGCAGCACGGCCACGGAGGCCGAAGATGAATTTTAAACACCGCGGGGCGGCTGGCGGGGGTTTGGGGTCCCCCGCCGGCTGAAGAACAAGTTTTTATGGCAGCGGCAGGTGGAAGCAGACCTCGGCTGGCGGGGGTTGGGGTCCCCCGGCAGCAAAAGTAAGAACGGCAGCGGGGGAGGGTTGGCGGCGGGAGGGGGGGTGGAGAGAGTCATTGGTGGCGGTGGGGGCTCGGCGGTGGGGGCTCGGCGGCGGCGGCGGGGGGGGGGGCTAAAATGTGCCCCCTCCCTCTGGCTCTGGCCCCCCCTACCGCCAGAGTCCAGATACGCCCCTGGATACACCCATAGAAATATATGGGCATCTCTAACATTTAGCATGTGCTTATTATTACCGTGTGCTAAAAAGACTAGCACGTCTTTGTAAAAGGACCCCTTAACTGGCTATGGGTAACCACGTAAACAGAGGACTGACTTTATGCAGTCCTATTTATGTGGTTAACTTGGCCAGTTAAGTGCTGAATATTGGAAATGGGTTGATTATGGGCAAGGAATTAGCTTGATTTATGAACTGCATATAATATGTAAACCTCTTCCTCTTTCCCTTAATGCACATTAAAGTATTTTTCTGTGTGATAACTATATGGAAACATGCTGGAACAAACCCCCTCCCCCCACACATACACACAAAAAAAGTGAGAGGGTAATACTATAGCAGGGATCCTACATTTATACACTACTTGAGTGCTTAAGTAGGTAAGTGGCAACAAAACACCTAAGCAGGTCTATGTCTAGTTTCACTGTAGGCACATAAACGTTAGACACACTGAGATCGGGTTTGCTAGTATTCTACAATTCAGATGCTATTACAGAATAGACTCACCGAGGGGGCACCTAAAAGGAGATATTACCTTATGAAATTGCCCCCCTTAGTGCACAGGCTTCACATTTCTGTCGAGCAGGGACTGTCTCTTCATGTTCAAGTGTACAGCGCTGCGTACGTCTAGTAGCGCTACAGAAATGATAAGTAGTAGCAGGGCCGGTCTTAGGCCAAGGCGACCGAGGCGGCCGCATAGGGCCTCGCGCTTAGAGGGGCCCCGCGCGGCACACCTCGCCTCGCCTCACCTCAATGCCTGCAGCAGTGATCTGCCTCCCGTCCTCTCCTCCCGCACGACTTACACCTTCCTCAGCTCTCGCCCGTCCACGTGAGCGCTTGTTTTTAAAGTCCTGAGGAGTTCTCCCTCCGACACTGGCAATTCACATAGCCAGCCTTCTGCCAGCGTCGGAGCCTCTCCTCAGACGCATCCCACCTCCGCGCAAGACAGGAAGTTGCATTAGAGGAGGTGGGACGTGTCTGAGGAGAGGCTCCGACACTGGCAGAAGTCTGGCTATTTAAATTGCCGGTGTTGGAGGGAGAACGCCTCTGAGGAAATAAATTTAGAAGAAAATGTGAGCCTGCTGACACTTCCACATCCGTGAGTTGCATAGAAGGAGGGAGGGAGGGAGGGCAGGACAGGCTGGAAGCCAGACAGTGAGGGGAGGGGGACAGCAATAGTGAGGGCTGCAGAAAATAGCAGCAGAAGGAAAAGTTTGTTCCTGAGTCAGAAATTAGAAGCAGACTCTATAAACAGCCTGATGAGGAGAGCAGGTATCCCCCACCCCTTTCCCTCCCATCCTGATGTCTGTTCCCACCCCACCCTCCTCAGCCTGCACATGCCAGCTGGCACTCAGCCCGCTGTGCTGCCACAAGGGCATCCGCGGTCTTCTGATTTGAACAAATGCTCCTCATCTTGCTGAAATGTGATCAGCAGCACTGTAACTTCCACCATAGTCTCAGCACAGTCTACAATTGACTCCATGCTTAAAGGCGCACACAAAGCTGGTGGCAGAAGTGGTACTTGATGTCCAGTTTCCAGTTGACACAGTTCTTCTGCATGACGTATGATGAGTGTTACAAGGGAAGAGAGGAGAAATGTTGGGCAGGAATAGAGGGAAGGAAAGACAAAGGAGATGCACATGGTAGAGAGGAGAAATGCTGGACATCATGGATGTAGGGTAGGGCAGGAAAGTAGATGCACATGGATGGATGGCAGTGATGAGAAATGCTAGATATGGATGGAGGGCAAATTGCTGAATTTAAGGGCTGGATCGGAACACTTTGAACGCAGATGCTGAAACTGGAGAAAGGATAGGGACAGGGCTACAGATGGTAGACAGGACACAGGAGGATGGGGACATGGTGAGAGAAAAATTATCAAATGGAAAGAAGACACTGCATAAAACAGAAGACACTGGGACCAAAGAGAATAGAAAAACTAAATGATCAGACAACAAAGGTAGAAAAAAGTATTTTATTCAGAATTTATTAATTGGAATATGCCAGCTTTTGGAAATGTGCATCTGTGATATTTTGCATGTAAGTTTCAATTTTTCTAGTATTGCTACATGCTGAATCTGACTTCTTGAGGTAACTTTCCACAGTTCAGTATTTTGCCTTCATATCTGTTGTGTCATGTGTTTATCATGTGTGATCAAGGTGCAGTATTCTGCTAGCGTGTAGTATTTGCAGCCCTTTTTGTTTTTGTTTTTTTTCACTAGGTTGTGTACTGGTATTTTAGAGCCTGGTGTAATTACAGTACTGCCTTTCCACACATAAAGGTTGTAGCTCGTCCTGTCCTTGGAATTAGTGCTGTTATGGTTTGGTAAGGTTATGAGTGTGTTTTTGCACAAGTTTGTGTATAGTGTTTTGCAGTGGAGAGATTGTGTGTTGGCCTTACTAAGGTGGCACCAAAACACCAGAAAGGGTGTAGAGCCTAAATCATGACACACTACCTCTTGAAGGATCTACATATGGTCATTAATAAAAGGAACTCATTGTGAACACTATCCACCTTAAAAGGGTGTTTTGTGGCTCTACATGAGAATTGTGATATTATGATCCCTTGCTTCATATTGTTGACGGTCTGCATTTTCTGTATGGGTGGTATATTGGTGTATTAGGTTCTGCCCAGTGTAATATTTATGATACAGTAAGGTTCTGAGTGTGTTTTTGCACAAATTTGTGCATAGTGTTTTGCAGTTGAGCGATTGTGGTTAGTATATGCTTTGAGCAACCACTTTATTCTTTGTCATATGATACATATCTAATATCTAAATTTAATTAAAAGTCTATCTCTAATATAGCTGATTTATGGAAACATAAATGTGTTGTGGTTTTGTCTTTAATGGGAACCTATGCACTTACTTACATCTTTTTTGGCTACTTGGGGTTGGGGATCTCTGTGTTGCCTTTCTGGTTTGATGGGTTACAGAGTAATAGGGGAATTTGAAAGTACTGGATCTTTTCTTAATATTTTTCCTTTATTATCCTTTGTTATGAGAATTGGAACTACTAATTGTAGTGGACTTGAACTGAATAATTTCTGGGGGGGGGGGGGTCATGATAGCATTGTGCTTATTATTTCAATCAGTTTTTCTGTACAAGTTTAGCTTCATTTGTCTTTATTTGAAATTTCATAAATAAAAAATTTTCTAAAAATTGAATAATCTTATCAATGGGGTGGAGCTAGGGCAGGGGCAGGGCTAGGGCAGAGGCGGGGCTAGGATGGGGCCCCACCACATTAGTCTGCACAGGGCCCCGCACTTGCTAAGACCGGCCCTGAGTAGTAGTAGTAGTACTATGTGATAAGGGCACTTGTTACGTGGTAAATGCAAAACTTTACCTTATTTTAATAAAATGGCCCTTTAGACTCTTATGTTTGGTTGAAAATAAAGAACAAGTTTAAGCACCTGTCACATCTGTGGCCGTGACCATCCTCAGACTAACCTTATTTCTGGGGGTCAGCTTCTAAGCTGGCTTCTGCCTACCCTTTCTGGAGTAGTTTTCCTTCTGTGTGCTGGCTGCTTCCAGCATGGCTCTAATTACTCTACTCTACTGCACCTGGGGGTGTTGCCTGAGTTAGCTCTACCTCTGTCTCCAGCCTGGCTCTGTTTGCTCCTCTGTGCTGCACCTAGGTATTCTAAGTCTCTCTATGTTCTGTGTGCGCTCTGCCTGCTCCTTGGTTTGTGCTCCTCTCACCTGCTGGTGGCCAGAGCCAGTGGCTGCCACAGTTTGTCTTGCTGTTCCTACCCATTCCAGACTTTAGCCTAGTCCGGTCCGGTTCTGCCAGGTTGCCGGACTTGTCTCTCTTGTTTGTGCCTGGACAGCCTCCGTAGTTGCTTACTGATGGCTGCAGCTGCTCCTCAGGTGTTGAAGGGCTTTATTAATCACTTAGAGACTGCAGCCTTTGCCTTGGCATCGTCTAAGGTCCCTGGTATGTTAGAGTGCTCTGTTCACTGCTACCTTGTCCAGTTCAGTGTGAGTTTCTAGCTTGTGACTAGTTAGCTTGGGCATAGCTTTGTTTGTTAGCTTGTGTACAGCTTTACTACTTCTCCTGTGTTTTGCTTAGTGTGAGTTTCTAGCTTGTGACTAGTTAGCT
Organism: Microcaecilia unicolor; assembly: GCF_901765095.1. Classification (NCBI taxonomy): domain Eukaryota; kingdom Metazoa; phylum Chordata; class Amphibia; order Gymnophiona; family Siphonopidae; genus Microcaecilia; species Microcaecilia unicolor. The sequence continues at coordinate 259,445,289 of NC_044036.1, forward strand.
TGGGCATAGCTTTCTTGTTAGCTTGGTTACAGCTTTACTAGTTTTCTTGTGTTTAGCTTTCTGGTTTTCCCGTGTGTGTTTTCCTTTGCTTCTGGAGCTTCAGCCCTACTCCTGTCCGCTGCCAGTACTCCTTGCTACTGGAGCTCCAGCCATAGTTTTGCTATTTGACCTGACCATTGCCTGTATCTAACTACTCTCTGCCTGCTGCCTGAACCCCGATACTTGCTGCCTGCTGCCTGACCCGACTACTGCCTGAACCCGGATATTCTCTGCCTGTGGCCAGACATTCCCTGCCTGTCTACCTTGCTTTCGCCTATGTGCCTGGGGGCACTTCTGTATCCTGATTCCTGTTGTTCCTGCTTGTTAGTTCCAGTTCCAGTTTTCCTGTAAGCCCTGCCGGCTGCCCGAACCTGAGGGCTCAACCCTTGGGGAACGGTGGCTAAGCGTAGGTGAAGCCTAGGTCCAGTGTGTTCCTGTCCAGCGGGTTCCGGTCCCGTGTGTTCCAGTCCAGTAGGCTCCACTCCAGTGTGTACCAGTCCAGTGCGCACCCGTCCGGTGCGTTCCAGTCCTGTGTATTCCAGTGCAGAACTCCAGTCCGGGGTTCCAGTCCAGCCTTGCCTCGTCTCTGCTTTGAAGGTGACCTTGCCTGCCACTGCCGCTCCACGGTAGCGGTCCAAGGGCTCACAAACCCAGTGCTTCCAGGGAAGAAGCCTGACAGCACCTAACTTAGATTGAGATGCATTTTAGAAAGGACATTCAGCTCCGAATGTGAACATCCTTGTCTGTACATCAGAAATGGACATCCATCTCAGGATACAGCCTGTTCTAAAATACATGTTAGTTGGGCATCCATGTCCAAATTGTGAATGGGGCAAAACAAGGGATATGGACAGCTATGTGGCAGCAGAGGAACATCTATATTACAAAATGGCCATCCCTGTAGAGGAATAGTGTACTGGTTAAAGCAGATGGTTAAGAGTCAGAGAATAGATCATGAGGTTACCATTTCAAGTCCCGCTGTAGTTTTTTATAATTTTTTTTAATTTTAAGCTCTCCAAAGGCAAAATTACGTGCTATTACTTGTTTTATTTCCATTCACTGCAGAACTGCTCATTCAAAGCACCTTTCTGTAACTTGGACATGACAAGTACCAGGTCTAAATATGAACATCCATCTTTTTAGACTTTGACATCCCTTTCCCTTCTGTGATTGGAGTTAGGTGCCCTTATTTTGGGCCCTCCCTAAGGTCATGCCCCCTTTTGAGTTGTGCGTGGGACAATTTGGTTGCACAGTGTAATAGAACAGCACATAGGCAGATATGCGTGTAAGTCCAAATAAGTACCAAACACCAATAATTGATAGTTAATGCTTCGATATTGAATTAATTTGGACACTCATCTTTGGATGACCTATATAGAATCCGGGGATAAGTGTTTGCAGGTGCCACTCACAAATGACAACATATTTTTAAAAATTCTCCCATATGTGCTGCATTAAATCTGGGCTTAGCCTATCAGAAAGCCTCACATTAACTACATCCCAGTAAATTTCTGGACAGCATACATTCGGTGTGAATTTACCTGAAAGCTGTACCTCTGCTTTGATTTGTCTTTCTGTGCATGATTTGTGCTCTTTCCTATTTTTATTATAGTTCTTTACTTTTTGTGTTTCTCTTACATAAGTACATAAGTAATGCCATACTGGGAAAAGACCAAGGGTCCATCGAGCCCAGCATCCTGTGCACGACAGTGGCCAATCCAGGCCAAGGGCACCTGAAAGGGTTGCCATTGCTGCCCAGCAACCTGGAACTACTGCCAGCCCAATGCAGCCACTGGTGTTAGTTCCGCCATGAGCATGCACCATTTCTGATGTGCCAGAAAATATTTTTGGTATTTTTACTGTGGCGCTAACCCAGCAGCGGCGCTACCCAGTTACTACTGGGTTATCATGGGAGCCCTTATAGCCACCTCAGTGGGTGATCCCCGCCGCATTGCCACACAGTAAGACTAATTTTACTGTATGGCCATTTTCTTAGGGGGGGGGGGGAGGTTACCCAATGCAGTAAAAAAGGGCCCTGGCACACAGGAAAAATGGCTCATGCAGAGCTCTTTTAACCCCAGTTTGGTAAAAGGAACCTTCAAATTGTAAACAGCTTAGCCCTGTTGCCAGTTTAAGCTATATAGAAAGTTTGGACTAAATAAATAAATAAAATTAAAATATGTTAAGCCCAGATTTCATTGCACTTTGGTAAAAAGGCCCCTATATTTGTACCTAATGTAATAGAGGGTTAAGTGAGTTGTACAAGGTCACAAGTAGCAGCAGGGTTATTTAAACCAGGCTTCCCTATTATTCAGTCTGCTGCTCTTACCATGAGGCAGGCTCATACCCCTATTTTTTTTAATTGGCTATAAATTGTAAAGTGAAAGAGAGACAAAATTATCAACAACTCAAGGGAATCCATATGAATGAGACATAGTCTCCTGTGTATTTGTAATGCAATTTGAAATTCTCTTAAAATAAAATTATCCTAATTATACCATTTACTAAGATAACTCCTTAATTGCTGCCAGCCCCATCACTTCACTACAATCCCATCTCCTTTAAGTGAAAATTAACCAGTTCTAGGCTATTTATATTGTATCTACAATAAATCCTTGGAGGTATGATTCATTTTCACTGAATCTTAATTTCTTCACTCGGATTTTTGCAGAGAATAAACATTTTATTATTCAAATGCAGATAATTCAAACCATGAAGGTGGTAATTTTCATACTGCCCACATTGCTGTAATCTCCAAGAGAACATTTTAACTAACAGATTTTGTACTCATTTTCAAAGTGACTATACAAGAGTATTTTCATTTTGGAAACTGTGTAAAAAAAGCTACCTGTATTTGTAATTTTGAAAATAAAAAAAATATATATATGCACGTTATTGAATTCCTCACCTAAGAATTCAAGAATGCATAGGATAAACACAGAGGAACACTATATAGAAAAAGGATGGAATCCAATTAAAGCAAAACTTATATAACCTCATAACTGGAGTGAGTTTTGATTGCAGGTTCAGAGAGTGGGAAGTAAGACAAATGCAGGGCAGACTTCCACAGTCTGTGCCCAAAATGGCAAGAAGAGACAGAGATTAAATATACTATGTTTAATCATGAAGAAGTGGAATCTATGCAGAGTGCCAGATTTGTTTTTTGTTACATTTGTACCCTGCGCTTTCCCACTCATGGCAGGCTCAATGCGGCAGGCAATGGAGGGTTAAGTGACTTGCCCAGAGTCACAAGGAGCTGTCTGTGCTGGGAATTGAACTCAGTTTCTCAAGACCAAAGTCCATCACCCTAACCACTAGACCACTAAACTCTAGCCACCTTTTGGGTAGACTGAATGGACAGTGCAGGCCTTTATCTGCTGACATTAAAATAATATGTTGTCATTTGAGAGTGGCATCTGCATATGCTTATCCCCGGATTTTATATAGGTCATCCAAAGTTGGACACCAAATTAATTTGATAATGAGGCATTAACTATCAGTTATTGGTGTTGTTTGGCACTAATTTGGAGATGCTGCCTGAGGCAGAGCTAGGATGCTGACCCCCCCCCCCCCCCCCCCGGGCCAAGATGCTGCTCCCCTTCCTACCTGTTGCCGGCACCCGGCATTACCTGGCAGCAGAAGCGATTCCCATAGCTGCCGTGCCACCGGCACCCACCTCTTCCATTTACTGTGGCTGCCTGAGCCTACTACTACTACTACTACTTGACATTTCTAAAGCGCTACTAGGGTTACGCAGCGCTGTACAATTTAACATAGAAGGACAGTCCCTGCTCAAAAGAGCTTACAATCTAAAGGACAAATGTACAGTCAGTCAAATAGGGGTAGTCTAGATTTCCTGAAAGGTATAAAGGTTAGGTGCCGAAAGCAACATTGAAGAGGTGGGCTTTGAGCAAGGATTTGAAGATGGGTAGGGAGGGGGCTTGGCGTAAGGGCTCAGGAAGTTTATTCCAAGCATAGGGTGAGGCGAGGCAGAATGAGTGGAGCCTGGAGTTGGTGGTGGTGGAGAAGGGTACTGAGAGGAGGGATTTGTCCTGTGAGCGGAGGTTACGGGCGGGAACGTAAGGGGAAATGAGGGTAGAGAGGTAATGAGGGGCTGCAGACTGAATGCATTTGTAGGTAAGAAGAAGAAGCTTCTTCTTCTTCTGCCTGAGCCTCTGACAATACAGGAAGTTACATCAGAGAGGCAGCCACAGTAAAGGGAAGAGGCAGGTGCTGGCAGCAGGGCAGTGAATGGGAATCGCTGCCGCTGTTGAGTAACTCTGGGGAGATGCCGCTCCTGAAGAGTGCCACCTGAGGCCCCCCACCTCAGGTGGCCTAATGGTTGGGCTGCCCCTGCATGTGCACATCTGCCTATGTGCTATTCTATAACACTGTGCACCCAAATTGTCCCACGCACAACTCAAAAGGGGGCATGACCATAGGAGGGGCATGGGTGGGTCAGAGGAACTCCAAAAAGTTTGAGCTCAGTGTTATAGAATAGTGTCATTTATGTGCTCAATTGCCATTGGTTGCAGGCCAGCATTTACACCAGGTTTCAGCAGGCATAAGTCCATGCATCCAAAGTTGAGTACAGGAATCTGTACTAAGTACTATTTTATAAAGGGAATTCAGCCAAGATCACCCTATATAGAATAATGCTTAGTGTGGATTTCTCCCGGTGCCTAACTTTGGGTGCCACTTATTGAATCTGGTACTTATTGCCTCCTGTTTAGGAGCTGTAGGTGCTCCAAATTAACTCTACATTTTCCAGTTAGTGTATACCAACCAGAACATGCTAGCTGGAAAATACAGGAACTCTCACTGTTCATGATATGCTCCCTGCAAAAAATATTTCAAAAGATAGATAACATGTTAGCGTGTACAAATGGGAAAACTATGGCAAAATGCTTTATTGCATTCTGCAGTAGTCTGTTATGCAAATATCTAGTGTATGAGAATGTAGCTCACCTTGAGCTACAATTGAAAAAAGGCATAAACAAAATTGTAATAATTAAAATTAGTGCTTAAAGGGGGGTTGAGATGATGGAAATCATGTAGTAAAGGTTTGTTCATTTAATAGGAGAAAGGTGGACTTCAATACAAAAGACATTGTTTGAATTGCATTGTGGGAGATGTGAACTGAAGACTGGGGTATTAGATGTTGTGTGTGTGTGTGGTCAATACAGATTTCTTTATGGCTAGAGTCAAGAGTATTACTTAGGAACCCTTTTATTAAAGTGCATTAATCACTAAAGAGGTAAATTCTGAAAAGTTTGTCAAAATTCAGGCACCAGGACAGGGGCGAACTGACAGTGGTCAGGGCCCCAGGCCAGTAAAGGTCATTGGAGCCCCCGGCCACTGCCCACCTCCCCACCGCTGCACTACCGCCCCTTCCCGCACACTATAGCCCCCCCCCCCCCCACCGCCGCAGTTGCCGCTCCCAGAGAATGACACTGGGACCCGCAGTAACCACGGGGATGGAGACGGGGACAGAGCTTGCAGGGATGGGGTGGGGTCAGATCCCATGGGGACAGGGCGGGGATAGGGACAGAGTGCACGGGGACAGGGACAGACTTTGTCCCCAAGTCATTTTCTAATTTGAAACCTGTTAATGAACTGGACTGTTATTTATTTTTGAGTGATGCAGATGACGTTTTGATTTTTTGGAAAAATAAGCAAACATGCTGGCCACAACTAGCAAAATGTGCATGGGGGATCCTGTACATCCTTCTACCAGCACATCTTCTAATCTTCTATTGCAGGAAGGACTGCGGAAGAAAGGAGAGCTAGACTGAATCCTGAGATTATTGATGACTTCTTACTCATCCACAAATTTAAAAAATGATAACAGTGCTTCATAGGGCATATTTCTTCCCTCTAGGGCATACAGAACGGGTTGTATTTTGTACCCCTGGACATTTTAGCAGGGTGGATTAGGATTCCTTGGGGTAGTAGAAATCAGCTATTGTTGGGGTTGGAAGGGTAGAGGGTGGTGGTGGTGAGGAGGGTTATTATTGCTGCTCACTTTTATTATTGTTTTCTGTTTGTAATTTATATGGAACAGTTGCACAGCATATTGTTCCTTTTTATACTTTAATAATAAGATTTAAATATAAAATCATAATTGTTCAAGGTTTCTGCAGATGAGGACAGAGCCCATGGAAACGGGGAGGGGATGGGGACAGAACCTACGGGGATGAGGCGAGGACAGAAACAGAATCCACGCGGACGGTGCAGGGCAGGGATAAACTTTGTCCCTGTGTCATTCTCTAGTCACTCCCTCCCACACACTACAGACCTCTGAGCCAAAGTGGGCCCTCCCCAGTCCTACCTTGAAGGGCCCTGGTGGTCTAGTGGTTTCTTCAGAGACAGGAAAGAACCCCACTCTTTCCTGCCCACTATCGCTACTGTGACTGGCGCCGACGTGTTTTCAAACTGGCTGCCAAGACTTCCTGCAGTAGTATTGCGTGTCTTGGAAGTCTCAGCAGCCATTTTGAAAGCACAGCAGTGGGATGAAAGAGTAGGATTTTTTCCTTCCCCTGCAGAGGTCACTAGATCACCATGTCCCTTCAAGGTAGGACTGGGGAGGGCCTACTAAGGCGGGGGGGGGGGGGCTATAATGTGTGGTGGTGGGCAACTGGGCAGAACCTCTGGGCCCTCCCTAGAGCCTCTGGGCCCTCAAGCATTGACCGGTTGTCCGAATGGTCAGTCCACCCCTGCACTGGGATAATGTATACTTAGCACCAATTCTATAATAGTGGTTGTGCATGCAACTGTCATTATAGAATACTAACATAAGCCTGCATTCAGGCGCCTAAATTTAGGCATCAGCACCTATGCCAGCTCAATGGATGGTGTAAATGCTCACGGAACACAAATGTTAGTATTCTATAACCTGTATGCATGACTGCCTGATACACTCCAGACCCATCCATTGCCCTACCAGGTCCACGCACCCCTTGAGGTTGTGAACTCTGGAATTCATTGCCAGAGAATGTGGTAAAAGCAGTTAGCTTGGCAGGATTTAAAAAAGGTTTGGCTAATTTCCTAAATAAAAAGGTTCATAAGTCATTACTAAGATGGGAAAATCCGCTGCTTATTTCTAGGATAAGGAGCATAAAATGTGTGTTTACTGTTCTGGGATCTTGCCAGGTACTTGTGACCTGGATTGGCTACTGTTGAAAACAGGATACTGGGCTTGATAGACCTTCGCTCTGTCCCAGTATGACAACACTTAGGTTCTTATGAATTTGAGCGTACAACTTATAGAATGGCAACTGAGAGTGTGTAACTGCTACTTGGTGCCAATTAGCACCAATTAAGGCAAATTATAATATATTATTGCTTTACAATGCTAATTATCAGCTTATTATTAAATTAAGTTATGTGTGCAACAAATTTGTGCATTAGTTGGCTGTGCAACATTCTAGACTTAGGGGATTAACAGGTTGTATGGTAGTTTGCCTATTACCATATCTAATTGAATGTTTCAGAATTTTTGTCAAAGGGAGTGGCATGGGCAGAGAGTGGGCATCGAATTGTTAGCTAGCTAGCATGTTACACTTACAATGTGCTAGCTGGCTAATGAAGAGGTAATGCAGGAGCACTTAGGGGCCGATATTCAGACCATGGGAGTTAGCCGTAATGCCAGATATTCCAGGGTCATTTCCAGTGACTAGCATTGAATATCCAGTTTAATTTTCACCGGTTTATTTATTTATTGATATGTGTATCTCACATTATCCGAATTTCAGTATTCAGTTCAATGTGGCTTACATTAGTAATAATCCATACAATCAAAAATGTAAGAAATACAAAAAGAATAAATAAATAGTAAACTGTCATTTGTAGACATCGAAGATAAATTAATCATTACATTTGTGACTGTTGCATTAAGGAGTTAATGTAAGAACTTATTGAAAAGAAAAGCCTTCAGGAATTTGCGGTAGGTCAGGTAGTTATTGAGATGTCTTACTTCCTTTGGAATAGAATTTCACCATATGGTGCCTAAATGAAAGAAATCTCTAGTTAATGCAGACTTATATTTCATATTTTTGTAACTAGGGAAGGGTAGAATGATGTAGTCTCTTGCACTTGGTATAATGTTATGAGCAGGAAGGTCTGCATAGTCCCTCAAGTAGTCTGGTGCCAACATGTAAATTATCTTGTAGATAAATGTGCACGTTTTGAAAATGATTCTAGTTTTGATAGGAATCCAATGCAATCTAACAAGAAGTGGAGATGCCCTATCAAATTTAGAAACTTTGTAAACAAATCTATTAGCTGTATGTAGAGTTGTTTATAATTTCATTGTTAGACGTTTCTTGTTCCCTAAATAGACAGCATTTCAATAATCTATCTGTGATAGCACCAGTGTTTGAACAAGTGAACAGAAAGTATTAGTTGGAAAAAAGGTATAATTCTTTTTAATCTCCAGAGAGTTTTGAAAGCCCATTAAGTTTAAACTGGCCAAAGATATTCCAGGTATACACGCAGCCAAACATGGCCACTAAATCCACACTGAAAATTGGCTGAAAGTCGGTTATATTGTGCAATATAACTGGCTATCCGCTATCTGGTAACCAGTGATATTCAGCGGGAGATAGCTGTCTATCTCCTGCTGAATATTGCCAGATAGCCAGCTAAGTACCATTTAGACCAGGTGCCATTTCTGGCTGGTTACATGATTTTGAATAGTTGGGGTTAGTGCCTTCTAAATAGAATGTGGTGAGTTTTCCTTGTTACCTCTAATTGGACATCACATGCTAATGGAAACATTAACTCATGACCTGTGAGTAAAATACTAGGATTACCTCTTCTTGATGCACCATTAGCTTTAAGCTATGGACGCACTACCCTGAGTATGCCTGATCTCCTCTGGTCTTGGAAGCACAGCAGGACCTGGCCTGGTTTCTATTAGTATGGGAGACTGCTTGGGAATACCAGGTGCTGTAAGTTTTCTTTCAGAGTGGAGGGGTAGCCTAATGGTTAGTGCAGTGGGCTTTGATCCTGGCAACCTGGAGTCAGTTCCCAGTGCAGCCCCTTGTGACCTTGCACAAGTCACTTAGGGGCCCCTTTACTAAGGTGCACCGAAAAATGGGCTGCGGTAGTGTAGGCATGTGTAGATCCATTTTTCAGCACGCTAATAAAAAAAGCCTTTGACTTAGCGGTAAGGTCTCATACGGTAACCGTGCGGTAATTGTCTGCACAGGTAGAATGATGATTACAGCCTGGTTTCCGCTGCACGCAGGAAAATAAAAATTATTTTCCAGCATGCATAGCAGACGTGTGTAAAAAACGAAATTACTGCCGGGCCTCGTGGTAGCCAGGCAGTAACTCCAAATTGACACATGTAGGACATGCGTATTTGCCTACAAGGCTTAGTAAAAGGGCCCTTTAACCCTCCATTGCCCCAGGTTCAAAGATTGTGAGCCCTCTAGGGACAGAAAAAAGTATCAACATATAATATGTACAGTGCTGCATACATCTAGTAATGCTATAGAAATGATTAGTAGTAGGCTTGCTGAACATTAAAATCCTGCATTAAAACATGTTAAGCCCAAAACTTGATGCACATTAGTAAAAGGGCTCCTTTGTGCAACAGTGGCATGACTATTTGGATCTTTGTGTCATTGTTTATAGGCCAGAATATTTAAAGATTGATGAAATGCAGAGATGTGTATTCATTAGTGCACTTTAAACATTTTAGTGTATTAAACTATGAGTCCATGAGCATTAAATTGATTAGTACACTTAAACACTAACACATCAAAAAAAAAATCAGCTATAACGAATGTGTGAAAGTAACAAAAAAATAATGCCCCCCAATCAAGAAAATTTGGAAGAAAATTAAAACAAACCAACAGTTTATTGCCTGTGCACAATCCTATGGTTTATTACACTTGTTATTCTGCCCTTCCTATGGGCATAACAGAGCAGGTTAGATATTAAAATGAAAGTAGAATAAAAAAAAAAAAAGAACACCAATGTCTGACAGAAGGAAAGAATGGAAAGCTAGAAAGAACAATCATACAGAAGAGATCAGACATACAAAGGTGAACACCCAAATGTCTGAGAGGCAACATGGAGGGATGATTTCAAAAGAATGTGCAAGTCAGAATTGGGACGTCCTGCTCATAACATCCAAAAAAAAAAAAAAAAACCCTTCATCTCGCAGTCATTTTTAAACAGAAAAAATGTTGGGATTTCCTGTTTGAAAATACATGAGAAGGATGCTTTTGTGCTGAAAATGTCCAAAGTGAACAGCCATTTTCCAAAATGAAACATCCAAAATATGAATGCCAAATAAGCAGGCACAAAAACATCTGTCTGGCATCATTAGTGCAAAACTGACCATACAAACATCCCTGCAGAGCAGAGGGGCAACCTAGTGGTCAGTGCATGGGACTTAAAAAAAAAGTAGGACCCAAGTACAAACCCCATCTTAATTCCTTTATATGTTACTGTGAGCCCTCCAGGAACAGATAAAAACCCACTGTACTTAATAGCCATCAGACTTACAGGTGTCTTATAAATCCAGGTACAGTAGGCATTTCTGTGTTCCAGTAGGGCTCACATATTTGATCAGAAATAAGAGAGCTCAAGTAAGAGTTACACCTATGTCCCATTCTTTAAAGTCAACTGCACTGATCACTAGGTTACAACTTACACTTGCTTGCTGCACTGTTAGGAATGGCCATAATAAAAGAAGCTGTCATAGAGTCAGGTATCCACTGTCACTTTCACTTCTTAGGAAGGGTGGGAGGGAGTAAGTAATCATTGGGAGATATAGGAGGGGTCATGCCTTCATACCTCCAGTGATCAGCTGCTCAACCAACTCAATACTACCCTGAAGGTGATGGAAACAGGTCTAGATAAAAACATCTTCCTTTTTTGCCCTGGACATTTCTTCCCATTCTAATATCACTGAAAGATGTCCTAAGTTTGGGCCCTCCCTAGTCCTGCCCAAAACATGACTTCAACATACCCCTTTGCTATTTGTATAAACTGCAGTTAAAGCGTCCAAATTCTGCCTTTCAAAAATCGTGATTTGGATGTTTTCAGCAGATGGATGTTTTTTTGGTAATTTTGAGATATCCATCTGCTTTGAAAATGAGCACCTAAGCAAACATAGCAGGAGGTAATGTTCATGCCCCTGGTGAAATACCTCAACCAAGCCTTTCATCAAATGTCCTCCTCCCCCAAAGAAATGAGTCTTTAAAGTAGATTTAAACTTTAGAGTCAGTAAGTCTGAGACAAGCAAATTACACTGTAAAATCCATATAGCCAGTAAATTCATTGACCTTAAATGAAGGCTGCTTGAAACATTCTTATTTAAATTTTTGCAGCTGTGACTTAAACTACCCCTTTTAACATCCCTAAACATTGCTATCTCACCTACAAAATTACCCAAGATCCCAATCCCAACTCTCACTCTTCTAAATTTTGGGAGGGATTGGGTGGGATAAAATTTCTTGCTTCAGTTCCCTCAACTACCTTTCCTCCTTGCTGCCCATCAATTCTCCTCAGACAGGAGCCCGCCAATTTTCCTGATGTTCTCGTGCTCTTTTGCTCCGCCCCAACCTTATAAAAACAAACCAAAATTTATATACCCTTTAAAGTCACCATTCTTTCAGCTCTAATTTGGATGCCTTACTAAACCTCAACATCTCTTCCCAGTAATCCCTTCTTATTTTGTTTACCCTTTTTGCTAATTAATGTGTTAATTAATTAACATAAACATTTCATTAATTTTAATTCCTAAGTCTTTATAAGACTCCCATTGCAAAATAATTAAATTATCTTCTTATTGAGTGTATACTGTATCTCTCCAACCACCACCCATTTTTCTTTTATCCCTTCACCATAACAAAATATATATAGGCACTACTGCAGCAATGCAAATATTATCCACCCATAATTGATCTTATGGGTTTTCTTTAGCTGGCTTCTGATATACATATGAAAGTCTTTACATGTGCTTAAAGTTGTGCTGCACAACGAAGGATGCTATATTGGAGAAACAGGCCAGATGCTTAAGACAAGATTTAATCTGCACAGACATCACATGAAGATAGCCGGTGCCAGTCAGGTTCCCACCCCTGTGGGCCAGCACTTTACAAGACCAGAACACTGCACCAGTGATTTCATAGTAAGAATCCTGAAAGGTAACTTTAAAAAAATACAGGAACATAAGACCTTTGAAGTCAGAATGATTGAATATTTTGACACCCAAGAGACAGGACTTAACAAGGATCTGGGTTTTCTAGCCCATTATAAACCATAAAATTGTATTTCTCTGTTGATCACCCTCCTCTCACCTACCCACACCCATCCTGTAAGAATATCAGTGAAATGCTTTGATGTCCCCATGCATACCTCCTACCCACCCCCACCCTCCCACCCTGTCAGACTGTCAAAGTAATGCTTGGATGTTTCACTTATATATACCATCTGCTACCACATTTGCTTATTTCCGATCTGACGAAGAAGGACAACCTTCGAAAGCTAATCAAGAAATATATTAAGTTATGTCCAATAAAAAAGGTATCATCTTATTTTCTTTTCCATGTTTTATTTTGTTTGATTTCTATTGATAACCTTAAGAGTGGACTAACACGACTACCACACCTCACTACTGCATGAATAAAATTCCTTTGACAGATTCAACCAGCAAGGAAACAGAGAGGAGATCAGCAATGCCTTTCTCTTTAACATTTCTCCTTGTGTACAGACTAATAGGCTAGAGATGGTTTCTCTCATTATGTGGGGAGGTGTGTTGTTTATAGGCACATAAAAAAGAGGACATTTTCCTAAAAATTAAAAAACCTGGAGGACATATCTCAAGAAGTCCAAAAGGAGGGCATGTTCTCTTAAAACAGGACATATGGCAACCCTACACATGATCAAACTTTTTAACATGAGAAAACACAGCAGTAAAATTGTTTACAAACATCAAACAATACAATCATATTACTCTGCTATTAAAGAGCAAACATTGGCTACCAATATCAGCCAGGATACCTTATAAAATCATATCTCTGGTGCATACTATCAGTCTAGGATTCCCTTTATTTCTGTCACTATATCAACCTACTTGCTCTTTACATTTTTCTCAGTTCCATCTTATTGTCAGGTTTATTTTGATTACACTCACTTCAGTGTTCTGGAACCCACACTTTGGAACACATTTGCCACTTGAACTGTGACTTGAACCAGTATATGAAACATTTAAATCAAAACTAAAAATCAGATAAAAAATAATTTGATACATGACATTGATTAATAGGTTCTTTCTAGGTAGGCGATGTCATCTGGTCTAGATATATTACAATTGGAGGTCTATCCTTTAGGACTACTCTTAAAATTGTAAATTCTTTTTCATATTCTATGATTTTAATCATATTGTAAAGTGCTAAAATGGTAAACACTGATTGGCAGTATGTCAAATGAAAAATAAGCTTGGAAAATTCAGAAACATCTGTGCAGTTTGTAGATGCTGAAGGAGAGTCATTGAGGGGCCCTTTTACAAAGGCACAGGTGGGATAATGTGCAGGTCGCGAGTGCCCAATTGGCACTACCACTGGGGTAACACGTGTGCCCAGCGGTAATTTCAATTTTGGCGCATGACAAATCCTGCGGTAGAAAATAATTTTCTATTTTCTACTGCAGGGGTGTTCCCGGCGGAACCGGCAGCATGTCCACATTGGCATGCGCTGCATGGTTACCGTGTGGGTAGCACGTGAGCTCTTACCACTAAGTCAATGGGTGGTGGTAAGAGCTCTGGCTGTAAATAGGCGCACGCTAGTTTTAATATTAGCGCAGGCCCATTTCCCGGCTCATTAAAAAATTGCCCTTTTCCCAGCCGCGGTAACAAATGGTCCAGCATACTACCGCAGGCCACTTTATACCATGGCTTTGTAAAAGGCTGGAACAGTGTTACAATAATCTAGTCGAGAAATGAAAAGCACATAAAGAAGAGTCATTTGAGATGCATTATAGAGAAATTAACAAACTATGTGAAATTTTTCATAAGGTAAAGAAGCAATATTGTACCAGAGATGCAAGTTGTGGTTCAAAGGAAAGTTTCTGGTCAATAATTACTCTTTAGATATTTGTATTGACACACTAGCACAATCAGAGAGCCTTGGAAGATTAGTAATACTGATTTACAGGAGGATCCACTTGTGATCCAGGCAGCAACTGTGTTAGAATGGTTCAGAATCATATGATTGCATTGAAGCCAGGAGGAGGTACTGAAATCGTGCGATATCTGGAATAATAAAAGCCAGTTTAATGTACTAATAGAATATCATCTGCATAAGAAAGGCTTGAATGCCAAGGTCTTGAATAAGTGATACTAAAGAACTAATAAAAATGTTGAACAAAAGTAGTGAATTGATAAGAGCCAGGTTTTAGAAGCCTTATATATGATTTCCACATGGAAATGCTGGCATTTACATATGTAAGTGACAATCACAAAACTATAAATTTTGAGATGTTTGCAATCTATGCATGGCGATGTCCAGATATCCACGTTTAGAAAAGAGTTATGTTGGGGCATGGCTTGGGCAGCATCAAGGTATACACATCTATGACCATTCTGCAAAGCCCAGGAAGTAAATCATGAACAAATGCCCACTTCACTTGTCTTTTGGAACTGGTGCTTGCAGTGGTGGTTGTTGAAGGAGATCTGAGAGCTTTTGGATTACCTGATTCTTATCTGTATCTACACAGGTGTGTTTCTGGCTACCCTACATTTCCCTGCTCTGTTTCCAACCCTCCTCATCATTCTTGTAGCATCCTCATTCAAACTCCCTGTCTCCACCACCTTCTCCCACCAGACTCCCCCTCAAACTGCTAGTGTGTGCCACCTTTGCTCATTCTATCACAAGGCCTCTGAGTCTTCCTCACTTACTACCTTATTTAGAAACATGATTTGGTCCTTAAATTGCATGGCTCCAATGTTTAACGGTAGAATAATAAATGCACAATGACACATTTGGAAATAGAAATCAAATGGACCACTAATTATAAAGAATAAACAAAAGCATTTGAACAGTAAAACAAATGGCAATGTGCTAATGAGTTGTTTAAATGTGGTAGCTTTTCCCTATATTTAAAAACTAGCAGAAGAGAACCTGGAAATGAATCCAAATAAGATAGTCCCCATATGCATGGCCATATGTAGCAGCTGCTCTGTAAAATGCTCAGTGGATTCCACTTTGGTGGTTACCAAATGGGAATATAAAGACAAGCATTTAATCTTATTTATAGATCTTTGTCTATATTTGGAACATGATAGGTATCTACTGTATGCATCTGAATGATAAGTGACTCTAGAATTACCCCCAAAAAAGAGAGATCTGAAAAAGAATATGTCTATGTATACAAGGGATAGGGAAGATGGGCCAATTATGTTAAACAGAGAGAGAGAGAGAGAGAGAGAGAGAGGGGGGGGGGGGGGGGGGGGGAGAGAGAAAGAGAACATGTGACTGATTTGAGAGATGCAACAGAGTAAGAGACAGGATGAATACAAGAAAGGAGCAAGGAACAATAGGATGAGATATCAGGGATGTGCATTTATTTGAAATGACAAGGGAGATGTCAACAACATGTCTCATTGTTTCATGTTTTGTTATATTTTTAAGCATAAAACAACAGGATTAACCCCCCCCCCCCCCCAAATGTTCAGGGTTTTCCTGTGTCATAAATCACGCACACTCTTTCTGAAGAGTGTGCACGATTTACGATATTGTCCCAAAATGAAAAAAAAAAGAACCTGTAAATGAACAAAATAAAATGAAAATATTTTGGCTACACACCTTTATGAGATAATAAAGGACAGCAACAAAGGGACAGATAAACCTCATTGAGAAGGTTATGCAAGTTCCCTTATCCTCATTTTATTCTCATCTTACTAAATAGTTCTTTACACTCATTAGGGATAATGTGGCACATAACATTATGGTACAGTGGCAGGTGGTACAGAACTGTGCGGAAGAACTCTGAGGCTCGACTACTCATGAGGATGAGTAAGTTCAAACACATCACCCCACAGCTACAGAAATTGCATTGGTTGCATTTCATGTGGCACATTGAGTTGAAATTACTAGTGCTGATGTTTAAAGTTTTGTGTGAAGAGGCTCTGTTGGCATTGGTTCAGAAATTGCAGCTGTATTGTCTTCTGTGGCCTCTTTGGTCTCAGACTCAGGGACTGTTGGATGTCCCTTTGTTCCATCGTGTTCGTTTGCAGACGGTTCATTCTCGGGTCTTTTCTGTTGTTGGCCTGAGTTTCTGGAATGCCCTTCCTTTTACTTTGCACCAAATTTCTTCTTTTTTATTGTTTAGAAAGCAGTTGAAGGCTTTGTTGTTTTGCAGAGCATTTGTGGGGTCATAGGTGGAAGGGTTGGATTTCTGGTTTTATTGTGGGTGTTTATGTCATTGCATGTCTGTATTGATTGCTTGATTTGCTTGTTTTATTGTAACCTGCTCAGATGGTTGGATGGGTGGGCTTTAAGTTTTGTTAAATAAATAAATAATAAATAAATAAATAAATAATTTCTGTCATTGTGATTTTACAAAAACCGAACCCAAAGGTAAAGAAAAAACCCAGGAGTAGAGGTGGACCAAGAAATTTTCTCAGCGAAATACAAAATTCAGTAATCTTTATTCAGCACCGCAGGTATACAAGACCCGACATGGGGCTGTGTTTTGACGGAACTAACTTCAATTTCTTACTAAACGATGATATTAGGCAACAAAGTGAAGCATCTGTCCCCATCCTGCTATATAGGATTTAGATCTTTTTTTTTAATTAGGTATATTGAGGTTTCCTGTAGTTTATGTGCTACTTCATCTATTTTTCTTAGTATTGCTGCCATCATTTGGACTCAGGCCCGGATTGATTTTGTATTAAAAGCTATTTATCGTACAGACTTTTCATCAAGATTAGGGACATCGGCACACATTTTATATCTAAATTAGGCATACCAGAAGTTTTCTACCGACTTGGCATCAGTAAAATTTAATTTTATCTGTCATCATATGTATTTTAGTGATGACCTTTTTTAAATAGGACAAACTTTTTTATACGTGTCGTATATATACATATAGATTTTATAGATCCGGTCTCTATATTGAAAATTCTTTGTTTGTTTTAAGGGTATCAATTGATCAGTCACTATGGTTTCCTATATGGACATTACAGCCAAAAAGTAGCGGATAATTAGATAGCGGATTTGTTCCTATATGGACTGCATTCTATGTTTGCTGACAAGCATTCAATCTAAAAAGAAATTTCTGTGACACGGCATACATTTAATTGATTTTAACATGAGTTGAGTTTTTCCTTTTATTATTTAATTGTTCATGTTTTGATGGTATTCTGCAGTTTGAGCATTTGTGTGCATATATTCATTCACTTTCCTTCGCTGAAGTATATTGTAATGCTAATATCCTTGCCTGTTTTATTTCAATATTCTTGATTCTCAATTCCTTCTTATGTCTGTTGTGCCTAGGTCTGCACATAACTTATTCAAGGTTTTCACATCAAGGTTAGTTCATGCAGTACTTTGGTCCCTTGTTTATTTAATATATATCTCTCTCCCCCTTTTTTAAAAATATCTCATTTACCTTTTTTTATATTATATAGTACTTACGTATGGTTTCGTTATTTTCATTATTGTCTTCATTCATTTTATAACAAATAGTGTGTTGGTCATTATATTTCATTTATTGTGGTACATTTATTGTATAACTAGTAAAAAAGGCCCGTTTCTGACACAAATGAAATGGGCGCTAGCAAGGTATTCCTCGGAGTGTGTATGTTTGAGAGAGTGTGTGTGAGAGTGACTGTGTGAGAGAGAGAGTGTGAATGTGTGAGTGTGTGTGTGTGTGACAGAGAAAGCGTGAGACTGGGTGCGAGTGTGTCTGTAAGAGAGAGAGTGTGTGTGTGAGAATGAGAGTGTGTGCCAGAGGCCCCCCCTTCCCTCCCTCCCTTCCTTCCTCCTAGTTCCAGGGTCCCCCCTCCCTCCCTCCGAATTCCAGGGTCATCCCCCCTCCCTCCGTCCCTTCCTCCCTCCGAGTTCCAGGGTCGTCCCCCTCCGTCTCCACAGTGCTGCCTGCACTGCTTGAAGCGAGTAGAAGGAGAACGTCATTGAGAGAGCCGAGCTCTCTCAACGACGTTCTCCTCCTCGCTTCAAGCAGTGCAGGCAGCATCGTGGGGGCAGGGGCCGAGGCCCAGGGCCCACCTCAGCTCAAGCATGGCCGGCTCGGTGTGTGTGGTGCAGGCTGTTCAGCACTTGGCCTCCGCTGTTTGAGCTGTTCTTCTCTGACTGCTGGCTGTACTGGGGTAAGGGACCATTCCACAGCGCACACTGGCTGGCTCGCTGACTATGTGTATGTGCTGCTGAGGATGGAATTGGAACGGGTTCCGCGGCTACGGGGAGTGTCCATTTGGGAGGAGGGTGGGTGAGGGGGCTCTGGGCGGCGGATGGGTTGAGGAGAGGGAGGTTGGTGGGAAGGCTTCCATGTGGCTGCGGGGAGTGTCCATCAGGGAGGAGGGTGAGTGAGTGCGGCTCTGGGCAGGGTATGGGTTCCAGTGGCGACTCGGGAGGGGCGAGGGAGAGAGCAGCGCATCCCCTTCCCTCTCAGTGTTCAGCCCTCGACATCATAACGTTATGATGCGAGGGCGGGACAGTGAGACAGATGGTTACAGGCAGCACGAACCCTATGAACCGCACGGACCCTACGAATCCTTCAGTGCCACAGGGAGTCAGCTTCACAACGTTGGAGTTGGAAATTAATATATAGGATTATTGACACTTATAAACATAAGTTTTTAATGTGTTTTTAATTTCTTTCTCAGTGTGTTTTTAATGTTTTATATTTTTGTTTATGTTTAGTGTATGACCCCTGAAGCAGATAGGTTAGTCCCGCCGAAACATGGCCCCATGCCGGGTCTTGTATACCTGTGGTGCTGAATAAAAGTTACTGAATTTTGTATTTGGCTGAGAAGATTTCTTGGTCCACCTCTACTCCTTGGTATTTTCCTTTCATTTGTAATTTTACCCCCCTGTTTACTAAGTCAGATGGCAATGCCGACACAGCCCATTCAAAGTGAATGGGCTGCGTTGGCATTAGCACACAGCAGCTGCTAGCACGGCTTAGTAAACAGAGGGGGTTAATGTTCTAAAATGTTTTGCACACAGAGTTTTAGTATGTTATTTACAAATCCTGCCAATGTGCATGCATAGTGAAGATATAAAGAGGGGCATAATCGAACGCGAACACCTACCTCCATGGGCGTCTATGTCCGAAAACGGGTACGTGAAGAGGCGGGACAGACCGTATTTTCGAAAAAATGGATGTTTTTCAGCTGGGCATTTGTTTTTTTTAGCGATAATGGAAACTAAAAACGCCCAGCTCAAAAACGTCCTAATCCGAGCCATTTAGTCATGGGAGGGGCCACGATTCGTAGTACACTCGCCCCCCCTGACATGCCAGGACACCAACTGGGCACCCTAGAGGTCAGTGCAGTGGACTTCAGACAACACTCCCACATGCATAGCTCCCTTACCACGGGTGCTGAGCATCCAACCCCCCTCCCCCAAAACCCTCTACCCACAAATGTACAACACTACCATAGCTCTTAGGGGTGAAGGGGGCACCTACATGTGGGTACAGTGGGTTTTGGAGGCCTCCCATTTACCAGCACAAGTGTTACAGGTAGGGGGGGGGGGTGGGCCTGGGTTCACCTGGCTGAAGTGCACTGCGGTACCCACTAAAAGTGCTCCAGGGACCTGCATACACGCAGGCCTCTAGGACTTGTTGCTGCTATATAACATTGGCACACCAGTTGACACCTGAAGACTAATCTCTCCGAAAACGTCCTTTATTTGAATAAGCATGCTTACTCACAGTTAACTGCAGATCAGAGGTTGTGCCCCACTGGCAACAAGTCTCCCTGGTACTGAGATTAGCAGTAGGTCAGAGCTGGCAGAATGCTGTACAATGCCCTCTTTCAGCCACATTCAAGGTAAGAACTAAGTTCTCTAACGTGGGATCTAAAACTGGCTTACAAAAATGGCCACTACCTCATAGACTACCGGAAACAAAACAGGGTACACTCTGACCCAGCAGAGGGAAAAGCACCATGGGAGTAGAGCCTACCAACTACCAACATCGTGAGCATGTGGCACAAGGTAGTGGAATCACAGAGCCCAATACCCAACACCCACCCCAACGCATTGCTGATGTGACTCTGCAGTGCCCTTAACAGAAAAGGTGTCACACTCATCCGAGAGCCACATCAGAACCAGGGAAAGGCTGTCAGAGGATAGAACACATTCTGCTGTCATGGAGGTGGGTATGGCATTTGAGGCTGGCATACAGGCTGGAAAAAAAGTTTGTAAAGTGGGGTTCTTGTGGTGGGAGGGGGTTAGTGACCACTGGGCAAGTCCGAGGAGGTCATCCCCGATTCCCTCCAGTGGTCATCTGGTCAGTTGGGGCACTTTTTTGGGACTTGTTCGTGAAAAAAAAGGGTCCAAAAAAAGTGACCCAAAAATCCTTTTTTTTCCAATTATCAGCTAAACTACTACTACTACTTAACATTTCTAGAGCGCTACTAGGGTTACGCAGCACTGTACAATTTAACAAAGAAGGACGGTCCCTGCTCAGAGGAGCGTACAATCTAAAGGACAAAATGTCAAGTTGGTGCAGTCTAGATTTCTGAGTAGAGGTGTGGTGGTTAGGTGCCGAAGGCGACATTGAAGAGGTGGGCTTTGAGCAGTGATTTGAAGATGGGCAGGGAGGGGCCTTGGCGTATGGGCTCAGGGAGTTTGTTCCACGCATGAGGTGAGGCGCCCATCTCTCCTCGGCCGATAACCATGCCCCAGTTCTGCCTTCACCATGCCTCTGACACGCCCCCGTCAACTTTACCCGTTTCTGCGACGGATTGCAGTTGGAAACGCCCAAAATCGGCTTTCGATTATACCGATTTGGGCGCCCACGGGAGAAAGACGCCTATCTCCCGATTTGGGTCACAATATAGGCATTTTTCTCTTTCGATTATAAGCAGGATAGTATGCTAAACATTAATCAAAATATCTGATATAGATGGGGGGAAATAAAATAAACAGAAAAGAAAATTATAAAATTATTATTCTCTATTCACATCCTTGAAATTAATTCCCTTCTAGCCTCTTAGGTACAAGTTCTCAATTGCTGCAGTTTCTAACTTAACAGTATTAGGCAACAAAGTGTAGCATCTGTCCCCATCCTGCTAGTCATCTCAGATTCTCATAGGCTTGAGTTGTCCCTAGAGCTCTCACTGTTAAGAAACTTCACGGCTCAGTTGTTGTGAGACTACTTGAAATGCACAATTCCAGCACAGATTGATTTTGCAACACATTACAAAGGCTAGTGGAGTGACACTGCAACCAAGCGAGATACCTCCAACCATAGAAAGATGACAACACCACCTGGCAAGAGAAAATATCCTACTGTTTTCAACAGGATGGCTAACCACCAATTAAATGTGTGATGCACTACTTAAAAACACAGTCATATACCATTCTCCAAGCTAAAAACTGCATTCATATTAACACTAAATGACAACAGACAAACAGCGCAATTTTAGAAAAGTTATGGATGTCGGCATGTAGATGTTTTAGGCAAAATGCATAGAGCCTGTGACGTATTTTACAAATGCAGGACTAAACATAGAAGCCCAATGTAAAATCAACATATCTCTACCACCTGCCAACGTGTCCTAAAGACATTCAAAAATGTATAGCACATCAACAGCAATGTCTCAAAAGTTCGTAATGAAAAGCATTTAAAAAAAAAGAAGTGTGTCCAAGGGTGCCCATGAAGCTGAAAATGGCCTACATGAGCTCACACTATCATGCCCAGCCCTCATAGGACAAGTACATAGTGTTGCTGAGGTCCCTGCTGCATCTCTGGTGCCTGCAGGAGAAAATGCCCAAAACATATAGATTAGGGTATGTAAATGGTGCCCAAATTTGGGTGACCAAAAAAATGAGTGCAGAGCACTATTCTATGAACAGTACTTTGAGTTGGGGGCCACTTATAGAAGAGCTAGAGCATTATAGGTGATTCCGTGCTGGTGTAAATACTTATACATAAATCTGAGGCAGATTCCCCCAAATTCTATAATACTGCACATATCTTTAGTGAATGTGCCTGACCTGCCCATGCCCCACACACCCTTTTCAGCTGGGCACTGAAACATTTACTTGCACATCTTTATAGAATAGCACATAGCAAGATGCGCATATAAATCCAAATTTTTGCCAAGTAACACCAATAATTGATTGCTAGCATCCAATTGTTGGTGCTAATTGTCTCATTACTTAATAAAATTGCACATGCAAAAAGAATTTTCAGGATAGTGCATGCAAAACATTTAGTGTGTCATGTTTCTCACCTGGTGGCCCTGGGGAAGGCATTTTGCCTGGAGGTCTGGCGGGGATGGCATGTGCTGGTTCTTTAGCGCTGGTCCGGGGCAGAAAAGTTAGTTTTCGAATGTTCTGATGTCAGCACGTCCTTTTGCCATCTTTTGCCGTCCCTCCGTCATCTCACCGCACCCCCATGTTCCTTTATTTCCCGGCCTCTCGAGACACTCAGGGCTTCGGCAAAGCTTACACTCTGCTTCCTGGCCAGCCCAGACTATGCTAGCATGTTTCTTTGTTGGAATCCCTGAAGCTAGTCTATTTCTGCTACAGTCGTTTGTTTCTGCTACAAAATGTTTTGCACCTCAGAGCAGTGTTAAATGTTTTGCACCCCAAAATATTTTGCACTGCCCTGGGGTGTAAAATGGTCATTTACTTATTTAGATTTTGCTCACACCTTTTTTGGCTGTGTCTGAAAATCTAATTTTATACCTAAGACAATGGAGGGTTTTAGTGACTTGGCCAAGAAGCAGCAATGGGATTTTAAGCTTGCACCCCCCCCCCCCCCCCCCCCCCGGGTGTGAAGCCTGGTGCTCTAATCACTAACAGGCAGATGATCAAAAGCAAACGCCAGCGCTAGAGGCTGTTAGCGCCATACTAGTGCCAGCGTTTGCTACTGCCCCATGATCAGAGCCCTCGAGCGCGTGAAACAACGCAGTCGAGGGCTCTTAGCACAAGTAGCATGCAAATGTATGCTAAACGGGGCTCTTAGCACAAGTAGCCTGCAAATGCATGCTAATCAGCGCTTTCATCCCCAATGATCAGCATCCAGCGCACCAAAGATTGGGTTGCTGGACGCGACAAACCCTACTCCAGCTCCGAGCAGCTGGCGTTAGGGTTTGCAGATCATTGGGGAGGAATGGTGAGCCCTGTCCAGCATGCATTTGCATGCTGGCAGGCCCCCATTCCCCCCTACAGCAAACCTGTCAGTGAAGGCAGTTGAGGACGCCCAAAATTTGGACATTTCTGTGACGGGGCAGTTGAGGACGTCCAAATTTTGGACATTTCAGCAATGGGCAGTTAAGGATGTCCAAAATTGAATGTTTCTATGAGAAAGACGTCTTTCTCATAGAAACATCCAATTTTGGACATCCTTAACTGTCCCGTTGCTATACCTCCGACACCCCTTTCAAATTTGGCCATCCCTGCAACAGGGCAGTTGAGGACGTCCATCTTCCAATTTAAAGATGGACGTCCTCTTTTCATTGGTCTCCAGCCCAGACCTGTCAAACAAGTGTGGGAGGATTGTGCTGAGCACATGCTCAGGCACAGTTCTCCCGCACTTCTACTCCATAATCAGAGATAATTACACTGCTTAAATTTGCATGCATTATCTCTGATCATAGGTCTAATAGTGCCCCGTGCTGTTCCAGTGCTATTTTAGAGCGCTGTTTGGAACAGCGCAGGGCTTTTGATCATCTGCCTGTAAGCTACTCTTCCACTTTGCTCTGCATTGCCAAATGTTTAGCCCTACCTCGAGGTGCAATTCATTTTGCCCTATAAACAACTCTGGCTCACATTTGAATACCGAGCCAGAAAAGCTGTGACCCGGAGTCTTGTGATGTCTCTTAAATAATATACCAAGGTAAATTTGTTGTATAGAAAGACAAAGGTCAAAAAGGAAAAGTCATGATCCAAGAGTTGATAGCGATACTTCCAAAGCCAGCCTTAAGAGACTACTGAAGCAGATGTTTAGGCGTCGAAACACAGCAGCTGTATTGAGTCGCTTGATGGTTTCTCAATAAAGGCTTTATACTACACATGCGTCTCCCTCGGTTTTTTGGAAAGAGCCAGCCTACCCTATTCCTTTCTCTGCTCGATTGTTCTTAGGCAGGGATTGAGTTTTCCTCCACTTTTGTGGTTCCTCCTCATTTTGTATAATAACAGACATAGACATTTTGCAGCCCTAAACATTTACAGCTGGCACAATGTTTACAGCCCTCCGACGTAGATGTTTTTTTAATGCATATATAAACATCATGCTTGCCATTTTACAATATCTTGAAAAGGTTGCATGGGAAAGTTTGTACCTGCTCCAAAGTAGCAGTTCTTGACCCACAAGGGAAACCTCACCTGACATGGTACAATTGGCAGAATGATAAACATGATGAGAACCAGACAGGATCACAGAAGAGATCCGTTGTATCCCAGAGTGAGAAGGGGAGGTGGGAAGCAGATAGGTAAAGGGCAAGAGGTATTTGGCATGGTATTGGGAGGTGTGGGAGGAAGCAAGTATGGAAAGTAGGGCTTTCAGACAACAGATCTGGGAGGACAGAAATAATAATCAGACTCACAGACTGTCTCTCAGCTCCCTCACAGTCAGCACCAATGCAATCATAGGGACATGCTGAGGTGGCAATTATTCATGACTTAAAGGTGGTCTAATTCTGGCATTGGATGTACATTGGCATGCTATATGGAATCGGAGATAGATGTCACTGAAACAACACCACCCTTGATACTCCCAGTACCCCACCCCCCATATGCATCTGCTGGCCCTATACGTTTTAGTGGCTTAAACATTTTGTCCTGTCCTTTTGTAAAATGCTAGCTTATATGATTGGCCACAAAAATGTATAAGTTTCAGGACTATGACATTTAAAGTGCAAATAGCACTTGTAAAATGATCACCAAAGACTAAGATAGCCCATTCATCTAGCCCAGCTTTATATAGATGTGCATCACAACATCAAATCCCTTCCCCTCACTGATCTCTCAACCCTGTTCCTAAGACTGCCCAACCCAAAATAAGTAAATAAAATCCAGCCTCCCCATACTCTTTTACTTTTAACCATGGTCCCTCCATACTGGTCACACCAGCCTTCTTGGAAGCCTGATGCTGTTGAACTATTACTGTTTAGGATTTTAACCACTGCTCTATGCAGGTTGCCCTGATGCCTTTTTTTTTTGTTTGAAGAACTGAGGCATCTCAATCATCACTACAGCTGGTTATAGCCACCTCTTCTTGCAGGTTTATCCCTGTTTCAGGCTACTTGATACAATCAAACCAGTGATGTTTAGAGTTATAAGTGCTGCTCTATGAAGGTTACTCCAGTGCCTCCTTGGAAACACAAAACAGTTACACCACTTCTGGCTTGGGTTGAAGACCAGTTTGTGCAGCCTAACATACTGTTTCATAAACATTCTCTTATTTTTTTGTCTCCTTATCTCGTGCTTTACTAAATTCTCTTACCATTTTTTATCTTGCCCACCTCATCTGGGAGTGTTGTTCACTACCCTTTCTGTTCCATTCATTTGCAACATACGGAGTAATCATCAGAAAGAATGACTGAGAGTTATTATAGAGGTAACAAGCACAAATATGAAAGGTCTGTTTGGATAGTGGTGGTGGGAAGTATATAATCCATTCCAGACTTGGGTGATCATGTCCCCACCTCAGTGATCATGACTTTCTTGGTAGAACAATTCAATGGCTTTTTGTTGCTTTCTTTTGACTACAATACCTGGTTTTCCAAAGTGATTACCTATCCCAGGCTTGACCCTCCTTAGCTTGCAAGATTAGACAGGCTCAGCTCTCCAGGACAATGTTGTCAGGAATTTTAGAGCATAGTTGCTAAGAGAAAGAAAAAGGAAAAGATGTTTTCTTCTTTTTGCTGAGAGAGGATAGTATAGCCTCATTAGTGTCTGTGTTGTCTGAACACACTAGGCCTGGGCTTTTGGCTGAAAGAGACCTTTTCTCTCCTAATAAGGGCTATCTTTATGTCAAAAGTCAAGATACTGCCAGACAATATGATCAAAAGTCTTAGAATTTAGTTGAATTTGGATAGTGTGGGCAAAATTTTATACAACATGTACATTTGCAATTATTATGTTGGTAAACTTGGGGATTATAACAAGAAAATAGATATCTCCATTTTGGAATTTTGGGTACCTCCAAGAGACCTTAATTTGGCCACTATAAGGGACAAGATACTGACATAATTCACCACTGTTCTGACCAATCATAGCAGTTCTTATATGGTTTTAGAATATAGCCCTACTGCACTCATGCACATATAAACCTTGGATATTCTTGGATTAGCACATTAACACCCTGTTCTGTAATCTTTCTTTTCATATTAATAGGACAATGTTTTTGTTATACAACTATGAGGTGTTTGCTGGACTTACCTTTTGGAAATTTGGGGTAGACCTGCTATGCTGGTACTTTAGTAAGTATGGGCTTTGAACCTGTCATAAGTTTGAGGTCTCTCCTGCCTCCAATATGCTCTCATAACAGCTTAAAACCCAGGAATAGTTCACCTATTTATTATCTATAATCATGTGACATCAGGTGCAAAGTTAGTACCATGAAAGCAGCACAGGGATTCCAAAATCAAATACCCAAGCATTGCTGGTCAACCATGCCCTACCTTGCTCTCAGGTCATCCTTTTTGGGCATAGGTATAAGCAAAACATGGATATTATTTTTTTACAGTAAGAGGGGAGGAGGGTAATTTTCAACCCTTAGTTATACCTGGGTTATGGCTTTGTAATTCAAGATCTTTTGAAAGAACAATTTTCAGAGGACTCTACTTGCCTGACTTGCAGATAAATCTCTTGTTTGAAAATTGCCCTGCTATTAAGATTAAGTGCAGTTGAGTCAGTATCAACTCATGGAAACCCTGTGGATAGCTTATTTATTTATTTAAGCAATTTATGTACTGTTATATCAATCTACCTGAACTGTGTTTGGTCTTCAGTCGGGCGGCTAATTGTTGATAGAGTATCATCCATAGTTGTTGTAATTGTATCAATCCATCACATTGATGGTCTTTCTCTTTTGCATTGCCAAGTATGATGTCTTTCTCTAATGATTCTTTACTTTGCATGATGTGTCCAAAATATGAAAGTCAAAATCTTGACATTTGAGCTTGCAGCAGGTTTACTCTCCTCCAATACCAAGTGATTTGTTCTTCGAGCAGTCCATGATATACGCACCAATCTCCAGCACCATAATTTGAAGACATCAGTTTTCTTCCTGTTTTGCTTCTTTACTGTCCAACTTTCACATCCTTATGATATTATTGAAAATACAATGCCTTGAACCAGTCAAATCTTTGTATGTAGAGATACATTTCTGCCCTATCATAAAGAAGGTATAAATGTAGGCATTTCTGGGGTGATAAGTCAGAGGAAGAAACAATAGGCCTGAAATTCATCAGCCAGCGATCAGCATTCTCTGGCATTGGCTTTCTGGGTATACAGAGCCGGCAAAAACATAGCCAGTTAAGGGGTCCTTTTACAAAGCCGCAGTAAAAAGTGTCCTGCTGTAGTGTGGATGTGTCTTTTGGGTGTGTGCTGGGCTGCTTTTTACTGTGGCTGGGAAAAAGGCCATTTTTTTAATGGATGTGCACAAAAATTAAAACTAGTGCGTGCCTATTTAAGGCCTGAGCTCTTACTGCCAGCCATTGACTTAGTGGTAAAGGCTCACGTGCTACCTGCACGGTAACCATGCAGCGTGTACCAACATGGCCACACTGCAGATTACCGCCGGAAATACCCCCCACAGTTTAAAATAGAAAAGTATTTTCTACCATGGGATTCGGCACATGCCAAACTCAGAATTACCGCCGGGCACACGCGCTATCCTAGTGGTAGTGCCAATTTGGCATGTGCTACCCGCACGTTAGCCATCCTGCGGCTTTGTAAAGGGCCCCTCAGTCCAATATTCAGCACTTAAATGGCTATGAGGAACCACATAAAGAGAGGACTGCATTTTATGTGGTCCTATTCATGCAGTTATTGTAGCCTGTTAAGAGTTGAATATTGGCACTTAACCAGTTATGTTCTGATTCTGTTCCCAGAACACTCCCAAAATAGCCAGTTTTGGCTTGGGCACTATCAAGGCATTTGTATCGACACTATCCGGTTAAGTGCTGCTGAAAATGCCCTGTTAGTGCTGGACAGATGATTTAAACCATCAGGAGCCTCTCCTGGCTGGTTAAAACATTTTGAATATCAGGTCCAATATGCGTACAGAATATGGACATCTCAAACAGGCATACCTAGTTTCCCCCGCTTAACCCTGCACAGAGAAAGGGCAGGTAGAAAGCACATGGGCACCTTACCCATCTACCTTTAGCAAATGCTCAAAGATAAACTAAGGGGCCCTTTTACTAAAGGGTTGCCACGCGTCAACCCGGAATCTACCGCCAGCCCAACGCGGCCACTGTTGGTAGTTCCACCTCCAGTGTGTGCCATTTCCTGTGCTGCTGGATTTAAAAATATATATATACCACCAGGGTAGCACAGGAGCCCTTACCACCACCTTAATGGGTGGCAATAAGTGCCTAACTCTTGGAAAATTTACATCCGTAAAGGAAGCCTGAGGAAATACCCAAGGGCAATATAACATTGGCATTGCTCCAGCTGAAATGTATGCCATCTGGGTAGCACATTTATGATGTGGGATGGGGTGGGGAGAGGGGATGAAATAAAAAAAAGAGGATTAATGGCATGGAAATTAGTTTAAAGTTTATTCGTGTTGTAAGAAGGATGCATTTAATAGCAGGACTAGGAGATCTAAGTAAAGTTAATTAATTAATTTACGTAGAGCTGTTGGGTATAAAATTACAATTATATTAAAAGAAATTGGAATTAAATTAAATACATTTAAGAAGAGGTTTGGGGAACTTAATGTGGAATCTAATTAACAGTATTGGAAGGAGTGCTGAGAAGGAAAGGGTTAATGGAAGCTGGGATGTAATTGGAATTCTGGAATGGCAGGAAGAAGGAAATAGAACGTTGA
The DNA here is from genome assembly GCF_901765095.1 of Microcaecilia unicolor. Lineage (NCBI taxonomy): Eukaryota > Metazoa > Chordata > Amphibia > Gymnophiona > Siphonopidae > Microcaecilia > Microcaecilia unicolor. Next base: position 259,474,554 of record NC_044036.1, read on the forward strand.
GTCTGAGGAGATATTCTGTGAAGAAGGGCTAGGGCAGTGGGTGGTTGGACCGGGAACATGGAGGTGTTAAATTTGATAATTTTGTTCCCACTCAGTCCGCTCCATATATTGGGTTCTTAGTTTTCTTTTTGAATTTTGCTGGGGATATGTGTTTAACATTCTTGTTTTGTGCTGTGTTATTTGTATTGGTGTGATTGTTTTGGGTTGGGGGTAGGGGGTTGCAGCAGCAGGAAAAGACAATGAACAATTGGCAAGCGGCCTGAATTTATGATTTGAATTGCTATTTTCTTTGTGGTTTGAGTTGCTTGTGTGCGAGACCTCCACAAGCCAAGGTGAAGCCTTGTTGACACCACAGGTCTCACTAGAATACATATGATGAATAACTAAATATATTTGATGGAATATGGGCAGCTAATTTTGCACCGACTAGAAACATGCCATTTGAATGTCACTTGTTAATTACTAGCTTGTCATTATTTTTTGATTGGTTGGTATTGAAATAAAGCTGTGGCCAAGTTTTCATCCATGAAAGATGGCAGTTGTGAGGTTTAATTTGTGAATGAGTACGGAAGTGGGTGTGAGTTCCAATGTTATGGAACAAAATGAAAATGTCCAGGATGAAAATCTAAACACTTTGGTCTAGACTGATTTTTAAAATGAATAAGGAACAACAAGGTGCCCTAAATGACCACTGGAGAGAATGGGGGATGACACCCCTTACTCCCCCAGTGGTCACGGACCCCCTCCCACCTCCAAAAAATGTGAATACAAATAGTACTCACCAGCCTCTATGACAGCCTCAGACATTATGAGCAACAAGCAGGTCCCTGGAGTCACCTAGTGGTCAGTGCAGTGCACTGTGGAGAAGGGGACCCAGGCCCATAATCCAGTCTGACTATTACACTGGTGGTAGAATGTGTCAGCCCCCCAAAATCCACCCCAAAAAGTACTGTACCCATACATAAGTGACACTTGCAGACATAAAGGCTATTGTAGTGGTGTATAGTTGGGTACAGTACGTTTTGGGTGGGTTTTGGAGGGCTCACCATACAATAAAAGGAGGTAAGGGTGAGATGTGAACCTGGGAGCTATTATGTGAAGTCCTCTGTAATGCCCCCTAGGGTGCTCCACTGGGATGTCTGTGTGGCCAGTCTACCAAGAATACTGGCTTCTCCTCCATCTTAATGACTTGATTTTGTGCATTTTTCATTTGGACTTTTTTTTTTTTTTTAATGGACCAAAAATACAAACGCACAGAGTACAAAAACATCTAGCATATAGCCATTTTTTTTTGGAAAAAAAAGATAGATGTTTTGCTATTTAGATCATTGTATCTTCCCTACTTGAATTTTGGATGTTTTAAGCAAAATGTCCAAAGTCAGACTTAGACATCATATCGAAAATTCCCCTCCACATAATATATATAATGTGTATAATTTATACTAAAAATAACCACAACAAAGTGCTATTACTTGCCATAACTAATTCAGGAACAAAATTATCTCTTTCATTGGAAATAATTACTCCTGGTAGTAACATTAGCTTTCTTACTAATGCCCTCCTAGTGTGCATGTAAGCAGCAGGATGTCTAATATGAATGGGCATTCACTGTCATATTAAGGAGTAATGGAAAAATATTCTAACAACATTTGTCCTGCCTGTGTCTTCCTGATGAGTTTACAACTTCCAGTCAGGGGCTACCTGATAATGTTACTGACTACTTTGATTTATGAATCAGAGGCTACTGACTTTTTGATAACCTCTTAGGAATCAGGGATAGATAATTAGTCAGAGGTCTCACTGCAAACCTCTGCATGTACCCTTAAGCCAAGACAAAGCGAACCAAATTTTAAACTAAAAATGCCCACTTTTAAAATCAGGGTTTTTATGGGGAATTTTCTAATGTTTTCTGTGTATAAAGCATGGTTTGCAGGCAGAAATGACTCATAAAATTGTGTGCTAATATGCAAATGTGAAACTTAGATACACAGAAAGATAGTGTCAACTTTTTTTCTGATCTGTGCATACAAGTTTTGGGTAGAGCACTGTTATTCATGCAAAGTAGATGCATGCCTCAGAGCATGTGAGGGGTATGGGGTGTTCGTCTCATAATGTGAAATTTGTTGGGACTTGAACCCATGACCCTCTATACTAAAGGCTAAAGCTTTACCACTTAGCTGCCTAGGCAGTTTGCCTAAGATTTACATTGAAGCAAACATGCTCCAGTGGTAGAAGAAAATGCCCCTCCCCTAAAGGATCCCATTGGACCAACAAGAGGTGTGTCTAATGCAAGGGTTCTCAATCGAGTCCTGGGGACATACTCAGCCAGTCAGATTTCCCAGGATGGATATGTTTGACACAGATTTGCATATAATGGAGCTGGTGCATACAAATTTATCTAATCATATATAAGGAAATCCAGGCAGACAGACCCTTGCTGGTACAACAGTTCTTAGCAGGTCTGCCCTGCCTCTACTGCTACCCAGTACCTCTTTGGTGCCTCATAGAGAGTTCTATGATTTGCGCCTAAATCCTATGCTATACCTGCACTGCCTTGTGCCTAGGTACACCATCTATTCTCCTGCTCAGGGGTGGTCCCAACATAAGGCACATATATGCTTATGTTACCTTTATAAAATAGGTGCTTGAGAAGTGTTATAGGCTCCCTGTTATAAATTACTCCTATGTGATTAAATATATGACATTCATTTAGGGGATTAAAATGGGGTGAAATATTATGCACCTTAGATTAGAAGCACACTTTCTAAACAGGGAATTTGGAAAAATGTAAGGTATATGCATGCATCTAACACACCCTTCCATCCCTAGAATGGCTCCTTAGTATGTGGCCATTTGACCCTTCCATCCCTAGAATGGCTCCTTAGTATGTGGCCATTTGTTGTGAATTATGAAAGTACACACATAGTTTCAGACAGTTAAAAATTCACGTAAATGCATTCAATCTACATACGTAACTGCATATTTCAAATGTGGAGTAATTTACTCCTAAATTTAATTGACAATTCTGTAAATGAGGCAGACCCTGTTCCCCTTCTCTAATTTCAACATGGCCTTGTTCAAAAGGGACCTTTTCCCATTCTGTGCTGACAGGGAAAAAAATAAACAACTTCATAGTGAATGAAGTCCATTGTCTGTTAATCCCAAGAGATAATGAGACAAGTTGCACAAAAGCCTGTTTGACAAATATTTTTTGTGCCGTGTTAATTTAGGTTTACAAAAACCTTGTAATCTCTTTAGGCCAAAACAATAACACAAAGAGGCCTTTTCTAAAAAATCAGTTTCCCCTACTGATTTCATGTGACCTTGCACTGGAGCTGTTTGAAAATCTTTTCACTGTACTGGAGAGGGAGAGAGAGAGAGAGAGAGAGAAAGAGAGAGAAAGAGAGAGAGAGAAATCTATACAAATCCTATATAATAAAACGCACCTCCAACATTCTGAAGCTGACTGCATGGCTGAGGCATCCATCTCCTGAATTGACATCACGTACTTCTGGGTTCGTCACAAGCAGAAGTGACCAACCACACGAGGTTTCTCGGCTTCAGAATGTTGGAGGTGCATTCTATTAAATAGGATTGGTCAGTTCCTTGAAGCACAGCCAGAGCTCAGCGTCCTGCACAGTAACGCTCAGCAGGGGCGTATCTGAACTGCGGCGGTAGGGGGGGCCAGGGCCAGAGAGGGGGGGCACATTATAGCCCCCCCCCCCCCGCCGCCGCCGCCGCCGCCGCCGCCATTGCCGATCCCCCTCCCCCCAGCCGCTGCCATTGCTAACCCTCCCCCTCCGTTGCTCGCCTACCTTCGCTGGCGGGGGACCCCAACCCCCGCCAGCCGAGGTCCGCGTCCTCCTGCCGCTGCCGGTTGCCTTTGGTCCTTTCATTCTTCCATTGAAGCTGGCGCCGACGAAAAAGTTTCTTTTGAATCTGACGTCGCTGCACGTTGCACGTTGTACGTGCAGGACGTCAGACTCAGAAACAATTTCTGAGTCTGACGTCCTGCACGTACAACGTGCAGCGACGTCAGACTCAAAAGAAACTTTCGTCGGCGCCAGCTTCAATGGAAGAATTAAAGGACCAAAGGCAGCCGGCAGCGGCAGGAGGACGCGGACCTCGGCTGGCGGGGGTTGGGGTCCCCCGCCAGCGAAGGTAGGCGAGCAACGGAGGGGGAGGGTTGGCAGCGGTAGGGGGGTCCAGGGCGAAATCTGCGGGGGCCCAGGCCCCTGAGGCCCCACGCAGATACGCCCCTGACGCTCAGACACCAGAGAGAGAGAGGGGGGGGGGGGCTGACACCAGAGAGAGGGAGGGGGGGGGGCCTGACACCAGAGGGGGGGAGGTATCTCTGTCACACACTCTCTCTCTCTCTCACACACACATTCTCTCTCACAATCAATGTCTTTCTCTCTCTCACACACTCTATGTCTCCCACTGTATCACATTCACTCTCTATGTGTCACACAGTCACTCACACACTCTCTTGGTCTCATACACTCAGTCTCACAGAGAGTCTGTGTCTCACACACACTCTCTCTCTCTCGCACACACTGTATCTGTGTGAAACACACTCTCTCACACTGTCTCACATACGCACTTGCACACACTCTCATTCTCACACACACACTCTCTCTCTCATAGACACACTCGCACCCAGACTCACTCTCTCTCTCTCACACACACACTCGCACATTCACTCTCTCTCTCACACACAGTCACTCTCACATACACTTTCTCAAACATACACACTCCGAGGAAACCCTTGCTAGCGCCCGTTTCATTTGTGTCAGAAACGGGCCTTTTTTATTACTTTTTTATAAAAACCTGCAAATCTGGAAGAATAAGCAAACATGATTTCACCTATGGAATTTTGGAGGTTGTAAATACAGTAGGACACCGATTATCCAGACTAACCTTGGCAGAGGGAAGTCTGGATAATGAAAAATCTGGATGACTGGAGGAACTTTATAGAAAAGATTGGACATACCTTTTTGAAAAGAGCACACATTTTGAGCATTGCATGTTGAACATTATTTTTTATTTTCAACAATAAAGAGGAAAAATACTAAATTACAGTACAGTACTGTATTTGTACTATATACACTACTATATTTATTTTAAAAAGAAAGTAACTCTTAATTGCTTCAGTTCTGATTGGCGTTTCTCTGTTGCAAGATCACATGGAGGGGCATAATCGAACAGAAACGCCTATCTCCATGGGTGTTTATCTCCGAGAACGGGTCCGTGACGGGGCGGACCGAATCGTATTTTCGAAAAAACATGGACGTTTATCTTTTTTTGAGCTGGGCGTTTTTGTTTTTCAGCGATAATGGAAACCGAAAACGCCCAGCTCAAAAACGAATAACTCCAAGACATTTATTCTTGGGAGGGGCCAGGATTCGTACTGCACCGGTCCACCTCACATGCCAGGACACCAACCGGGCACCCTAGGGGGCACTTTTACAAAAAAAAAAAAAAAAGGTAAAACAGCTCCCAGGTGCATAGCACCCTTCCCTTGGGTGTTGAGCCCCCAAAATCCCCCTCAAAACCCACTGCCCACAAATCTACACCATTACTATAGCCCTAAGGGGTGAAGGGGGGCACCTACACGTGGGTACAGTGGGTTTGGGGGGCGGTTTGGAGGGCTCCCATTTACCAGCACAAGTGTAACAGGTGGGGGGGGGGGGGATGAGCCTGGGTCCACCTGCCTGAAGTCCACTGCTCCAGTGACCTGCATACTGCTGCCAGGGAGGTGGGTATGACATTTGAGGGTGAAAATAAAAAGTTGTGAAACGGCATATTTTGTGGTGGGAGGGGGTTCATGACCACTGGGGGAGTCAGGGGAGGTCATCCCCGATTCCCTCCAGTGGTCATCTGGTCATTTAGGGCACTTTTTGGGGCCTTATTTGTGGAAAAACAGGGTCCAGGAAAAGTGCCCTAAATTCTCGCTAAAAACGCATATTTTTTTTCCATTATCGGCGAAAGGCGCCCATCTCTGATCGGCAGATAACCACGCCCCAGTTCCGCCTTCACCAAGCCTTCGACACGTCCCATCAACGTTGTCCGCATCCGCGACGGAGTGCAGTTGAAAACGTCCAAATTCGGGTTTTGATTACACCGCTTTATTCGTTTTTGGGAGATAAACGTCTATCTCCCGATGTGGGTCACAATATAGGCGTTTTTCTCTTTCGATTATAAGCAGGATAGTAACATAGTAACATAGTAGATGACGGCAGAAAAAGACCTGCGCGGTCCATCCAGTCTGCCCAACAAGATAAACTCACATGTGCTACTTTTTGTGTATACCTTACCTTGATTTCTACCTGTCCTTTTCCGGGCACAGACCGTATAAGTCTGCCCAGCACTATCCCCGCCTCCCAACCACTAGCCCCGCCTCCCACCACCGGTTCTGGCACAGACCGTATAAGTCTGCCCAGCACTATCCCCGCCTCCAAACCACCAGTCCTGCCTCCCACCATCGGCTCTGGCACAGACCATACAAGTTTGCCCAGCACCATCTCCGTCTCCCGCCACCGGCTTTGCCACCCAATCTCGTCTAAGCTCCTTAGGATCCATTCCTTCTGAGCAGAATTCCTTTATGTTTATCCCACGCATGTTTGAATTCCGTTACAGTTTTCATTTCCACAACCTCCCGCGGGAGGGCATTCCAAGCATCCACCACTCTCTCTGTGAAAAAATACTTCCTGACATTTTTCTTGAGTCTGCCCCCCTTCAATCTCATTTCATGTCCTCTCGTTCTACTGCCTTCGCATCTCCGGAAAAGGTTCGTTTGCAGATTAATACCTTTCAAATATTTGAACGTCTGTATCATATCACCCCTGTTTCTCCTTTCCTCCAGAGTGTACATGTTCAGGTCCGCAAGTCTCTCCTCACACGTCTTGTAACGCAAATCCCGTACCATCCTCGTAGCTTTTCTTTGCACCGCTTCAATTCTTTTTACATCCTTAACAAGATACGGCCTCCAGAATTGAACACAATACTCCAGGTGGGGCCTCACCAACGACTTATACAGGGGCATCAACACCCCCTTTCTTCTGCTGGTCACACCTCTCTCTATATAGCCTAACAACCTTCTAGCTAGGGCCACCGCCTTGTCACACTGTTTCATCGCCTTCAAATCCTCAGATACTATCACCCCAAGATCCCTCTCCCCATCCATACCTATCAGACTCTCCCCGCCTAACACATACGTCTCCCGTGGATTTCTACTCCCTAAGTGCATCACTTTGCATTTCTTCGCATTGAATTTTAATTGCCAAACCTTAGACCATTCTTCTAGCTTCCGTAAGTCCTTTTTCATGTTTTCCACTCCCTCCGGGGTGTCCACTCTGTTACAGATCTTAGTATCATCCGCAAATAGGCAAACTTTACCTTCTAACTCTTCGGCAATGTCACTCACAAATATATTGAACAGAATCGGCCCCAGCACCGATCCTTGAGGCACTCCACTACTCACCTTTCGCTCCTCCGAGCGAATTCCATTCACCACCACCCTCTGGCGTCTGTCTGTCAACTAGTTCCTAATCCAGTTCACCACTTCAGGTCCTATCTTCAGCCCATCCAGTTTATTTAAGAGCCTCCTGTGGGGAACCATGTCAAAAGCTTTGCTGAAATCTAAGTAGATTACGTCCATAGCTCGTCCCTGATTCAATTCTCCTGTCACCCAATCAAAGAATTCAATGAGGTTCGTTTGGCACGATTTCCCTTTGGTAAATCCATGTTGTCTCGGATCTTGCAACTTATTGGCTTCCAGGAAATTCACTATCCTTTCATTCAGCATCGCTTCCATTACTTTTCCAATAACCGAAGTGAGGCTTACCGGCCTGTAGTTTCCAGCTTCTTCCCTATCACCACTTTTGTGAAGAGGGACCACATCCGCCGATCTCCAATCCCTCGGAACCTCTCCCGTCTCAAGGATTTATTAAACAAATCTTTAAGAGGACCCGCCAGAACCTCTCTGAGCTCCCTCAATATCCTAGGGTGGATCCCATCCGGTCCCATGGCTTTGTCCACCTTTAGCTTTTCAAGATGTTCATACACACTCTCTTCCGTGAACGGTGCTCTATCCACTTCAATCTCATTTGTACTTTTTGCAGTCCATCGCGGTCCTTCTCCAGGATTTTCTTCTGTGAAAACAGAACAGAAGTATCTATTTTGCAAATTTGCTTTTTCTTCATCATTATCCACATAACGGCTTGCAGTATCTTTTAGTCTCACAATTCCCTTTTTAGTCATTCTCCTTTCACTAATATACCTGAAGAAAATTTTGCTACCCCTCCTTACATTTCTAGCCATTTGTTCTTCCATTTGCGCTTTCGCCAGACGTATCTCTCTCTTGGCTTCTTTCAGTTTTATCCGGTATTCCTCCTCGTGCCCCTTTTCTTGAGTTTTTTTTGTATTTCTGGTATGCCAACTCTTTAGCCTTTATTTTCTCAGCCACTTGTTGGAGAACCATATCGGTTTCCTTTTTCTCTTGCTTTTATTTACTTTCCTTACATAAAGGTTTGTGGCCCTATTTATAGCTTCTTTCAGCCTGGACCACTGTCCTTCCACTTCTTGTATTTCCTCCCATCCCATCAGCTCCTTCCTCAGGTATTCCCCCATTTTACTAAAGTCAGCATGTTTGAAATCCAGGACTTTGAGTTTTGAGTGGCCACCCTCCTCTTCAGCCGTCATATCAAACCAAACCGTTTGATGGTCACTGCTGCCCAGGTGGGCACCCACTCGGACATTTGACACATTATCCCCATTTGTGAGTACCAGATCTAGCGTCGCTCCCTCCCTCGTGAGTTCCGACACCATTTGTCTGAGCAAAGCACTTTGAAAAGCATCCACGATCTCTCTACTTCTTTCCGATTCCGCAGACGGAACCTTCCAATCTACATCCGGCAGATTGAAATCTTCCAACAACAGCACCTCTCTTTTCTTCCCCAACTTTTGAATATCAGCGATCAGATCTTTATCTAGATCCTCCAATTGTGTCGGGGGTCTGTAGACAACACCCACATGGACAGAGGTTCTATCCTCTCTTTTTAAGGTGATCCATATCGCTTCTTCCTTTCCCCAGGTCCCTGTCATTTCAGTCGCTGTGATATCATTTCTCACATACAGAGCTACTCCTCCACCTTTATTCCCCTCTCTATCCTTCCTAAAAAGATCATAGCCTGGTATGTTTGCATCCCACGTAGTCTCTTCAGACAAAGGAACTGGATCACACTGCTTTCTTCCTGCTTTTCCAGTCAAGCCATTGCTACATTTAAACATTCAAAGGCTTCTACATGTGTTGGTCCCATATCAGCATTAACCAGGTGATTGTCACCAGTTCTGATTCCTCATATTCCTTGTCTTTTACTGATTCCATGATTTCATCATCTGTTTAATCTGATACCCTAAACCATTAGCATCACTGCACATCCATTCACTGACATTCTCTCTATATTGCAATCAGAGCATCCGGGAACCTGTAGAACATCCTTAACAATGTTTTTAAGGACATCATCATCTTCTTCTTCTCCTTTTCTGCCTTTCTGATTTGTTTAGAATAATGTTCCATGCATTTTTTAGGGTTTGCTTTTTAACTAAATTCCAAGCGTTAGTAACCATGTACAAACAATCTTTTATATTCAATTTTTTTATAAACTGGATCATGCCACATTCATCATCAATATCAGCCAATAGAAGTTTTCGTAAAAACCTTTTTCCTGCAAAGTTGTTTCAAGGAAACGATAACTCCTCGATCTATTGGTTGCATTACAGATGTCACATTTGGAGGCAGAAAAAGCATTTTGAATCTACCTTCCTCTCGCTCTAAGCTTTCAGCTTTAGGATGTTACGGCGCATTGTCCAACAATAAAATAACTTTTCCATCTTTTCCTGTATGAAGCTTCACAATTCATCCAGGCTTTTTTTTTTTTTTTGGCTTCCATATAACAGCAGTAGCTTATGTATGTTTTTCAAAGCACGAGGGTTTTTAGGTTTTACCAATAAACAATAGCTCCAACTTATGACTTCTGGTAGCATTTTTCTCCATTAATAGTGTGACACATTCTTTGGAAGACTTGAACCCAGGAGCCAATTGCTCCACACAACTAATCAGAGATTTATTGGGAAATGAGTTCCAATTCAAATCCATTTCATCTGCATTATAAACACAATCAGGATAATAGCTTTTGATAATGTCATTAAATTATACAAGAAAGTCATTAGCTGCTGGTAAATTCACATGAATTTCAATCTGCCTAACTCTATGGCAGTGTTCAAAATTTCAAAGCCATCCAGTGATGGCTTTGAATTTGGAATCCCCATAAAGTTGCTAATTGAAAAACATCACCTTTTTGGCTAATATCAGCCCAGAAATCGGATGGCTAAATGATGTTTTTTTGGGAAAAAAACCATAGATCTATAATTTTAGCTACCTGTTCATTAGTTAACCTTTTCATGGTTTTTCTGGAACAACTCCTTTCCTCTTTTTTAGGAACTAAAACGCAGTTGAGAAGAGCATCACTTTGCCTTTTTATGTCTGATATTGTTGATGTTCCTACACCATATTCTTCTGGCAATTTTTCCTGACACTCCCTTTTTTAACTGCTCCCCAATGTCCATTTTGCCTTTTAATGACAGAACAACCCCTTTTCGCATTGATGGCATTTAATGTTCTTGTTGCTAGAAAGAAACACATCACTGTACTGTAGAAACCTTTCCAAGTGGGAGTTGGGAGGAAAAGGAAAGGGCAGGGCTTTCTTCTGCTGTGTCCCCACTCTCGTTGTTATAATTTCCTGAAGGAAACTTGCAGGGGCCAGTGCAGGCTGTGAGGATGAATCACTAGGATCCTCTGACATACACCAAGGAGGATTCAGAGAGGGGGTAGATGAGATGCTGGGCCACCAGTGGAGGACAGGGAGACAGAGAAGTGAAGCATTGCAGCTGGGTGGGCTTGAGTCCACCCAGGCCCAACTTTAGCTATGCCACAGAAGTACTGATACTGCACTGTAGAATACTGTATTGTAATAGCACACAGTTTTCACCCAATCTTCTTCATAATGCTGTTAAAAACCTGTTTCTAGTTTCAGTGTACAGTTTTTGTTTCAAATTTAAACACAATAACCTGCTTCACCAGTCCAGTTAATTGGACATCCATATAATCGGAGTTCATGTAATCGGCATTCCACCGTACCTTTTGGATGCTATTTACATAATCAAAAATAGAGCACAAATCCCATTATCTACTCAGATAAATGGAGGCCTGGAAGCTGTGAATACAACATGGCTGGATGTTTTGAGAGCTATCTTATACCAATATTCCCCACAGTACAGCAAACAGCAAATGAGAACTCAAGTGGCATTTGAGTCAACCATGCTTAATTGTACTTACAATGCATTACAGGAAAACAAAAAAAAAACAAACTTGAACAAGACAAATATCCAATGCTGCTCTCAATATTGTTAAATTGCTTTGCCTGTCCTTCCAGCACTTAAGAACTTTCCATTTCTAGATCTCCCTCCCTCTCCCCTACAAATACATTAACAGTTGGTAAAATACCAGTAAAGATGATTCCCCCTTGTTCTTGAAATATTTGCATAAACAAGACTTGTCTGCCTTCTGCTTCCCTATATTCTCACTCTGTAACTGTCTGCATGGTGAGACCATGATATCTATTGGTGACATCAATATTATTTCCATAGCAACTAACTTACTGGCTTGTAACTGAGATAGTAAACAAAGACCTCCATTTTGGATAACAATATAAGCTGAGAAGACATGTTAAAATGTATGGGAACACAAAGTTTACCAACTTATTGATAGAATTTGCTTTATTAAAATGTAATTTAAACATTCCAGAGGTCATTCGTTTCTAACAGGCAACCTTCTTATTAAATTAATGGAATATTTTCAGAGTACTTTCATGGTGATCTTGGGCTGATAGTGTCCAAGGATCTGAAGGAGACAAAACAGTGTGACAAGGCACTGACCATAGCCAGAAGGATGCTAGGCTGCATAGAGAGAGGTGTTACCAGCAGAAAAAAAAGAGGTGCTGATACCCCTGTAAAAGTCGTTGGTGAGGCCCCACCACCTGAAGTATGGTGTTCAGTTTGGAGGCCATATCTTGCTAAGGATGTAAAAAGACTTGAAGTGGTCCAGAGGAACGTGACAAAAATGATATAGGGCTTGTGCCAAAAGATTTATGAGAAGAGACTGGAAGACTTGAATATGTATACCCTAAAGAAAAGATGGGAGGGGGGAGATATGGTACAGATGTTTAAATATTACTAAAGAAACAAATCCTTTCCAGAGAAGGGGAAATGGTAAACCTAGAAGACATAAATTGAGATTGTGGAATGGTAGACTTAAGAATAATATCTGGAAAATTATTTTTCACAAAGAGGATGGGTGATAGCTGGAATGCCCTCCTGAGGTGGTAGACACAAAAATGGTGACGAAATTCAAAAAGGCGTAGTATGAACACAGAGGATCTCTAATTAGAAAATGGATGGTTTGTATATACTGTATATATATATATATATATATATATATATATATATATATATATATATATATATATATATATATATATATATATATATTGTCAGGACTGGTCTCTGTAATTGCATAGCTCTCTCACCTTCACGCTTCTTTCTTTCCCAACAACACACCTCAGTCCCTCTGAGGTTTCCAGTTCTGCAAACTGTATCTCAGAAAACAGGAAATTCATCACAATACTCCATTGTCTTCTTAATTCATTTTATTCTCTATCAAGTTCACCCAGACTTCTCACTCTGCTTTAAGAAATCCTGCTTTCAACACAGTTCAGTTCAATTAGGATTTTCACTGCAGTTTACTTTAGCAAAGCTCCTCCCACAGTTCAGTTCAATTAGCAACCAAGGTTCAAGTCACGTTCTCAGCCTTAGACCTAATGACCCACCTCCCTCATTTGTCAGCACAAAACTTCCTGACATCCACCCACCGTCATCTCCTCAAGTCCTCGTTCACTCACTTTTTATCAATCAATAGGTTATTTTAGGAGCCCTCCACCGTCACCTCCATTTCCTCCTCTCTCTCCTCTTTTTCTACCTCCTCCAGCTCCATTCTCTCCTCCCCTTCCTCCTGATCCTGGGGCTCCTCCTCTTCCACATCCGATTCCATTTCCCAATCACCCCCCCCCCCTTTCCTCCCTTTCTTGCATGTCAGCCTCTCCCGTCCCCTGATTCCTCTGCTGCTGCACTGCCTTCTGGGCTTTGTAGTTTCTTAGCTCCTGATTTCTCTGACTCTGCACTGCTTTCTGGGGTTTGTAGTTTCTTATTGCTTGATTCCTCTGCTGCTGCACTGCCTTCTGGGCTTTGTAGTTTCTTAGCTCCTGATTTCTCTGACTCTGCACTGCTTTCTGGGGTTTGTAGTTTCTTATTTCTTGATTCCTCTGCTGCTGCACTGCATTCTGGGCTTTGTAGTTTCTTTGCTCCTCACAATATATATATAAACGTAAATGGCTGTATGTGTGTGAATGTGTCGAGTGACCAACTGTGAAGAACTAAGGCCGGTGAGACTTGTATGGTCTGTGTCCCATATATGGCAATCTGGTTTAGGATGGGCTGGAAAGGGCTTCAATGGCAACTTCAGTAGCTGGAACATGAGGGCAGTGCCAAGCAGACATTTATGGTCTGGGTCCCACAAATGACAAGACAGATTCGGATAGGGTGGAGTGGACTTCAACGGCAACTCCTGTAGTTGGTGCGTAAGGACAGTATAAGGTGGACTTCTATGGTCTTTGACTCAGAAACACCAAAGAAAGACCATGATCAAGTATTTTATATCACATTCATTGCTGGTTTAATCATGAAGTGATAATGAGTGTGACTGTTGAGCAGACTGGATGGATCATTCAGGTCTTTATCAGCCATCATTTACCATGTTACTATGTAATATCTTTATAGTTACACACTTGTTTGGATTCCAAGATGATAACAGGAAGATCAGATTCAACACTCTTCAATTATGGCTGTTTCTGTTTGGTAATCTAGAGATCAAGGTAAAAAAGTGTTGCTTAGCTGTAGTCTATAGAGCACCTCAGTGAAAAACAGTCCTTTCTAAGACTAAGAAGGTCATTTTAAAAGCATCTACTGATAGACAGAGTGATGTTTATACATGTAGATTACATACAGGTATACATGGCAATTTTAAAAAGTCACTAGTTACATGTGCAGATCCCTGGGTCACAGATATTTCAAGGGAGCATGGTATGGGTTGGAAGAAAATTTATATATATATAGATATATAGATATATATATATATAGTCTCCATCTTAATACAGGAAAACAATTCAAACACATCTCATTAGTGGATTTTTTTCCACCTCAGAGTCACCTACAGATTAAAAAAAAGAAAAGAAACCTCATTTTGCCCAGGGCTTTACATGAAGGACTAAGGAAGTAATTCTCTTGAAACATCCTTTTTTATTTCTGCCTCAAATATTAAAAAATATGTGGCTTCTCTAGTTAATTGGCAGCACTTATATGTATAGGTCTTCAAAATAGCCCTGCTACAAATGGAAGTTGCAAAATCACCACTTCTACATATAAGTAGCAGCACTTCTACCTGGAAACTACCAAGCTGATGCTAAAAGAAGGGTTTTGAAGAACAGAAATAGAACAGAAAAAAAATCTCTGCTTAAAGAAATTTTGGAAAGCAGGATAATTTTCTGGATGAGGTAATTGACGTGCTCTGCTCTGACATCAGCCCTGTGCAAAATAGCAGTTTGAAGATTGATACATTATTAGTGAACTAGGTTGCAGGTGAACAGCAAAGGAGGCTGGATATGCAGATTGCCATTGTCATTACTTCTATAATTTAGGGATAATTATCTGCTAAAGGTTGTGAATAAAGTTATGGGAAATAAAGTACACATACTAAAGGGAGGTGACAGGAACATGTTAGGAGGTCAGTGAAAACTCCTCACCTAAACCTTTTACGGGGGAAAGGATCATGACCCCCCTGGGATTTTCAAACATCATACATGAATTAATATAAAGATTCTATATGGGATCTCCATTCTCCATCCCTTGCTCTTTTGGCTGAATGGGGAGTATTCCCTTCATAGGACAAAACCTGAACTGCAGGCCACAGTCTTCAGAGGACTAGTCAGAGAGAGCTAGAGTCACAAAAGAGCTAAGAGCTGTGGACCTGGCAGAGAAGTGACCCATGGAGGCCTCTCCCGAAGTAGACTGGACCACCTGGCCCCTGGGAGCATGGTTGGTGTCCAGGACAGAGAGAAGGCCTCTGGGAGCATTTGGGATCTGGCAGTGGCCCCTGGAAGCAGGTGATACTAGGGATCCAGCAGAAGCAGCAAAAGCCCCTAGGAGTATAGTCGGAACATGGAGTTTGGTAGTGGCTCAGGGAGCACAATTGATGTTTGGGGTCAGGCAGAGATGGTGAAGAGCCCTCAGAGCACACTCAGTGCTTGGGGTGTAATAAAGGCCCCCGGGAGCATAACCAACCCTTGGGGCCTGGAAAAAAACAACAAAGTAACCAGACAGTCACAGTCCCTCACTAGATGTCCAGCAGCCACCAATCCAGTGTGCCCAGAAGAAGGGTGAGATCTGAGGACATGGTGAGGATGACGGAGGGAGGTCTCAATGAAGGAGCAGGGAGATAAAATTAATACTATCTACGTTGGTAATGAGACTTACTGAAGGAGCAGGGAGATATAACCAAAACTACCCATATTGCTAAGAGACTGAAAGAGACTGATTGGTTTCAAGAGTAAGGAAGTTGCTTATCAAATATCAAACATATAAATGGCAAGTGACCGTACTCATTCGCAAATGCGCAGTAGAGACTTCCCTCTCTGTCCTGCCCCCGCGTCAATACGTGATGACAAGGGCGGGACAGAGAGGGA
Organism: Microcaecilia unicolor; assembly: GCF_901765095.1. Lineage (NCBI taxonomy): Eukaryota > Metazoa > Chordata > Amphibia > Gymnophiona > Siphonopidae > Microcaecilia > Microcaecilia unicolor. Next base: position 259,490,468 of record NC_044036.1, read on the forward strand.
AACTGCACGAAGCCGCCAACGTCGCTACCGCTCCCCCCTGAGGTCGCTGTTACCTGAGGTCACCGCCGCTGCCCCCTGTCCACCCGGCCCGAGCACTCTCTTCGGTATTGAACTTACATCGGTGAAACGCAGCACGCAGAACAGCTGAGCTCGTCGCCCTTTCTTCCCAGCCTGTGTCCCGCCCTTGCTGACATTACGTCACATGAGGACGGGACACAGGCAGAGAAGGAAGGCCGACGGGAGCTCAGCTGATCTGCGTGCTGCCTGCGTTTCGCCGATGTAAGTTCAATACCAAAGAGAGGGCCCGGGCCGGGTGCAGGGGTGGTGGCGGTGACTCGGGGGGGGGGGGGACCGGTAGCGGCGACCTCGGGAGGAGGGGCAGCGGCGAGGGGAGGGAGCCTTGCCAAAACTCCATACTAGCCCGTTTTAACGGCCTCAACGGCTAGTGTCTCTATATAAAACGCACCTCCAACTTTCTAATGAAGCCTCCTAAAGTCCCAACGTTCTAAATCTGTGGTGGTGTAGATCGCTTTTTCTCCATGAGTGTCTGCTCCGCCCTCGCGTCTCAACGTGATGACGTCGAGGGCGGAGCACTGACACTCAGCAAATCGCATCATTCACCCGTTGCTAAGCGACAAAACGTGAGAGTCAGAATGGAACTGAGTGAGTCTATTGTCCGCTGCTGCTAGGGTGCCCAAGGCCCACCATGCCTTTGCTAGCACCCGTTTCATTTGTGTCAGAAACGGGCCTTTTTTACTAGTATGGCATTAACAGCCTCTAGTGCCTGCGTTTGCTTCTGATCATCGGCCATCAATGATCCACTTGCCCAATGGCAGAATTCTTTTCAGAGCAGTTAGAGCTTATTCCTTTGATCCCACTGTTCAGCCTACCTCTCAGCCTCTGGCTGCCAGCTCCATGATAGCAGGTACTTCTCACAAGGTAATACAGGAAGCACCTACTCTCACATTTTAACTCATGCAGTTTCTGGCAGCAGGAGGTTAAAGGCAAGGTGAGTTGTGGGTGTGAAGGAGCAAAGCTCATACTGCTCTGCAGGCGTGAGAAAGGAACTGGGGGCTGATGCTGGGGCTAGAAGAAGGTGGCTAGGGACCGACATAGGGAATAGGAATTGGAGAAGGGGCAGATACTAAGGGATGGGGATGGGAGATTGGGTTTGGGAGAAGGGGATTGGAAGCTGGGAGAAGGTTGCTGAGGGCTGGCAGAAGGCTGAGAATTGTAGAAGGAAGCTATGCTTGCAGATAGATTGGGGGGTGGTGTAAATAAGGGATTTATGCTGGGAGAAGGGGGTTTCCTCCGCTTTCCGGGATTGCCCTGGCGTGCTCTGCCTTAACCTGAATCGGGCACAGCCTAACATCACGCTGACAGTTGAGGTCGGGCTGCATCGAGTCGCCGTTTGACCATTGCGCTGCCTTGCTCCGACTTTTCGTTGGCATCTTCCGGCGAGTCCACGGGGCCCAGCCTTTCCATCTACAGCCTGCTACTCGCAAGCTTTCATTTCTTCACGGAGGCCCCCACGGACCTCTCCGGCTCTGCTTCCTCACTGCTGAATTCACCGGCTTTCATTTCTTCGCAGCAGCCCCGGCAGAAATCGCCGGCTCTGCTTCATCCCAGCTGATCCCTGCTGAAATCGTCGGCTTCTGTGAACAACTCCAGTGTCAACTCTTCTGCCCTGCTGCTCTTCTGCCTGCCGTGGACTTCATCGGCCGGTCTGATGGTGGTGCAGTGGAGGAGGAGGTCTCTGGCTCGGAAAGCTCCGACAGTTGGGGCTGCGGAGGACGACCGTTTGGTTCGCCATCTTGATTCCTGCGCCGCTGACTCCCTCGCTGAGGATGCCTACCTCCGGCTTCGTCCTGCCTCTGCATGCTGCTGCTGTTTCTTCATTCGCCTTGCTGGTCCTGTTTGTGTCAGACTGGATTTCCATCCTCCCCCTTGGCCTTCTTGGACTTCTGCTGCCCATCTTTGTCTCCCTTAACTTTCCCTTTCCTTTCTTATCCTGTTCTCCCGCTCTAATTATTTGAATGTAACTGTAACTGTATTTATTTTCTTAGTTCATTGTAAGCCGCTTTGGGGCTGCAAAACTGCGGCAAAAGGCGGGGTATAAATGACCTGAAATAAATAAATAAATACATTGATAAATCCGTATTTTTTTCTGAGTTTGAAAAAACACCTATTGCCTTAAAATTAAACTCCTAAAATTCTAAATGGTAAACCCATAGAAGCAAAAACCCTGGTATAATACACCTAAACAATCATTTTCACTTGCTATAACAGTTACTAGAGTTAAAGCAGGCGAGCTTTATGTTAAAGAATGCCGTATAAATATTTCATATTCAGACTATTTGCTTTGGGACAAAAGGCTTTTTTTTAACCTGTGGGCTTGTCATCAAGTTTCAAAGAAAAAAAGCATGCAAATACTATGACTTCAAAACTGACCAAACTTATACAGTACTCAGGGATTTGTACCTGCTTTTCAGGCAGCTGGATTTTCATGGAGAATTAGTCTCATGGAGACTGAAAATGCAACCTAGATGCATTATTTTCTGATCCTGCTCAAAAACATGCCCCTTGGAACACTGCCCTCAAAATGCCAGTAAAAATACTTGGTTGTGCTGTGTTCTGCAATACATATAGATTTGGCTGTGTGTTATGTTGTTACACTGGACTTCTAGCAAATACCTTAACAGTTCTAAGAGCATTACACCAATTCAAGAAGATTGGATAAAACAAACAGTCCAGGAATTTCATTACAGCAAATGCAATCTAATGTCCTAATAATATGTATTTACCAAATAAAAATGTCTTCAAGATTGTCCTAAACACTAAGGACCCAAAATTCAGACTGTGGGAGTTAGCCTAGCTATCTCCCACAGTCAGCTCTGAGCCCAGGTATTCAATGCCAGGCCATTTCCGGTGACCGGTATTGAATATTCAGTTCACTTCTGGCTGGTTCAAACTAAACTGACCAAACTGATATTCAGCACTGGCCACTTAAATTTGAACTGACCAAACATATTCCAGGTATTCACGCGGTCAAACATGGCTGCCAAACTCATACTGAAAATCGAAGGATAGCCAGTTATATCATGCAATATAACCGGCTATCCACTAGCTGCTAACCACAAATTTTCAGCGGATCATAGTCAGCCATATCCGGCTGAAAATTTGCAGTTAACCAACCAGATGCCGATCCTGGACGGTTAAATGCTTTTCAATATCGGTGGGTAAATACACGGAGAGTTATCAAATCTGAAATGGTAGTGAGTTCCAGACCAAAGCTGCATGGTACTTGAGAGAAGAATTAGACATTTTGTCTGATTTAATCCTCTTTACCGATGGAAAACATACATTTGGTTACAAGTTTTATGAAAATGAACTTTTTGAAGTAATGTGACCCAATCGCATAAATCTTCAAGAGCATCACCACTCATAATTTTAAAAATAATAGCACACAGCTTAAATTGTGTACTGGCTTCAATTGGGAGCCAATGCAGCTCCACTAGCAGCGGGGCCAGGGCCATGCCAACACCGTAAGCGGGGTAAGCACGGCAGGGGGACGCCGTCCTCTGGGGGGCGCCACCGCACCATGCTTACCTCGCCCTCCCGCTCCCATAGCCCAACTGCCTACCCTCTTCTCTCCCTCGGAAGATCCCTTTCCTTTTTTTTCTCCTTTTTAAATTTACCTCCATCCGGCAGCGCAGCATCAGTGAAGGAGGCGGCGCTCCCGACGTGTCTAGCCTTCCCTTTGCTCAGTGTTCCGCCTTCTTCTGACATCAAGGAAATGACGTCAGAAGAAGGCGGGACACTGAGCGAAGGGAAGGCTAGACACATCGGGAGCGCCACCTCCTTCACTGACGCTGCGCCTGTGCTGCCGGACGGAGGTAAATTTAAAAGAAAAAAAAAAGGAAAGGGATGTTGGGGGGGAGAAGAGGGCGGGCAGTTGGGACATGGGAGCGGGAGGGCAGGGGAGAGAGGAGCATGGATGCGAGGGCAGGGTTCATGGAAGGGAGAGAGGGGAATTGCTGGATAGGGATGAATGGAGGGGCAGGGGACAGAGGAGCATGAATGGGAGGGCAGGGCTCAGGGAGAGAGGTGAATTGCTGGATAGGAATGAATGGAGGGGGCAGGGGACAGAGGAGCATGGATGGGAGGGCAGGGCTCAGGGAGAGAGGAGAAATTGCTTAATATGGATGGATGGAGGTGGGCAGGGGACAGAGGAGCATGGATGGACATGGATGGGATTGCAGGGCCCAGGGAGAGAGGAGAAATTGCTTAATATGGATGGATGGAGTTGGGCAGGGGATAGAGGAGCATGGATGGGATTGCAGGGCCCAGGGAGAGAGGAGAAATTGCTTAATATGGATGGTTGGAGGTGGGCAGGGGACAGAGGAGCATGGATGGGATGGGAGGGCAGGGCTCAGGAAGAGGGGGGAATTGCTGGATAGGAATGAATGGAGGGGCAGGGGACAGAGGATAGGCATGGATGGGAGGGCAGGGCTCAGGGAGAGAGGAGAAATTGCTGGACATAGAAGGGAGGGAAGAGAGATGAAGGAGATGAAATGAGGGAAAAGGAAGAGAGGAGAAAAACTGCACATGGATGAAGAAAATAGGCAGAAGCTGAAGACCAGAAATGAAGAAGAAAGGAGGAAAGGAAAGAAATAAATACATTGAAAGGAAGCCCTGGAAATGGAGTTAAGAGGACAGATAGCAGCAGAATCAGATACTGGGCCAGCATGATCAGAAAAGAAAGTTACCAGACAACAAAGGTAGAAAAAAATCATTTTATTTTCATTTTAGTGTTTGGAATATGTCCACTTTGAGAATTTACATCTGTTATCTTATTTTGCAATGTATAGCAATTTGTTTCTAAGAATATTGCTGACAATTCCTGTCAGTGTGGCAAGTGGTGAGCGATCATTTACACGGGGGGGGGGGGGGGGGGGGGGGCGCCAACTGATAGTCTGCAGGGGGGTGCCAGAGACCCTAGGCACGGCCCTGAGCAGGGCTATAGTGAGGATCAGAAATTTTCAGATGCCAGTTGACTTCCCATGTAGATGAAAGTTGTTCTACTCAAATGCTGAATTTCCCGCTAAACCAACCTCTCCTCATCTTCCATGTCTCATTAGCTCGTAACCTTAGGGTCATCTTCGACTCCTCTCTCTCCTTCTCTGCACATATCCAACAGACTTTTAAAACCTGTTGTTTCTTTCTCTATAATATCACCAAAATTTGTCATTTCCTTTCTGAGCACACTACCAAAATCCTTTTCCACACTCTTATCACCTCTTACTTAGACTATTGCAACTTGCTTTTCACAGGTCTCCCACTTAGCCATTTCTTTCCTCTTCAATCTGTTCAAAATTCTGCTGTACAACTTATATTCCATCAGTGTCGCTGTGCTTATATTAGCCCTCTCCTCAGTCACTTCATCGACTCCCTATCTGTTTCCGCATAAAGTTCAAACTCCATTTATTGACTTACAAGTGCATTCACTCTGCAGCTCCTCAGTACCTCTCCACTTTCATCTCTCCCTACACTCCTCCCCGGGAATGTAGTTCACTGGGTAAATCTCTCTTATCTGCACCTTTCTCCTCCACCGCTAACTCCAGACTCCTTTCCTTTTACCTTGCTGCATCATATGTCTGAAATAGGCTTCCTGAGCCAGTATGTCAAGCTCCATCTCTGGCCATCTTCAAATCTAGGCTAAAAGCCCATCTTTTTGATGCTGCTTTTAACTCCTAACCCTTACTCACTTGTTCAGTACCAATGTGTTACCATTCCCACCTTAGTAATTCTCTTACCTATTTGTTCTGTTTGTCTGTCCTAATTAGACTGAAAGCTCTGTCGAGCAGGGACAGCCTCTTTATGTCCAGTGGACAGTGCTGCATATGTCTAGTAGTGATATAGAAATGATAAGTAGTAGTAGTAGTTTATGCACTTTCAGCTACATATGACCTTGGAGGTAAGAGTGAGTCAGGAAACATCAAAGAGCAGGCAAAAGAGTGACTATGATGGTGATAAGACTGTAAGTTTTCATCTAAGCAGGGCAGAATTTACGCTTTGGTAAGTCCTGGACGAACAAGTGTATTGGGTCCCCACTCCATAATATAGAGGAGTGGTTCTCAACCCAGTCCTCAAGACACACCTAGCCAGCCACGTTTTTGGAATACCCACAATGAATATGCTTGAGAAAGATGTATACTGTCAGCAAGCATCTCTCCGTGCTGTCCGCTCTCGACCCACACCTCTCCGTGCTGTCTGTCTTCACCCACACAATTGGGGCTAATCCACCTCCTAAGAGGAACTGCTTCTGCTCACTTGCAAAAAGTAATTATTCACAGTACCAAATTTATCCTGCAGAGTACTTTATTCCACCGCGGTACCAGTGGGAAAAACAGTATGATCACTGTACCACAGCTGTTGGTCTCCGTACACTTTGCTTCACTTTTCCAACACACCAAACAAATAACAGTTCAGTCTTAGGATTAGCTAAAGACTTGGGAAAACCTGTGGTTCAGTCTATTCCTCCACTCCTCTCTGCTACTGCCTAGGAGTTAGAGGCATTTTCACCACCCTCATTTGACAGACACCAACACTCTGACAACCTCCCACAAATGTTCAGACTGACCTTCTTCAGGTAATTAATTCCCACAGTTCCATGAAGCCAGACCGCATCTAGGCATTGTCACTTAGCGGCCCCAAATCTCTGGCTTCTCTCTCTCTCTGCAGTCTCTTCCTTTTCCACCTCTCTTTGTCCTGAGCAAAAGAACTCCATTTGCTCCTCACCAACCTCTTTCCTTTCGCTTTCCTCCCCTCGTTCAATCTCCTCCCACTCCATGGAGTCTTCCCCCACCCTCTCTCCCAGGTGCTGCTCCTCCCCCTGATTATCCTCCATCTCCCACTCACCCCCTGACTCTACTACCTGCTGGGAGTTGTGGTACTGTTTCTCTTGTTCCCTCCTCCCTTGCAAGTGTTGCTGGGCTCTGTAGTTCTCTTCCCTTTTCATCAGTCTCCTACTCCCTTTTCCCCTCTGAGGGTTTTTCTCCTTTCCTCGCTTACTGTCACTATCAGCTCTTCTCTGCCTTCCTTCTACCTCCTCCTTACAATACACAATAGAGATAGTGCATTCAGTTGAGTGAGGAGTGAGTAGTGGAGGAGTAGCCTAGTGGTTAGAGCACCAGTCTTCACATACAGAGGTGGTCGCTTCAAATCCCACTGCTACTCCTTGCCATCTTGGGCAAGTCACTTAACCCTCCATTGTCTCAGGTACAAAATTAGATTGTGAGCCCTCCAGGGACAGAGAAATACCCCCAGTGTACCTGAATGTAACTCACCTTGAGCTACTACTGAAAAAGGTGTGAGCAAAATCCAAATAAAATAATAATTTTTAAAAATTCAAATTTATCTCATACATATTAATTGTGTATATCCTGAAAACCTAACTGGCTGGGTGTGTCCCAAGGACTGGGTTGATAACTACTACTACTACTACTACTTAACATTTCTAGAGCGCTACTAGGGTTACGCAGCGCTGTACAAAATAAACAAAGAAGGATGGTCCCTGCTCAAATGAGCTTACAATCTAAAGAACGAAATGTCAAGTTGGGCAGTCTAGATTTCCTGGGTAGAGGTGTAGAGGTTAGGTTAGGTTAGATAACCTCTGATATAGATCTTTTAAAACCCCTACAAATGTGTGTGTATCAATACAGTGACCATTATAGCTAATTACATGACCATTATCAGCTTCCTGCTCACCATGGCATGAAAATATCACCTCTTCATCACATGTCCTGTTACAATTATAGTCATCATTCACCCCACCCTGGTCCTTTTCAGCAGGCAGTAGTCAGCAAGTAGTGCTTCTTACCTATTACCACTGTCTCCTCTGATGGCATTCTTCCATAGTCAGAACTGCACAAAGCTAGTAGGTCTTGGGAAATTATGAGGACATGTGTGGTTATAACAGTAGAGGAAATCCAGTGGAAGAGGAGGCAGCAACAGGTAAGATATTGCTGCCAATTCCTCCTGGTAGCAGCAGGACAAGCTGATGGCACAAAAGATAGACAGGAACCAGATGGTAACTGAACACAAAAGACCCACAAGAGAAATAGGCAACCACCAAACAGTGGGAAACGAAGGAAGGCTGGACAAATCTCAAGATCAACAAAAAAAGTTTATTACTGCAATTTGTAAAAAGCAATACACAATAACACAAAATAAATACTCAAGACTCAACACAGCCCGTGTTTTGGAACAGATATGCCTGTCTCAGGAGTCTGATAAGATGAGAATAAAAATGCTATTGTGCAGTTGAGTGGAAATGATGGACTGGTCTTTAAAAAGGCCATGCATACATGAATGATGCACTATTCAAAACACTAGTGTAATATAGCACTAAATACTCAGGTAAAACAGAAATAAGGTAGAGCGTATGTGTCAGTCTCCTTCTCATTAAAGACCAGGGTATTCGAAGCTGAAGAATCGGAAAAACTTAATGAAATATCTGTAAACCTGGAAGACGTAATGGGGTAGTTCTACAAACTGAAGAGTAGCAAATCTTCTGGACCGGATGGTATTCACCCCAGGGTACTGATAGAACTAAAAAATTAGCTGGCAGAGCTACTGTTAGTGATTTGTAATTTATCCTTAAAATTGGGCGTGGTACCGGAAGATTGGAGGGTGGCCAATGTAATGCCGATATTTAAAAAGGTTCCAGAGGAGACCTGGGAAATTATAGACCGGTGAGTCTGACGTCGGTGCCGGGCAAAATGGTAGAGACTATAATCAACAACAAAATTACAGAGCACACTCAAAAGCATGAACTAATGGAACAAAGTTAACATGGATTTAGTGAAGGGAAGTCTTGCCTCACCAATCTGCTGCATTTCTTTGAAGAAATAAACAAACATGTGGACAAAGGTGAGCTGGTTGATATTGTGTATCTAGATTTTCAGAAGGCGCTTGATAAAGTCCCTCATGAAAGACTACAAAGGAAATTAGAGGGACATGGGATGAGAGGTAGTGTCTTACTGTGGATTAAAAACTGGTTGAAAGATAGGAAACAGAGAGTAGGATTAAAAGGTCAATATTCGCAATGGAGAAGGGTAGTTAGTGGGGTCCCTCAGGGATCTGTGCTGGGACCTCTGCTTTTTAACATATTCATAAATGACCTTGAGATGGGGGTAACTAGTGAGGTAATCAAATTTGCCGATGACACAAAATTATTCAAAGTCATCAAATCGCAGGAAGATTGTGAAAAACTACAAGAGGACCTTACGAGACTGGGAGACTGGGCGTCTAAATGGCAGATGACGTTTAATGTGAACAAATGCAAAGTGATGCATGTGGGAAAGAGGAACCCAAACTATAACTATGTCATGCAAGGTTCAGCATTGGGAGTCACGGACCAAAAAAGGGATCTAGGTGCCATCGTTGATGATACGTTGAAAACTTCTGCTCAATGTGCTGCTGCGGCTAGGAAAGCAAATAGACTGCTGGGTATCATTAGGAAAGGGATTGAAAGCAAAAATAAGGATATTATTCTGCTATTGTATCGCTCCATGGTGCGACCGCACCTCGCGATTTGTGTTCAATTCTGGTCACCGCACCTCAAAAACGATAGAGTGGAATTAGAAAAGGTGCAGAGAAGGGTGACAAAGTTGATACAGGGGATGGGATGACTTCCCTATGAGGAAAGGCTGAAGAGGCTGGGGCTCTTCAGCTTGGAGAAGAGGCAGCTGAGGGGAGATATGATAGAGGTCTATAAGATAATGAGTGGAATGGAATGGGTCGATGTGGAGCGTCTGTTTACGCTTTCCAAAAATACTACATAGTAACATAGTAGATGACGGCAGAAAAAGCCCTGCACGGTCCATCCAGTCTGCCCAACAAGACAAACATATGTGTATACCTTACCTTGATTTGTACCTGCCTTATTCAGGGCACAGACCATACAAATCTGCCCAGCAGAACTTCCCGCCTCCCAACCACCAGTCCCGCCTCCCATCACCGGCTCTGGCAGAGACCGTATAAGTCTGCCCTCCACTATCCTCGCCTCTCAACCACCAACCCCTCTTCCCCCCACCTGCTCCGCCACCCAATTTCGGCTAAGCTTCTGAGGATCCATTCCTTCTGCACAGGATTCCTTTATGCATATCCCATGCATGTTTGAATTCCGTTACCGTTTTCATCTCCACCACCTCCCGCGGGAGGGCATTCCAAGCATCCACCACCCTCTCTGTGAAAAAATACTTCCTGACATCTTTCCTGAGGCTGCCCCCCTTCAACCTCATTTCATGTCCTCTCGTTCTACCGCCTTCCCATCTCCGGAAACGATTTGTTTGCGGATTAATACCTTTCAAATATTTGAACATCTGTATCATATCACCCCTGTTCCTCCTTTCCTCCAGGGTATACATGTTCAGGTCAGCAAGTCTCTCTTCATACGTCTTGGAACGCAAATCCCGTACCATTCTCGTAGCTTTTCTTTGCACCGCTTCCATTTTTTTAACATCCTTCACAAGGTACGGCCTCCAAAACTGAACACAATACTCCAGGTGGGGCCTCACCAACGACTTGTACAGGGGCATCAACACTTCCTTTCTTCTGCTGATCACACCTCTCTCTATACAGCCTAGCAACCTTCTCGCTACGGCCACCGCCTTGTCACACTGTTTCGTCGCCTTCAGATCCTCGGATACTATCACCCCAAGATCCCTCTCCCCCTCAGTACCTATCAGACTCTCACCGCCTAACACATAAGTCTCTCTTGGGTTTCTACTCCCTAAGTGCATCACTTTGCATTTCTTCGCATTGAATTTTAATTGCCAAACCTTAGACCATTCTTCTAGCTTCCTCAGATTCTTTTTCATGCTTTCCACTCCCTCCCGGGTGTCCACTCTGTTGCAAATCTTAGTATCATCTGCAAATAGGCAAATTTTACCTTCTAACCCTACGGCAATGTCACTCACAAATATATTGAACAGAATCGGCCCCAGCACCGATCCCTGAGGCACTCCACTACTCACCTTTCCCTCCTCCAAGCGAACTCCATTTACCACCACCCTCTGTCGTCTGTCCGTCAACCAGTTCCTAATCCAGTTCACCACTTCGGGACCTATCTTCAGCCCATCGAGTTTATTTAAGAGCCTCCTGTGGGGAACCGTGTCAAAAGCTTTGCTAAAATCTAAGTAGATTATGTCTATAGCATGTCAATGATTAAATTCTCCAGTTACCCAATCAAAGAATTCAATGAGATTCATTTGGCACAATTTCCCTCTGGTAAAACCATGTTGTCTCGGATCTTGCAACTTATTGGCTTCCAGGAAATTTACTATCCTTTCCTTCAGCATCTCTTCCATTACTTTTCCAATAACCGAAGTGAGGCTTACCGGCCTATAGTTTCCAGCTTCTTCCCTATCACCACTTTTGTGAAGAGAGACCACATCCGCCGTTCTCCAATCCCTCGGAACCTCTCCCGTCTGCAAGGATTTATTAAACAAATCTTTAAGAGGACCCGCCAGAACCTCTCTGAGCTCCCTCAATGTTCTGGGGTGGATCCCGTCCGGTCCCATGGCTTTGTCCACCTTTAGCTTTCCAAGTTGTTGATACACACTCTCCTCCGTGAACGGTGCTCTATCCACTCCATTCTCAGGTATAGTTTTACCAGTCCCTCATGGTCCTTCTCCAGGATTTTCTTCAGTGAAAACAGAACAAAAGTATCTATTTAGCAAATTGGCTTTTTCTTCATCATTATCTATATAGCGTTTCGCTGTATCTTTTAGTCTCACTATTCCCTTTTTAGTCATTCTCCTTTCACTAATATACCTGAAGAAATTTTTGTCTCCCCTCCTTACATTTCTAGCCATTTGTTCTTCCGCTTGCGCCTTCGCCAGACGTACCTCTCTCTTGGCTTCTTTCAGTTTCATCCGGTATTCCTCCCCGTGTTCCTCTTCTTGAGATTTTCTATATTTCTGGAACGCTAACTCTTTAGCCTTTATTTTCTCAGCCACTTGCTTGGAGAACCATATTGGTTTCCTTTTTCTCTTGCTTTTATTTACTCTCCTTACGTAAAGGTCTGTGGCCCTATTTATTACTTCTTTAAGCCTGGACCGCTGTCCTTCCACTTCTTGTACGTCCTCCCAGCCCATCAGCTCCTTCCTCAGGTATTCCCCCATTTTACTAAAGTCAGCATGCTTCAAATCCAGGACTTTGAGTTTAGAGTGGCCGCCCTCCACTTCAGCCGTCATATCAAACCAAACCGTTTGATGGTCACTGCTTCCCAGGTATGCACCCATTCAGACATTTGACACACTATCCCCATTTGTGAGCACCAGATCCAGCATCGCTCCCTCCCTCGTGGGTTCCGTCACAATTTGTCTGAGCAGAGCACTTTGGAAGGCATCCACGATCTCTCTACTTCTTTCCGATTTTGCAGATGGAACCTTCCAATCTACATCTGGCAGATTGAAATCTCCCTTCAACAGAACCTCTTTTTTCTTTCCTAATTTTTGAATATCTGTGATCAGATCTTTATCTAGTTCCTCTAATTGTGTCGGGGGTCTGTAGATAACACCCACGTGGACAGAGGTTCTATCCTCTCTTTTTAAGGTGATCCATATCGCTTCTTCTTTTCCCCAGGTCCCTGTCATTTCAGTCACCATGATATAATTCTTTACATACAGAGCTACTCCTCCACCTTTTCGACCCTTTCTATCCTTCCTAAATAGATTATAGCTTGGTATGTTTGCATCCCATTCATGGGAACCATTGAGCCACGTCTCCGTGATTGCAACAACATCTAAGTCTGCCTCCAACATCAGGGCTTGAAGGTCATGAACTTTATTGCTTAGACTATGAGCATTTGTGGCCATCGCTTTCCATCTATATTTCCTGGTATGTGTTTCAACATTTGTGATTTGGGGGTGTCTTTTCACTTTGGGTACCTTCGTATCTTTTTGTTCCAACTTTATTGCTAGGACAAGGGAGCATGCGATGAAGCTGCAGTGTGGTAAATTTAAAACGAATTGGAGGAAATTTTTCTTCACTCAACGCGTAGTTAATCTCTGGAATTCGCTGCCGGAAAAAGTGGTTAAGGCGGTTAACTTAGCGGACTTCAAAAAAAGGTTGGACGGCTTCCTGGAGGAAAAGGCCATAGAATGTTATTGAATGGATGAGGGAATAATACACTATTTTTAGGAGGGGCGGGACAAATTGTTTGTTCTTTTGGCCGCTGTCGGTGACAGGATGCTGGGCTCAATGGACCCTTGGTCTGTCCCAGCATGGCGATGCTTATGTACTTATGTACCACTCCATCATTTCCACTCAACTGCACAATCTCATTTTTATTCCCATTTTATCAGACTCCTGAGTCAGGCACATTTGTGCCGAAATGTGATGCCATGTGGAGTCTTGAGTATTTTTTTTGTGTTATTTTGCATTGTTTTTTACACATTGCAGTAATAAACTTTTTTTGTTGATCCTGAGGTTTGTCCAGCCTTCCTTCGTTTCCCACTTTTTGGTGGTTACCAAAGATACAACAAAGCAGTGGGTAAAAAACCAGGAGTCCCAGAGTGAAGATGAACCAAACTTTATTAATCAGTATATACATTCAATATACTGATTAATAAAGTTTGGTTCAGCTGGGACCCATAGAATTAGCACAGCTAAATGTGTGGACCTTAGGCATGTGCCTAGTTTACCAATGGCTTAATCTACCCCTGCATCGAAGCAGGTAAAATCAGAGAAACATTCTCTTTTTTTCTGTTAATTTACCCTCTCACTGATATTTCTCCTTTCTTTGGTACTTTGCTTTATCTCCTAACAGAATAAAATTGCATAATTTTTTTCCTTCTGCAGACTGATTTGCAGAGCACGGGTAGGTGTCAGATTGGAATTAAAAAGCAGCCAGTGCTCTTTCTTTGCATTCCCAGGGAAATGAATATAATTTTATTACCAGCTGCAAGATGAGGTTCAGAATTGGAGAGTTACTCATGTCAGGAGCTAGTGACCAAGACCATTAGCACTATTTCTGTAGTTAAATTTGTTAAAGGTGCGGGGGAGGGGTGAAACAACACACTTTTAATATTAGATATTGCTACAAAAAATTAGTTGTATCACTTTATCTTCTCATGACTTTTAGTCTCTGCTGTTGGCATGTTTCTAGAAGAATCTTTATAGTTTTCACTGCTTTTATAGAATCATGTGACTGCTTAAGATATCTCTTTTTTTTTATATCCCATATCCTATAGACGTTTTCTGCATTTCTTCACTTTCCCTGTAGAATCTCATCTGTTTACGTGTACTTTCTCATTGTCCTACATAATCTTACCACCCCCACCCTCACCTTATGCAGTTACACCCTTCCAGTCTTGTCTCTCTTCATTTCTCCAGATCTCTAACTCTTTATCTCCCCAGTAGCCTCTCAAAATCTTGCTCTTTCCTCTTCTCATTCCTCTTTTTTTTGTACTATCTCCCCTTCTATCACTTCCAGTCTGTACATAGCTTTTGCAAAGGGTTAGCAAGAAGGGGCCTAGTCAGGAAAGATCCCAATTGTTAGGCCAAGATAGCTCTAGGAAATGGTGGGGATAAAACAATGATGCATTTACAAGATACCCAATGCCTTAAAATCTCTCAAATTTTTAAATATACACAGCAGGCAACACTCAGTTCTACATATATGACTTTTTAGACCTCAGCAGTGTGTCATTGTGCGAGAATTGAATCTCTCTCAACTTGCCTGCCTCTTAATTGGTCTATTAAATCTTTAATTCTACATTTTTTGAATATATCTTTTAGCATTTTCTTGTGTATCATTTGTAATTTTAGTAGAAACTGAAAACAATGTACTTAAGTTGAACATTGTGTGTAATCATGGACATGTGGCATGTTTCGCATAAGTCTGCATCAGGGTTCAGTCCGCTTACCACATCACATGTCACTTTCTCAATTCAATTGAATAGTACTATTCAGCACAATATAACTGGCTACCCACTAGCTACTATTCGGTACATTGTGTTCTCAACTAGGTAGACCTTACGGTGTTCTCAACTAGTGAATTCGTTAATGATTCTGTAATAATACACTGATTTAGTGAAACCATTGGTATTGATTCCTGAGGCAGGTCCTCTGTGGCCGAAACATGGCCCGTGTCGTGTCAACGATACTTGTCATTCATATTGGAATAAATTATTGCACTACACCATTTGTTTGTTTGACTTTTGTGTTACCTTTGCTGTTGTGCTTCTACTAAACTAGCTACAGCCTATGTATACATCCATTAAGATTGTAGGGATTTGAACCTGTATCTCTTTGACTTCAAACCACATGCTCTACTGCTGACCCAAAAGGGCACCTTCTCAAACTAAATAGGTAGAAAACTGTATATCTATATTAATCTGAAGGCTCACATATCTCTTCATGTCCTTCTGAATTGTTACAGACAATGAGGAAAGGATGGAGACGTATAAAAAGGCAGAAGGGGGGATACAAACAGAGAGGCAGAAAGATGGGTTATGGAGTTTCACATGGCATGATGTGAAAATAATGAATATAAAAGAACCATTTCCCTCTTTAATATATTCACTAACTGTTCCATCCCCTATTCTATTGACTGTAAACAACATTTGTCATAAGCAATGGTCAAGATCTCATTATAGGACTGATCTACAGGATACTTTTATTGACTGCCTCTCATTTATGGTGCCCCTGAGACTCACAGGGGGTGAAGGAGGGGGTAACAACAAAGAGTAAGAACAGGGGCTGGAATGGCAGATGGCATGTTGAGGTCTGTGGCTCATTCATAAGTCTGGACGCCATGACAGGAGATGGCCTGATGCCTCATTAATTCCTGCAGAGCCAATGATGATGTATCAGACCCTTTCAATCTGAAATCAACTAATGCTCTGCAGACAGTTCTCATTTGCACATGTTTAATGCACTCATTAAACCATTTGGCTTTCAACAAGAGATTTAATAGCAAATTAGTGAGCTTTTATGAAACAAACAAATGAAGAGAAAACAAAACCACCAAATATCTCTACTTTGTAAAACTATTTTTATTTAGATGGGTAAGTAAATATATTATACTGCAGTGTGGAGGCAGCAAAAACATGCCATAAAACTAGCATGGAGAGACCATTTCATTCTGTCATAGCAAGGCAAATTAAGTCTATTACCTCTGGAAAATGCCATCGTAGAAGGAGGGGATGAGAAGGAGAATAGTTGTGAGGAAATACAAAGAGCAAAATAGATTAAGATACAAAAGATATAGAGTGGGCTGGAAATAAATATAGGTATTTCCCTCCCTGCTCTCTTGGGCAGACAGGTATTGGTACTATGAAATCATCTTTTGTCTTCCTGATGGCTTCTTCTATGGTCCAGCCCTGGCTAGCTGGAGAGTATAACTATTGGCTAATTAATTCTAGCTTGCTCTTCCTGTGTGGTACAAGTTGATCTGCAGAAATGTCAAGGGTAAACCATCCCAAAGGGTATGTTTGAAAGACGCAGAGTAATAGAATAACAAGTCAATATTTAATACTTATTGTGCAAAATCTAAGGAATTTGGGTATGATGTTTGATGAAGGCTTAACAATGAAAGTTCATGTAAGTAAAATTGTCAAAGATGTTTACTTTTAATTGCGGTTAGTGAGGAGGTTGAAGAATCTATTGAAACCATATAATTTTAGAACTGTTGTACAGACTTTAATTACTCCGTGTTTTGATTATGCTAATGCATTGTTATTAGGACTTCAGAGAATGCAGATAAAAGCATTACAAATTGCACAGAACTCAGTAGCTAGGGTACTGACAGGGACCAGTCAGTAAGAACTCCTGTTTTAAAGAGTTTACATTGGCTGATGACAGAGCAAAGGGTCCAATTTAAATTTCTTTGCCTGGTATTTAAGATTTTAAAGCAGCAGGTTTCAGAGATATTGGCAGCTAGATTGCACATTTATCAGATAAATCAATCACTGAGATGAGGAACCAAAAATTACTAGATATTCCATCCCATCATATTATTCAGTCTGATGAATATAGACATAGGATTTTTTTATATTGCTGGTCCAGTTTACTAAAATAGATTACCTTTAAGACTTAGAAACATCACAGATTTTAAAGAATTTAAAAAGGAACTTAAAACATTGCTGTTTATGCAAGCTTACAGCTGGGGGAATTAGTAAGGATCTGGTCTCTGTTGGTCTAATGCCAGACTGATTTTATTTGTAATGGTGTTATGCTCTGTGTATGTCTGTTCTGTTTTATATAATGAATGTGAATTTGTGATCCACTAAAAAATGGACTGGCATGCGCCCAAAACCCACTCTTACACTACCGAAAGTCATTTTTCAGCGTACCTTAGTAAAAGGCCCCCTAAGGGTATTAACCCCCTAATTAAAAGAAAAAAGTCTCCAAAAATTGCACATGCAAATTTGGGTGCACACCCAATTTCTGTGTGCAATTTAATTAAATAACAAGCTAATTAGCACTAATAATTGTTTTTTTAAAACAAATAATTATTGGCATTAATTAGATTTGATTAGAATATATATGTGTAAATTTAGGCATGGGATCCACGCCTAAATTTTACCTGTGAGTAAAAAAAGGGGTGTGGAAATGGGAGGGTCATGGGCAGAATGGGGATGTTCCTAGTATTTACGAGCATTGTTATAGAATAAGGGAAGATAAGCACCTAATTTAGGCGTGTACATTTGTACCACGTTTCGGTTGGTGCAAATGGCCACGCTTTAAGTGAGGTGCAATTCCTGGACATAAGCGCTATTCTATAAACTGCACCTAACTTTAAACATGGCTTACAGAACAGCACTTTTATCAGCGCCAATTTTGTTTGGTTACATATATATAGAAATCATCTCTAATTGTTTTGGAAATGAAGGAAGTAACAAAAAAAATGATATTTAGTAGGGATGTGCTTTTATTAATATCTATTTAGTTCATTAGTTCACCTTAACAAATTTGGGGCCCTGTTTACTAAGGTGCGCTAGCATTTTTAGTGTGAACTAAAAATTAGCATACACTAATGCTAGGGACATCCATAGGAATATATAGGTGTCCCTAGCGTTAGCATGTGCTAATTTTTAGCACACATTAAAAACACTAGCATGCCTACAGCATGGCTTAGTAAACAGGGCTCTTAGTGCACGATAAATTGATGTGAAATGCATTAAAGGGAGAAGACTGACCAGGAGCGCTGGCCAAGGGTCCAAGGGGAAAGAGAAGAGGAAGTAAGAAGATGTCAGAAGGGAGATTGAATGCGTGCCAGGTAGCAGTGTGTGGTCTCTTTCAATAGATCTACCCAAAAGGGGCACCACATATTCTCTCCAGACAGAGGGTTAGCAGATATTATTTGTGCAGTGAAAACGTTTTTTTACATTTTTGTCTTTATTTAAAATGAAAGAGATGAAAAAAAGAACCTTCTCTTACTTTCAAAATTGAAGACATTGCTAGATTTGCCATGGATCCCCTACCCCCTTCCTGATCCCCTGTATCCTAGCTTATTAGGGGGTGAAAAAGAGATAAGAATGGTGTCCAGGCTAGAGAATGACACGGGGACGGGGAACCACAGTAACTGTGGGGATGGAGACGGGGACAGAGCTCGCGGGGATGGGGCAGGGACAGATCCCACAGGGACGAGGACAGATCCCACAGGGATGGGGTGGAGATGGGGACAGAGCCCATAAGGACGGGGACAGGGGACAAACTTTGTCCCCATGCCATTTTCTACTTTGAAGCCTTTTAATGAACTGGACTGTAATTTATGTTTAAGTGATGCCTACAAAGATATCTTGATTTTTTTGGAAAAACAAGCAAACATACTGGCCACAACTAGCAAAATTTGCATGGGAGATCCTGTATATCCTGCTACCAGCACATCTTCTAAGAAGACAACTTCTAATCCAGGAAGGACTGTGGAAGATAGGAGAGCTAGATTGAATCCTGAGATTGTTGATAATTTCTTACTTATCCACAGATAATAGGGCATATTTTTCCCCTCTAGGGCACATAGAACGGGTTGTATTTTATAGCTCTGGACATTTTAACAGTGTGAATTAGGATTCCTTGGTGTAGTAGAAATCACCTATTGTTGGGGTTGGAAGGGTAGAGGGTGGTGGTGGGAAGGATATTATAGCTGCTCATTGTTGTTGTTCTCTATTTGTAATTTATATGCAACAGTTGCACAACATATTGTTCCTTTTTATACTTTAATAAAAAGATTTAAATATAAAATCATAAGTGTTTAAGGCTTCTGCAGATGAGGACAGAGCCCATGGGGATGGGGCAGGGATGGAGACATGGCCTGCGGGGACAGGGCGGGGACGGAGACAGAACCTGCAGGGATGGGGTGGGGACGGAGACAGAACCCATGGGGACAGGGCGGGGACGGAGACAAGCTTTGTCCCCATGTCATTCTCTAGTCCAGGCTCTCTTGCTCCCCCCCCCCCCCCCCATGCTGCACTTCAGAATAATGCAAGATGACTGGAGGCCTGCACTATTTTAAAATATTGTCATATTCCAACAACCAGCTTCAGATTGACGAGGAATGGGTGGTGAGTAGTAGCCTGCAATATGAAAATAAAACAAAATCACACTGTTGCTCCTTTTTTTGTTCCATTGTCAGAACAAAATCAGAAATGCTGTTGAGATGTCTTATCTTGTTTGAAACAAAAGCACATCCTTAGCCAACGCATGGTTGTTCAGAACTAAGAGGTAGATGCACTAAACGTTTTTCATCGTTAAATGAGCCCTCAGGGAAGAATTTCCTATCCTTTCCATGCACTTAAGCCTATTTTCCGACGACAGTAGCAGCTAACGAAAACGGAATGGAGATGAGCAATTAGTGTGAAAACCCCATTGAAACGACATGCACTAACCTTTTCCGATTGCCTTTACGCAGGAAAAAGGCAGGAAAACTAACGAGAGGTCTGGACCTCTCGTTAGGACAGCTCTGTGCCAGGAAAAAGTGTTAAGTGAAAAAATAACAAACTTTGAGCCAATCCCAGCGCATTAGCAGAGCTAAAAGCGCTGTGATTGGTCCAAAGGACCTCAGAAAACACATAAAAAAATAAAAATAAAAAAAGGATCGGGAGGGGGCAAGGGCGCTCATCAGGAGCGTCTTGTACGGACGGCCTTGCCCCCCCCGCTGCTCCCCACTTTCCGCCGCTCCCCCCACCCCGAAAAAGCAAACTTCTAGAAGCCCCTGCCCCCCTCCCTTCCTCACTACTCTCTCACCTCAGCTCCGCTTCCCGACATCCTCCGTCCGTGCCCCGCCCCCTTTTGGGGTCGTCGCCGCCATTCCCCTCCTCCATCGGGCCCCCCTTCCTCTTACCGGGCCCGTGCAGCGCCTCTCTCCTCTGTCCGAAGGCGCTGCACTGGCAAGAAGAAAGCTGAATCAGCTGATGCCTGCCTTCGCGATGGCGCGTCTTTCTCCTGCTGCGCCCGCCCCTGTCTGATGTCAGTAACCTACGTAGGTTACCGAGGTCAGAAAGGGGCGGGCCCAGCAGGAGAAAGACGCGCCATCGAAGCTGGGCAAAGGCAGGCATCAGGCTTTCTTCTTGCCCGTGCAGCGCCTTCGGACAGAGGAGAGAGGCGCTGCACGGGCCCGGTAAGAGGGAGGGGGGCCCGATGGAGGAGGGGAATGGCGGCGACGACCCCAAAAGGGGGCGGGGCACAGGACGGAGGATGTCGGGAGGCGGAGCTGAGGTGAGAGTAGTGAGGAAGGGAGGGGGGCAGGGGCTGCTTGAATTTTGCTTTTTCGGGGTGGGGGGAGCGGCGGAAAGTGGGGAGCAGCGGGGGGGGGGGGGGCAAGGCCGTCCGTACAGGACGCTCCTGATGAGCGCCCTTGCCCCTCCCGATCCTTTTTTTATTTTTATTTTGATTTGGGAGCCATGTGCTTGTGATTTGACTGTGTTTTGACTGTTTGTGGCTAACATAACGCTTGGCTGCTCTGCGCATGATTTGGGGGCCGATTAACGATGTGTATTGTGATTCTTTGATACATTGTACGTTTCAATACCGATCTCAGCATGTGTGACTTTTTTTTTTGGTGCATTTTTCGTTATTTTAAAATCGTTAGGGACTTTAACGATTTAGATTTTTTTACGTTTGGTTGCTGCATCTGCCTCTAAGGAAGATTGCCTTCCATTCCCTGACTTCCATTCTAGATTAGGTGCTTAGTAATATCTTTGTGATCGCCTAATTTTATTGCCATGATATGACATGCACATTTTCCTAACTTTTACATTTTTTTCTCAATGTAGAAGATTGTAAATTTTGTGGCAGGGATTGGTGGGGGGAATTTCATATAGGATTCTTTTGAGGTATTCACCAATCCATTCTTTTCAAGCTTATAAATGAGAAATGTAATAAAGGCAGACAAGTGGGACTCTTACAAAGATATGAAACTCTGAAGAGGGGAGACTATCACATAGCTCCGGAGAGATGAGGCTGACCTACAGAAGGTTATGTGCAACATTCCATCAGCAGCAGCTAGGTTTGCCTCATTTTGGCAGTCCTTGGATGAGAAGAGAGTTGCCTGGATAAAGCAGGGCCTAATGAAGCACTCTATCTCATACCATTGACTGCCATTTACAATACTGAATTCATAACACAGGACTCATGCAGCAAGGCCCTGCTCTACTCATCCAGGTTAAAATGGCTCCATACATAGGGAAATATTTCAATGGGGGAAAAAAGAGAAATAGAAAAGTATGAAGTGTCAAATAGGGGGAAAGGCAGCAAAGCAGAGAGGAATACTAGCTGCACCCTGCCCTCATGATGTAACTTCCTATTTCTGCAGGGTTGTGGCAGAGAGGAGTCTCCCGGCTGACACAGGCAACTTTCCCTGAAATGCTGGAGCTGCTGTGTGAAAGAAACATATTGAAAGGTAAACCAGGGGGAGCTGCCAGATTGTGTGTGTGTTGGGGGGGGGGGGGAGAGGTTACAGAGAGATTGAGAGGGGGAGAGGGGTTTAAAAGATAGAAATGAGAGAAGGGAGAGATATCTGACATGAGCACTGGCAGCTTAAAAGCAGGGGGAGAGAGAAGTAGCAGGACCTGGGAAGTTGGGAGGGGGGCCCAATGATCCTTATTGCCTGGGGGCCCAGATCACTGTCAGTCTGTCCCCGGGGTGGCGGGGGGGTGGGGGGGGTGCTGTTTCAGAAGTATACACTCTTTCCCGACAATGCGTACATACACAATGGTTTCTTAAGTACATCGCTACACCTTCCCGTTACCTCCAGAACCCAGTTGAAAAAAAACGCCGTTTTTTTATCTGACTTTCCTGTTGAATAAAAGTAACTGAAGGAGTTAAAAAATCATGAGTGCATTACTTATAATATTATAAACTACCCTGACATGACTGCTGCACAGCCAAGATAATATTGTACAGAGACATTGCTATTTGACTACCAGCATTACATAGCTCAGCTACATGACAACATTACTGCCAGTATAATTCAGAACTGAGATATGAAAGCAGTACTGCTGATATTATATTGAAATACAATATCAGTATAATACTGTTAATATTGGTAAGCACTCAGACATACAGTATCTATATTATTTCCAATATAATATAGCTCTGAATTACAGTAGTAAAATGTGACTGCACAAGTAATGGTTCTGTATTATGCAATTGCTTCTTTATATATATATATATATATATATATATATATATATATATATATATATATATATATATACTGCTTTTTTCATGGATCATTGGGTTCCTAGCTTCCTAGCTGGTTGGCCACCTGCCATCTAGGCACTAGCCATATATAGCAAGTGGTCATAGTCCAAAGATATAGAAGTGGGTAAGAATTTTCAAATGAGTTTAACCAGGTAGCTGAGCAGTTACCCAGGTAAAATCTTCAGCTGAAAATTGCTCATATTTGCTAGAGTTAAAATTAACTTTTATCTGTACCACAAAGGGGAGGAACCAAGGGTAAGGGAAAGGAATAGCTGACAGCACACCTGCATCATGCTCATGGCTGGTTGCAATTTTGTGTCTCCCACACAACTTAATATAGCTGAGAACTTGCATCAAATTTTCAAGGTGAAAATATGCATAAACTATCTCTTTGAAAATTTCTGTGGAAACAAAGAACAGAGGACCTGATATTCAGCTGGCGGTGATTAGTGTTTTGCTGACCATCACCAGCATTAAACTCGGAAATTCAATGATGGCTATGTCCTGAAACCGGCATTGAATTTCGGAGTTTGTTGTGCTGGCTAATGCATAGCCAGTTAAGTCTGATATTCAGCACTTCATCGGCTAAGGGTTACCACATAAAGGGTCCTGTTTACCAAACAGTGACTTTAGCACATCTTTACATAGGTCATTCCTGCACACTAAGGGGCACTTTTACTAAGCCGTGGCAAAAAATGGCCTGCGGCAATGCGTACATGTCTTTTGGGCATGTACTGGGCCAGGTTTTGCTGCGTCCTGGAAAAAGGGCCTTTTTTAAGGAGACGTAAAATAGACATGCGGCAAAATAAAAACCAGCATGTGTCCATTTTCTGCCTAAGACCTTATTACTATCCATTGACTTAGCAGTAAGGTCTCATGTTCTACCTGGACGGTAGATGTGCAGCACATGTACACTGCCGTTTACTGCTGGGTAAACACTACGCAGTAGAAATAGAAAATATTTTCTACCACGTGTTTTTGATGTGCGCCAAATTCAGAATTACCGCCCGGGTCATGCAGTAGCCAGGCAGTAATGCTGACTTGGTGCATGCTGGACGCGTGTAGGACCTTACACACCTTTGTAAAAGGACCCCTAATGCCATTTTTACTGCAGGGCTAAAATGACTGATTTTTCCATTTTCACAATTAGTGGTCACATGCTAATTTTCTCATTAGTGCATTACCAATAGCATGTGAGCCCCTACTGCCACGTGCTAATCAGTTACCACATGGCAATGTAGCTGCAGTAGCCGATTAGTGCATAACACACATACGCAACAGGTTACTTATTTATTTACAAGCCATAAAGCCCGTTACAACGGGCGACATTTCTGCTATGCGTAATGTAATGAAATAGCCAAACAGGCAATATGTTTTATTTTTGAAACGTAAAGAGAGAGTGAGAGTGTGTATATGTGTGTGCGAGAGTGAGTGTGTGAGAGAGAGAGACAGAGAATGTTTGTGTGTGTGTGTGAGAGTGTGTGAGACAGAGAAAGTGTGTGTGTGTGTCTGTGTGAAAGAGAGAGATTATGAGAGTGAGTTCAGAGAGAGACAGAGAGAGATTGTGTATATATGTGTGTGTGTGAGTGTGTGAGAGAGAGACAGAGGAAGTGTGTGTGTGTGTGCATCTGTGTGAAAGAGAGAGTGTGAGAGTGAGTTGAGAGAGAGACAGTGAGAGAGAGTGAGAGTGTGTATATGTGTGTGAGTGCGTGAGGGAGAGACATAGAAAGTGTGTGTGTGTGCGTCTGTGTGCAAGAGAGTGAGTTCAGAGAGAGACAGAAAGAGAGTGTGTATATGTGTGTGTGTGTGTGTGTGAGTGTGAGAGAGAGACAAAGTGTGTGTGTGTGTCTCTGTGAAAGAGAGTGTGAGAGTGAGTTGAGAGAGACAGCGAGAGAGAGTGAGAGTGTGTATATGTGTGTGAGTGTGAGAGAGAGAGACATAGAAAGTGTGTGTTTGTGCGTCTGTGTGCAAGAGAGTGTGAGTTGAGAGACAGAGAGAGATTGTGTATATGTGTGTGTGTGAGTGTGTGACAGAGAAAGTGTGTGTGTGTGCATCTGTGTGAAAAACAGAGAGAGTGTGAGAGTTGAGAGAGAGAGACAGCAAGAGAGAGTGAGAGTGTGTATATGTGTGTGAGTGTGTGAGAGAGACATAGAAAGTGTGTGTGTGCGTCTGTGAGTTCAGAGAGAGAGAGATTGTGTATATGTGTGTTTGTGAGTGTGTGAGAGAGACAGACAGAGAAAGTGTGTGTGTGCATCTGTGTGAAAGAGAGAGAGTGTGAGAGTGAGTTGAGAGAGACAGCGAGAGAGAGTGAGTGAGTGTGTATATGTGTGTGAGTGTGTGAGAGAGAGACATAGAAAGTGTGTGTGTGTGCGTCTGTGTGCAAGAGAGTGAGTGAGTTCAGAGACAGACAGAAAGAGAGTGTGTATATGTGTGTGTATGAGTGTGAGAGAGAGACAAAGTGTGTGTGTATGTCTCTGTGAAAGAGAGTGTGAGAGTGAGTTGAGAGAGAGACAGCGAGAGAGAGTGAGAGTGTGTATATGTGTGTGAGTGTGTGAGAGAGACATAGAAAGTGTGTGTGTGCGTCTGTGAGTTCAGAGAGAGAGATTGTGTATATGTGTGTTTGTAAGTGTGTGAGAGAGACAGACAGAGAAAGTGTGTGTGTGCATCTATGTGAAAGAGAGAGAGATTGTGAGAGTGAGTTGAGAGAGACAGCGAGAGAGTGAGTGAGTGTGTATATGTGTGTGAGTGTGTGAGAGAAAGACATAGAAAGTGTGTGTGTCTGTGCAAGAGTGTGAGTGAGTTGAGAGAGAGACAGAGAGCAATTGTGTATATGTGTATGTGTGAGTGTGTGTGTGAGAGAGACAGAGAAAGTGTGTGTGTGTGTGTGTGTGTGTGTGTGCATCTGTGTGAAAGAGAGACAGAGTGTGAGAGTGAGTTGAGAGACAGAGAGTATGTGCCCCCCTGTAGCCACCCAGCGATTCTCCTCTCTCCCCTGCCCCCCTCCAGCCACCCAGTGAGTTTCCTCTCTCCCCTGCCCCCCTATCCAGATGCCCAGTGATTCTCCTCTCTCCCCTGCCCCCCACTCCATCCACCCAGTGATTCTCCTCTTTCCCCTGCCCTCCCCTCCAGCCACCCAGCGATTCTCCTCTCTCCCCTGCCCCCCCTCTCCAGCCACCCACCCAGCGATTCTCCTCTCTCCCCTGCCTCCCTGTAGCCACCCAGTGCTTCTACTCTCTCCCCTGCCCTCCTCCAGCCACCCAGCGATTCTCCTATCTCTCCTGCCCCCCCTCCAGCTACCCACCCACCGATTCTCCTCTCTCCCCTGCCCCCCCTCTCTAGTCACCCAGCGAGTCGCCTCTCTCCCCTGCCCCCCTCCAGGTTTGGGAAATAGGTGGCTGACATAAAGGCAAAAGTATCCCCAATTCTGACAACAGAAATTTTGTTCATGCTCGTGCTCCAGCAGGAATAGTTGTTTACGTCCTCGACAGCGCTGCATGCTTGCCTTATAGTAGCTACTGCCTCCTCCTTCCTTTCGGTTCTTCCCCTCACCTGCTTGTGTGTATTCCCAACCGCACATGCAGTGAGCTCTCAGCGTCCAGGCTTCCTTCTAAAGCCACACTTGTGCCGGCGCTCCTGCTGTGTACGTCGGGAGACCTGTGATCGTTTGTAAGGGGTGGGCGGAGGAGTTGGTTGCTGGAGATCTGTCAGGGTGGGCGGGATAGAGATTTGCGGTTGTGGGCCGCTGTAAGCTGCTGCTGGTTGGGTACATGCAGTGCTGTAAAACGGCCATGTTACAGGTGCTGGCTAAGGTCTGTTAGGCAGAGGTAAGCGGGGCAGGGGGATCCGGAGCCTTTTGATCTGGGCGCTTAAGAGATGCGGCTTTAGGAGGTACAAAGTCAGTTGGCACAAATAAATGGGTGGCTAAACTAAAGGAAAGTTATTTGTACAATTAATCTCTCTATATAAAAGGCAAAACCAACGTTCTATGAAGCCTCCAGCCGGAAATGTGAAGGGGGCGAGATATCCGGTTTCCCTATGAGTGTCTGCCCCGCCCTCTCTGTAACACAGTCAGTGAAGGAAAACAGCAGAGCAGGAAATCAAATCGCTGGCTCTGTAACAGTGAAGGACTCAGAGGGGGAGGGGAGAGAGACCAGAGGGCAGGGACACACACACTCCCACATGCACACAGAAGAAAACATTGCTAGCCCCCGTTTCATTTGCATCAGAAACGGGGCTTTTTTACTAGTCAAGATATAAGGAACTGGCCTAAGTTACAGTGTGTATAGCAAGCTAGGTCAGATTCAGAACGGGTGTATAGTCAATCACCTTATTTATTAAAGTCTTGGGAGAAGAGCCAGGCTTTTACCTGCCTCCTGAAGTAGAGGTAGTCTCGAGTTATATATAGCCCCTCTAGGAGTTAATTCCAGAGTGTGGAGGGTACTCTTGAGAAGCCTCGCTGTCAGGTATCATCACATCATACACTTTCTTTATGTGTGTGCTTGATGCAAAGAGCTCTTAGCTCTCAGAGAATGAGTCCATTTTCTTGAGGCTAAAGTAGCAAACTTGGAGGAGCTGAGGGAGACAGAAAGGTACAGGAACACTGTAGAAAAGTCCCACCTCCATGTGCTGCTTTGGAGGAGGGAGGCCTTTTAAAAGGAGAGCATCACCCTGGTGAAGCTGGAAGTAATCCTGTAGCCAGGACCAGCCCACCAGGGGGTGCAATATCCTCTCCCACTGAGGACGTGTCTCCAGGAGCTTGTGCCCAGGAGGGAAGGGTTAGGATGGATGTTGTATCTGGTGATTCAATTATTAGGCATGTAGATATCTGGGTGGCTGGTGGATGTGAGGATCGCCTGATCAGTTGCCTGCCTGATGCAAAGGTGGCAGACCTCACGCGTTACCTAGTTGGATTTTAGATAGTATTGCGGAGGAGCCGGCTGTCTTGGTATAAGTGGGTACCAATGACATAGAAAAATATGGGAGAGAGGTTCTGGAAGTCAAATTTAGGCTCTTAGGTAGAGAGCTCAAATCCAGAACCTCTAGGGTAGTATTTTCCGAAGTGCTCCCCGTTCCACGCACAGGGCCCAAGAGACAAGTAGAGCTCCAGAATCTCAATGCGTGGATGAGGCAATGGTGCAGAGAGGAGAGTTTTAGATTTGCAAGGAACTGAGCAACATTCTGGGGAAGGGGGAGCCTATTCCAGAATCTCCACCTTAACCAGGGTGGGACCAGGCTGCTGGCATCGGCATTTAAAAAGGTCATTCAAAATGACTGACGGTCAAAATGACTGACGGTCATTCAAAAGTGCATGGTTTAGAACAAGGTATCTTTCCAAGATATCACCAAAACAGGGAAGATAGGGTTTTCAGGATATCCACAACAAATATGCATGAACTTGATTTGCATACACTGCCTCCATTATATGCAAATCTCTTTCATGCATATTCATTGTGGATATCCCGAAAACCTGACTGGAAAGGGGTACTCCACCATTTACAGACTTTGCAAAATGTGGCTGTCAGGCTTATTTTTGGTCTGAAAAGATATAACAGTTAAATTTACTATCTCAAATTGCACTGGTTACCTGCTATGAAACACATGTTTTAAGGGATATGTGACTGTGTTCAAAATCTTATCTGGTGATGTACCTCCTTATATGACTGAATTGGTTTCATTTTTACATAAGACAAGTACAAGGAATCAATGTCTCTTGCAATTTCCATCTATTGCCAAGTTAAAATCAGTTAAACATTTTTCTGACTCTCTCCAATATCAAATGCCAAAGATTTGGAACTTGTTAAAGACAAGAAAACTCTTCAATTTTGTCATCACTATCTGTGCTTTAGGAAGTTTTTAAAAGTGTTACTCTTTACACAGGATAATATTTAGAAAAGTTATTGAATTGTTGGATATCATTATGTAATTCATTAGGAAGTTTGCTAGCTGTGTTAGATTGTTGATTTGAACTGTAATTCCAAGAAACGTTGAGGGGCATT
Source organism: Microcaecilia unicolor (assembly GCF_901765095.1). NCBI lineage: Eukaryota > Metazoa > Chordata > Amphibia > Gymnophiona > Siphonopidae > Microcaecilia > Microcaecilia unicolor. The sequence continues at coordinate 259,519,183 of NC_044036.1, forward strand.
TTCGAAAGAAACGTCCAAGTTGCGATTTGGACGTCTTTGCAAAACGTCGAAATCCGGGGGCGGGGAAAACCGTATTTTCAAAAAAAGAAGGACGTCCATCTTTCGTTTTGAAAATAACATCAGAAATGTCCAAATCCAAGGACGTCCTTAAATTTCAACGTCCCTAGATTTGGACGTCCCTAGACATGGATGTCTTTGACTTTCGGCGATTTTCGAAACCAAAGATGTCCATGTCAAAAACGTCCAAATGCAAGTCATTTGGGTGTGGGAAGAGCCAGCATTTGTAGTGCACTGGTCCCCCTGACATGCCAGGACACCAACCGGGCACCCTAGGGGGCATTGCAGTGGTCTTCATAAAATGTTCCCAGGACATAGCTCTCTTACCTTGTGTGCTAAGCCCCCCAAAACCCCTCCAAAAGCCACTACCCACAACTGTACACCACTACCATAGCCCTTACGGATGAAGGGGGGCACCTATATATGAGTACAGTGGGTTTGTGGTGGGTTTTGGAGAGCTCGCTGTTTCCTTCACAAACATAACAGGTAGGGGGGTATGGGCCTGGGTCCGCCTGTCTGAAGTGCACTGCAGTACCCACTAAAACTGCTCCAGGGACCTGCATGCGCTGTCATGGACCTGAGTATCACATCTGAGGCTGGCATGGAGGCTGGCACGAAATATTTTTAAAGATATTTTTTGAGGGTGGGAGGGGGGTTTGTGACACTGGGGGAGTAACGGGAGGTCATCCCCGATTCCCTCCGATGGTCATCTGGTCATTTTGGGCACCTTTTTGTGCCTTAGTCGTAAGAAAAACAGGTCTGGGTGAAAATATCCAAGTGCTTTTCAGGGACGTCCTTGTTTTTTTCGATTATGGGTCAAGGACATACAAGTGTTAGGCATGCCCTCCTTCGCTATGCCTCCGACATGCCCCCTTGAAATTTGGACATCCTTGTGACGGAGTGTAGTTGGAGACGTCCAAAATCGGGTTTCGATTATACCGATTTGGACATCTCTGGGAGAAGGACGTCCATCTTCCGATTTATGTCGAAAAATGGACGTCCTTCTCTTTTAAAAATGAGCCTGATTGTCTCCAGCTTCTTATTTTGTTAGCCACCTAGAACTGAAAATTATTGGTGAGTTATAAGACTTGGAATAGAATAGCATAGCATGAAATCTGTTTTACTGTTCTGGGATCTTGCCAGGTACTTGTCACCTGGATTGGCCACTGTTGGAAATAGATACTGAGTGTGATGGACATTTGGTTTGTCTCATTATGGCAACACTTATGGTCTTATGTACATGTCTTAGAGAACATCTCTCCTACATATGACTAAAAGTACACATCCTATATAATAATTTGCACCTCCGTCTGGCTGCCTGGGTTCGTAACACAGTTCCGATTGGTCCGCCCTGGGGATGACATCACAGGGCGGACCAATGGGAAGTGAGAGGGAAGGGAACCCAGCAGCAGGCACTGGAGGTGAGTAAACAAAGCCCCCCCCCCCGAGTTCCATGACCCCCTACCTCCCTCCCTCTGTCCCTCCCTCCTTCCACTCCTGTCTGTCCGAGTTCCGGGCCCACTACAGTCCGACGGCCCCACTCCCGTACGAGTACCACGTCCCCCTCTCCTCTGATTAAAACGTTTTACCTCCTGCTCCGCGTCCGAGTTCCAGGCCCACTGCAGTCTGACAGCCCCACTCCCGTACGAGTACCACGCCCCCCCTCTCCTCTGATTTCCGCGCCACCCCCTCTCCTCCGATTAAAACATTTTACCTCCTGCTCCGCGCTTCGCCGGCAACACTGAAGTCCGAGTTCCATGACCCCCCCTACCTCCCTCCCTCCCTCCTTCCACTCCCGTCCATCCGAGTTCCGGGCCCACTGCAGTCCGACAGCCCCACTCCCATACGAGTACCACGCCCCCCCTCTCCTCCAATTTCCACGCCCCCCTCTCGTCTGGCTAAAATGTTTTACCTCCTGCTCTGCGCTCCGCCGGCAATGCTGAAGTTCAGCACGCACGGACGCCGCTTCTCACTGCCTTTGCTTTTGCTTCTTACATAGTTACCTAGTTACATAGTAGATGACGGCAGAAAAAGACCTGCACGGTCCATCCAGTCTGCCCAACAAGATAACTCATATTTGCTGCTTTTTGTGTATACCCTACTTTGATTTGTACCTGTGCTCTTCAGGGCACAGACCGTATAAGTCTGCCCAGCACTATCCCCGCCTCCCAACCACCAGCCCCTCCTCCCAACTACCGGCTCTGGCACAGACCGTATAAGTCTGCCCAGCACTATCCTCACCTCCCAACCACCAGCCCTGCCTCCCAACCACCGGCTCTGGCACAGACCGTACAAGTCTGTCCAGCACTATCCCTGCCTCCCAACCACAAGTCCCGCTTCCCACCACCGGATCTGGCACAGACCGTATAAGTCTGCCCAGCACTATCCCCACCTCCCAACCACCAGCCCCGCCTCCCGATCTTGACTAAGCTCCTAAGGATCCATTCCTTCGGCACAGGATTCCTTTATGCTTATCCCACACATGTTTGAATTCCGTTACCGTTTTCATTTCCACCACCTCCCGCGGGAGGGCATTCCAAGCATCCACTACTCTCTCCGTGAAAAAATACTTCCTGACATTTTTCTTGAGTCTGCCCCCCTTCAATCTCATTTCATGTCCTCTCGTTCTCCCAACTTTCCAACTCCGGAAAAGGTTCGTTTGCGGATTAATACCTTCCAAATATTTGAACGTCTGTATCATATCACCCCTGTTTCTCCTTTCCTCCAGAGCATACATGTTTAGTTCAGCAAGTCTCTCCTCATACGTCTTGTAACGCAAATCCCATACCATTCTCATAGCTTTTCTTTGCACCGCTTCAATTCTTTTTACATCCTTAACAAGATACAGCCTCCAAAACTGAACACAATACTCCAGGTGGGGCCTCACCAACGACTTATACAGGGGCATCAACACCCCCTTTCTTCTGCTGGTCACACCTCTCTCTATACAGCCTAACAACCTTCTAGCTACGGCCACCGCCTTGTCACACTGTTTCGTCGCCTTCAAAACCTCAGATACTATCACCCCAAGATCCCTCTCTCCGCCCGTACCTATCAGACTCTCCCCGCCTAACACATATGTCTCCCGTGGATTTCTATTCCCTAAGTGCATCACTTTGCATTTCTTCGCATTGAATTTTAATTGCCAAACCTGAGACCATTCTTCTAGCTTCCTCAGATCCTTTTTTATGTTTTCCACTCCCTCCCGGGTGTCCACTCTGTTACAGATCTTAGTATCATCCGCAAATAGGCAAACTTTACCTTCTAACCCTTCGGCAATGTCACTCACAAATATATTAAACAGAATCAGCCCCAGCACCGATCCCTGAGGCACTCCACTACTCACCTTTCCCTCCTCCGAGCGAATTCCATTCACCACCACCCTCTAGCGTCTGTCTGTCAACCAGTTCCTAATCCAGTTCACCACTTCAGGTCCTATCTTCAGCCCCTCCAGTTTATTTAAGAGCCTCCTGTGGGGAACCGTGTCAAAAGCTTTGCTGAAATCTAAGTAGATTAAGTCCATAGCTCGTCCCTGATTCAATTCTCCTGTCACCCAATCAAAGAACTCAATGAGATTCATTTGGCACGACTTCCCTTTTCGTAAAACCATGTTATCCCGGATCTTGCAACTTATTGGCTTCCAGGAAATTCACTATCCTTTCTTTCAGCATCGCTTCCATTACTTTTCCAATAACCGAAGTGAGGCTTACCGGCCTGTAGTTTCCAGCTTCTTCCCTATCACCACTTTTGTGAAGAGGGACCACCTCTGCCGTTCTCCAATCCCTCGGAACCTTTCCCATCTGCAAGGATATATTAAACAAATCTTTAAGAGGACCCGCCAAAACCTCTCTGAGCTCCCTCAATATCCTGGGGTGGATCCCGTCCGGTCCCATGGCTTTGTCCACCTTTAGCTTTTCAAGTTGTTGATACACACTTTCTTCCGTGAACGGTGCTCTATCCACTTCATTCTCAATTGTACTATTTCCAGTCCATCGCGGTCCTTCTCCAGGATTTTCCTCTGTGAAAACAGAACAAAAGTATCTATTTAGCAAATTTGCTTTTTCTTCATCATTTTCCACATAGCGGTTTGCAGTATCTTTTAGTCTCACAATTCCCTTTTTAGTCATTCTCCTTTCACTAATATACCTGAAGAAATTTTTGTCACCCCTCCTTACATTTCTAGCCATTTGCGCTTCCGCTTGCGCTTTTTCCAGTCGTATCTCTCTCTTGGCTTCTTTCATTTTCGTCCGGTATTCCTCCATGTGTTCCTTTTCTTGAGTTTTTCTGTATTTCTGGAACGCCAGCTCTTTAGCCTTTATTTTCTCAACCACTTGCTTGGAGAACCATATTGGTTTCCTTTTTCTTTTGCTTTTATTACTTTCCTTACATAAAGGTTCGTGGCCCTATTTATAGCTTCTTTCAGCCTGGACCACTGTCCTTCCACTTCTCGTACTTCCTCCCAGCCCATCATCTCCTTCCTCAGGTATTCCCCCATTTTACTAAAGTCAGCACGCTTGAAATCCAGGACTTTGAGTTTTGAGTGGCCGCTCTCCACTTTAGCTGTTATATCAAACCAAACCGTTTGATGGTCACTGCTGCCCAAGTGGGCACCCACTCGGATATTTGACACGTTATCCCCATTTGTGAGCACCAGATCCAGTGTCGCTCCCTCCCTCGTGGGTTCCATCACCATTTGTCTGAGCAAAACACTTTGGAAAGCATCCACAATCCCTCTACTTCTTTCCGATTCCGTTCTGCTTCTGTTCGCTTCTGTTTCAGCTGTTCCTCTGGTCCCGCCCTCATTTCCTGTTTGCGGAAGGCCGGGATCAGAGGAAGAGCAGAAACAGAAGCGAAAGCGAAGGCAGTTTGAAGTAGTGTCCGTGCGAGCTCCCCTTCACTCTTGCAGGCGCAGCAGGAGGTAAAAGGTTTTTAACAACAGCCGGCACTAACGAAGGCGAGGGGCAGCAGCACACATCCTGCTTGCAGTCGAAGGCCACAGACAAAAAGGGAGGGAGCTACGGGGTGGGGTTCTGAAATGAGAGAGGAGGGGGGAGGGGATCCTGAAATGAGAGAGGAGGGGGGTCCTGAGAGCAGAGAGGAGGGGGAGGGGGGTCCTGAGACAAGAGGCGGGGGGTCCTGAAACCTGAGAGGAGGGGGAGTCCTGAGACCTGAGAGGAGCGGAGGGGTCCTGAGAGCAGAGAGGAAGGGGGAGGGGGGTTCTGAGTTCAGAGAGGAGGGGGGTCCTGAGACCAGAGAGCAGTGGCGTAGCTACGTGAAGCCAGGGGGGCCTGGGCCCCCGTAGATTTGGCCCTGGACCCCCTGCCGATGACCCGCACGACCCCCCTCCCGCCGCCAACCCACCGTCGCCTGCCTTTGCTGGTGGGGGACCCCAACCCCCGCCAGTCGATGTCCTCTTCTTCTCGCAAAAGGCTTCCTTCTGTTTCTCACATCCGGGTTGGCGGCGGGAGGGGGGGTCGAGAGGGTTGGCGGCAAGGGGGGCAAAGTCGGCAATGGTGGGGGGGGGGGGGTTGGTGGCACTGGGGGGGGGACAAAAATGTGCCCCCTTCCCTCGGGCTCTGGACCCCTCCCGCCGAATCTGGCTACGCCCCTGCTAGAGAGGAGGGGGAGGGGGTCCTGAGACCAGAGGGGAGGGGAGGGAGTGGGGGTACTGAGACAATAGAGGAGGGGGGAGGGGGTCCTGAGGGGTTGGGAGGGGGGATGAGGAGGGGGAGGAGGAGGGGGACAGGGGGAGGAGGAGGAGGAGGGGTTCAGGGGGGAGGGAGGGGGAGGAGGGGGTAAGGGGGATCAGGGAGGAGGGAGTGAGTGGGGGGAGGGGGGAGGAGGAGCGAGTGAGGGGTGAGGGGGTGAGGGATGGAGGGGGTGAGGGGGATGAGGGGGGTAATGAGGGGGGAAGAGGAGGAGGAGGGGGGAGGGGGCACTGGAACCTTGCTAGCGCCCATTTCCTTTCTGTTGGAAACGGGCCTCTTTTACTAGTATGAAATAGTGCACATTTCTTTAGCTGCTTAGAAGATGGGCAAATGAGTTTGAAAATTGCTCTCAGAATTTCTCCTATGTATTTCCAGGACAACCCACAGTAATTTGACTTCACTCTGCTAATCTTTATTTCAGTGGCTGTTATTGTGTTCCCAGTATAATGAGGTTACTCTTTCTTCCTTATCCTATCTCTTCTAAAGTGGGTATAGCCTGGCCTGCTGACATCACAAATCTGATGCCCACTACATCAAGACTTAGTAATGGCAGCTTCATCCAAATGTGCCTTTGTCAGAGTCATTTTTTGAGTTGTGCTTAACTGATCTCAACCAAACTTGCAGCCTATTCTTTCTGTCAGTTCCTCTAGAGTAAAATGACAAAAACACAGTTTAAATGATTTCCCTTCACATGAAAGACAGCAGGGAATTGGGAAAAGTGTCTTAGAGACAAGATAAACTAAGGGCCCTTTTGTTAAAGTGCAGTAAGATTTTGCACGAGAAATGCTTTTTAACATCAAAAATTAATGTGCGGCAAGTTCAAAGGCTGTGTGGTAATTGTTGAGGGTGTGTCCAGAAGTACAAAGTCCGTGTGGTAATTGTTGGGGGCATGTACAGAAGTGAAAAGGCTGTATGGTAATTGTTAGGGGTGTGTCCAGAAGCGCAAAGGCTGTGTGGTAATTGCTGGGGGAGTGTCCAGCATGTCCTCTGCAATTACCACACTGAAATAGTCTTTACTGTGTGTTAAGACTATTTGCAATAAGCATGGATACACTTAATATCGCTTCTTGAGCAGGTGGTAAGTGCCACTCCTCTAACTGCATAAGTGACAGCACAGTAAGTACTGTATGCAGTGTGGAGTCCAGGCCCACTCTCAACCTATAAGCTGCCAAGTTCCTGCCCCTTATCACCGCATACTGTTGATATGTGATTTAGTGGATTAACTCTCATGCCAGTGCAGTAACAGTTACTATGCTGATGCAGTAATAGTGCACGCGAATCCGTGTGATAACTATTTCACACACTTTAGGGCACCTAAAGTGGTTAGGGACTGGTCCTGTGACTAATGCTTTTGCCATTCTCCCATTCTACCTTCTCACCTCTTCTCTCCATCCTTTTTCCATTGTCCTTTTATCATCACTTTTCATAATCTCCCTTTTCTTCTGCTCTCTCTCCTCCCTGCCATTCTATTTCTATCTGTGCTCCAAAATGCTAGTTTCCTTCCTCTTTTCTCTCGTTTCATGTCTGTTGCTCATTTTTCATCACCCTTTCATCCCTTGAAAATTTATTTTGGTGTTCCTTACCAAGCCTCTTTCCTGTCTCCTTTCTTTCCATCCCTTTTTCTCTTCCTGTTCCTCTCCTGCAGGTATATCTGCCAGGATGTATGATGGATTGTTTGGACTTGTTTTGTTTTTATGGAAATAGGCATGGATTTTGCTTTGGTAATGCTTGAAATGTAATTATGTCTCCAATGAGGCTGGGTGGCATGGTGTTACCCTCCCCCCCCCCCCCCCCCCCCCCCATCCAATGATGTACAGGTTCCCACTGTCATCCTCAGCTCATAGCTCAGCTTCCAAATTTAGATCTGAGCAAAGAAGATGTCAAGAAGTGATCAGAATGCTTATCTGTATTTCCATCACATCTTTGTGGCATGTCCAGGAAGGATCTTATGCTTGGAGAGAACCTGCTCCTCCCTTCCCGTTCACCTTTCCTCAGTGACAGACTATAGCTATGTCACAGAAATAACTGCAGCCATTGTGTACCAGAATTCCACGTTCAGGCACATAATGAGAGTTTTACGAAAATGACAAGCGAATGCTTGGTCACCTGGAATTTAGCAAGTGAGCACCGAGACCTGCACAGAGAAACAATCAATGTGAAAATTACTGGTTGCTTTTCCCCAGCCATCCACCTGCTTTGAGTGGTACAGCTAATTATCAATCTGAGACTGAGCTGAAGGGTTTGGCAGGAAAAATAATGCAGTGGGAGTGACTGAAAGTTACTGCTTGCTGGGAAAGTTATGCCTGAACATTAAATACATCTAATTACATCAAAACGAGCAGACAGACATATTCACTGAGTCCCTCTACCTCCTCTTTCCCATCACTCCCTAGACATGCGACTGAGGTTGCAGCTATTTCTTATGCATTGTTAGGCTGTCCTTCATGGAAAGGGAAAACAGGACTCATTCAGAAGTCGAGCAATTCTAGATATGAGAACTCTATATACTTCCTAGTAAAAATCTACTAGTTGTCAGAATAGGCCAACAGAGGCGGAGGGTGAGGCCTCCAAAATAATCATAGGGTAGCAAAATTTAAATTATAAAATTCAGGCGCTTGTCGATCAGCTCCAAAGCCCAAGATCAATTCTCAAGCAATCTAAGAAAGTCCAAGGTGAAGCCTGACATCATTACAGTTATACAGTTTTTTTTTCAGTACATAAGTTTTCTCTAGGCGGTGGGAAAATTAAACCCTTAAAAAAAAAAAAGAGATGCACTGTTTTGACATGTGCAAGCACAGATTACCTTTTCTACTTTTTCCTTTCTTTTTTGCCCTACATTTGCTTGCTGCTTCAGTCTGGCTCCTAAATTAATTCTCCCACTGCTACATTAATAAAAGGAGGAAGCATTTTCAATCTGTTCCCTTAGGATTAACACTTTGACAAAATTAATATGTGGTGCCATAGAACCATGTCCTTATTTACGGACTAAACTGCAAAATGTATATGAATGAGAGAAAATGTTTTGGTGGGGAAGGAGAGAGCGAACCTTCCCTATTAAATAAACTTTCTTGTCAGCAAAGTGCTCGTGCTCTTTAATTCACCAAATCTGCTCTAATCAGGCTGGAAATAGCTGGAAATAGAAAGAGGAGCTGTTTTTGTTCTACCCTGTTCTGTATTCTCTGGCATGCTGCCTCCCGGGAGAAGCATTCACCATTACTCATGTCAGCGTTGGTGCTGTTCTTTTCATAGATATAAGAGACTGAACAGTGAGATTACCATTTTCTCAATTTATCACACAATTCTTCTCATCCTGCTGTCCCTTTAATACTCCAATCTTTCAATTATGAAATGGAGGTCTTTCAGGCCTTCCCGAAACCCCCATTCTTTTTCTATGTAGCATACAGAAAGGAGTCGCCTCCTTTCTGAGCTCAGTCTGAACGAAGTGACTGAGGAGAGCAAGCTATAGGGATTTTTTTTTTTGTCTCTGCAGTGCTGGCGATTTCAAATGAGTACAAGGCCAATTGTTTCACCATTGTTATGTAGGAAATGTAGAGGGTCACCATATGCTATGCCGGAAGTATAGTGCCCTAGATTCAATCCAGAACCCCAGAAAAAGAGAGATTGTCTTATCAAGTAGGCTTTTGGTGGTAATCTAGATCCATCTCTCTCTCTTTCTCTGTTTCAGGGGTGATCTGAGTCTTAGCATCTTTAGCAGTTTTACCACTACCCTCAATATTGTTTAAAGTATGTCTTGCACTGTTAGCAACTTTAACATTTTAGCACAGAATGGTTTTTTTTTCATTATTTATTATTTTGTTATTTATTTATTTTACTGATAAAATACAATTTGGCAATACTTAGAATCAGATCAGGCTGAGGGACTTGCAGATTTGAATACTTGCCTTTATGTATTAGTTTTGTAGCTGCGGCACTTAGCAGCCAGTTTGCATAAGGGACTGAGGGTTGATATCTCCTCTTCTAGAAGTAGGGATATGCACACAGCAAATGATTTTCAGTTGATTTAGCCACTTTTCCAATTTGTGAACATTTTGTTTTGTTTTCTTTCACATATTTCACATGTATTAAAATATTTTAGCATGCACAAATTGACTTAAGATGCTATGGGGCTCATTTTCAAAAGAGAAAAATATCCATAAAGTGTCATAAAGCAACATTTGGATGAATTTCTTCTCAAAACATCCAAATTGGTATTTTCAAAACCTGTTTTGAAAACGTCTATCTATACAATTCGTCCAAATCATGAGGGGGTGGGGGCATTTCGAAGGTGAGATTAGTGTGGGCTTAGGGCATGCCTGTTAACATCCATAATGGAACAAAATGAAAATATCCAGGGCAAAAATCTAAATGGTTTAGTCTAGACCTGCTTTTATAATGAATAAGGCACAAAAAGGTCAGGGATGACCTCCCCCGTACGCCCCCAATGGTCACTGACCCCCCTTCCAGCCTCCAAAGATGTGAATAAAAATAGTACTAACTAGCCTCTATGACAGCCTCAGATGTTATAGTCAGGTCCATTTGAGCAGCATGCAGGTCCCTGAAGATGTGTAGTGGTGGATACAGTGCACTGGTCCATACCTCCCCCTACCTGTTACATTTGTTGTGGAAACTGTGAGCCTTTTAAAACTCACCAAAAACCCACTGTACCCATATATAGGTGCCCCCTTCAAACATAAGGACTATTGTAGTGGTGTACAGTTGGAGGTAGTGGGTTTTGGAGGGCTCAGCTGACAAGATAAGGGAACAACGATGAGATGTGTACCTGGGAGCATTTATATGAAGTCCACAGCAGTGCCCCCTAGGGTGCCCAATTGCTATCCTGGGATGTCTGAGGGACCAGTCTGCTAAAAATGCTGGATCTTCCTGCATCCCAATGGCTTGCTTTTCTACGTGTTTCACTTGTACATTTTTTTTCTACAATTGTCCAAAAAGATAAAAGCACAGAGCACAATACATTGTTACAAACGGTATTTTAAAAAAAAAAGATAGACGTTTTATGGTTTTGAAAGTGGCCATATTTCCTTTTTGGATTTTGGACGTTTAGCGCAAAACCTCCAAAGTCCGACTTAGATATCATATTACATAAGAACATAAGAGTAGCCATACTGGGTGGGTCAGACCAATTGTCCATCTAGCCCAGTATCCTGTTTCCATCAGTAACCAAGTCAAGTTACAAGTACCTGCTTCCCCATGTCTATCTCAATAGCAGACTATGGACTTTTCCTCCAGGAACTTGTCCAAACCTATTTTAAACCTAGATCTGCTAATTGCTGTTTTCACATCCTTCAGCAAAGAGTTCCAGAGCTTAACAACTCGTTGAGTGAAAAAATATTTCCTCCTCTTTGTTTTAAAAGTATTTCTATGTAACTTCCTTAAAACTCACCTCCACAAATCTTAGGTGTAATTGATTTTGTGGTCACTAAATTTTTTAAGGCATGCTAATGTACTGAATGTCAGCTAATAAATGTACATCCTTATTTAGAAGGAATAGGGTAAAGAGCCATTGATTTGATATACTGCCTTTTAATAACCAAAGCGGTTTCTATTTATTATATGCAGGTACTTTCTCTGTCCCTAGCGGGCTCACAATCTAGCATGAGTTTGTGGTTTGTTTTGGATGACAAATTGACCAGGAAATATCAAGTGTATATTGTGGTTCATAGCAAATTTAATCAGTTATGACAAATTTGTCAGGTTTTTTTGTCTGGTATCAACTTTTGTATATTTGTTTTCTTTCTTGTCCACTTTTGACCATTTTTTCTTTTCTTTTCCTTTCCTTTTGCTTTATCCTTTTCTCTTCAGACACCCTTGTCCTCCTTTCTCCTCTCTCCAGGAAATCTTTCTCTTACCCTCCTTTCCTTGCATTCTCCCTCTCCTGCCTTCTCTCTGGAACAGATTCTTCCCCTTGACTTGCTGACAGCAGCCACTGATTATCTCTAAGGGGGTCCCACTACCAGGACTGTAACAAAATATAGTTGTGTCCTATGTGACTCATTCACTGGCTCCCCTCCGGTTTTAGCCACTTGTGATATTTTTCAGTCCTTGTCCAGCAGATTGGTCCTGCTGCTTTGAGCTTCTAGTGCAATCAGAACCAGTTGCTACTGGAGATACTGACATAATGACTACTGAGCTTTCATATGCAATTAGCCATGGCTTTTCCCTATTTTGTAAATACCACTCCCCAGCCATTGCAACAGTAGGTCTCATTCAGGGGCATGCAAACTTTGAACCTGAGCACTACAGCGTCAATTCAAGTACATAAGAACATTAGAGTAGCCATACTAGGTCAGACCAATAGTCCATCTAGGTCAGTATTCTATTTTCCAAACAGTGGCCAAGCCAGGTCACAAGAACCTGGCAGAACCCAAATCGTGGCAACACTCCATACTACAAATGCCAGGGCAAGCAGCTGCTTACTTGTGAGTAAGGACGACAAAGAAATCATAGAGGATCAGATAGACTTAAATAAAATTATTAATGACCAGATGGAACACAACATATTAATAACGCCATGTATTAAACGTAATAAAAATCAGAACAACAAGCATACATTGAAATGTCTATATGCAAATGCCAGGAGCCTGAGTCATAAGATGGGAGAGCTGGAGTACATTGCACACAATGAAAAACTGGATATTATAGGCATCTCTGAGACCTGGTGGAAGGAAGATAACCAATGGGACACAGTCATACAGGGCTACAAATTATATCGCAGCGATAGGGTGGATAGGATTGGAGGAGGGGTAGCACTGTATATAAATGAGAACCTTGACTCAGATAGGCTGCAAATATTGCAGGAGACAAAACCCCGATTGGAATCCTTGTGGATTAAAATGCCACGTGAAAAGGGAAAAGGGATGGTGATAGGAGTGTACTACTGTCCGCCTGGCCAAGACGAGCAGACGGATGCAGCAATGTCAAGGGAAATTAGGGAAGCGAATAAAAAGGGCAATGTAATATTAATGGGTGACTTCAATTATCCAGATATAGACTGGGTGGGGAGTGGTATTATCAGGAAAGGTATGGAAAGGTATGGAAAACAGGTGTGAGGATGTTATAATGCCGTTGTATCGCTCCATGGTGCGACCGCACCTTGAGTATTGTGTTCAATTCTGGTCTCCGCATCTCAAGAAAGATATAGTAGAATTGGAAAAGGTGCAGCGAAGGGCAACTAAAATGATAGCGGGGATGGGACGACTTCCCTATGAAGAAAGACTAAGGAGGCTAGGGCTATACAGCTTGGAGAAGAGACGGCTGAGGGGAGACATGATAGAGGTATATAAAATAATGAGTGGAGTGGAACAGGTGGATGTGAAGCGTCTGTTCACGCTTTCCAAAAATACTAGGACTAGGGGGCATGCGATGAAACTACAGTGTAGTAAATTTAAAACAAATCGGAGAAAGTTTTTCTTCACCCAACGTGTAATTAAACTCTGGAATTCGTTGCCGGAGAAAGTGGTGAAGGCAGTTAGCTTAGCAGAGTTTGAAAAGGGGTTGGACGGTTTCCTAAAGGACAAGTCCATAAACCGCTACTAAACAGACTTGGAAAACTCCAAAATTCCAGGAATAACATGTATAGAATGTTTGTACGTTTGGGAAGCTTGCCAGGTGCCCTTGGCCTGGATTGGCCGCTGTCGTGGACAGGATGCTGGGCTCGATGGACCCTTGGTCTTTTCCCAGTATGGCATTACTTATGTACTTATGTACTTATGTACTTATGTAACATCGGTACACGCAAGGGAGGTGAAATTTCCTGATGAAATCAAGGACTGCTTCATGGAACAGCTGGTTCAGGAGCCGACAAGAGAAGGGAAAATAATAGACTTAATCATTAGTGGAGCTCATGATCTGGTTCGGGGGGTAACGGTGCGAGGGCCGCTTGATAACAGTGATCATAATATGATCGGTTTTGATATTGGCTACGAAGTAAGTGAACTCAGGAAATCAAATACACTAGCGTTTAACTTTAGAAAAGGAGACTACGATAAAATGAGGAGAATTGTGAAAAAAAGACTGAAGGGAGCGGCTGAAAAGATAAAAAACTTGAATCAGGCATGGATGCTGTTCAAAAACACCATCCTAGAAGTACAGGACAAATATATTCCACATATTAGAAAAAGAGGAAAAAAGACCAAACGTCAGCCGGCGTGGCTAAATAGTAAGGTAAAGGAAGCTATTCGAGCCAAAAAAACAATCCTTCAGAAAATGGAGAAGGGAACCGACTGAAGACAATAAGGTAAAGCATAAGGCATGTCAAGCCAAATGCAAAAAGGAGATAAGGAGGGCTAAGAAAGACTTTGAAAAAAAGTTAGCGTTAGAAGCGAAAACACATAGCAAAATTCGTTTTAGGTATATTAAGAGCAGAAAGCCGGCTAAAGAATCGGTAGGGCCGCTAGACGACTGTGGTGTTAAAGGGGCGATCAGGGAAGACAAAGCTGTAGCGGAGAAATTAAATGAATTCTTTGCTTCGGTCTTCACCGAGGAGGATTTGGGAGGGATACCGGTGCCGGAGAAGGTATTTGAAGCGGACGAGTCAGAAAGACTAAATGATTTCTCTGTAAACTTGGAGGATGTAATGGGGCAGTTCTGCAAACTAAAAAGTAGTAAATCACCGGGACCGGATGGTATTCATCCCAGAGTATTAATAGAGCTGAAAAATGAACTTGTGGAGCTACTGTTAGTAATATGCAATCTATCCCTAAAATCAGGTATGGTACCGGAAGATTGGAGGGTGGCCAATATAACGCCGATTTTTAAAAATGGTTCCAGAGGAGATCCTGGAAATTATAGACCGGTGAGTCTGACGTCGGTGCCGGGAAAAATGGTGGAGGCTATTATTAAGAATAAAATTACGGAGCACATACAAAAGCATGGGCTACTGAGACAAAGTCAGCACGGATTTAGTGAAGGGAAGTCTTGCCTCACAAATCTACTGCATTTTTTCGAGGGGGTGAACAAACATGTGGACAAAGGGGAGCCGGTGGATATTGTATATCTAGATTTTCAGAAGGCGTTTGACAAAGTGCCTCATGAAAGACTCCAAATGAAACTGGAGAGTCATGGGATCGGAGGCAGTGTATTATTATGGATTAAGAGCTGGTTAAAAGATAGGAAGCAGAGAGTAGGGTTGAATGGTCAGTATTCTCGATGGAGAAGGGTAGTTAGTGGGGTCCCTCAGGGGTCTGTGCTGGGACCGCTGCTTTTTAACATATTTATAAATGACCTTGAGATGGGAATAACTAGTGAGGTAATTAAATTTGCAGATGAAACAAAGTTATCCAGGGTCGTCTTGTCGCAGGAGGAGTATGAAAGATTACAAGAGGACCTCGTGAGACTGGGGGATTGGGCGTCCAAATGGCAGATAAAGTTCAACGTTGACAAGTGCAAAGTGATGCATGTGGGAAGGAGGAACCTGAATTACGGCTATGTCATGCAAGGTTCCGCTTTAGGAGTTACAGACCGAGAAAGGGATCTGGGAGTCATCGTGGATAGGACGTTGAATCTTCCGCTCAATGTGCTGCGGCGGCCAAGAAGGCGAACAGAATGTTGAGTATTATTAGAAAAGGGATGGAAAACAAGCATGAGGATGTTATAATGCCGTTATATCGCTTCATGGTGCGACCGCACCTGGAGTATTGTGTTCAGTTCTGGACACCTCATTTCAAAAAAGATATAAAGGAATTGGAGAAGGTGCAGAGAAGGGCGACGAAAATGATAAAAGGGATGGGACGACTACCTTATGAGGAGAGGTTAAGAAGGCTAGGACTCTAGCCTGGAGAAAAGGCGGCTGAGGGGTGATATGATTGAGGTCTACAAAATTTTGAGTGGGGTAGAGCGGACAGATGTGAAGCGTTTGTTTACGCTTTCTAACAATAATAGAACTAGGGGACACAAGATGAAATTAGAATGCGGTAGGTTTAAAACAAATTGGAGAAAGTTTTTATTTACTCAGCGCGTGGTTAGACTCTGGAACTCATTGCCGGAGAAGGTAGTGATGGCAGCTGGCCTTGCTGAGTTTAAAGGGGGTCTGGACAGATTCCTGAAGGAAAAGTCCATTGATCATTATTAAATTTTGGGATTTTGCCAGGTTCTTGGGGCCTGGATTGGCCGCTGTCAGAGACGGAGTGCTGGGCTTGATGGACCTTTGGTCTTTTCCCAGCATGGCAGTGCTTATGTACTTATGTACTTCCCATGTCTGTCTCAATAGCAGACTATGGACTTTTCCTCCAGGAATTTGTCCAAACCTTTTTTAAACCCAGATACGCTAACTGCTGTTACCACCTCTTCCGGCAAAGAGTTCAAGAGCTTAACTATTCGTTGACTGAAAAAATATTTACTCCTATTGGTTTTAAAAAAATTTCCATGTAACTTCCTCGAGTGTCCTCTAGTCTTTGTACTTTTGGAACGAGTAAAAAATCAATTTACTTCTACTTGTTCTACACCACTCAGGATTTTGTAGCCCTCAATCATATCTCCCCTCAGCCGTCTCTTTTCCAAGCTGAAGAGCCTAACCTCTGTAGCCTTTCCTCATAAGAGAAGAGTTCCATCTCTTTTATCATTTTAGTCGCTCTTCTTTGAACCTTTTCTAATTCCGCTATATATTATTTGAGATACAGCGACCAGAACTGAACGTAATACTCAAGGTGTGGACACACCATGGAGCAATACAAAGGCATTACAGTATTTTCGGTCTTATTCACCATCCCTTTCCTAATAATTCCTAGCATCCTGCTTGCTTTTTTGGCCACCTCAGCACACTGAGCAGATTTCAGCGTATTGTCTACGACACCCAGATCTTTTTCTTGAGCGCTGACCCCCAAGGTGGACCCTAGCATCAGGTAACTGTGATTCGGATTATTATTTCCAATGTGCATCAGCTTGCATTTGTCCACATTAAATTTCATCTGCCATTTGGATGCCCAGTCTTCGAAATTCCTAAGGTCTTCCTGCAATATTTCACAGTTCGCATGTGTTTGAACAACCTTGAATAGTAAGGTCACTTAAAGTTAAATGCCAGAGTATCTTGTGACAAACACAAATTTTGAAACAATTATGTGCATAATTGTTATTCTAGAGCAGTAGCATAAGCTGGTATTTACACACTAACATTTAGGTATGAGCATTTACACCATATCAACAGCAGGTGTGCATGCTACCGTCTAAATGTGGCAATTGCATGCTTAAATGACATTATTCAATAAATTTTGTTCATAAGTGCTAGGGATGCCCCTGTATATGCTTTGAGTTCTGTGTACAAATTTGGACATACATCCAATTTAATTTAATTATGAGTCAATCAGCACCGATAATTGGGCAATAATAAGAAATTATTGGCACTAATTGGCACTAATTTTAATTTATGCGTGCATCTTTTTAGGCATATTCTGTAAAGAGGTGAGTGTAAATTTTACTGCGTGGATCCAAAAAGAGGGCATGGCCATGGGAGGATCATGGGCAGGTCAGTGGCATTCCTAAAATTTATGTGTGTTGTTATAGAATTAAGGGGATCAGTGCCTAATTTATGCGTATGGATTTACAACAGGTTTTCACTGGTGTAAATGGTCTCACCTAAATGTAAACAAAAAAAGCAAACACCGGGCCTTCAGGATTGAGAATAAATTGGAGTCCTTTAATATTACAGATACCCGACACGGGCCGTGTTTCGGCGTATAACCGCCTGCATCAGGGGTCTGACATGAAAATACAAAACAATTTTTTTAAAAACCATAAATTGATTCAACAATATCAGTAAAGCAAAATTACACATCATTGTCACACCTTAAAGACATATACATATACATATATATTCTCATTATACTACATACACACCACGCACAAATTTATGTATACATATAAAAGAACATTTAAAAGAACATTCAAATAAAATTATTATTTAAAAAACACATATATTTCAAAATGATGCCTATATATGCCCACCTGTACACAAATCTCTATAAACTCACATATCCAAACACACATATGTATATATATACATACACACACATATATATATATATATATATATATATATATATATATATATATATATATATATACACCCGCACAAATGTATATTCTCTTAAATAAACATACATACAAATTCATTCATACAGTCATATCATGTCACGTATTTCTAAATAAAGCATCATCCAAGCATGCTAAACCCTATAAAATCACATATATTAAATAACCCTTTCTTACCAATAGACTCCTATCGGTCAATTTGCAAACTGCAGTGCAAGAGGTAGGTAAAACAATCGGAGTAAAACTCCTAATGTGGGAGAGCAAACAGAGGGATGTCCATAAACAAGCATCATCCAAGCATACTAAACCCTATAAAATCACATATATTAAATAATCCTTTCTTACCAATAGACTCCTATCAGTCAATTTGCAAACTGCAGCACAAGGGGATAGTGAAACAATCGGGGTAAAACTCCTAATGTGGGAGAGCAAACAAAGGGATGTTCATAATCAATCATCTGATGATGGCCAAATAGTGAACAGTTCAAGCAATGACGGCCCCTGTCTCATAAAACTCCCTTACTTCATAATATATTAGCTAAAGTATATCACGATAAGGCCATACTCCACATCTAAAAAGGTGAAAGAGAGTTATTACTAGAACCCTAGAGGCCTTTAAATTACAAATACTCATATACAGTACCAAATTTAAACTATAGGGATTCTTCACACGCTATTAATCTATTGAAGGATATTGAAGAAGATTTATCAGATGTTATTTTAGTCACCTTTGATCTGGAATCTTTATATACTAATATACCACAACAGGAGGCGATTCAAATAATTACCCAGAATTTGAACAAGAGAGAACAGAACATGAGAGTACCAACTGCATTCATCACTCAGTTAGCCTCAATAGCTCTTCAGAATAATTTTTTTGCGTTTCAAGGAAGATTCTTTAAACAGATTAAAGGAACCGCGATGGGAGCAAGGATGGCCCCCGATATTGCCATCTTATATGTGGCCTTTTTTGAAGAGAAATTCTTGGAAAATCATCCATATCAGGATGAACTGCGGCTGTGGAAAAGATACATTGATGATATCTTGGTATTATGGAAGGGAACGATTGATAGACTTCATGAATTTCATGGATGGCTAAATAGTCTGGACGCTAATTTAAAGTTTACAATGCATTTTGATTCCAGTGAGATCCCTTTCCTGGATATCATGATCAAAAAAGATGAACACGGCTTTAATACAACTATCTATAGGAAGCCTACGGATAAAAATAATTATCTCCACTTTCAGAGCTATCATGATAGGAACCTGAAAGAGAATCTTCCTACCTCTCAGTTTTTGAGGCTACGAAGGGTATGTAGTGATTTTTCGGATTTCAGAAATCAAGTAGTACCAATGGCTAAGAGGTTTACAGAGAGGGGCTATCCTGAAGCATGTGTCCAGAGGGGTATTAAGAGAGCGTTTAATGCTAATAGAGAGGAACTACTGTCTGAACAAGTGGCATACAATGTACCAGACATTGTTTGCAGTTTGAGATTTTCCAACTACTCTCATGATATTAAGAAAATACTGCGGAGACACTGGCACATTTTGGAAGGTCACCAGTGCTTTCAGAATAAGTGGCTCACTATAGCCCACACACGTGGTAGGAATATTAAAGAGATTGTGGCACCATCAGCATTACCGCCTGGACCACTGCAACCATCATTACACACAGGACATCAACCCTGTGGTTCCTGCTCTGTATGTCCATCCAGTTTGACAGTTTCAACATTTATTCATCCACAGACAGGTAGACAATATCATCTTAATCATTCTTCAAATTGCAACACAGAGGGTGTTATTTATCTTATCATATGCACATGTAATCTGATTTATGTAGGGAAGACCATTAGGAAACTCAAATCAAGGATGATTGAACATAGGAGTAATATTAAGAGAAAGAATATTACGGCTCCCCTGGTTCAACATTGTATAGACTGTGCACACGAATTTTCTGACCTTAGGTTCCTGGTGCTTAAGACAGTCAAGGCATCATGGCGGGGAATAGATATTAAGAAAATATTGTTACAACAGGAACAACGTTTTATCTTTGAGCTGAACACGATTTTCCCCACTGGATTGAATTCAGAAATGGACCTATCTGTGTTCCTCTGAGATGGTGGACAACGTTTTATTTCTGTGGACAATTGGCATCCCTGTGAATATATTTAAATTAGACCTTTGGTGTAATTTTAAGGATTTGAAATCTGATTCCTCTCTCTCTTTGGATAAGCCCTTTTTCTCTTTGGATAAGTTTTCTCTTTGGATAAGTTTTTATCATCATCATCATCATTTCTTCATATCAGCAGTAATCAGCAATAGAAAAGACTGATCTTAAGAGAATGGTCTTTTTTTGATACCTTAGAGATATCAGTCTGATGAATTTGTGATTTGATGAGTATGGGTTTGAATCTTACTTTATGATCCATATGCAGTTTTTAATTTTAAATATTAATAACACATTGTTTTGTGTGATATGGTAGCTTTCTATTATTTTAACTATTTTTTTAATGATAATATATGTAATTGACGTTTATTCACAAACATGAAATATATGATAGGTTTTTTTGGACATTATAATTGTAAACATATATTGTAATTTTGGATAGTGATTTGTCCCCCATTTTTTATATCATGTCTGTTGTGTGACCCCATAAATATGTATGATGATATGTGGGGGTCTCCAATTCGTGATGGCTTGAAGTTTAGCATGTCTTTATTTGGAAGAATGTATAATTGGACGAATGGATATGAATGGGGTACTCCGCTCCAATGATTTTGGTTTATGTTCCTGGATGGAGTTAATAGTAGGGTATTGCGGGATCTGTTTAGTACTGTTTTAAATATTGCTTTAAGTGTTGAGGATCGCCCTATAACACTACTGTAGAGAATATAACCTGGAATATTCTTGCGCGCACGCCCCTTGTTTATGGGGTATTTTGGTTTAGAATCCACAGTGGGCGATTGTGAAGTCTCCCGAAGGACTACCTTAAATGTTGGAACCCGCCCCGTTACGTCACCGTAGGAAGCATATATTTTTGAACACTCCGGTGCGCACGCTCCTACTTTTGGCGGTTGTTAGTTTTGGAGGCGTTTTTCTGAACAGAGACAAGCTGTTGAAACAACGGGTACGTATAATCTCCTCTCAGTAATTATATCACTTGGGGATGAGGTTTGCTATATTGAGTTTGAAACCCACCCCCCTCCCTCTTCTTCACACTGTGGGTTGTACTGGAATTTCGCCGTAAAGATCTTTCGATTTTGATAGACGAATGCATGGGAGTCAGTTATATGTCTTTTGCATATGCTTTTTTGGAGTTACGGATATAAAATGGCCTTGAGGTGAGGCAAAGCAACCCCAGTCGGGGTTTAATATAGGGAATATAGTTTAAATTTGGTACTGTATATGAGTATTTGTAATTTAAAGGCCTCTAGGGTTCTAGTAATAACTCTCTTTCACCTTTTTAGATGTGGAGTATGGCCTTATCGTGATATACTTTAGCTAATATATTATGAAGTAAGGGAGTTTTATGAGACAGGGGCCGTCATTGCTTGAACTGTTCACTATTTGGCCATCATCAGATGATTGATTATGAACATCCCTTTGTTTGCTCTCCCACATTAGGAGTTTTACCCCGATTGTTTCACTATCCCCTTGTGCTGCAGTTTGCAAATTGACTGATAGGAGTCTATTGGTAAGAAAGGATTATTTAATATATGTGATTTTATAGGGTTTAGTATGCTTGGATGATGCTTGTTTATGGACATCCCTCTGTTTGCTCTCCCACATTAGGAGTTTTACTCCGATTGTTTTACCTACCTCTTGCACTGCAGTTTGCAAATTGACCGATAGGAGTCTATTGGTAAGAAAGGGTTATTTAATATATGTGATTTTATAGGGTTTAGCATGCTTGGATGATGCTTTATTTAGAAATACGTGACATGATATGACTGTATGAATGAATTTGTATGTATGTTTATTTAAGAGAATATACATTTGTGCGGGTGTATATATATATATATATATATATATATATATATATATATATATGTGTGTGTGTATGTATATATATACATATGTGTGTTTGGATATGTGAGTTTATAGAGATTTGTGTACAGGTGGGCATATATAGGCATCATTTTGAAATATATGTGTTTTTTAAATAATAATTTTATTTGAATGTTCTTTTAAATGTTCTTTTATATGTATACATAAATTTGTGCGTGGTGTGTATGTAGTATAATGAGAATATATATGTATATGTATATGTCTTTAAGGTGTGACAATGATGTGTAATTTTGCTTTACTGATATTGTTGAATCAATTTATGGTTTAAAAAATTTTTTTTTTGTATTTTCATGTCAGACCCCTGATGCAGGCGGTTACACGCCGAAACACGGCCCGTGTCGGGTATCTGTAATATTAAAGGACTCCAATTTATTCTCAATCCTGAAGGCCCGGTGTTTGCTTTTTTTGTTTACCTTGTTGTATTTGTATACTGTTTTCCCTCTCTTTTGTGCCTGTTTGTGCTCACCTAAATGTAGTCACGATTCTTGACGTTAAGTGCTATTCTATAAACTATGCCCAGAGCCGCCGAGAGACTAGGCCAGGCCCGGGGCAAGGCCGCGCTCGCTGACGCCACCCCCCCCCCCCCCCCGAGGTCGTCATCGCCGCTGCCCCCCTCCGTCCACCACCAGGCCGGGCCCCCCCCTGAATTCAAATCATAGTGCCTCACCTCGACTTCGCTCCGTGTGAAAGAAGCACAGCAGCGGCAGTCTGCAGATCGCCTCCCTTAGGGTATTTCCTCCCTGTGTCCTGCCCTCATCTGACGTAACTTGCGTGAGGGTGGGACACAGGGAGGAAAGGCCCAAAGGGAGGCGATCTGCAGACTGCTGCTGCTGCATTTCTTTCACATGGAGCGAGGTCAAGCTGTGATTTGAATTCAGGGGGCCCCGGCCCGGTGGTGGACGGAGGGGGGCGGGTGGAGGGGACTGCAGCGCCGGGCCCCCCTTGGGGGCCCTGGCTCGGGGAATTTTGTGTCCCCTGCCCCCCCTCTCGGCGGCCCTGACTATGCCTAACTGTAAGCATGGGTTATATACTAGCACTAAGCGCTACCTTCTTCAGCACCAAAATTTTAGGCGACAATAGAATGAGGAGGTAAGTGTTATGAGTTTATGATGGTTGCAGGGATGGACTGACCATTGGAACAATAGGGCAATGCCCGAGGGTCCACAGCAGTAGGGGGCTCCAATCTCCCCTAGCTTCCATTTAATTCAGGGTGGACTGAAGGTGGCTGGGCCACCAGGCAATGAGGACTACTGTTTCCCCTCTAGTCCTTCTGCACCTCCTCCAGTCCTGCTGCCTTCCTCTCCCTCTGCCACTGACCTTTTCCTTTCGTCCTGCATCTAAATCAGCTATCTGCTGCTGACACTGGCACTTCCCTCTGCTTCAGCCTGTCCTTGTAGAAGAAGGATGTGATGTCAGAAAGGGGTGGATCATGGCCAATTTAGTTGCCGGTACACCCACCTGCGAAGAGGGGGGGGGGGGGTCGGAGGAGGGAGTGCAGGAGGTGGAGGAGATGGGTGCATCCTGGTCAGTGTTGCCAGGTGGGCGGTTTTACCGCCCAATTGGGCGGTTTTCCGCGACCCGCCGCGGGAAATTTTTGCCCGCGGCGGGTTGCGGTTTTTTGGGCTGGTTTTTGTGCTTCGGGCGGTTTTTTCGGCCGCGGGGGGGCGGGGTTAGTGACATTTTTGGGTGGGGTTAATGACGTTTTGGGCGGGGTTAGTGACGTGGGAGGCGGGGCCGATGACGTGGGAGGCGGGGCCGATGACGGGGAGGCGGGGCCGATGACGGGGAGGCGGGGCCGATGACGTAAGAGGCGGGGCCGATGACAGGGAGGCGGGGCCGGTGACGTGGGAGGCGGGGCCGGTGACGGCGGGGGCGAGGTTTATGACGGCGGGGGCGGGGGTGATGACGCGGGGGTGGGGGTGTCAGGGGCGGGGTTTGTGTTTGGGCGGTTTTTGGGCTGTTTTTTGGGCTCCAGTGGGCTGGAAAAAAATTTTCCACCTGGCAACCCTGATCCTGGTTCCAGTTCCGGTTCCGGAGAAGAGAGAAGGACGTTGCACATTGAGCACATGAGAGGGAAGCACTGGTCCTCCCCACAGCCCTGGGCCTTCGGGCACTGCCCAGTTGCCCATATGGTCAGTTTGCCCCTGATCTAATTTATTCACTTTTGATAGGTGGTTAGGGGCCCACATGACCCCTATTGCTTGAGGGCTCAGATCACTGTCAGTCCACCCCTTGGTGGATAAGACTGTTTCTCTTCTACTTTTTTAACCTCACCGCCACTTAGATGGGATCTAAATGCTGCATGTGCAGCTTGCCTGGCTCCAGGAAGTCTAGGAAGCAGAAGCCCAGCTCAAGAATCTCCTTAACAATGCATAGTGCTGGAGTATTGAGAACACCTTGCCACACAATAGGCAGACTTTCTACTACATGCTTTTTATTTCTTGCCAGTATAAGGAGAATCCCTCAGGACTATCACTCCAGCCCCTCAAAGGAGTTTACCTTTGCTTTCCTTGCTCATTTTCTTCATCACAGACCTGACTCTCCAGACCAGAGACAGCCTGTGACAACCACAATATAACTAGGGGTTCCAGAGAGAAGCCAAGAGATCATTCTGTCTCTCCCATCAGCAACAGTAATCAAAGCAATTTATCAGTGGAAAATGAAATCAAAAGTTAAAGGCTTCCTGCTGCTGACCTGTGAAGTAAAGCTGTTGACAAGTGCTGTGTCTGAAACTCAGGTTCCCTCATCAATTCATGATCTCAGCTGGACATTTAACAGGAATCATAAAAATCACTAAGGTCACATCACTTATCAGAGGTGCTGGGTGGAGGAGGGGGGAGGAAAGTGGTAAAGAATGATGTAGAAAAACATGAACAGAAGGAAAAGTGAAAGAAAGAACATTAGGAAGATTCAGACACAATAATAAGATAAAGACTAAAGAGGTTAGGGATCTTCAGCTTGGAAACATATGCAGAGATGAGATATTATAGAGGTCTATAAAATCTCGAGTGGAGTGGAACAAGTAAACAAAAATTGATTGTTTACTCTTTCAAAAAATATGAAGACAAGGGGACACACTATTAAATTGCTAAGTAGTATATTTAAAACAAATAGAAATATTTTTCAAGCCATGTATAATTATGCTCTGGAATTCATTGCCAAAGCATATGGTAAAAAGCAGTTAGTGTAGGTGGGTTTAAAAAATGCTTGGATAAATTCCTGGAGGAAAAGTGCATAAACTGATTAAGATACACCTGGGGAAAGCCACAGCTTATGCCTGGAGGTCAGTAGCATGGAATTCTGCAACTTTTGGGGATTCTACAAAGAACGAAAGAAGGAAACACTACAGGAGCATATGTGAAATACTTATGTGATCACTTACAACTTTCAAAATTCAAAAAATTCTTCAAGAGGAGATGACATCAGAATAAGGTGAATATAGTCCTAGGACCTCTTGTAGCCCACAGCTACTTAGTCCGAGACACTTATTTGCAATTCTAATCATTTGTCACTCCTCCACCACCTAATGTAAACCATATACAAATTGCAAATCTTTATTCAAAAACATTTCTTTAAAAATTATATGTAAAGCAGAAAAAAAACACAGCCAGCAGAAAAAACTGACTTTTGTTTTTTTAACATTTTGTATTGCTGGCTGTGGATTTTTTTCTGCATTACATATAATTTTTAAAGATTGGCCACTGTTGGAAACAGGATATTGGGCTTGATGGATCTCTGGTCTGACCCATTATGGCAAATCCTATGTTCTTATGTACAGGATTATAGTAGATTAGGCTATGTAACATCAGTGCAGTGATACACATTGATCAGCAATCATGTTAACAAGATCCTACAGGTTTCCTCTTTGTTTATATGGTATGTTAATGGAAAAGGCAGACAGTTGAGCTGGCTCCAGGTTATCAGAGACAGACTGAGTCTGTTCTGGTTTTCTGTGACACTCAGTAATGATTTGTAGTGCAGATTTCTTCAAGAAAGGGCAGGCAGAAAGTCAATATGTGGTGGGGATGAGAATTTAAAACCATCCTTAATTTATCCTGTCCTTGTTGACTTACATCTAAGTGGAAAATACCCAAGGCACTCATGCCCCGATGATCAAAAGCAAATGCAGGCGCTAGAGGCCATTCGCACCGTACTAGCACCCACATTTACCTGCATAGAATGTTCAGAGGCCTGGAGTGCGGGAACAAATGAGCACACAGACGGACAGCGCAAGTAGCATGCTATTGTAGTCAAGCTCATGTAAATGAGGTCATTTTGTATTCCTTCCCAAAGCTCAGAAAACAAAACTGCCTTACCGCTGCAAACAATAACGCCAGGTCGGAGCAGGCATTAAGGTGTTGGAAGAAAGGATTTCTCATGATTCTTTCTTCAAAATCTGCTGGTTTTGATTGCTTTTGGAAACAGAAGGAAGCCTGTGCTTCCAAATATGCGCAAGTCACAGCAGACTCAAAAGTGAAAGATGCATTGGCGTCAAAGAAAAAGACAACTAAAAATGCTTATATTGGGAGATCATCGTGAATCACTGAGCAGGGAGGCTATATTATGTTCTGGGAGCCTCACCCTTCAATTTTGATTTAATGATGGCCCTTTCTGATTGAACCAGATTATTAATACTTAATATCTTGTGCTGGTCTTTATGGACAAATTTGTGGAAAGGTCTGGTTTCACTATGGCAAATAAGCCACAAGAAAACAGGCATAGAAATAACGTAGTAGCGAGACCAACTAGCGCAAATTACCACGGCATTGAATAAAGCTCTGGAACATCGTTTGGGTTCTCATGTCCCACTGGAAGCACTATTGGATACACTCACTTCCTGAATGGAGAATTTGGAGATGAGAATCTTGACCCTTGAGGACAACGCACATCATTTATTTATTTACTATATCATTACTTCTTACATTGTAAATCAGAATGGTTTACATCTTTAAAATATAAATGCCATATGATTAAAATACAAATACAAATAAAAAACACAACAATATTCTAACATAAAAGAAATCCGTGGATGAGACGATGGTGCAGGGAGGAGGGCTTTAGATTTGTTAGGAACTGGGCAACATTCTGGGGAAGGGGGAGCCTATTCCGAAAGGATGGGCTCCATCTTAACCAGAGTGGGACCAGGCTGCTGGCATCGGCGTTTAAGAAGGAGATAGAGCAGCTTTTAAACTAGAAATGGGGGGAAGGCCGACAGTCGCTCAAAAGAGCATGGTTCGGGATAAGGTATCTTTCAAAGATATCACCATAACAGGGAAGATAGAGTATCCTGATAGTGAGGTTGCAAAAGAGATTGTAGTAGATCGGGTATCTTTAAATAACAATAAAAATCAGACAAAAGATTGCCAATTAATACTGTCAAGTACTAAGCATGATGTACTTAGGAACAACAAACATAGTTTGAAATGTCTATATGCGAATGCCAGGAGCCTAAGAAATAAGATGGGGGAGTTAGAATATATTGCACTAAATGAAAAATTAGATATAATAGGCATCTCTGAGACCTGGTGGAAGGAGGATAACCAGTGGGACACTGTCATACCGGGGTACAAATTATATCGTAGTGATAGGGTGAATCGGATTGGTGGAGGGGTAGCATTGTATATTAACGAGAGCCTTGAATCAAATAGATTGAAAATTCTGCAGGAAACAAAACACTCCTTGGAATCACTGTGGATTGAAATTCCATGTGCAAAGGGGAAAAGGATAGTGATAGGAGTGTACTACCGTCCGCCTGGCCAGGACGAACAGACGGATGCGGAAATGTTAAAGGAAATCAGGGACGCAAACAAACTGGGCAACACAATAATAATGGGGGATTTCAATTACCCGCATATAGACTGGGTTAATGTAACATCTGTACACGCAAGGGACATAAGATTTCTTGATGAAATCAAGGACAGCTTCATGGAACAGCTAGTTCAGGAGCCGACAAGAGAAGGAAAAATACTAGACTTAGTCCTTAGTGGTGCTCATGATCTAGTGCAGGGGGTAACGATACGAGGGCCGCTTGATAACAGTGATCATAATATGATCGGTTTTGATATTGGCATTGAAGGAAGTGAAACTAGGAAATCAAGTACGCTAGCGTTTAACTATAGAAAAGGTGATTACGACAAAATGAGAAAAATGGTGAAAAAAAGACTGAAAGGAGCAGCTCGCAGAGTAAAAAACTTGCATCAGGCGTGATGCTGTTTAAAAACACCATCCTGGAGGTTCAGGACAAATATATTCCACGTATTAGAAAAAAGGGAAAAAAGACTAAACGTCAGCCGGCGTGGCTAAACAGTAAGATAAAGGAAATCATTAGAGCCAAAAAACAATCCTTCAGAAAGTGGAGAAGAGAACCAACTGAAAGTAACAGGATAGATCATAAGGAATGCCAAGCCAAATGCAAAGCGGAGATAAGGAGGGCAAAAAAGGACTTTGACAAGAAATTAGCGTTGGAAGCAAAAATACATAGTAAAAATTTTTTTAGATACATTAAAAGCAGGAAACCGGCCAAAGAGTCGGTTGGGCCGCTGGACGAAAATGGTGTTAAAGGGGCGATCAAGGAGGACAAAGCCGTAGCGGAGAAATTAAATGAATTCTTTGCTTCGGTCTTCACCGAGGAGGATTTGGGGGGGACACCGGTGCTGGAAAGAATATTTGAAGCGGGGGAGTCGGAGAAACTAAACAAATTCTCTGTAACCTTGGAGGATGTAATGGGTCAGTTCAGCAAGCTGAAGAGTAGTAAATCACCGGGACCTGATGGTATTCATCCCAGAGTATTAATAGAACTAAAAAATGAACTTGCGGAGCTACTGTTAGAAATATGCAATCTGTCCCTAAAATCGAGTGTAATACCGGAAGACTGGAGGGTAGCCAATGTTACTCCGATTTTTAAGAAGGGTTCCAGAGGAGATCCGGGAAATTATAGACCGGTGAGTCTGACGTCGGTGCCGGGCAAGATGGTGGAGGCTATTATTAAGAATAAAATTGCAGAGCATATACAAAAACATGGACTGATGAGACAAAGTCAGCACGGATTTAGTGAAGGGAAGTCTTGCCTCACCAATCTAATGCATTTTTTTGAGGGGGTAAGCAAACATGTGGACAATGGGGAGCCGGTTGATATTGTATATCTGGATTTTCAGAAGGCGTTTGACAAAGTGCCGCACGAAAGACTCCTGAAGAAATTGCAGAGTCATGGAATCGGAGGTAGGGTATTATTATGGATTAAGAACTGGTTGAAAGATAGGAAGCAGAGAGTAGGATTGCGTGGCCAGTATTCTCAGTGGAGGAGGGTAGTTAGTGGGGTCCCGCAGGGGTCTGTGCTGGGTCCGTTGCTTTTTAATGTATTTATAAATGACCTAGAGATGGGAATAACTAGTGAGGTAATTAAATTCGCCGATGACACAAAATTATTCAGGGTCGTCAAGTCGCAGGAGGAATGTGAACGATTACAGGAGGACCTTGCGAGACTGGGAGAATGGGCGTGCAAGTGGCAGATGAAGTTCAATGTTGACAAGTGCAAAGTGATGCATGTGGGTAAGAGGAACCCGAATTATAGCTACGTCTTGCAAGGTTCCACGTTAGGAGTTACGGATCAAGAAAGGGATCTGGGTGTCGTCGTCGATGATACGCTGAAACCTTCTGCTCAGTGTGCTGCTGCGGCTAGGAAAGCGAATAGAATGTTGGGTGTTATTAGGAAGGGTATGGAGTCCAGGTGTGCGGATGTTATAATGCCGTTGTATCGCTCCATGGTGCGACCGCACCTGGAGTATTGTGTTCAGTACTGGTCTCCGTATCTCAAAAAAGATATAGTAGAATTGGAAAAGGTACAGCGAAGGGCGACGAAAATGATAGTGGGGATGGGACGACTTTCCTATGAAGAGAGGCTGAGAAGGCTAGGGCTTTTCAGCTTGGAGAAGAGACGGCTGAGGGGAGATATGATAGAAATGTATAAAATAATGAGTGGAATGGATCGGGTGGATGTGAAGCGACTGTTCACGCTATCCAAAAATACTAGGACTAGAGGGCATGAGTTGAAGCTACAGTGTGGTAAATTTAAAACGAATCGGAGAAAATTTTTCTTCACCCAACGTGTAATTAGACTCTGGAATTCATTGCCGGAGAACGTGGTACGGGCGGTTAGCTTGACGGAGTTTAAAAAGGGGTTAGATAGATTCCTAAAGGACAAGTCCATAGACCGCTATTAAATGGACTTGGAAAAATTCCGCATTTTTAGGTATAACTTGTCTGGAATGTTTTTACGTTTGGGGAGCGTGCCAGGTGCCCTTGACCTGGATTGGCCACTGTCGGTGACAGGATGCTGGGCTAGATGGACCTTTGGTCTTTCCCAGTATGGCACTACTTATGTACTTATGTACTTATGATAGGACAGCTCTAACAAAACTTCTATACCAAAGAAAGCAAACCAATTAGATATATCACTCATACATTCAAAGAATGCTGCTACCTTAACATAACGTAATTCCCTGTTCAAATAAACCATATTTCATTTCCTGAGTGGTTTTCTCCAATAAATGACACTGAATTTCCTCTTATAGACAGCACTGAATATTAAAAGCTATTTGAAAGAAGTAAGTTTGGGGTTTTTTTTTAATTATTATTTATGTATTAAATTTTTAAATACAATTCCAAAGCGAACTTTGACAAGAAAAATGCAAAATATTTTATAGAATAAACAATTATGGGAAAAATTCCCTCACACTTCTAACATATATGCTAAGAAGACGTAGGTTTTTAAAGCTTTACGAAAGATCATAAATGATTCTTCTACCCTAATATATTTTGGGAGAGAATTCCACAATGATAGTGATAAGAAAAAGAAAGCTGAAACTCGCGTTGATTCCCACCTCGCTCTTGAAGGCAGTGGGATTACCAACCTATTATCAGTAAGTGAATGTAAAGTTCGTGATGGTGTGTATGAAATAGTTAGATTTGCAAGATATGATGGTGTAGATAAATATAGCGCTTCGTATGTAAGGATGAGAACCTTAAAAGAAATTCTCAAATGGATCGGAGTCCAATGTAGTTGACATAATAAAGGTGTAGCCTTATCATATCTTGAAGCTCTACAAATTATACGAGCAGCTGTGTTTTGAATAGTTTGTAAATGTTTCAAGTTAAATTTTGTAATGCCTGCATAGCAGATGTTACAATAATCAAGACATGTCATAATGTATGCATAGGCCAAAATAACCAATGAGTTATTATCTATTGTATTTCTAACAGAACATAATTGCCTTAGATAATAAAAAGACTTTTACTACTTCTGATATCTGATCAGTAAACGATAGAGCTGAATCTATGATCACACCCAAGTATTTGACAGATTGTACTGGGACAATTGGCCTGTCAAACAAAGTAGGAATTAAAGTCGGTATTGAACTGTGACGTGTTATCCAACAAGCTATTGTCTTTTCAGGATTTAATAATAATTTATGCTCAAAGAGCCAGTTGGCAACCCTATTGAGACAATCTTGTATAGGCTTTAAATCTAAGTTTATTGGATCTACATAGTGAATCAACAAGAAATCATCAGCATAAGAATATGAACTAGTACTCAATGATTGAATAAGCAACACCAATGGACTGACAAATAAATTGAACAATAACGGTGACAAAACTGAACCTTGTGGAACACTGCAAAAATTATTATGAACTTTCGAAATAGATGAATTTTGAACTACTTTGTATGAACGACTTTTCATAAAAGAGGAGAACCAGCTATAGACAGTACCAGAAATTCCCATTGATTGTAAATGTTCTAATAATAAAGTATGATCAATCAAATCAAATGCAGCAGATAGGTCAAATGAGATGTCTAGAATGTATTTCACTCAGAAGTGCGGTCACTACTGTCTCTGTACTATATCCTTTTCTAAAACCTGACTGCCTTGGGTGTAATGCATTTATAGATTCAGATTATGATTGAAGCTGCAGAAATACTATAGTTTCTATTATTTTTGACACAAAAGGAAGATTTGAAACAGGTCGATAATTACTTGGAGAAAGAGAATCAAGTGATGTTTTTTTTTTATAAATGGGCTTTACCAAACCTGTTTTTAGAGATATTGGTACTACACCTTCCATAAGACTCTTAACTATCATTTCATGCAGACACGTTTGTAAGCCCAAAGATGAAATTTTGAGCCAGTCTAAAGGAATAAGATCAAGAGAACAATATGAAACAGATAAGCTAGACACTATCTTTTGTAATGATGTGAGTGAAGGAGACTCAAATGACTGCCATGATCCCAAACAACTTGAGAAGGATTTTTCACTTAATATAGAACAATGGCTCCAGAAGCAGGATGCTAAACTTGAAAATAAGTCCTGAAGGTGTGGAAGAGTAGCTTAGTGGTTAGTGCAGTGGACTTTGATCCTGGGGAACTGAGTTTGATTCCCACTGCAGCTCCTTGTGACTCTGGGCAAGTCACTTAACCCTCCAATGCCCCTAGTACAAAATAAGTACCTGAATATATGTAAACCACTTTGAATGTAGTTGCAAAAACCTCAGAAAGGTGATATATTAAGTCCCATTTCCCTTTCCCTAATAGGGCTCCCGGAGCAGGTACTGGAATGTAACTTCCTACTCTTCTAGAAGAATGGCTCATCAAGGAACTTTCGTTATTGGATCACATGGGCCCATCGGTGTTAGTATGCACATCAGGTGGGGCATCAGCCAAAAGATCATCAGCGGCCCAGTGCAGTGGTGATCCATGTGCTCAATTACCACAATGGACATGCTTCAAGGATTTTGCCTCAGGTATGATTCCCTTAACTATGAGGTTATTTGGTTTACATATGTCAGGATTACTCTCCTGCGCTGCAAGAGTGCCAGAAGAAATTTCACCCTATTTGTGCAGCTTTTCCTAACAAGGGAGCCAGAATCATGCTATTAAATCTGGCTCTCAAAAGTTGTTCATCAAGGATGCTAGAAAACTTATGGTACTGCAGAGGAGGCAGCAGAATGTGTACAAGCAGCATCTTCATCTGTCCCTCTCCCTGATGAGTGGACAATCTGTATGTAACTTTAGTTTCATCTAACGTGTGGTTGAACATGTTTACATGGAGGAGTGGCCTAGTGGTTAGGGTGGTGGACTTTGGTCCTGGGGAACTGAAGAACTGAGTTCGATTCCCACTTCATGCACAGGCAGCTCCTTGTGACTCTGGGCAAATCACTTAACCCTCCATTGCCCCATGTAAGCCACATTGAGCCTGCCATGAGTGGGAAAGTGCGGGGTACAAATGTAACAAAACAATCTATTTACCTGTTTTATCTGGTTCTTTCTCATTCACTGTGTATGACTATAAAATTGACCCGCTCAGTGCAGAACCTCTTGCAATTAATTTGTGGTGTTTAACAGAAGAGCGAGGCTTCATGCATCACAGAAGTTATCTCTCTTCTGCTTGGTGAGAAGTTTAATATGGGTTAATTAGGGGGTTAAGGGTATTGGGGGGGAGGGGAGGTAGGTGGGAGCGAGATTGGAGATGGGAGGGATGGGAGCTTGGTTGGGGGAACACGTCTGTTTGTTTTATTTGTATAGGCTGTTTATTTGCACTTTCACACTGGGCCTTTCGGGACCCTTGCACCTTACATCTCTACACCAGAACATGGTGGGGCTCACAGAGCTTTCTGGGACCCTGCCACTTCAAGTGAGGGCTGAGCACTCAGGGTGGTGGTGTAGACGTGCACCATAGTTTCTACTGGCATTGGTAGGGGGGCCATGACCACTTTAGGAAAGCAGATTATTTCCTTAAGCATCTCGGAAATCTCATCCCCTGTAAAACTTAGTAAAATTCTTATGATTGTAAATCACCATAGGGATGACATGAGCCTGTTTGTAGGAGATAAGTCTTACAGACTCGGAGCACCAAAAGTTGCAGAGAGGGTTGCTGGAAGGAATTTTTTCTCCTTTACCTCTACCTCATGTCTTAAAGGTGGGATTGCAGTTCTTTTTCATAAGCGCATGCCAGTTCAAGCGATCCTGGTTAACAAGGATGAATACAGTTGATACTTAATGCTTCATGTTAATTTGCACGGTTTTGTGTTCTACCTTTTGGTGATTTATGCACCCAATAGTTGTGAACATGTGTTTTATCAAAAATTGGTTACACAGGGTCTGCTTGATGAGTCTCTTCCCCTAGTGCTAGCTGGGGATTTAAATCAGGTGCTGGGGGCTTTGAACTGAGTTTCCTTGGTTATCTGCCTATTGCTCTAACTTTTAGTCTCTCCCTCCCCTCTGGATAACCTTTGGCTCCACTTTGGCTCTGTCCTGGCACAGAATAGATAGTGCAGGTGCAGTTAGAGATGACTTTCAACAACATTATCTGGGTATGATCACTGAAAATCTGGGTATGGCCTCAGTGAGTAGCACTTATCTGGATAGGAGTCACTCCTACCTAGAAAAGTGCCACTAAATATCAGTAGTGTTACAATACTACTGGACATACACATTGCAGATAAGTTTCCAGGTACCTTTATGACTCTACTTTGGAGAGCTTACAGTGTACATAGATTTCCAAGACAATGGGAGATAAAGTGCCTTTCCCTAGGTCACAAGTAATATCAGTGGTAGAGCAGGCTTTGATTAATATATTCCCTAGTTCTCAGTCCATTGCTTTAAACAATAGGCCATTTGTCTCCTTGTAAACCTTGCTACATATATTATGCTGTCTCACACAGTAGAACCACGCCTGGATTTGATATAGGAAATATAAGCAAATGTCTAAATCAGTCAAATTTTGAAAGCATCAAATAAACAAGCTGAAGTAGAGCCTACTCTTGCTTTGAATTGGTGTTGCTTCAAAGAGATACCTCTTTGGCACTCCACATGTTTCCCTCAGCTCTCTTGAGGATTCATTCTCTGGTCCTACCTGAGGATGTCAGAATCTTAAATCCAATCTTCAGAAAAACCTTAAATGAACATGGCTAGGGGAAAAAGCTCTCAGCCAGAAAGACATTGCTCCTTTACGAGGCTCCAAAAAATAATAGTTACATGACTTGATAAATTCTTTCAAAATCCTTCCCTACAGATGAGTGCAGGAGCATGGGGGAAGTCACTTCCTCCTCTTAGTGTCAGTACAATTCAGGGCAAAGGCATGAAATGGTGGGAAATGCTCATTAAAATTCTGAAACAATGGTTAAAATTAAGATTGTAATTAATCTATGAGAGAGGCTTAATACTGTGGATTCTATAATTTCTACCACATGGTTTAAATATGCCTTCATATATCAACCATAAGTAAAATTAGTTATAAGAAACAAAATTCAATTATCTCTTGAAATATATAACTTACTGTGGTGAATGTAGTGTGTAGTCCTAACTTTCTGGCAGCAATTTACTATGAAAAATGATGAGGTATCATACAAACAGCACCAATTAACTCCATTAATTTTTCAGAAGAAGATATTCAGACCATGGGAGGCAGCCCACCTAAGTGCCACGATCAGTGCTGACCCCGAGTATTCAATGCTAGGCCATTTCCGGAGACTGGCAATGAATATCCAGGTTGTTGTTTTTTTTGGCCGGCCCAAACTTTACCGGCTATGTTAATATTCAGTGCTAGCTGGTTAAGTTTATAGCAGCCAAAGATAGAACTGCTATTTAGACGCTCTGATTTGGCTGCTAAACTTAGCCAGTCAGCACTTAATATTGATGATTATCACGTGAAATAACTGGTTATCTTTTCAGCACTTACCAGCAATATTCAGTGGAGATAACCAGTTATCTCACGCTGAATATCGACGGTTAGGCACTGAAATGTTATTTAACTGGTCAGTAGCCACTTCTGGATGGTTATATAGTGCTGAGTATTGGCGGGTGAGTGAATAAGCCACACTTGTCAATATAAATCCCCTTTTAAAAGGCAGTTCTATAATCTAGGTGCCTGGATTTCCATGCCTCTGGTGCATGTATATGAATACAATGCTACCACTTATTCTCAAAAAGTGCCAATGCGTTGCCTAAGGGTTATTTTAGAATGGCACAGTAATGTAAGTTGGACATTTAACCTTCATTCCCTCTCAGCCCCATCTGTCTGACTCAATGTGCTTTCAGGCAGCTAAACTGCATCCTTGTTAGTGCTACCTGCTGTAAGGTGGCTAACCTGCACCTTCAATGAGGGAGTGTTCCTAGGGACGCCTACCACTATACCACTCACTCCCTCACACTATCAATATCCCCCCCCCCCCCCAAAAAAAAAAACAATAATATATTCCAAAGCACCTAGATAGCAATATTATACATATATCAGCATGTTCAATCCTTAATCCTATTATTCTTATTACAGGACCTTCATACCATCAGCTATAATTCTACCCTCCGCCAGTGCCACTATTTGTAATCATGGGTCCAGTGTATTTTTAAAATGAATTTAAAAAATGCACATTAAAAATGTGTCTATCAATATAAAAAGAGTAAAGAAAGCCTTACCTAGCTTCCATTTTGAACCATCACCGGAACAGAAGTCACCAACACGATCACATTTCAAGTAGTGCTCTGCATCAGGGTGAGAATATTTATTTATTTATTTATTTATGGTTCGCTTATATCCCACATTTTCCCACTCATGCAGGCATAATGTGGCTTACAAAAAGTTAAGTAAAATTACAAAATAGGAAATTAAGAAAAGTATACAAGGAGTAGACAGGGGGAACAGCATCTAACAGGGTGAAACCAAGCAGGGTGAGGGTCGTGGGAGGGGCCAGGATTCGTAGTGCACTGGTCCCCCTCACATGCCTAGGGTGCCCCATTGGTGTCCTGGCATGTGAGGGGGACCAGTGCACTACGAATCCTGGCCCCTCCCACGACCCAATGCCTTGGATGTTTGTTCATTTTTGAGCTGGGCGCCTTCGTTTTCCATTATCGCTGAAAAACAAAACCGCCCAACTCAAATCCGCACATATCCAATGCATTTGCCCGGCACAAACCGTATTATCGAAAAAAAGATGGGCGCCCATTTTTTTCAAAAATATGGTCTGTCCCGCCCCTGCATGTACCAGTTCTCGGACATAGACGCCCATGGAGATGGGCGTTTGTGTTCGATTATGCCCCTCCACGTTGCCTTTAGAAAACAAGTTTAAGATAAGCGCTTTTTTGGACTTCTCACATAGGTGTCCTATTATAAAATCAGGCTCATGGAATCTAAGGCAAAAGGAAATTTCCCACAGATTCTTTATATGGTGTCCAAATTTGGGCACACTGCTGAGATGTGCATGCAAATTAATTTGCTAATGAGCTCTTAACCATCAATAATTTGGTACCAACAACCAATTATTGGTGTTAATTGGCACTCATTAAAATTTGCCTGCGCATCTGGCTGCACACTATTCTATAAGGCAGTGCGCCTTACTCTCATAGCATGTATCCCAAAGGGGGTGTTGCCCTTGGGAAAGGCATGGGCATATCAGGGACATTCCAAACATTTACACATGTAGTTAGAGAATACTGGGTAAGCATACCTATTTTGGGCACCAGCATTTATGCCAAGTTTCAACAGGTGTAAAACTGGTGCCCAAAACTAGGTATGGGAATTGGCACTATGCGCTATTCTATAAAGGGCATGCCAATTTTTTGCAGTGCCCATTTTTGAGAACTAGTTGTAGAATTTCCCCTTTATTTATTTGATCACAGATTCTCAACATCTCAACAGGAACGTTTCATTAATATCCAAAAATCATTATTTAAAAAGATTAACTACTGTCTTTGTAAGGCTGATAAATTATATCATTAAAAGAAGCCACAAGAGGCAAAATTCCCATACCAGCATCTCTGCACACTTTTTTGCC
This sequence comes from Microcaecilia unicolor, assembly GCF_901765095.1. Taxonomy (NCBI): domain Eukaryota; kingdom Metazoa; phylum Chordata; class Amphibia; order Gymnophiona; family Siphonopidae; genus Microcaecilia; species Microcaecilia unicolor. The sequence continues at coordinate 259,556,879 of NC_044036.1, forward strand.
TGCTTCAGGGATTTACACTCCACCTCCAGACTTGATAAGATCTCACAAAAGGAGGCAAACACTCCCTTTTTCATTTCTGGCTTCTGTCACCCTATGATTGGAATCCCTGGATAGACTTCCAGCTTGCCCACCCAAATGGCATTATAGCTTGTACTCCTTCATTCAATGACTTAGGAAACCAATGTATAGAGAAACATCTTTCAAATTTTAGAATTTTCAATACTTATTTTCAAAGTTTACAGCTTAAATTAAGGTGGCCTGCTCAGTCGTATTAGCACATGTTGTACAGGCTTTATTCTTCTACATCTATAGACTTGTAATGCTCCTAATCTTAGATTTATTGGACCTACAAGTCCACAGATGCAATGCAGTAAAACCATGCCCACCTTAGGCTGTCTTTTATAGCAAGTATCTGTGTGTTTAAAATGAAAATGAAGAACTTGATGCAAACCAATGAAAGTACTTTTCATTGACATTTGCTTGGAGAACTACCTCTAAATTCCAATGGAATATTATTTAATCATCTAATTGTACAATAAAAAATAACTATTATAATCCATTTTTCAAGGGAAAGCTAACAGAAACAGCCAGTTCTATTGGCCAGCATAATTCAACTTGTTCTACTGGTCCTCACATTACCATTCTGAAGTGAAAAACTGATTCTAATTGGCTCACTCAAAGGGTTTCATCAAACAAGCCATCCTATTGGCCTACCTTTTCTTCCAGCATTAGACTAATCCAGCTTCAGAATGTGGAAAGCTGCTGCTCTTTCATAAGGCAAATCTATAGAAAACACATCTGGTGCGAACTTTCCAAATGTTTAACTGTGGTAAAAATGGCCTTAGTGCACTGGAAAAATCTGGGTAAGGGTGTCAGAGCTGCTAAGAGGGGAGACAGGGGTGGGAAAAATTCCCCAGGGCCTAGTCTCCAAGGGGGCCCGGTGCTAGCATGGTTTTCCTGCTCCTGTGTGCCACACAGCAGAGTTATCTCACTATCCCATTAACTCTGCTCTGCCAGCAACAGGTCCTTCTTCCTGCTGTGTCCCACCTCCTGTGTGAAGTACTTCCTGTTTGGACACAGCAGAAAGAAGGACCTGTGCAGTGCAGCAAAGCAAGAGATGAGTCAAGTAAGCAGGCCTGGGGGAGGGGGCGTGCATGGGCACGGAGGGGAGGGCAGGGGGTGTTTGCCTCCAGGTCTGGCTTTGTCTCTCGGCAGCCCTGAAAGGTGTGCTAAGGCCACTTTTTGTTACAGTGTAGTAAAAGGACCCCAAAATTTTGTATGCATCTGTAACAGATGAGATGCCTTCCTGGTGGCCATCACAATTTGGGAATCCAGGGATAATGATGAGTCCTTGCATTTTAATTTTTCAAGGCAAGGGAATTCATCCACAAAATTGTAACCCCCTCAATATTCAGCCCAGGCAGTCAGCTTTTTTAAAGTGCTGTGATATAGACCATGATATTCAATGTGGGTCTCTCTCTAGGTACCAACACCAAATATTCAGGCATTTGGTGGCTCCTAAAAGTTAACTGTGTGTCACTGATATTCAATGTAGTACCGGGATAACTAACTGAGTATATTCAGGATAGCAATTTATGTGGTTGCAGATGCCCACCTAGTTTTCCAGCCACAGCCATTGAATATCAAAAACCGTCCAGTCTGTTGCGACTCCTCAGCACTGACTGGATAGTGCTGCAGTAATCTCGATTGTCACATTTTCAAAGCTGGAACTGGGTTTTTGAGCCCTTGGGCCATTGCCGAGGAGCAGCAGTGGCAGGCAAAACCACCCCACGCTAGAGACAGGGCCGATCTCTGACAGACAGTTAGGCTTCACCTGCACCTGGCCACTTTCCACCAAGAGTTGAGCTCAAGGCTTCAGGTGGCCGGCAGGACTTACTGGACAGGGCAGGACTGGCTAACAGCTAGGCAGCACAGGGACAGCAAGGCAGGGAAAGGATAGGCCAAAGGACAGGACTGAAAGCTGCGAGCAGCCACTGAAACAGAGAACAAACACAGTTAGACAGGAGACTGGACTGAAAGCTGCAAGCAGCCACTGAAGCAGGGAACAAACACAGATAAACCCAGAACTAGACAAAGACATACAAACAAGACACAAGACTGGGAAACAAGCAATACAGTAAACAAGCAATACCCTAAACTAAACAGAGGAACAGGCAAGACTTCAGGCAAGAACTAGAGCAAGGAAACAACTCAGGCTGAAGTGCAAAAGCACCAACATACCAGAGCCTTAGACGCAATGCAAAGGCAAAGCAGCAAGGTTTCAGAATGGCTAATAAGCCCAGCAGCACCTGGAGCTCAGCTGCAACCATCACCAGGAAACTATGGGTGCTGTGTAGGTTCAATCCAAGCAAGCAAGTCTGGCAGCCCGGAAGATCTGGACCGGACTGGGCTGAAATCTGGAACGGGTGACGGTCCACAGCAGCCACCAGTTCTGGCCACCAGAGGACGAGGTAAGCACAGACGTAACATCCATGGATTTTCAGCAGAACTATCTGGGTATGTGTTGCTGAAAATCCAGGGATCACCAAGACAACCAGATTTAACTACAGAAGAACCTTTCCTGCTCAGTTAAATTGGTTTCAAAATTGGGAGGCTGATATTCAGACCATGGAAGTTAGTTGGGCAAACTCCCACGGTTGGTGCTAAAACCAGATATTCAATGCTGGTGACTGTCATTGAATATCCGATTTGGTTTTGGCTGGTTTGACTTTGACCGGCCAAGACGATATTCAGCATGACCAATCAAAGTCAAACTAGCCAAAGATAGGGCTGCCTTACACGTGGCCAAATATGTTCGCTAAAGCTAAGTGGCAATGTGCCAAAAATCGGCAGATAGCCGGTTATATTGGCCTATATAACTGGCTATCCACTGTCTGCTAACCGGCAATATATAGTGGGACATAGTGCTGAAACTGGCCAGTTAAATTCCTTTGAATATTCGGGGGGATGTTGTTACTTACGTAATATTCTCTACACATGGGGCTTTGTACATGTTACTATTAAGTTTCAATTAGATACTTATTATCCAATTATTTATTAGGCAATCATTGACCTTCTAGACTTTTCCTGCTGTATCAAGCCTTAAGGAAAAATACAGCTGGTTATCACTGATGAATGAATGAATGATATTCCTATCTTTGATCTATTGATGCTCAACCTACTTAACACCATCTCCAATAAGTACATAAGTACATAAGTAGTGCCATACTGGGAAAGACCAAAGGTCCATCTAGCCCAGCATCCTGTCACCGACAGTGGCCAATCCAGGTCAAGGGCACCTGGCACGCTCCCCAAACGTAAAAACATTCCAGACAAGTTATACCTAAAAATGCGGAATTTTTCCAAGTCCATTTAATAGCGGTCTATGGACTTGTCCTTTAGGAATCTATCTAACCCCTTTTTAAACTCCGTCAAGCTAACCGCCCGTACCACGTTCTCCGGCAACGAATTCCAGAGTCTAATTACACGTTGGGTGAAGAAAAATTTTCTCCGATTCGTTTTAAATTTACCACACTGTAGCTTCAACTCATGCCCTCTAGTCCTAGTATTTTTGGATAGCGTGAACAGTCGCTTCACATCCACCCGATCCATTCCACTCATTATTTTATACACTTCTATCATATCTCCCCTCAGCCGTCTCTTCTCCAAGCTGAAAAGCCCTAGCCTTCTCAGCCTCTCTTCATAGGAAAGTCGTCCCATCCCCACTATCATTTTCGTCGCCCTTCGCTGTACCTTTTCCAATTCTACTATATCTTTTTTGAGATACGGAGACCAGTACTGAACACAATACTCCAGGTGCGGTCGCACCGTGGAGCGATACAACGGCATTATAACATCCGCACACCTGGACTCCATACCCTTCCTAATAACACCCAACATTCTATTTGCTTTCCTAGCCGCAGCAGCACACTGAGCAGAAGGTTTCAGCGTATCATCGACGACGACACCCAGATCTCTTTCTTGATCCGTAACTCCTAACGCGGAACCTTGCAAGACGTAGCTATAATTCGGGTTCCTCTTACCCACATGCATCACTTTGCACTTGTCAACATTGAACTTCATCTGCCACTTGCACGCCCATTCTCCCAGTCTCGCAAGGTCCTCCTGTAATCGTTCACATTCCTCCTGCGACTTGACGACCCTGAATAATTTTGTGTCATCGACGAATTTAATTACCTCACTAGTTATTCCCATCTCTAGGTCATTTATAAATACATTAAAAAGCAACGGACCCAGCACAGACCCCTGCGGGACCCCACTAACTACCCTCCTCCACTGAGAATACTGGCCACGCAATCCTACTCTCTGCTTCCTATCTTTCAACCAGTTCTTAATCCATAATAATACCCTACCTCCGATTCCATGACTCTGCAATTTCTTCAGGAGTCTTTCGTGCGGCACTTTGTCAAATGCCTTCTGAAAATCCAGATATACAATATCAACCGGCTCCCCATTGTCCACATGTTTGCTTACCCCCTCAAAAAAATGCATTAGATTGGTGAGGCAAGACTTCCCTTCACTAAATCCGTGCTGACTTTGTCTCATCAGTCCATGTTTTTGTATATGCTCTGCAATTTTATTCTTAATAATAGCCTCCACCATCTTGCCCGGCACCGACGTCAGACTCACCGGTCTATAATTTCCCGGATCTCCTCTGGAACCCTTCTTAAAAATCGGAGTAACATTGGCTACCCTCCAGTCTTCCGGTACTACACTCGATTTTAGGGACAGATTGCATATTTCTAACAGTAGCTCCGCAAGTTCATTTTTTAGTTCTATTAATACTCTGGGATGAATACCATCAGGTCCCGGTGATTTACTACTCTTCAGCTTGCTGAACTGACCCATTACATCCTCCAAGGTTACAGAGAATTTGTTTAGTTTCTCCGACTCCCCCGCTTCAAATATTCTTTCCGGCACCGGTGTCCCCCCCAAATCCTCCTCGGTGAAGACCGAAGCAAAGAATTCATTTAATTTCTCCGCTACGGCTTTGTCCTCCTTGATCGCCCCTTTAACACCATTTTCGTCCAGCGGCCCAACCGACTCTTTGGCCGGTTTCCTGCTTTTAATGTATCTAAAAAAATTTTTACTATGTATTTTTGCTTCCAACGCTAATTTCTTCTCAAAGTCCTTTTTTGCCCTCCTTATCTCCGCTTTGCATTTGGCTTGGCATTCCTTATGATCTATCCTGTTACTTTCAGTTGGTTCTCTTCTCCACTTTCTGAAGGATTGTTTTTTGGCTCTAATGATTTCCTTTATCTTACTGTTTAGCCACGCCGGCTGACGTTTAGTCTTTTTTCCCTTTTTTCTAATACGTGGAATATATTTGTCCTGAACCTCCAGGTACTATCACCCCCTCCATCTGTCGCATCATTAACCTTTCTCTCTCCACTGCAACTGTCCCTGACACCTTCAAGCACACAGTAGTCACACCTCTCCTAAAAAAACCATCACTTGACCCTACCTGCCCCTCCAACTACCGCCCCATCTCTCTCCTCCCCTTCCTCTCCAAAATACTTGAACGCGCCGTTCACAGTCGCTGCCTTGATTTTCTCTCCTCTCATGCTATCCTAGATCCACTTCAATCCGGCTTTCGCCCTCTACACTCGACAGAAACAGCACTCTCTAAAGTCTGCAACGACCTGCTCCTCGCCAAATCCAGAGGCCACTATTCCATCCTCATCCTGCTCAATCTATCCACTGCGTTTGACACTGTCAATCATGATTTACTTCTTACCACATTGTCCTCTTTTGGGTTCCAAGGCTCTGTCCTCTCCTGGTTCTCCTCTTATCTCTCCCACCGCACCTTCAGGGTCCACTCCCATGGATCTTCCTCCACTCCCATCCCACTATCTGTTGGAGTTCCCCAGGGATCTGTCCTTGGACCCCTTCTCTTCTCAATCTACACCTCCTCCCTAGGCTCACTGATCTCATCTCATGGTTTTCAATATCATCTTTATGCTGATGACACCTAGCTATATCACCCAACACCAGACATCACCGCGGAGACCCAGGCCAAGGTATCGGCCTGCTTATCCGACATTGCTGCCTGGATGTCCAACCACCACCTGAAGCTGAACATGTCCAAAACTGAGCTCCTCGTCTTTCCACCTAAACCCACCTCTCCTCTTCCTCCACTCTCCATCTCAGTTGATAACACCCTCATCCTCCCCGTCCCATCTGCCCGCAACCTCGGAGTCATCTTCAACTCCTCCCTCTCCTTCTCTGCGCATATCCAACAGACTGCCAAGACCTGTCGCTTCTTCCTCCTCAACAGCAGCAAAATTTGCCCTTTCCTATCTGAGCACACCACACGAACTCTCGTCCACGCTCGCATTACCTCTCGCCTTGACTACTACAACCTACTCCTCACCAGTCTCCCACTTAGCCATCTATCCCCCCTTCAATCCATTCAGAACGCTGCCGCACGTCTTATATTCCGCCAGAACCGATATACTCACACCACCCCTCTCCTCAAATCACTTCACTGGCTTCCGATCAGATACCGCATACAATTCAAACTTCTCCTCCTTACCTACAAATGCACCCGGTCTGCGGCTCCTCACTACCTCTCTACCCTCATCTCCCCCTATGTCCCCGCCCGTAACCTCCGCTCACAGGACAAATCCCTCCTTTCAGTTCCCTTCTCCACCACTGCCAACTCGAGGCTCCGCTCATTCTGCCTTGCCTCACCCTTTGCCTGGAACAATCTTCCTCAACCCCTACGCCAAGCTCCCTCCCTACCCATTTTCAAATCTCTGCTTAAAACTCACCTCTTCAATGCTGCGTTCGGCACCTAACCTTTCATGAAATATAGTATTCCCTATCAGACGGACTCCACACTTGTCTTTAGATTGTACACCTGTCTTTTAGATTGTAAGCTCCTTGAGCAGGGACTGTCCTTCCATGTTAAATTGTACAGCGCTGCATAACCCTAGTAGCGCTTTAGAAATGTTAAGTAGAAGTAGTAGTAGTCATCGCTTAGTGCTCCCTTCTCCAGCCCAAGTACTATGAGTGCACTAAACACTCTGCCTTTTCTCTTTTTAGCACCTAGCCTCTGGAACAGACTTCCCCCTCATATCTGTGGAGAACTATCTTTTGATAAGTTTAAAGTTTAGAGTGGTGGATTTTGGTCCTGGGGAACTGGGTTCGATTCCCACTGCAGGCACAGGCAGCTCCTTGTGACTCTGGGCAAGTCACTTAACCCTCCGTTGCCCCAGGTACAAATAAGTACCTAAGCTGCATTGAGCCTGCCATGAGTGGGAAAGCGCGGGGTACAAATAAAAAAAAAAACACCTAATCTGTTGAATCAGTATTTGGGTGCTTGCTGCCCAACTCCGATGGGCTTTTGCTGCCTAAAGCAGACATTAGCCGTGTCATTATTTTGAGGTCTTTCCTTCTTTTTTGTGATTAATAGTTTTCTTTCATATCATTATTGATTGATGTTCTTTTCTGACTTGACATTTATTTTTAGATTGTAAATCACCTTGACCGATTTGTATCGTAAAGGATAAACCCTGTGCGAGTGGCCTAGTGGTTAGGGTGGTGGAGTTTGGTCCTGAGGAACTGAGTTCAATTCCCACTTCAGGCACAGGCAGCTCCTTGTGACTCTAGGCAAGTCACTTAACCCTCCATTGCCCCAGGTAGAAATAAGTACCTGTATACAATATGTAAGCCGCATTGAGCCTGGTGTAAATACTGTTTATTTTGAAGAAATTTGCATAATTCTGTCTGGTAGAGATGTTTTTTTTACCATAATCTAGATTCCGTACAAACTGTTCATCACCGGCTGATCTAATTTGACAAGAGATAGAGTCTGCCAATGGTCAGCTCGTAGAATGGACTGACCTCCACTTTTAGCACTTGAGTTTAAATCTAATGGTCCAAGTATAAGTGGTTTTATTTAGGCTGTCCAAACATGAGTACATAGACCTAGCTGACTAGTGCTGAAAATTAGCACTACCAAAGTCCTCTCAACTCTCCTTTTCTCTGTAGCAATTCTAACACCCACCTATCCAATATTCAATAATGATATTTGCCCTGACAGCCACCCTTTCCCCTTCTTACACACCAATTTTAAGAATAATTTGAGGCCCAATCTTCTCTACTCTCTTAAAAAAAAATAACTTGAGGATCCATCCCCCTATCCAAACTTCTCCTATCCTTCTGAGCTTTATAGTACTCAACAGCAAGTTGAGAATCAGAGAGGTTAGAGTTCAAATCCTGTTTCCACCACTGTGACCTCAAACACAAGGAACATCAGTGGAATATCTGAATATGAATGCCTGATTTAAAACAAAAAAAAGTAAGAAGGCAAAAGGAACTTGCTACTTAGTAACAGCTGCTAGTATTGGATGTCTACAGGGAGAAGAACTTTGTAGACATTTGTTAATCCTTTAGAGAGATTTCCCCATGGCAGAGAAAGCTTAGCTGTAGAAAAATAGGATTAACTGGTGAAATTTACAGGCTGTCTTGTTATTTGGAGAAATTAATACCATAGTATGGGTTATTCAGATTTTTATAGTTTGAGCAGGTTTTTCTGAGGAAGTGAAATAACCAGCATTAAGGACTAGATCACAACACTGCTACTGCATCTATATACTCATCTTTCTCAGACCATTTTTGTGTCCTTTTGCTCCTAATGACCATTCCCTTCTCTTTTCATGCCTCACTCATCATCCTTCTCGTGTTATCTCTGATCTTTGTAATCTGCACACCAGGCTGCTCATCACACATTATCTATCTCATTATCCATTTCACGCCATTACCCTCCACTCATCCTCTAGGTTTCCTTATCCTTTTTCATTACACTTTCTTTATTATATATCCTTTATTACATCCTGTGTCCGCATTTGTTTGCCAGCAACCTTTTCCTCCCAATTATTTTCCTACATCTTTTTCTGCTCAAATCCTTCCCACATCCCATTTTCTACTCTCTGTCATCCTCACATTATCTCTGCTGTCAATCTCCATTTTCACACCTTTAGTTATTTATTTTTCATCACCACATTTCAACTCAGATCTTTCCTCTATTTCCCTCTGCCCATTCCTCTTTGCTCCATCGCACTTTCCTTCACATATTTACTCTCATTCTGATATTTCCTTCCTTCCCATGTTTCTTCTCTGTTTTTCTGAAGGTCCCCCGTTTGCTTAATATTTCATTCTTCATGGGTTTCTGTTGCTGACTTCACACTAGTTGTAACACTTTGCAATATTTCAGACTATGTTCCTGAGAATCTCATAATTTGGATTTGCAACTCTTTGACTCCACCTTACAAACTCACTTCTTTAGAAGAACCTATTTCCTTGTTTGTTGTGTTCTAGGGAAGGATACTAGGACTAGAGGGCATGAGTTGAAGCTACAGTGTGGTAAATTTAAAACGAATCGGAGAAAATTTTTCTTCACCCAACGTGTAATTAGACTCTGGAATTCATTGCCGGAGAACGTGGTACGGGCGGTTAGCTTGACGGAGTTTAAAAAGGGGTTAGATAGATTCCTAAAGGACAAGTCCATAGACCGCTATTAAATGGACTGGAAAAATTCCTCATTTTTAGGTATAACTTGTCTGGAATGTTTTTACGTTTGGGGAGCGTGCCAGGTGCCCTTGACCTGGATTGGCCACTGTCGGTGACAGGATGCTGGGCTAGATGGACCTTTGGTCTTTCCCAGTATGGCACTACTTATGTACTTATGTACTTATTTTGCAAAGCCTTATTTGCTGGTAAAATATGTTTTTAACTTTATAAACTGTCCCTGAAAATGCTGTTCCCCCCCATATGTTCTATAGCACATGCACTTTCTGCTGCTTTGTGAAGAGGAGTTCCAGGGGTCATATTAAGGTCAATGGAATTAAAATAACACAGGTAGACTGTAATTTCACATGTTCAAAGTGGAGGAACTGCCTAATGGTGACAGTCATAGGAGCCGACTCTGTGGATGCTGTGGGTGCTTGAGCACCCCCAATATTGAGAGAATTCCTTATATGTGTCCAGGGAGGGGTTATTTCCATTGGGTTTAGCACCCCCAATAATTTTGAAAAGTTGGCTCCTATGGTGACAGTAGTCAACTGAAAACCAGAGAATCCAGGTTCAAATACCACTATATTTCCTTGAGAGCCTGGGCAAATCACTTAACCCTCCATTGCTTCAAGTACAAACTTACCCCCCCCCCCCTTTTTTTTTTTTTTACAAAGCCAGCAGCCACTAGTGCAGCTTTGGGGACAGGAAAATAACTAGGGGTCGATATTCAACCCATGATGGTTAACGTTTTTTAAAACACTGACTTCCATGGCCATGTTCAACCATCAGCATGGAATATCTGGGACTATTTTGGCACATGCTATCTGCCAGAGCTTATGCAGGCCCTGGCTAAATATTGACCGGGACCTGCATAAGTATAGGATCCCCCCTTCCAACGTCTGCTCCCCTCCTACCCCTGGAATCAACAAAAGATCCTCCCTCTGTATCCCCATTCCTCCCACCCCATCCCATGGAAATGCAAGCCCTTCCCCTCCCAATATCATAGGACTTATCTGCCCATTTGCCTAGTGATCCAGTGGGAAAAATGAGCAAGAGTGATGCCCACTTGCTCCTGCCCTTTGTGGCAGCCTCGCAATATGGCTGCTGCAACATCTAGCTGCAGCCTTAGTCCCCTTCTTCCATTTAGGGCTGCCAGCTCATTCAAAACAGGCCTTTCTTAGGCTTGACTGCTATGAGTATATTATTGCAACAATTCAAAGTAATTGTCCTTGGCCAGGTTCCATACGTTACCATTGAACAATGGTGGTGACATCCCCAATTCCTGCTCAGCTCAGGAGGCAGGAGACCTGATATGAATCAATTCAGATGTCCCATATGGCAAAATGCAGTATGATCACTGAGCCACTGGATCTTAAGAAGGACTGTCATTTCCCCATAGGTTGTCATGGTTAGAGTATCATTTTTGAGTAATAGCAAGGAAGATTGCAACTTTGATTTAGCAGTGATACCTCAGCTACCATCAGAGAGAGAACTGGGGGCTGAGAAAATATAATCCGCACATGTTAAAAAAAAAAAAGAAAACTAGAAAAAATGAAAGAGAAAGGGGAATGTCTGAAGCTTGGAAGCGGTGTGTGGAAGGAGTGAGAGGAGGGCTTTGATAGAGATAGAGGAAAGGACAAGAGGAAAGAAAGAAGCAGAGAAGTTTTTTTTTTTTTCAAAATATCCAAGTACAATAAATTAGATGCAACAATGCTATTTAATGAAAAAAACATAGGGATCTGAGAGCTGCTGTACCATTATATTTGTAGTTTAAAGTTGCCACAAAGGATCCTGTTACCCTTCAAGGCCTTTGTTACACGGGGGTTTATTTTAGAAGAACTATTAATGTTTAAGACTTTCATAAACTGTCACTGAGACATCCATATTTGCATGAACATTTAAATCCTGATTTTACAGTATATGAACATCTAAAATTGAAGAACATGCATCTGGCAAGGGGGCATGATCTAGGCATGTTTTGGGTGGCACTTGAGCAGGCTTAAAAAAATAGTCATTTATTCACCATTGAAGAAGGGGAAGGATTATCCATGTCCAAAGAGAAAGAAGTTGATAGACCAGCTATCCAAGGAGTCCAGGGAGGCCCTTTTTGGAAGGATCAATAATTGTTCACAATTACACCAGGGTATATACAAAGCCTGTGTAGTATATGCCAAAAGAATACTCAGCTTCTACCTTGCATGTACTGCACAGGGCACTTACTGCACCCACTCCACCCAGAGCCCCCAGAAAGCTGAAAACTGTGGTGGTGTGACCACAAACTAATATCTCCCTCCCAAACCCTAATGAAGTTTCAGAACCTCCTCCCACTCCCACCCCTACCAAGAGTTCCTGAGTCCCTACCTGACCCTCCAATCAAGAGTTTCTGACGCTCCTTATGACCCCCCACCAAAAATTCATATCCCCCTCTTACCTCCCATCCCACCATTAAGTTCCAATTCCCCTTACACAAAATCCTGCTATGGATACAACAGACATGGCTTCCCAGGGGCCCTCCCCTCCCCCACCCTCGGGACTTACTTGAAGTGTACAGAGCCCATATCAGTATTCCTGGGTGGCAGTGGTCCACCTTAATTGCTGCCCAGGATAGCATCAGGAACCAAGATGGTGACTTTGCCAGTCAGGAACTCAGTGAGGGGTCAGGAGAGGGTTCAAGAACTTTTGGTGGGGAGGGGATTGGGAGTCAGAAAATCTTGGTAGGAAGAAACTTTAGACCTGCTTGGGAGGGGGGGGGGGTGCGTTGATTCAAATCTCTTATTAACCACTATGTTATCCAAGACTGTCAATGAGGTTGTCTCTTCCTGTAATACTATTCTCTATTCTGCTCTGGATACTCTCATTCCTCCCATTCCCCGTTCTGTAAGGCGTACCCTCTTGAATCCATTACCTACATTCCATGTACCTGATCTGCTGAATGCCATTGGCTGAAATCTCATTCCCATGCTGACTTTATACATTCCAAATTCATGTAGAAAATGATGAAGAAAAAGCAAATTTGCTAAACAGATACTTTTGTTCTGTTTCTAGTGTCCTGTTCCTGGCCAGATCCAAAGGTCTTTATTCTACCTTCATCCTTCTTTGATCTATCTGCTGCTTTTGACACTGTTGATCACTGCCTACTCCTTGATACACTGTCCTTACTTGAATATTCTTTCCTGGTTTTCTTCTTATCTCTCCCATCTCACCTTTAGTGAATACTCCGGCGGATCCTCCTCTTCTATCCCACTATCAGTTGGTGTACCTCAGGGCTCTGTCTTGGGACCTCTTCTTTTTTCCATCTATACTTCTTCCCTTGGTGCTCTGATCTCAACCCATGGTTTTCAGTATCACCTTTATGCTGATGACTCTCAGATCTACCTCTCCACACCAAAACTTTCAGCAGGAATCCAGGCCCAAGTATCAGTCTGCCTGTCTGACATTGTTGCCTTGATGTCTCACCACCATCTGAAAATAAACATGACCAAGATTGAGCTTCTTATCTTCCCCCCTAAACCCACCTCTCCTCTTCTCTCATTTTCTATCTTGGTGGATTACACTCTCATCTTCCCTCTCTCATCAGCTTGTAACCTTGGGATTATTTTTGACTCCTCTCTTTTTCTCTGCACATATCCAACAGACTGCTAAAATATGTCATTTCTTTTTCTATAATATCACCAAAATTTGTTCTTTTCTTTCTGAGCATACTATCAAAACCCTTATCCACACTTTTATCACCTCTCCCTTAGACTATTGCAACTTGCTTTTCACAGGTCTCTCAAGACATCTCTCTTCCCTTCAATCTGTTCAAATTTCTGCTGCACATCTTGTATTCTGCCAATGTCACTATGCTCATATTAGCCCTCTCCTCAAGTCACTTCATTGGCTCCCTATCCATTTCTACATACAGTTCAAACTCCTCTTTTTGACTTACAAGTGCATTCACTCTGCATTTCCTCAGTACCTCTCCACTCTTTTCTCGCCATACATTCCTCCCCAGGAAGTCTGTTCATTGGGTAAATCTTTCTTATCTGTACCCTTCTCCTGCACTGCCAACTCCAGACTCCTTTCCTTTTATCTTACTGTGGGATAGACTTGCTGAACCAGTACTTCAAGCTCCATCTCTGGCCATCTTCAAATCTAGGCTAAAAGCCCACCTTTTTGATGCTGATTTTAACTTCTAACCCCTATTCACTTGTTCAGTACCCCATGTCTGTTTTATCATTCTCACCTTAGTAATTCCCTTATCCCTTATATGTCCTGTTTGTCTGTCCTGATTAGATTGTGAGCTTTTTCTAGCAGGGACTGTCTCTTCATGTTCAAGTGTACAGTGCTGTGTATATCCAGTAGCACTATAGAAATGATAAGTAGTAGTACTAGTAGTAGTAGTTGTAGTAGTAGTAATAGGGTGTCAGGATGAGGATCAGAAACTCTTGGTGGTGGGGTCAGAGAACAATATAAACATCTATGTTGCTATTTCATATGTTGACAAATGGACATTTATGTGTTTGCTTTCTCAGTCCATTCCCGCTACATGTAACAGACACAGAAATGTTCATTTAGAAAAGCCTCTATGTCAGCAGATCCTGTTCTAAAATACTAGCAGAACTTCAGACATCCCAACCTGGATGCCTAATTTCCTATTTAAATATCCTTTCTAAACTGTCACTGAAAGTCTATGTGTGAGGCTTATGCTTGATGTACTATGATCTTACAAGGACAAAATAAGGCAGATGAAGTATCTGTGGTCCAAATTGTGGACTAGGGAAGTCATTACTGGGAGTCCTAAAAAAGTAACATTTCACCAACTCTTCAGTTTACAGTCTTACTACTGTTGGACTGTAACTAGGTAATGGAGGAACATACAGTTATAATGTGAAAAAGTATAAATAAAACTGCTTCTGAGTAATAATCTCACACTAGAGAACAAAATGAAAGACTGAAAATAAACAAAAATAAACTTCACATGATAAGGTTCACAAGATTAACGTTGAGCTCTTGACCAAGTCACCTCCACCTCTCCTTCCCTCAGTCCATTCTCTCAACCCTCCTTCAACCTCTGCCTTCTTTTGTTCCTTTTCTGAAATCACTGAAGTTGCTAAGATAGGAGTTGATTTATTTAAGTGTCACCAACATTTAGTTTTCCCAAACTTCACCCAAAGAATTGAGCCTGCAAAGAGGTGGGATAATGTGGGATACAAATGCAACAAAATAAATAAATACACACCTCTGATCTATTACCTATTCATATAAGGGTTTCTGTGTGTATATGTTGGGGGGGGGGGGGGGGATATGGTTGGTATTCAAATAGAAGACAGTTTGTTGTTACAAGGAGCCCAAAACCTTGTCAGAGTACGAGACTGTATCTGTTGCTTGCAGACATGTTTCAACTGGAAACTAGATTGTGAAATTATAGAAACATAGAAAAATGTAGGAAGATAAAGACCATATAGCTTATCCAGTCTGTTTATCCATGCCATCTATCACTCCCTAAGAGATCCTATGTAATTTTACCAAGCTTTCTTGAATTCAGATGCAGTTTTCATCTCCACCACCTCCACTGGGAGGCCGTTCCACAAATTCACCACTCTCTGTATGAAGAAGTATTTCCTTAGGTTACTTCTGAGTCTATTTTCTTTCACATTCGTTCTATGCCCTCTCATTCAAGAGCTTCCTATCAATTGAAAGAGACTTGCCTTCTGTGTATTTATGCCATGTAGGTATTTAAATGTCTCTATCATATCTCCCCTCTCCTACCTTTCTTCCAAAGTATACATATTGAGATAATTAAATCTGTCATACGCTTTATGATGAAGATCAATAACCATTTAGTAGCCTCTCCATCCTGTTCATATCTTTTTGAAAGTATAGGCTCCAGAATTGTACACAATATTCTAAATGAAGTCTCATTAGGGACTTTCACAGGGGCATTTTCACCTCTTTTTTCCTACTGGCCATTCCTCTCTCTACGTACCCAATCATTCTTCTAGCCTTCACTGTCACATTTTCTACCTGTTTAGCCACCTTAAGATCATCATATATGATCATACCCAAGTCCCACTCCTCTTTCATGTACAAAAGTTCTTCAACCCCTAAACTATACTGTTCCCTTGGGTTTTTGGAGACCAAATGCATGACCTTAAGATCATCATATATGATCATACCCAAGTCCCACTCCTCTTTCATGTACAAAAGTTCTTCAACCCCTAAACTATACTGTTCCCTCGGGTTTTTGGAGACCAAATGCATGACCCTGCAATTTTTAGCATTCTTAGCTGCCAAATTCCAGACCATTCCTCAAGCTTCGCTAGGTCCTCCCTCATGTTATCCACACAACAAAGGTGTTTATCCTATTGCAGTTTGGTATCAACCACAAAGAGGCAAACCTTACCAGACAGCCCTTCAACAAGAGGGCAGAAATCCAATGTACATGCTCACATGTATGGATATGCCAAGTATAACTTTCTAAGTATAATACTCATAGGATTGGAGTGGATCTTACATGCACATGCTGAGAGCCTCTCCTTCCAAGCACTGAAATATTGGCTCTTGGGAGCTAAGGAAATGAAGAAGAGTAACTTGTGGGGTTCCTCAGGCCACCAAAACATTATCAGATAATAATGGCTTTCTTTTAGTAGTCATTTTCAAACTAGACTGGATTTCAACTAGAAGTATGGAGGTGAAAGACTTTCTAACCCTGTGCTAATTCCATGGGTCATCTAATTCCTGCCCCATGAATTCTGGTCTTGATTTGGCAAGACTGTGTGTGGTCTTGAAAGATTGTAACCAACCTTCCTCTCTGTCTTCTTTTCATTCTAGGATTCTAGGTCATAAGTAGTATAACCCACATATAAATTGGGTTTGATAGAGCATTAGTGAAGCTGACATTTTGATCTGTGTGATTTTCCTCTTGGTACTTGATGATGTCATGTTTGTGTGATAAAGTAGGCTGTCATCGATACACATCAATGGCAACTAAGACTCTGAAGAACAGGAAGGAGCTTTTTGGGAAGGGAGATATCAGTGGGTGTTTCCTTGGCTCAGGGAGGTAGTTGTATAATGTCTTTCAGAGTGAGAAGATTACAGAGAGTTGAAGAGAGTTGTAGGATTTTAAGAGTTAGTTCTGTGAATAGATCACAGATGAGGGACAGAGGTGTAAGAGGTTTTGAGGTAGTTGTCAGAAGCTGTCAGAGTAGACAGAACTTAGTGATGAGGGAAAGATGTGAGAAATTTGAGAGAATTGTATTCACTGAGAATTTTATAGTAGTTCCTGAGGGAAAGGGAAGGGATTCCACCCTTTCATACCCTTTTTCCTTGGGTGGAGACACCAAGGTGTCAGATATATATAAATATATATAAAGGGTGAAGAAAAACAGAGCAGACCCAGGGGACATCTGTCAGGTGAGGCCCTCCTACCCTCAGATTGGACATTACATTAGTCAATCAATGACTGTGGGGAGGGGCAAGGGGTTCAATTCATTTATGTGAGAAGACCCCTAATTCAAGCAAGAGGTACCTCTTCATGAGCAGGGACGGACTTACCATTCAGGCAACTGGGCAGTGCCTGAGGGCCCAGAGGCTCTGCCCTGTTGCCCAATGCTGCATATTACAGCCCCCACGGGGCTCTGGTGGTCTAGTGGCCATTGCCTCTATTCTCCCTGGTTGCACTGCTGTGTTTACAAAATGGCTGCCGAGACTCCCGTGGTAGTCTTGTGAGAGGCGAGACTACTGTATGAAGTCTCGGCAGCCATTTTGTAAACACGGCACTGTGCCGGGCAAGAGTAGAGGCAGTGGATGGGCAGGAAAGAGGGGATTTATTTATTGTTCCCGAAGAAGCCACAGCCACTAGACCACCAGGGCCCTTCAAGGTGGGGGGGGGGGGGGACAGTGGCAACATGGTGGGAAGGAGGCAGCACAGCGGGGGGCACTGGTGGTGGTGGCAGCATCATGGTGGGAAGGGGCAACAGTAGCATGGGGGGGGGGAACCAGAGTAGTCTCAGTTCCAAGGGGCCCAGAGTACTCTCAGTCCGCCCCTGTCCATGAGTGTGTGATGTCACGAAGGAAGGCCTGAGAACAAAAAATTAGACCTTCCTATTCTTTAGTTACTTAAAAGGTAAATGAGACCGCTGTTTATTCTTGGCATTCAAAATGGATGAATTCAGTAGCAAAACTACAGACACTCTCTTATTGCATCAGTGAGTTATTTGCAGTCTATCAGTGTGAGGAGCTCTCTTCCAAGAAAAAGGCTTGGGCTTTGAAAACTTGTTACAGTACATTGCAAACACATTGGAAATAGGACGTGTATTGCATTGCCAGAACACTGATGGCCACTGAAACAAATGCAATTTTTTTTCGTCTGTACAGTACAGCAAAGCTGTTCTGTGCAGCACCAGGTCTCCATTAAAGGAATAGCCCAGTAACAAGGAGCTATTTTCTTCCACTAAGCCTGAATTGAACAGGTTTCTGCCGCACTAGATATTTGAGAAGATTGAAGTAAAAGGTTGGTGGCTGGAGGAATTGTTTAATGAGAAAGATGTTTTTCTTTCTTCTTTTTCTCTTCTTCAGCAAATCTATCTGTGGCTTCATTTTTGCTAAAATCGCTTGTTACGCTTGTCTAATTTTCCACCTAATTTTCTCTCTCCCCTCTTTCCTTTCCATCCCATTACACACTTCTTCCAGAGCATGCTCTGTTTTTTTTCCCCTGTGGCCTGGAGACAAAGCCCGCAGTGCCAAAGCACCCTTTCATGCCTCATCTGCTGTTTGTGCTGGGTAACAAATAGCTGAGTTGTGTGCACTATGGCGTCCACAGACGTGATGCTGCCTTTCCATTCTGCTTCTAAATTGACTTCTCTAGATGGTATTATGAAAGTTCACGTCTGCTGCAGGCTGGTAAAGGAAGGGCTGAACAATGAGGAAAATAAAGAGAGAGGAGGGCGAACAAGAGCTGAATTAGGTAGGCAGAGGAGAGAGAGAGAGAGAGAGAGAGAGAGAGAGAGAGAGAGAGAGAGAGAGAGAGAGATGGAGGAATATGCAAGAAAGAAAAGAAGGTATGAGAAAAACAAATGAAAGCGAAACAAGAGAAATGAAAGGGGGAAAAAAGGGAAAGTCACATTGAAAAGAGAAGGAGAGAGAAGGACAGAAATAGTAGGGGTGAGAATGAGAGGAAGAGAGAGAAAGAGAGGGAGAGAGAGGTAGAAAGGGATAGAAAGAAGAAAATACAGAAAACTGGAACCAAGGATTGGAAGGGGAAATAAGGAAGGAGATGAAGAGAAGGATAAGGAGAGAGAAGATATAGACAAGAACAAAAGTCAATGTCATTCTAACATACGGTTGTTGGTTTCTAGCAAAATGTTAAAAGCTAAACAATTTATAAGGCGAGTCAGCCATTTTTTAGGAATGTGCCCAAGTGAAAAAGTATTGATTTGTTTTCTGTGTATTTTACTTTTTTTCCTCCTGATTTTAGGGTGTTTTTAAAATTTTGTTTACTTTACTTATTAGGGCCACTTCTTTAACAGGATACCTCTAGTTAGCTGTGCCAATAACATGTGAGAGGGTTGTATTTTAAAACTGCATCTAGGCACCATGGTATCATAATAGAATAGCAGCAAAACCAGGTATCAGTATACTTGATATTTGCATGCCCTCTGTTACATCAGCCATAGACTTGGCATAACTACTGCTGCCTAAGGGGCTCGTTTTCAAGAGAAAAATATCCAAAAAGTGTCATAAATATGCTTTTGGACATTTTTCTCACCAAAATGTCCAAATTGATATTTTTGAAACCAATTTTTAGATGTTTTGTCTATGAAGTCCATCAGAAGTGTGTTCATATCACAAGGGGTGTGTCAGGGGCATATTAAGGACAGGTTCAGGGCATTCCTAACAGTTGGACATTTTTCTGCCATAATGGAACAAAACAAAAACATCCAGGGCTACAAGTTGGACATTTTGGTCTAGACCTGTTTTATTAACGAATGAGCCACAAAACAAGTGTCCTAAATGACCAGATGGCCACTGCAGGAATAAAGGAATGACACCCCCTTACTTCTTCAGAGGTCACTGACTCCCTCCCACCCCACAAAGATGTAAATGAAACAGTACATACCAGCCTCTGTGATAGCTTTAGATGTTATGGCTAGTTCTATTAGAGCAGCGAGCAGGTTCCTGGAATAGCCTAGTGCTTGGTAGAGAAGGTGACCCAGACCCATAATCCACTTCAACTATTACACTTGTGGTGGAAAGTGTCAGTCCCCGAAAATCCACTGTACCCACATATAGGTGACACCAGCGGTAAGGGCTATTGTAGTGGTGTATAGTTGGGTACAGTAACTTTTTCGTGGGTTTTGGAGGGTGCACCATACAATATAAGGGGGCAATGGTGAGATGTGTACCTAGGACCTTTTATGTGATCTCCACTACAGTGCCCCCTAAGAGTGACCCACTGCTCCACTGGGATGCCTGTGTGGCCAGTCTACTAGGAAAGTTGGCTCCTCCTACATCCCAATAGCTTGATTTTGTGCATTTTTTCACTTGGATGGCTTTTTTTTTTTTTTTTGAAAATGGTCCAAAAAGATAGATGTACTAAGCACAACAACATCTAGGAAATGTTCATTTTCAAAGAAAAAAGATAGACGTTTTTGCTACTTGATGTTTGGACATTTTCAGCAAAACATCAAATGTCAGATTTAGACGTCATATCGAAAATGCCCCTCCAAATGTGTCAAGAGCATGCATGCCTTACATATTCTCTGTAAGTTACATGTATAAGTGAGAGACCGTGTCCCACCCATGCTCTTTTCATGTGTATGTCCCCTTTGGAGTTATTCGCTGTAGCACTTAACATGTGCCCTTACAGAATAGCACTTAGGGCGCATATGTGCATAAGTGCTAAAGTTTTCCACATTTATAAGCACAAGAAGTGTATAACTGGGTGCCCTGTTTTAGAATTGTGCTATAACTGTGTGTTAATTTGTTGGTTAGTGTGCATTAAATCAATTTAGTGCACACAAAAATTCTTAAGGCACACTAAAAAAATAAATGTCCTTATCATTTTTCATAAGATGGGCATTAAAGTGAATAGTCACAAATATTTCTTGCCATCATAATGTTATCAGAGCCTTATAACCATGATTGTACTACAGTGAATGTAATACGGGTGAGTATCAGAGCCAAGTCTAACGCTCTAATCATGAGACTCATATGATTGGAGTGTATCTCACATGCACACACAGAGAGGCCCTCTTGTCATACACTGAAGCATTGGCTGCCAGTAACTAAATAAATGAAAAAGCAGCAGCAAGTGGGGATCCTCAGATCCCACTGGAGAAGATGCAAAAGCAGGTAGAGGGAACAAAATGGTGATGTCAGCAGGGTTTCTCAAAGCAGGAAGGCAGTCCTAGGATGGGAACAGCAAGATTGATGTTTTTTCCCAAGGCTCCAAAAACCCCCCAAAATTCAAGCTATAGTATGCTGAGTTTCTAACACATTCACAATGAAAGTGCAGAAAGGAAGCAAAGCTGAGGTGAAGTAACCCATTAGCACACTAGGCATGTTATTTTTAGTGTGCAGGGGCTTTATCTTTGGAACTCACTTCCTATTTCTCTTCATTTTCGGTAGAGAGGTGTGGTAGCCGTATAAGTCCACTTTTAAAGGTAAATAATAGAAATAAAACAAAATAAAACATGGAAAAGAAAATAAGATGATACATTTTTTATTGGACATAATAAATTTCTTGATTAGCTTTCGAAGGTTGCCTTCTTCGTCAGATCGGAAATAAGCAAATGTTGATAGATGACAATATATATGAGCAAAACATCAAAGCATTTCAGTGACAGTCTATATGCATGGAGACAGGGGATGAGTGAAACATTAAAGCATTTCAGTGACAGTGTAACAGGATGGGGGTGGGTAGGTGAGAGTCAGGGAGACAGGAGAGCATTACAATTTACAAAGCAATACAATTTTATGCTTTGTAATGGGCTAGAAAACCCAGATCTTTGTTAAGTCCTGTCTGGTGGGTGTCAAAATATTTAATCATTTTGACTTCAAAGGTCTTACGTTCCTATATTGTTTTAAAGTTCCCTTTCAGGATCCTTACCACGAAATCACTGGTACAGTGTTCTGGTTTTGTAAAGTGCTGTCCCACAGGCGTGACATCTTTGTTTGTACTGGCATTTTTCATATGATGTGTATGTAAATTAAATCTCTTCTTTAGCATGACTTGTTTCTCCAATGTAGCAGCCTTCATCGCACTTTTTACACTGAATGATATATACCACATTGGAAGATGAGCATGTGAAAGATTCCTTAATGTTGAATATTTTTCTTTTGTGAATGATCGTGGGGTTTTGTGAGATATTTTGGCGTAGTTTGCAACTGGATATATTGCAAGGATGTGTGCCATTCTTTTCTTTTTGAGTCTGTGTTGGGAGCTTACTTCTAATTAGCTTGTGTTTTAAGTTGGGTGGCTGTCGGAAAGCCAGCACTGGTGGGGATGGGAATATCTCTTTCAGTAATTCATCCTCCTTGAGTAGAGGCTGCAGATCTCTTATGATTTTAATTCTCCATCTTCGGACATCACTTGATCAATTTAAAACTGATCTTAAAACATACCTTTTTAAAGATGCATATATAGTTCCACCATTCCCAGCTAGGGCAGAGGGGGTGGGGGGCAAACTTTCCCGGGCCCAGCCTCCAAGGGGGTACCCAGAGCTGGCAAGCTTCTTCTGGGTCTTTCTCTCTCCTGCTCCTGCATGTCGGCTGGAACCCAGATGATTGCATTAATGCAACAACCCGGTGACCCAGGATATCGCGTTAATACAATCATCCGGGTCCTGAAGTCAGGCACAAAAGTTCTTTTCCTCCCCCTCCTATCCTATCAATTATTGTAGTTCTCCGTTTACCCTAATAATCATGTCTGTGTTTTTATTTCTACTGTATTTTAGATTGTAAGTCACCCCGAAGGTGCCTGAAAGGACAGGATAGTAAAAGCTAAATACATTTGAAACTTGAGTAAGGCTTCTACTGCTCCAACAACCTGAGGGAGGGAGACAGGAGACAGACAGTGTGGAAGGGATGTAAGGAAAGGCAGAATGTGGATTCTAGGAGGAAAGTGAGAGAAGAGAAAGAAGGAGGATTATGGGGTGGAGGGAGAAAAGGAGTGACTGGCAGGGCCGCCGAGAGACTAGGCCGGGCCCGGGGCAAGGCCGCCCTGCCTCCGCCGCCGCTGCTTCCCCCTGTCGCTCCCGCTGCCACTCCCTGTTGCTCCCCCCGCCGCTGCAGTCCCCGGTCTCACATGCCTGCCTCCTCGGCTCCGGGCCCCCTGCATTCAAAGCGGCAGTCGCAGATCGCCTCTCTTCAGTTCTGGCCTCGCCTTCCTCCCTGTGTCATAAGTACATAAGTAATGCCACACTGGGAAAAGAACAACGGTCCATCGAGCCCAGCATCCTGTCCATGACAGTGGCCAATCCAGGCCAAGGGCACCTGGCAAGCGTCTCAAACGTACAAACATTCTACACATGTTATTCCTGGAATTGTGGATTTTTCCCAAGTCCATTTAGTAGTGATTTATGGACTTGTCTAACCCCTTTTTAAACTCTGCCAAGCTAACCGCCTTCACCACGTTCTCCGGCAACAAATTCCAGAGTTTAATTATGCGTTGGGTGAAGAAAAACTTTCTCTGATTTGTTTGGTGTAATTTGTCTGATGTAACTTCCGGTTTCCGCGAGGGCGGGATACAGGGTGGGAAGGCCCAAAGGGAGGTGATCTGTGACTGCCGCTTTGAATGCAGGGGGCCCGGAGCCGAGGAGGTGGGCAGGTGAGACCGGGGACTGCAGCGCCGGCGGCCTGACCCCGGCGCCGGGCCCCCCTTGGAGGCCCGGGCCTGGGGAATTTTGTCCCCCCGCCCCCCCTCTCGGCGGCCCTGGTGACTGGGAAGTTACTGGGAAGGAGGAAAGAAGGTAGATGTCAATTGCTAGGTTGGAGGATAGATAAGGAGGCAGATGCTGGGAGGTGAGGCAGTAGGTAGATGTGGAAGGGAAGAGGCAGGGAGGAAAATGCTGAGAGCTAGAACAGCAGGGCTAGCAGATACCCACATGCTGCCAGCTGAAAACAAAGCAGAGTCATGAACTGGAGCAGCATCAGACCAAGAGTTAATTAGTGGTTGGGATCTGCAGTGGAGCAGAGTCAGCAGCAGGGCCAGGAGTCCAGCAGAATCTGCAAAAATAAGATGTGGGGGTGGTGGGGAAGAGAGAGAGAGAGAGAGAGAGACTGTTAGGGTGGGCTGAGGGTAAAGAGAATGGGAATCCCAGGAGTTTGTATGAGATTTAAGAATTACAAATGAAATTATATAGATTATGGCATTCATTTGATTTGCAAAGCAAGACAGCACTCTGACCTTTCCTGATTTATATTATTTACATTATATTTATATTTTAAGAATACATGAAAAATCTCACTTGGCCCTCAATCTCACTCAGTTGGGTGACAAATTTCACTCATTGGGATGGGCCACCTGTAACATAGTGAAGGAAAAGGGAAAAAATATAATTTTTTTTGTTTGTTTACCTGGAGGTCTGCTGGAGGCTCTGGGGGCCGTTTTTAGTGACAAGGCATGGGAGCTGGCTGGGCTGGGGAGGCATCCTGATGACCAGGTCTGACGGAATTGCCAGTCCTGGGTACTGTGGGGGGGTTGGGGGGTTGGGCCATTTCGTGCAGTGCTGGAAGAGCGCTCAGGGTCCGGGGAAGCAGGGCTGTTTCGGAGGCCGGAGACGATTGCCTGTGTTTGCAGGGTATTTTCGGGCTTTGTCTGGGCCGATGGCGACTGGTGGTGGCTGCTCGGGACGGCAGAGAGAAGGCGCGCCGCTGTTCTGAGGCTCCGGGAGTGGGGGGCTATTTCCCGATGTTTCCAGGCAGGGCAAAGGGGATAGGGCCGGTGTTTCCTGGCGGCCCTGCTTGGGCCGGTTGTGAATGGCGATGGATGCTGCCCGGGAGGGCGAAGAGAAGTGAACACCAGAGGAGAGAGTCGCTGCGGAAGACAGCGCTGCTGTGTTGGGCTCCCGGGGACTTGGGTAAGTCCCCGGGAGCTGTGGAGACCTTCAGTGGTTACGGGCGACATTGTGATGGGGGGCAATGAGGGCCAGGTATTCCCGGTTTTTTCAGGGCCATTTTTGGGGCCGGTGAGGATGGCGGAAAGGAGGAGGCAATATGGAGAGTGCATCGAGGAGGTGTGTGCTCCCGCGAGACGTGTGCCTCATGAACAAATCGGTGGCGCGCGTTGGAGGAGTTCTGGTGAGGCCTAGAAGCCTGGGCCTCAATTTTGAGACGGAGCTCCAGGGGAAAGGCCGATTTCGGGGCGTTTTTTATTTTACCTCCGCTTTTGTTGGAAGACATCGGAGACCGGAACTGCTGGTAGTCTTCGAGAGAGGAGAAAATCCTGGTTAAGGTAAGGGGTCATTTGGCACAAAATTTTAATTAGTTTATTTTTAAATTGTATAAATTGCGTTTTTTATTTTTTTAAATTCAGGGTTTTAAGTTATCTAAATTCTGTTCGCGGATTTGGGGTTGGGGGATTTTTCTTGATTTTTCTAGTGGGTTGGTTTTTGAATTTTAATATTTTTAGGGGGTGTTTTGAAGGGAGGTTAATTTAATGAGGTTCTGAAAGGGTTAAAGTTATGAATTCGACGAGGTAGGTTAAGGAGGAATTAAGTGAATTTTTGAGATACACGTTAATTAAATTGGAGGTTTTTATGAAGGGTTTATGGGTGTTTTTGTATGGGACAGGTATTAATAATAGGGATTTTTGAAAACCAAAAATATAGTTCAATAGGTGCCATGGAAGTTAATTATTAGGTACATTTTGGGGTGATTTGGATAAGGTTTAATTGGGTTTTTATTTAATTATATGATTTTCCCATTAAATCCTATGGAAAATCATTGATTAAAATGGAGATTTAGCACTGCTGGCCAACATTCCGTTGGTCAGCAGTGAAATTTGGAATTTTGAGGGAAGCAGGTGATCAGCTGGAGGGTCTCTGGAACTCCAGCCGGAGGTTCCGTATCCTGGGTAACGGAGTCAGTGGCAGTTGGCAGAATGGGGCTGACTTCTGAAGAGAGTGGATGCGCTGTGCGGTGAGAGAGAGACAGTGGTGTGTTTGAGTAGTGAAGTAGGGGAAATCTAGCGGGATTTTTGGTTTATTCAGTATACTAAGGCTAATGGGAGTGAGAAGGAATAATTGGGAAGAGTTTTACCTAAATCAATTAAAGCTGGGGAGTTTAGGGTATTGGGTGGATAGATGGTGGAGGAAGTGGGTTGGAGTGTTTGAAAGGTAGTCAAAGGAGAGTATTATGCTTGTATGGGGAAGGGAAGGGAATTTTAGGAAATTCAATATTAGGAAGAGAAGAAGAATTCTGACCTGCAGTGTGAGTGCATGGTTAATGCTGGGTTAGAATGTTAATACTGGTGCTGCTGAAGGAATGTTGGGGAGATGTGCTGTAAATGAAATTGTGTCAGCCACACTCCATAGTTGAGGGACAATTAATTCAAGCGCAGGCCCGGAAGTAAAAGGGAAATTATATTTAATTTATTTTGCTATAGCTATCGGACCACAGTTTTTGATAACATTTCCCACTAGAACCTGCGGTGAAAATAGGGAGGCAGGGTTTTCCCTCCATTTACTTTTATTAAGTGGAAGGTGTAGGGGGAAGCGAGAACGAATTGCAGAAGTCAGCACGGGCCCCAACGCAAGAAAGGCTACCCGACACATCAGAGAAAAGGAAATCTTCTGAAGCTAAGTGACTTTGTGGGACACAGGGACAGTCCTGAGGGTTTAATTGAACAGGGAAACCTGACAAAGAAAAATATACTTACCTGATTCCGCCTGGAAAGTGGGTAAAAGAGACGATATTGTTACAATTTTAACTGGTCTATATTTATTTAGTATATGCAAAGAAAAGTTTACAAAGAAAGACTATTGTGTTACTCTTAATATCTGTTGTGGTACCAAAGACCGAGTTTCATTATTAAAAGTTTTATAGATTGGAAATCAAATTTTATGTGACTCCATTTTATATCCTCAAATAAGGGGAAAATCCTAAATCTAGTTTTAAATTCCTCTCCGGCTTTTAGAAAGCCAGAGACGTGGTTAGTTTGATGTCGCCCTTTCCCCACACCGGAAAACTGCGTTTCTGGGAACGCTGCCACGACTATTGAGATCTGGCGAACCAGAGCTTAGTGAGTATTATCCATCCTACTCCAGTGTGAGGGGAAGGTATAGCTACACCACCCTTGACATCTCTACACTTGCATCAGACCCAGTGAGTGTTATGGCTTGGATGCCCACAATTAGCACCGGAACCTGCTTCAGGAGAATACTAAAACAGTGAATGCATTTCCATTAGTCACAATTGTAACATCACTGAGACAGTTAGCAAGGTTTTCACTGCACTTGTTAAGCTCAGCGATCACAGGTTGATATGACTGTTTCACATAGTTTGCAGTTCTGGTGTGATGTACATGTGGGCAAAGCCTTATGACCTGTGCGCCTTGTGCTTTAAGATTCATACAGCATTTTCCAGCTAAGCATCTGGTAGTAGAGAAGGACCTTGTCAATATCTCCTCTCCTTCACCAGCAACCACAGCAGCCAGGCAGCCACACTTCATTTCCTGCAGAATTTCAGCCACTTTGGTATTTATCAAGAGCATCTGTTCAACAGTCTGGAATTGTTGCAATAATGGTGCCATTAAGGTGACAAGCGAGACAAAAAAAAAATCAATTGACAGAAAAAGAGAGAAAAAAAAACATATGCCCCATCCCAGATGAATTTCTAGCTCCAGCATTTGGGGGGCCGTGACCTTTGCTACTCAGAAGTGAGTGATGGTGCATTTCTTCCAGGATAATAGACTGTTACCAGGGGGCACCTGTGCTATGGTTATCACCGTAAAAGATGAATATGGTGTGCAGATCTTCAGAGAGAGGCAGTCAAGTAAACAAGTGAGCGCCAATAGATCAGAAAGGCAGAGGCTGGAAGGAGAGCTGGCTCACAAAATGTGCTGCTTTAAACCTGCTCTTTCTAAGCAAGAAGGCAACAACTCTACTGAATGACAAATGATATTCTACAGGGGGTGGAGCTCTGCAACGGAAGCCAGAATATATCTGCAGCAACAACTACATAGAACGGATCCCTGCTACTATGTCAGAATGGAAATGATTTTAGTTGGGGTGGGTGCTAATTAGATATGTAAAAAGCTGATTTAAATGTTTAAAACCATCATTATACATGTGTAAGTACTGTATATACTTGACTATAAGCCAAGATTTTGGGGCCCAAAAAAGACCGAAAATTGGGATCTTGGTTTATAGTTGAGTTGTCACAGTATTCTGTCCTTCCCCCTCCCCCCACAGTGACTGAGACATCTCTCTCTTCCCCCCCCCCCCCATACCCCCCCCCCCCCCAGCAGTGACCAGCATTTGTCTATTATCTTTTTTACTGCACCTTCACTTTGAGTTCTTTCCCTGCAGAACTTACAGTGGAGCTTTACTATCTCTGATTTTGGTCCTCTTTGAAGGCGTAATTATTTTCCAAAGCCTTCCCTGGACATATCGAATTCAACCAGTTGGTGGCACTACTTCTACAGTTTTATTTTATTTTATATTTTTTCTCTCTCTTTTCTCTATTTTCTTTCCTCTTCTATCCTATCATTACATTGTAGTTCTTTTCTTCCTTTATAAACTATCATTTTATTGAGATTATAAACCTCTTTGACTTTATCTTGAAAGATGGTATATCAAGGACGAATTAAGCAATAAACGGTTCCCTGTAAGCTGAGTGGGAATCCTCCAACTTCACTGCTGTGGGGTGGGGGGGGGGGGGTGCTTCAATATTGTGTTTTCAATTACTAGGGTCCGGCAAGTTCCCTGGAGTCCTGTACAACTTGCCTGTCCTTAACTATTGAAAATGTGATAGTAAAACAGCCCCTCACCCCCCTGGCAGGACTGTAGGTGGAGGACTTCTGCTCAGCTTAGAGGGAACAGTGCCTATGCATGTAGCTTGCTTGCTTTTTATTTATTTACTGAGATTTATTACAAGAAATTCATCCAAAATAGTGTACAGCAGGTACAGGACTCAATGTTTAGTGTTACTGGCCCTTCACTGTGGAACTCCTATCCCACTTACATATGATGACTTCCCATCAACAGTTCAAAACATCCCTCAAGACCACTGTTCCCTCTAATTTGCGGTAGAGTCCTCCAATTGCATTGTTGCCAATGGGGGGTGGGGGGGGGGAGTGCTAGTGGCAGACAAGTTTCCTGGAGTCCTGCAGAGCTTGCCTGTGTCTCACTATTGAACATAGGATAGTGAAAGAGCACCCTCCACTGGCAGGACTGTAGGTGGAAGACTCCTCCAGCTTAGAGGGAACAGTGCTCAAAATCTACCTCTTTGGTAAAGTTTTTAAGATAGAATAATACCTCACTAGGAGGCTCGTTTACTAGAGGGTTGCCATGTGGCCATAGGCGCCCGGTATAAGAGGCTTGGGGAGACTTAGCCTCCCCAGCCACAGCAGGAAAGAGTTAGGCGGCGCCGTGAGTCTCCCTGTTCCCTCCCCTCATTTACTAACTGCCCCGCGCCATCTTTAATTTACCTGCGTCTCAGCGTCGGCCCGCCGCGTCATTTCAAAGCCCGCCCTGCTGCCTGTCTCTATTCTTCCCTCCCTTCGCGACATGTTCGTTCGGCAGAGTCCCGCCCTCGAGGAAATGATGTCAGAAGGCGGGACTCTGCCGAATGAATCACATTGCGAACGGAGGGAAGAATAAAGACAGGCAGCAGGGCGGGCTTTGAAATGACGCGGCGGGCCAACGCTGGGACGCAGGTAAATTAAAGATGGCGCGGGGCAGATAGTAAACAAGGGGAGGGGAAGGGGAGAGGAGAATCGCGCTGGCGCTGGGTATACATGGAGGGCAGGGGAGAGGAGGGTTGCTGGAATGGGTGGATAGAGGGGATGGCAGGGGAAATAGGAGGGTTGCTGGAATGGGTGGATAGAGGGGATGGCAGAGGAGAGAGGAGGGTTGCTGGAATGGGTGGATAGAGGGGATGGCAGGGGAAAGAGGAGGGTTGCTGGAATGGGTGGATAGAGGGGATGGCAGAGGAAAGGAGGATTGCTGGAATGGGTGGATAGAGGGGATGGCAGGGGAGAGAGGAGGGTTGCTGGATATGGGTGGAGGGGAGGTCAGGGGAGAGGAGATTTGCTGGACATGGGTGGATGGAGGGGAGGGCAGGGAAGAGAGAAGAGGGTTGCTGGACATGGGTGGCAAGACGGGAAGACAGGCAGGAGATGCACATGAATGAAGGGGAGAAATTCTGGACATGCATGGAGGGGAGGGAAGACAGAGGAAGGAGATGAGATGAGGGAAAAGGGGGAAAACCTGCACATCGATGGAGAAAATAGGCAGAAGCTGGATCCACTGGACAGTCAAGTCTGCAGAGGACCCAGCTTTTACTTACGGATGTAAGGCAAGAAATGAAGAAGAAAGGCAGAAAGTAAAGAAATAAATGGAAAGGAAGCCCTGGAACCGGAGTTAAGAGGACAGATAGCAGCAGAATCGGATACTTGGCCAGCATGATCAGAAAAACAAAGTCACCAGACAACAAAGGTAGAAAAGATTATTTTATTTTCATTATAGTGTTTGGAATATGTCCACTTTGAGAATCAGGTGCTCAACATTAAAAGTTTATATTTATTTACTTATTTATGGCATTTTATCCCACATTAAACATGAATTAGGATGTTTTGTGGCTCTACATGAGAATTGTGATATTATGATCCCTTGTTTCATATTGTTGACGGTCTGCATTTTCCATATAGGTGGTATATTGGTGTATTAGGTTCTGCCCAGTGTAATATTTATGGTACAGTAAGGTTCTGAGTGTGTTTTTGCACAAAGTTGTGCATAGTGTTTTGCAGTTGAGCGATTGTGGTTAGTATATGCTTTGAGCAACCACTTTATTCTTTGACATATGATACATAGCTAATATCTAAATTTAATAAAAGGTATTAATTGTGACTTTTATTTTTATTTATTTATTTTTTCTGTATGTTATCAGACAATTATGGATTTAAGCTCCACCCATGGCCCCACCCCTAACCCCACCCCTAACCCCACCCCCTTTAGCCTCCCCAAACAGTTGGGCCACCGACTGCCTATGCACGTGGCAAAGGGCTTGCCACACAGAAATCCAGAACTATTGTTGGCCCAACTCAGCCACCTCGAGTGTTCTCCATTTCCAGTGCTATGGAAATCTTTTCCGTAATTATTAGTGCAGCACTGACCCAGCAGTAATCGGTTATCACCAGGTTACCATGGGATCCCCTACCCCACCTCAATGAGTGGCGGTAAGTGCTCCATTTTGCATGGCCACGCAGTCGATGCAATTTTACCTCATGGTCATGTCGATTTTCAGCCTTTATAACCTGTTGCAGTAAAAAGGGCCCTGGTACATGACAAAAATGGCCATTGCTGCTACCACAGGGCCCTTTTTACCACAGCTTGGCAAAAGGACTCCTTGGTGAGGTGGATTTTGGGAGGGTGATAATTGTAGTGCTGAGTATGCCAGAGGCCTTGCAGAACACTTCTTTATATGTCCTATTTTCTTCTTCTCCCAAGATATGTACCTTTTGCTTTCCTTTATGCTCTCTCTGCTTTCATTTGCATTATATTAGTATTTGTAATGCACACTGCTTTGACTTGACACTTAAAACTTGTACAGTTTGACATAGAACTTCCAATTTTATTAACAGCATAAAAATGGCATAATGATCAAATATAAACATACTGTAAATACAATCAATTGGTAAACTTGGAGATGGCAAATAGAATCCTAGTAATTTGACTAATATGAAACGTAAATCAAAACATTTAACAGCATTGTAAAACAATCATATAACAGAAATATGATGTCAATTAGCACCTAATTAATCTATTATGTTATGAGTGCAACTGACCTTATTCTATAAGTTGTGAATGCTAGTCGGAAACTTGGAAGTAAAACTTTATAGAATTACGGGACGAATGCCAATGGATTGTATCACACACACATTTACTACTACTACTACTTATCATTTCTATAGATTAACACTAACAACAAATTTGATTAGGAATGTAGACCCTATTCCAGTATGGCCTTCACTGCTTTGCCCAGATCTCCAGCCCATCCAATCGCTAGGGCTATAATAATTGAAACTGGCTACTCCCTGTGGTAGCCTATGCCAGAATGCAAATGTCTGTAAGGAACTGTGTAGAATCCATATGTGAAGCTGGAGGGTCTGAATCCTGGGGAAGAGGTTTCCCTAAGACCACATACAGAGACCCCACCACCACCACCAATATCCAATTCTCTCCATATTCACTGGGTGGCAGACCTACTGCCAGAAGAAGGGCTCACAAAGATCCAAGTACTTGGTGGGAATGAGCAGTACATGCAAGATGGTAAATATAATCATCCAGACGTATAAAGGGACCACTAGCACTACATAGTACACATGGCACACATATCAAGGTCTAACTCTTGGTGGAAAATGTTATACTACAAAACTGTGGGATGTATGCTGCAAACCAGCCCAGACCATATTTGTAAAGCCAGCTCCTGTAACATGCTATCTGTGACATCTGAATAGGTCCTCCCATGAGCAACCTGATATTTTGTGCTGTGTACAAATAATTCACCCAGGTGTGACCATGATGATGCTGATATGATACAGAGGGTAACTGCAAGGTCCATGAGAAGACAACCTTCCTCCCATCACTGTACTATGTTGTACACACTTTGATTCTCTATGCTAAAGGAAAAGTAGCACTGTCAGAAAATCAGGAAGAACTCTACAACTCACTAAGGATGCTGGCTATGCAGAGTCAACACAAACACACGCTGGAAAAACTGCAAACCGAAGCCCACATCTCTCTTAATCTGGTAGATCAAACTTTGAGACAGAGTATTGGGGTTGTGATCAGGGCACAGCAATATCCCCATACTAGGCTTAGTTTGGTCTCAATTTTTGAGGTTTTCATTATGAGAGAGTGTCAGAGCAGGTATGATTAGGATTTTCCTCTCAATCTGGAGAACCAAGATTCAATCAAGAGTCAAGAGCCCCATGTAGTGAGACTGATTAATGTGATTAAACAATAATGACCATGTGGTTGTGTGAAGCCACAGCCAACAGCAGCAGACCTCCACACCACTTACGTTTATTGATGATTAGAGCAACTCGCCTGTTGCTGCATGCTGAAATGTCTTTGCCCTTATACATAGTCTCAACTCTAAAGTAGACTTCATGTTCACTTGAATGTATTAAAATGGTGGTGGGGGGGGGGGGGTCTCATTTGTTACTGGGATATGCTGCTAAATAGCAACTCTAAAGTATAAATAAATCTCGTATGTGACTCAAATCATCATTGACCAAAAAAAACCCTCCTACCTAAATATGTGCTCTGTGCAAATTTTTTTTGTAAAAGGTTTTTCCTTTTTTTGTTGCTTGATTATAACATTATTAACATTTTGTAGGATCTTAACAGAATGATCGGCAGTTAGGTATGGAACAGTCTAAAGCAGTGTCACTTAACTGAAAGCTCAGCTGATCCCGACTTTGATGAATCAGTGGCGTAGCCAGACTGCCAAATTTGGATGGGCCTGAACCTAAAGTGGGTGGGCACAAAATTTTCTCTCTATCCCCCTTCCCCAGCAAAATTTAGTCACACTAATCAGATGCATTTGTCACATAGGGGTAAAGTGCTGCTTTTCAGTGCATCAGGTTTCAGAAAATTTATTTAAAAGCCTAACACGCTTTTCAATGAGCTTTCAGAGGCCAAAACCTCCTGCCTCAGGTCAGCATAACGCTGTTATGGTATCCTCTCCTGACCTAAGGAAGGACGTATTGGTCTCTGAAACTTTATTAACACAGGTACCATATTACTTTATCCTAAATTAAAATAAAATTATTTTCTTTACCTTTGTTGCATGGCCATTTACTTTTCTCATTGTGTTGCTCCCAGTCTCTAGATTCTGCTTTCCTTTGTCTTTCTCTTGCCAGGGTTTCCTGTCCATTCACCACCTATGGCTTTTCATCTTTTCCTCACCCTTGTTCTCCACATGCCCCTTCCTCTTATTCTCCAGTCTTTCCCTCCTTTTTCTCCCTACCCTTCCATCCAATGTCTTCCCTCTTTCTCTCCTCATCCTTCCACCCATCTACCCTCTCTCCTGATCCTTCCATCTAGTGTCTCTATCTCTCTACCCTTTTCTGTTCAGTCTCCCCTCTCTCTCTCTCTCCACATCCTTCCAGTCTCTCCCCTTTCTCTCTGCATCCTTTCATCCATCTCCCCTCTTTCTCTCCCTATCCTCCCATGTCCAGCAGCTCTCCCGGGGCCCGGGCTGCCAGAAAGTCTGCTTGGACAAGGTCTCGCCAGCACCAGCAACGCTTCCCCTGGAGCGAGCTAATGTCATGTTACCTGGCCCATACCGAGCCTTTGGAGATGTTTTTTCCAAACAACAAGCAGAGATTTTGCCTCCCCATCGCTCTTATGATTGCGCCATAGAGCTATTACCGGGCACCGAACCTCCTCGTGGCCGCGTATACCCTTTTTTCCGTCCGGAGACGGAAGCCATGTCCCAGTACATTCAGGAGAACCTAGCTCGAGGGTTCATCCAGCCCTCTAAATCGCCAGCGGGGGCTGGATTTTTCTTTATGGAAAAGAAAGACGGGGGGTTGCGCCCCTGCATTGATTACAGAGGACTTAATGCCATCACACGGAAGGACAAGTACCCGCTTCCCTTGATTTCAGAGATGTTTGACCGCCTCCAAGGGGCTCAGATCTTCTCCAAGCTTGATCTCAGGTGGGCCTACAACCTTGTGCGGATTAAGGAGGGGGATGAGAGGAAGACGGTGTTTAACACCTGCGACGGGCATTACGAGTACCGGGTCATGCCGTTTGGACTAGCTAATGCCCCAGCCGTCTTCCAGGCCTTCATGAATGTTATCTTCAGGGATCTCCTGTACAAGTTTGTGATGGTCTACCTGGACGACATCTTAATTTTTTCAAGGGCTGAGGAGGAGCACCAGGAGCATGTGAAGGTCGTATGAGCAGAGACTTGCTGAACTAAACATGTATACTCTGGAGGAAAGCAGAAACAGGGGTGATATGATACAGACGTTCAAATATTTGAAAGGTATTAATCCGCAAACGAATCTTTTCCGGAGATGGGAAGGTGGTAGAACAAGAGGACATGAAATGAGATTGAAGAGGGGCAGACTCAAGAAAAATGTCAGGAAGTATTTTTTCATGGAGAGAGTAGTGGATGCTTGGAATGCCCTCCCGCGGGAGGTGGTGGAAATGAAAACGGTAACGGAATTCAAACATGCGTGGGATAAGCATAAAGGAATCCTGTGCCGAAGGAATGGATCCTCAGGAGCTTAGTCAAGATCGGGAGGCGGGGCTGGTGGTTGGGAGGCGGGATAGGGCTGGGCAGACTTATACGGTCTGTGCCAGAGCCGGTGGTGGGAAGCGGGACTGGTGGTTGGGAGGCGGGGATAGTGCTGGACAGACTTGTACGGTCTGTGCCAGAGCCGGTGGTTGGGAGGCAGGGCTGGGGAGGTGAGGATAGTGCTGGGCAGACTTATACGGTCTGTGCCTGTGCCAGAGCCGGTGGTTGGGAGGTGGGGCTGGTGGTTGGGAGGCGGGGATAGTGCGGGGCAGACTTACACGGTCTGTGCCCTGAAGAGCACAGGTACAAATCAAAGTAGGGTATACACAAAAAGCAGCAAATATATCTTGTTGGGCAGACTGGATGGACCGTGCAGGTCTTTTTCTGCCATCATCTACTATGTTGCTATGTTACTATGTTCCCTCCAGTCCCTTCTTCCTCTCCCTCCCATGTCCAGTAGCTCTCTCCCTTCCCTCCAGTCCCGTCTTCCTCTCCCTCCCATGTCCCAGTAACTCTCTCTCTCTTCCCTCCAGTCCCTTCTTCCTCTCCCTCCCATGTCCCAGCAGCTCTCTCCCTTCCCTCCAGTCCCTTCTTCCTCTCCCTCCCATATCCAGTAGCTCTCTCCCTTCCTTCCAGTCCCTTCTTCCTCTCCCTCCCATGTCCAGTAGTTCTCTCCCTTCCCTCCAGCCCCTTCCTCCTCTCCCTCCCATGTCCCAGCAGCTCAGCCATTTTTCCTCCAGGTCCGCCCATCCGCATCCTTCGCACGCTGTCTCTATCCCTTTTGTCCCACGGAGGCAGCGCTTCATTCCTGCCCTGTCTTCTCCCCAAGCTCCGCTGCATCGGTCCCTCCCTGCAAGTGGAATCCTCCTTCACCGGTCGCGCTGCGCTGCCATGCACATGCAGCTACGCTCCTCCCCCTGTCGCGTCTATCTGGCCCTCTGTGATGCACTTCCTCCTGTTTAGGGCCGGATGAACGCGGCAGGGGGAGGAGCGTAGCTGCGTGTGCATGGCAGCGCAGCGCGACCGGCGAAGGAGGATTCCACTTGCAGGGAGGGACCGATGCAGCGGAGCTTGGGGAGAAGACAGGGCAGGAATGAAGCGCTGCCTCCGTGGGACAAAAGGGATAGAGACAGCGCGCGAAAGATGCGGATGGGCGGGCCTGGAGGGATAATGGGTGGGCCTGGGCCCGTCCAGGCCCACCCGTGGCTACGCCCCTGTGATGAATACTTCCTTCTTACATGCCCTGCATTTCTGCCCTAATACATAAAACTGTTCAGAGCAATGGAATGAATAATAGTACATCCAAGTGAAGAATGTGGCTCTCTTAGTGCGTCTAACATCATTGCAATTGGGCACTAAATTGATCAAATATACAAATGTGAATGCTATTCTGTAAAATTGTGGGCCAAACTTTTTCACATGTGAAGGGCCAGAACATGTGCAAACTATTGAGAGGGAATTGAGCACCACATTATAAAATAGGTTTTTGGGTGCCCAACTGTATCACGCTCCTGAGCTAAGGACGAGAGATGTGTGGCAGGGCTCAGGAAAAGCAACTGTAATATATGGCAACATATATTAAATGTTGTTTTCCTGGGGCTCTGGGGAGGGGGGCTGTTCCAGGGTTTTGGTGAATGTTGCTGGCTGGAAAAGGTTTAAAGTTTAGTTTGGGAATTGTTAATAGAGTTAGCTGACGAAAGTGTGAGATGTTTCTTAAATATGGTTTTATTTTTCAAGAAATAAACCATGATTAAGTGGGGATTGTACTATAAAAGTTTTCTTGCTGTTTTGGGTACATGTCAGGTTAAAATTAACTTTGAAATTCTCTGTGTAGTAAGTTTTGCAGTAACTTCTATGGGGGAGGGAGATTCTAAACAGATCAGAGAAAAAAAAACAGTCTTTAGCTGACAAGCTGATTGGTTGAGTAATGTCAGATCCTCTAAGGGGGGGTGAGTTGCCAGGGAGACTGCAGTGAACAGAGAGAGATGAGAGCAGTGTTGCCAGGTGGGCGGTTTTACCGCCCAATTGAGCGGTTTTCCGCGACCTGCCGCGGGAAATTTTTGCCCGCGGCAGGTTGCGGTTTTTTGGGCTTCTTTTTTTTCTTTTGGGCGGTTTTCAGGCGTTTTTTTTCGGCCGCGGGAGGCGGAGTTAGTGACGTTTTAGGCGGGGTTAGTGACGTTCTGGGCGGGGCCGATGACAGGGGAGGCGGGGGCCGATGACGAGAGAGGCGGGGCCGGTGACGGGGGAGGCGGGGGCGGGGGTAATGGGGCGGGGTGATGACGCGGGGGTGGGGTGTCAGGGGCGGGGTTTGAGTTTGGGCGGGTTTTGGGCTGGATTTAGGCCAGTGTTGCCAGGTGGGCGGTTTTACCGCCCAATTGGGCGGTTTTCCGCGACCCGCCGCGGGAAATTTTTGCCCGCGGCGGGTTGCGGTTTTTTGGGCTCCTTTTTGGCTTCGGGGCGGTTTTTTCGCCGGCTTTTGCGGTTTTTTCGCCGGCTTTTTCGGCCGCGGTGGGCGGGGTTAATGACGTTTCTGGGCGGGGTTAGTGACGTGGGAGGCGGGGTCGATGACGGGGGAGGCGGGGCCGATGACGGCGGGGGCGGGGTTGATGACGGCGAGGGCGGGGTGATGACGCGGGGGCGGGGGTGTCAGGGGCGGGGTTTGAGTTTGGGCGGGTTTTGGGCTGGATTTTGGGCTCCTTTAGGCTGGAAAAAAAATTTCCACCTGGCAACCCTGATTTAGGCTGGTTTGGGTGGGAAAAAAATTTTTCACCTGGCAACCCTGGATGAGAGCAAGGGAAGACTGGGAAAAGTAAAAACGTATAGTGTGTGTCTGTGTAAAAGTAAGAATAAAAGTATGGATTCTGTGAGTTTAAAGTGAAAGGTGATATTGAAAAAGGGTACTTTAATATTGAAAGTGAGTGAAGGTGAGCTTTGGTGCTGAGAATAAGATGATTTGAGCTTAAAAGTGAGTACTTCAATAAACAGACTGCCTTGTTTTTCATGATTGTGTTGCTGAATACATGTGGGGAAAACCTGGTGTGTTTCAGGTGAGTGAGAGCTAATAGAAAGCTGTGAGAAATTTTAAACCAAATTTAGTTTGGTTTGGAGTGAAACAGAGGTATGTCCCTGCATGCAGTGAATGGTATGGCTAAGTTCTAAGGGAATTTAAGGTCATGGAAGGTGGAATGAGAGTCTGTGTGCACAGGTACTAAGTGGACACACATGGCTGCCTACGCTGGTAAGAGTGAGAGAGGTTGTGCTTTGTGCTGGAAATTGTACTAAATGAGAAAGCCTATAAGGTGTCAGGAAATAGTGTGAAAGAGTTTTAAAGTGGGACAGAGGGGAAGACTGAAGGTGAATCTGTGATTTGAAGAAAGTTGCTAGCAGGCAGTGTCTGTGTGGAAAGTGTGTTTTGTGCACATGTTCTGAGTTCAGTACAAGGTTTGTCAGGTAGCAGATTAAGCACTGCTTTTGTATGATTGCTGTATTTTCCAGATTGCTCTGATAGCTATGCAGAGTAATGTTATGTATTTGAGTGGGGCTTGTGAGATGAAATGTTGAAACATCATTGGAATAGGGACTGTGTACCGTGTGATGGTTCTGAATGCAGTGCTAAAGTCTGCTGGAGCGTTTAGAACAGGGAATCAACAGTGAGAAATAGGTTTTTGTAGTGAGAAACCTTTAACTTATTTTATTTCAATTAGAGAGTGTGGCCACAGTATTGAGAACTGATTGTCACTAGAGTAGAGTCCGTTCCTGATCCAGCTCAGGCAGTTCTAAGATTTTGCTTCCCAAATTATTTTCTTTATAAGTGAGGTTTAGGGAGAAGAGATTGGTGAAATATTCCTCTTCAGCATGTCCGGCTGAGCTCCAACGCAAGAAAGACCTCACCTAAATAAATTCAACCACAGCTAAGTGACATTTGCAAAGGGTGTTGAAGGAGATATAAGTTTTTTTTTTGGTTTACAACATTTTAAGGGAAAACTAAAGAACAGAACAACATCAAATATAAAAAAATCCATGTTTTCCTGACATGCTTAAGTGTTCTGGGTTCAAGTGAGATCCTTGCACAAACATCCATAATACCCATAAAGACTTAAATTCTGACATCAATAGCAAGGAAAGAAAGTAGAAACAAATATCTGATTTTGATAAAAGACAATTTAAATATTTATCTGAAAAAGTTCTTTTCTGCCTTTTTAGGTGATTTTGTTGAAAGAAACAGAAACATTTAAGGGTATATATGTAAAACTACATTTGAATGTTGAATATGTTATTGCAGTTCTATTAAGCCACACATTAATTGTGAATTTGAGTTTATTTGAATGAAAATTTGCTTGCATTTGTATCCAATAAAGAAAAAGATAGTTTGCATATCTGAAGGTGTGGTTCTTCCATTTCAGGAACAAATCCTAAATTTAGATTCTTTTCCTCCTTTATTCTTTGAGAGTAAAGGACGAGGTTAGTTTATCGGTTCCACTCCCTCGGCTGTGAGTGGTGTTCCCTGGATATTCACCACGTCTTCAACCGTCAGGTATCTGGGAGCACATCACTACAGTCCAGCCGAGAGGGGTAGTAACACAACTTCACCTCAGGTGAACTCAGGATACTGGTCAGGGAAGTGAGACTCAACTACATTGTCCTGTATGGATGCCTGAGTAAGTGCAAAGCAAAAACTTGCACTATGGCATAGAACTGCAAATGCCTTAATGGGACTTACCACAAGAACGGAGAGGTGAAGGACTTTAACTAAAAGTGGAGGGATCTGCGAGCCAAGGCACACAAAAAGGAGGCTGAATAACAGTGAGGGACTCACTAGTAACATTTCGACTCACCACTTTGAAGAGGGATACCCTGGCCATGTACAGTGGTGGAAATAAGTATTTGATCCCTTGCTGATTTTGTAAGTTTGCCCACTGACAAAGACATGAGCAGCCCATAATTGAAGGGTAGGTTATTGGTAACAGTGAGAGATAGCACATCACAAATTAAATCCGGAAAATCACATTGTGGAAAGTATATGAATTTATTTGCATTCTGCAGAGGGAAATAAGTATTTGATCCCCCACCAACCAGTAAGAGATCTGGCCCCTACAGACCAGGTAGATGCTCCAAATCAACTTGTTACCTGCATGACAGACAGCTGTCGGCAATGGTCACCTGTATGAAAGACACCTGTCCACAGACTCAGTGAATCAGTCAGACTCTAACCTCTACAAAATGGCCAAGAGCAAGGAGCTGTCTAAGGATGTCAGGGGACAAGATCATACACCTGCACAAGGCTGGAATGGGCTACAAAACCATCAGTAAGACGCTGGGCGAGAAGGAGACAACTGTTGGTGCCATAGTAAGAAAATGGAAGAAGTACAAAATGACTGTCAATCGACAAAGATCTGGGGCTCCACGCAAAATCTCACCTCGTGGGGTATCCTTGATCATGAGGAAGGTTAGAAATCAGCCTACAACTACAAGGGGGGAACTTGTCAATGATCTCAAGGCAGCTGGGACCACTGTCACCACGAAAACCATTGGTAACACATTACGACATAACGGATTGCAATCCTGCAGTGCCCGCAAGGTCCCCCTGCTCCGGAAGGCACATGTGACGGCCCGTCTGAAGTTTGCCAGTGAACACCTGGATGATGCCGAGAGTGATTGGGAGGGTGCTGTGGTCAGATGAGACAAAAATTGAGCTCTTTGGCATGAACTCAACTCGCCGTGTTTGGAGGAAGAGAAATGCTGCCTATGACCCAAAGAACACCGTCCCCACTGTCAAGCATGGAGGTGGAAATGTTATGTTTTGGGGGTGTTTCTCTGCTAAGGGCACAGGACTACTTCACCGCATCAATGGGAGAATGGATGGGGCCATGTACCGTACAATTCTGAGTGACAACCTCCTTCCCTCCGCCAGGGCCTTAAAAATGGGTCGTGGCTGGGTCTTCCAGCACGACAATGACCCAAAACATACAGCCAAGGCAACAAAGGAGTGGCTCAGGAAGAAGCACATTAGGGTCATGGAGTGGCCTAGCCAGTCACCAGACCTTAATCCCATTGAAAACTTATGGAGGGAGCTGAAGCTGCGAGTTGCCAAGCGACAGCTCAGAACTCTTAATGATTTAGAGATGATCTGCAAAGAGGAGTGGACCAAAATTCCTCCTGACATGTGTGCAAACCTCATCATCAACTACAGAAGACGTCTGACCGCTGTGCTTGCCAACAAGGGTTTTGCCACCAAGTATTAGGTCTTGTTTGCCAGAGGGATTAAATACTTATTTCCCTCTGCAGAATGCAAATAAATTCATATACTTTCCACAATGTGATTTTCCGGATTTAATTTGTGATGTGCTATCTCTCACTGCTCATGTCTTTGTCAGTGGGCAAACTTACAAAATCAGCAAGGGATCAAATACTTATTTCCACCACTGTATGATCATGTCACCCTTTTATAGGTTAGTCAGCATGAGTCAGATGATTGTGTCTATGACACATCCAACATTGCAAATTTACAAAATGGTTGTGCTCCTTTATGTCTCTGGTTCCCACCACCCTCCCATACATCTCTTCTGTTTTCCCATGTCTCTCCACAACTGATAATGGGTATTCCCAGGCATTGAAAACCTGCACATCGGTATAGTTGTTTGGTGCTTAATATGTCCTGTGTGAAGGGGAGAAGGCTCTGACAAGGCAAGGGAGGGGCACCTGGAACATAATCAAGTAAGAAAGGAACAGCCGCCCAGAGTGGAGGAGAATGAGCCCATGGACTGGCAAGCTGCTGGAGAGAAGGAGCAGGAGGCAGGCTCTGAGGAACCCATGGACCTTTCTGCATGGGTTCATGCCTTGAAAGCTAAACTGAAAAACCAGGTGAACTCTTGGTGTCACAGCTGGGCGGAAAGGGGAAAGGTCATGCGGGAGGAGGGTCAGTGAAGTAATAGAGTGACCCAGAAAGGGGGGGATCTTTTCCTCTTTCCCAAAGGAGTTCAGGCTGTGTTCTTTGAAGAGACTGTGTGTCTGAACTGAGTGCTAAGGCATTAAGCACTGTGGATTTTGAACTGTTGGGAAAACAAACCTTTTGTGTGGGGGAGGGAAAAGTAAGCTACAGTGTTTTTTTTTTCCTTTTTGTGGGCTGAGGCCCACAGAACTGTGTGTTTTGAACTGTGGGCAGAAACCCCGTGGGGGTGGACAGGATACAGGGATTCTTTTTGGGGGTGTGAAGTTGGACTACAGAGGAGCCTATCTGTGGGGACAGTTAATTTGGCTCCAACTGATTTGTGCAGCAGCTGGAAGGGGACGTGTTTGTGTTTCTGCTGTACCTGGGCCCTGAGAGAAAAGCAGGAACAACTGTTTGAAGGGCTGCAGGATTCCTTTTGCAAGTTACTGAACTGTGAATCCCTGACAATAAAGGAGCTTGGTGATTTTTACCTTTTTTGAAGTTTATTTTCTTTGAGCCCTGCCTTGTGGACTGCAGTGGGCCGGGAGGCTGAGTGGCCAGGGTGGAGGCAAGATCCTGAAGACCCTCGGGCGGAGGGAAGGATCTTTCACAAGTGGTGGCAGTGGTGGGATTCACAGCGGACGTCCACGCAGAAGGAAGGCGGACCCAAGGGGAGCTCGAAGCCCGTCGAGGGGGCCAACGCTGAGAGCAGCGCAGACTCGTCTCTGCTTCCAGTAAGCATATACGGGAGCAGGGGTGGAGTGGAGGTGAGAAAGGAGTGGCTAGCGGGGACCAGGTGTCACGGTGCCGCACTTGGAGAGATTTTTTTTGTTGTGCCCTCTTTGTAGGTGACGGCAGAAGCCTCCGTGATGGATCCCAAGGAAGTTTTCTCCTGGATGACCCTGCAATTCCAGAAGCAGCATGAATTGGCTGCAAAGATGACCGGGGATGCCCTGGCGGCTATTCGAGCCCAGCAACAGCCGGTACTGGACTTGTTCCAGGAGTTCCTGCAGAGGGAAGCACACGCCCAGGGAGCCGTGAGTGGGTCAAGAGACCGGGACTTGACTGTTGATGGGACAAGCCTGGTAGGACCTTATCACATGAACTGGCTCACCTGGGGTAAACTGACAGAAAAGGACAATGTCGATGACTTTTTGTGT
The DNA here is from genome assembly GCF_901765095.1 of Microcaecilia unicolor. NCBI lineage: Eukaryota > Metazoa > Chordata > Amphibia > Gymnophiona > Siphonopidae > Microcaecilia > Microcaecilia unicolor. Next base: position 259,599,968 of record NC_044036.1, read on the forward strand.
GCTTTTGAGAGAGTGGCGGTGGCCGCTAAATGGCCCCAAGAACAATGGGCCATTCGTTTAGCCCCCTCTCTATCAGGGGAGGCACTAGCTGCTTTCCGTGGACTATCACCCACAGATGCTGGGGATTACCGTAGGGTGAGAGAGGCCATCAGGGATAGGTATGGGCTTAGTGCTCAGGCCTATTGGAGGCAATTTAGAGCCCTAGCTTGGGGGAAAGGTGAGTCTCCCAAGGACCTAGCCACGAAATTGATAGACCTAGCGAAGAAGTGGCTAGAGCCGGAGGGACGTACGGTTGGAGATATCCTACAGGAAATAGTGTTAGAACAATTCCTGCAAGCCTTACCCGAGTAAGTAAGGGTATTGGTGGTACGGAGGGGGTGTCGTACCCTGGAGGAAGCTGTGTGGAGCCTAAAATGCGGTATGGAAGCCCAGCAGTGGGTTAAGGTGGGGAAAGACGAAAAGGGAGGGGAAGCAAGTGGTAGCTTTCCTGAAGGGCTGGGGCTGTCATCCTCGATTCCAGAGGGGGGTCTGGGGAGCCTCGGACCCGTCTTTCCCCGTTTTAAGGGCCAATCTCAGGGAAGGGTCATGAAGGGGGCCGGGTTGTCTCAAAAGCGCCTCTGCTACCAGTGTGGAGGGAGGGGGCATTTCCAGAATAGGTGTCCTGGTCGAGCGGGGTGGATCTCCCGGGTCTCTCCCAGTGCCCAATATAGTTATACCCAGGAGGTAGAGGTGGAGGACATCCCGGTGAAGGCTCTATTGGACTCCGGGGCGGACCAGTCAATGATGTCAAGAGGCTTGTGGGAAAGGATAAGGGATACCAGAGGGCCGGACAGGGAGACTGGTGCCGGGCAGGTGGGGATCCAGTGTATCCATGGGGCCAGCACTCCGTACAGGTTGCGCCGGGTGAGCATTAGGGGTCCCACGGGGACGATAAAGCTCGCCATAGCAGTTTTGCCCAGAGTGCCCCAAGGGGTGATTTTGGGCAGGGATTGGCCGCCGTTCGCAGAATGTATAAATAGTAAGAAGGTTATGGTGGCCACCCGAGCGCCGGCACGAGAGCACCAGGCATCCGAGCCCAATTTGGATCAAATTTTCCCTTTTCAAGGTGAGGGGATGGGGGAGCCCGGGAGGATTTGTAAGGCGAGGGCAGACAAAACGGCGGAGGAAGACCCGGGTCCCCAGATAGATGAGAGTGTTCAGCCAGGGGTACCGGAGAAAGGCCCCTCTGCCCAAAGGAGAGTGAAATACCTGGGGTATATGGTAGGGCAAGGCGAAGTCAGGCCCCTGATTGACAAGGTCCAGAGTGTCCAGGAGTTTCCCCGGCCTAGCACTAAGAAGCAGTTAAGGGGGTTCCTAGGGCTCATAGGGTATTATAGACGGTTTATCCCCCATTTCTCTACCCTGTCAGCACCCCTTACTGACATGCTGAAGGGGAATAAACCCAATCAGTTATTGTGGGAGGAGGACGGGGTACAGGTGATAGATACCCTCCGGAGGGCCCTGTGTCAGGAACCTGTGTTAAAAGCTGTAGATTTTAAGAAAAACTTTATCCTGCAGACTGATGCTTCAGGGGTCGGGCTGGGAGCAGTGTTGTCCCAGGAGCATGAGGGGGAAGAGCATCCAGTGCTGTATTTGAGTAGAAAGCTCTTCCCACATGAAACACACTACTCCACGATTGAAAAGGAGTGTTTGGCCATTAGGTGGGCAGTCCAGGCCTGCCAAGTGTATTTGGAGGGGAGGGAGTTTAGATTGGTAACCAATCATGCACCCCTCAAATGGCTAAATCAAATGAAGAACAATAATGGCCGCCTCATCCGCTGGTATTTGTCGCTGCAGCCCTTCCGTTATTCGGTGGAGCATCGACTTGGCAGTGCCTTTGGCAATGTCGATGCTCTATCACGGATCGGAGAGGAGGATACCGAGCCTAAGGTTCACCGAGAGGGGCATTCTCTTAAGGGGGGGGGGGGGTATGTGAAGGGGAGAAGGCTCTGACAAGGCAAGGGAGGGGCACCTGAATTTAAATCATAGTGCCTCACTCCATGTGAAAGAAGCACAGCAGTGGCAGTCTGCAGATCGCCTCCCTTCGGGCCTTCCCTCCCTGTGTCCCGCCCTCGTGCAAGTTATGTCAGACGAGGGCGGGCCACAGGGAGGGAAGGACCGAAGGGAGGCGATCTGCAGACTGCCGCTGCTGCGCTTTCACATGGAGCGAGGTGGTGAGGCCCTGTGATTTGAATGGAGGGGACCCGGCCCGGTGGTGGACGGAGGTGAGCGGCAGCGGCGAGGGTGAGTGGATGGGACTGCGACACCAGGTCCCCCCTGGAGGCCCGGGCCCATGGAATTTTGTCCCCCCTTTCCCCCCTCTCGGTGGCCCTGATCCTTATACTTCTCCCTTCCTCCCACATAGTTTTTGTAAATGTGCTACAGTTTTGCACAGGCTCAAATTCTATTACTACTACTTCTTATCATTTCTGTAGCACTACTAGATGTACGCAGTGCTGTACACTGAACATATAAGAGACAGTCCTTGCTTGACAGAGCTTACAATCTAATCAAGACAGACAAACAGGACAAATAAGGGATAAAGGAATTACTTAAGTTGGGAATTAGAAAACAGACATGAGTACTGAGAGAGGCAGCAGGGAAGATGAAGCCACTTCAGGATGGAAGTGGTGAGCCTGCTGAGAAAGGAGGGAGCAGCTTCTGATGCACCTCACCTTGCAGCTGCAGAAGGAGAGGAAGAAGAGATAGGTGAGAGGGAAGAGGAGGAGGAGGAGCAGGAAGTTATGAAGGAAACTGAGCAAGAGATGGATGGCAAGGTACATGATGATGTGCAACCAGTAGTGGAGAGACAACATAGCCAGGGGGAAGAGTGGGCCCATGCTGCTGCAGCTGAAGATGTCATTAGTGGCCTTAAGCTGGAGGAGGAGGGCTATATTAGGATACTGGTAACATCATAGAACAGCAGACTCAGCTCAGGGCAGAGTTTGCCAGCCTGCAGCAAGAAGTGAGGGGTCTCTCAGCTCTTCTAACATGTTAGGGGTAATAGCCAATGAGCTGCAGACCCTTAATTGGACATTTGCCTCCACTCTCCCCCAGATATCAAGCAGCTCTTCTAGCAGCTCCTCACCTGACCAGTCCTGCAGCCATTCACCACCCATTCTGTCCCACCTTGCCCTACCACACAGTGCCAGGCTTCTGGAACTGTGCCCTAATAGATGCTCTGGCCAGGAGTAGCTCTCCCTGCAGCAGTACCCCCACCCTAGGAAGTAGGGCACCATAGCTCCCGTTTGCAGGCCCCCCTCCTATGGGTAGCTATGGGAAGGGGAAGAGGTTAGGGTCACATGTGTTTGTCCCTTTCCAGAGTGATCATGCCTATGGTACTAGTGGGAACCTTACACTGTTGTGTGTGCTGTGCTGCATATCCCTCCATAATTGTTTAAGGTCCTTCACATTGTGGTTTTATTTTAATTTCACATTAAGGCATGCAGCCACACCACAGTATTTGTAATTAGTTAATTCTTGCCCTGACAGCCACATACAGGACATTGTACACACTGTATTGAGACGGCAGGGTTGCATTTCTGTTTTCTGTCTTTCAACACCTTTTGTCACTGTCATGTTAGGGTTGGGTGAGATGAGACAGGGGGAGAGAAGAGATCGTTGGACATGGAGAGGAGAGGAGGGCAGGGGGAGAGAAGAGATCGCTGAACATGGAGAGGAGAGGAGGGTGGGGGAGAGAAGAGATCGCTGGACATGGAGAGGACAGGAGGGCAGGGGAGAGAAGAGGTCGCTGATTGTGGAGAGGAGAGGAGGGCAGGGGAGAGAAGAGATTGCTGGACATGGAGAGGAGGGCAGGGGAGAGAAGAGGTCGCTCATTGTGGAGAGGAGAGGAGGGCAGGGGGAGAGAAGAGATCGCTGGACATGGAGAGGAGGGGAGGGCAGGGGAAGAGAAGAGAAGAGATCGCTGAACATGGAGAGGAGAGCAGGGGAGAGAAGAGATCACTGGACATGGAGAGGAGGGGTTGGCAGGGGGAAAGAAGAGGTCGCTGGACATGGAGAGGAGGGGAGGTCAGGGGAGAGAAGAGATTGCTGGACATGGAGAGGAGGAGAGGGCAGGGGGAGAGGAGGAAAGGGCAGGGGGAGAGGAGAGATTGCTGGACATGGAGAGGAGAGGAGAGCAGGGGGAGAGAAGAGATCGCTGGGCATGGAGAGGAGAGGAGAGCAGGGGGAGAGAAGAGATCGCTGGGCATGGAGAGGAGGGGAGGTCAAGGGAGAGAAGAGATCGCTGGACATGGAGAGGAGGGGAGGTCAGGGGAGAGAAGAGATTGCTGGACATGGAGAGGAGGGCAGGGGAAAGGAGAGATCGCTGGACATGGAGAGGAGAGGAGAGCAGGGGGAGAGAAAAGATCACTGGACATGGAGGGGAGGGCAGGGGGAGAGAAGAGATTGCTGGACATGGAGAGGAGAGGAGGAGAGGGCAGGGGGAGAGAAGAGATCGCTGGACATGGAGAGGAGAGGAGGAGGGGGCAGGGGGAGAGAAGAGATTGCTGGACATGGAGAGGAGAGGAGGAGGGGGCAGGGGGAGAGAAGAGATTGCTGGACATGGAGAGGAGAGGAGGAGGGGGCAGGGGGGAGAGAAGAGATTGCTGGACATGGAGAGGAGAGGAGGAGGGGGCAGGGGAGAGAAGAGATTGCTGGACATGGAGAGGAGGAGAGGGCAGGGGGAGAGAAGAGATCGCTGGACATGGAGAGGAGGAGAGGGCAGGGGGAGAGAAGAGATCGCTGGACATGGAGAGGAGGGGAGGGCAGGGGAGAGAAGAGATCGCTGGACATGGAGAGGAGGGGAGGGCAGGGGAGAGAAGAGATCGCTGGACATGGAGAGGAGGGGAGGGTAGGTGGAGAGAAGAGATCACTGGACATGGAGAGGAGGTGATGGAAGGAGGAGAGAATAGATCGCTGGACATGGAGAGGAGAGGAGGGGAGGGCAGTGGGAGAGAATAGATGTAGGACATGGAGAGGAGGGGAGGTCATGGGAGAGAAGAGATCGCTGGGCATGGAGAGGAGAGGAGGGGAGGGCAGGGGGAGAGGAGAGATCGCTGGGCATGGATGGATGAATGGAGGGGGCAGGGGAGAGGAAATTTACTGGATATGGGTGGATGGAGGCGAGGGCAGGGGAGAATGGAAAGTTGCTGGACATGGATGGATGGAGGATGCAGGGGAGAGAGGAAATTTGCTGGATATGGATGGATGGAGGAGAGGGCAGGGAAGAATGGAGAGTTGCTGGATATGAATGGATGGAGGGCAGGGGAGAGAGGAGAATTGCTGGACATGGATGGATGAATGGAGGGGACAGGGGAGAGGAAATTTACTGGATATGGGTGGTTGGAGGAGAGGGCAGGGGAGAATGGAGAGTTGCTGAACATGGATGGATGGAGGGGAGGGAAGTCAGGAAGGAGATGCACATGGATGGAGGGCAGTTAAGAGAGGAGAAATGCTGGACATGGATGGAGTGGAGAGCAGTTAAGAGAGGAGAAATGTTGGAGAAGGATAGAGGGAAGGAAAGACAAAGGAAGGAGATGCACACAGATGGAGGGGAAGGGAGAGAGGAGAAATGCTGGACATGGATGGAGGGGAGGGAAGACAGATGAAGTAGATGCACATGGATGGATGAAGGGGAGGGGAGTGAGGAGAAATGTTAGATATGGATGTAGGGGAAACTGCTGAATTTAAGGGCTGGATCGGAACACTTTGAGGGCAGATACTGAAACTCGAGGAAGGATAGGGACAGGGCTACAGATGGTAGATAGGACGCATAAGGACACAGGAGGATGGTGGACATGGTGAGTGAAAAAATATCAAATGGAAAGAAGACACTGCATAAAACAGAAGACACTGGGACCAAAGCAAATAGAAAAACCAAATGCTCAGACAACAAAGGTAGAAAAAATATTTTATTCAGATGTATTAATTAGAATATGTCAGCTTTTGGAAATTTGCATCTGTGATATTTTGCATGTAAGTTTCAATTTTTCTAGTATTGCTGCATGCCGAGTCTAACTTCTTGAGGTAACTTTCCAGTTCAGTATTTTGCCTTCATATTTTTTTTATTTCTAGTTCCTTGTGTCATATCTGTTGTCATGTGTTTTTTTATGTGTGATCAAGGTGCAGTATTCTGCTAGTGTGTAGTATTTGCAGCCCTTTTTTTTCATTAGGTAGTGTACTGGTGTTTTAGAGCCCGGCTTAATTACAGTGCTGCCTTTCTATGCATAAGGTTGTAGCTCGTCGTGCCCTTGGAATTAGTTCTGTTATGGTTTGATAAGGTTGAGTGGGTTTTTGCACAAGTTTGTGTATAGTGTTTTGCAGTGGAGAGATTGTGTGTTGGCCTTACTGAGATGGCACCAAAACATCAGAAAGGGTATAGAGCCTAAATCATGACACACTACCTCTGCTAAATAGTAGTAGTAGTAGTAGCAGTAGCTTATGCATTTCTAAGGTCTACACTGGCATGGTATGGTTATTCTCCTTTCTTTCATTCCTCCATATATCTATCTATCTATATATATATATATATATATATATATATATATATATATATCCCCCCCCCCCCCCAAATGAAACAGTCAAACTACGCCCATGCCTAAGAGACTACCCTATGGAAAGAAAGAGAAAGTTGGATAGTGACAGTAAGAATATGGGTGGCTCTGCAGAGCTCACCTCACAATCATCCCCAAGTGATTTGTCTGTTGTGGAAGAACTTGCAGGTGCCAGATTGTGACAGGATGTACGAGTCATGGCAGGAACCAGGGTAATATATACAGATATCCATTATCACTTTTCCGGCATTGCAGATGACATGCATGTTCATAGAATGATAGGACTTTATGTTCCTGTACACATCCTCACTCCCTGGAGATGGTCTCATGGCTATGTGGGTGCAGTCAGTAGCCAACTGTGACTTCAAGGGGGTGGGGGGGGGGGGCTAAAAATGAAAGCTAGGGCTGTGGTGACCTTCTCATATACCTGCAGGGCTTGTCCCTTCCAGGTGGTGAAGCCAAGATCTTCCTCCAGCTGATTGCAGAGATATACTATGGTTTTCTTATTGAACCTGAATCTACACATACATTAATCCTCAGCCAGATCCATGAATAGTCTTCTAGGCCTGTAGGCCCTCTGCTCAAGCCCTTACTTTTTTTTATTTGCTGTCTCCATCTCCTACATGCTGACACCTACAGCAGCAACAGTTCAGCACTAATCATGGTTCTGAGCGTGAGCAATTGCACCCACTGCACAGTGGGAGTGGTAGCTAGTAGCCCCCACCAACTATGTCACACGGCCACACACACATAGCCACAAAGCTACAGTAACAGAGAACCACAGAGGCACATACTACAGGCAACACACAAAGGGAGGGATTAGGGAGTCAGAGAGGGGACTGAGGAGTTGGAGGGGAGTCAGGTGATGGGGGAGGAAAAGATGGTGTAAGTAGAGGTAATGCTATGGGGTTGTTGAGCGTAGAAAGGTTTGAAATTGAGGACATGTGAAGGGGCATAATCGAACGTGAACGCCCATCTCCATGGGCATCTATCTCCGAGAACGGGTATGTGAAGGGGCGGGACAGACCGTATTTTCGAAAAAGATGGGCGTCCATCTTTTTTTTCGATAATACGGTTTGTGCCGGGCAAATGCACCGGATTTGTGCGGATTTGAGCTGGGCGGTATCGTTTTTCAGCGATAATGGAAACCAAAGGCGCCCAGCTCAAAAACTACCAAATCCAAGGCATTGGGTTGTGGGAGGGGCCAACCGGGCATCCTAGGAGGCATTTGTAACAATAAAAAAACAAAGCAAACTACCTCTGGACATGAGCTGGGTATGACATTTGATGTCTTGTCCACAAGGAGGGTGAGCCCTTAGGTCCCGCAAGGCCCAAAAGGACCTCAAAGGACAGCCGCGCAACCCCAAGTCTTCACCCGCGGCGACCGCCGTTCACCAAGGGTTGAGCCCCCAGCTGCAGGCGTCAACGGGACTTCAGGAACCGCGGGGTTACCGGACTGGCCTGGGCTGGAACCGGAGAGAAGCGGGCAGGTGGAAAGAAGAGTCCAAAGACTGGCAGCAGATCAGGACCGGCAGCAAAAGCGTAGTCGGGGTCAGGCAAGAGGTCAAGGCCGGCGGCTAGTAGAGAAGTCAAAGTCAGGCTGGAGGTCGAGGCAGGCAGCTAGGCAGAAATACCAGGAAACAGTCCAAATTCCAAAATCCGCAAAACCAGGAAGACAATCAAACACAGGAACCACGGAGATAGGCTTCGGGAACAGAACCTGAAGGAAAGTGCTAGCTCAGTTTCCTTCTTTACATACAGTACAACATCAGCCGCCCCGCCCTCAGTAGGAGCAGCCCACCAATCCGGCCCTGGGTATCGGCAGAGCCCCTCTGATTGGCTCTGTCCGATTTCCCAGGCGGGACCACCAACTTGGCCTCCCAATCCGGCGCCTCAGAGGCGGAGCTCTGGGCCCTCCTGCCCAGGAGGGAGGAAGACGCCGACCATCGCGTTCTGGTGCTGCCTCCTTCGGCGGCGCGAACATCGCCTCCACAACCGGCGACCGAGAGACCGGCGGCCGCAGTCGCCGGCCTCCAGTCCCGGCCGGAACAGCCATTACTGCGGCGGAGCCGACTCCACGCCGAGGCCTTCGGGCCGCTACCCCTCACCATGGAGGACGCTGACTCCCGCCCCCTGCGGCGGAAGAGCAGGTAGGGGCGCGGGACGCGACATTGAGGCTGGCATACAGGCTGGAAAAAAAGTTTTTAAAGTTGTTTTTTGGGGGGAGGGGGTTAGTGACCACTGGGGGAGTCAGGGGTGGTCATCCCCGATTCCCTCCGGTGGTCATCTGGTCATTTAGGGCACTTTTTTGGCAGTTGTTTGCAAAAAAAAAAGGGTCCCAAATTCGCGCTAAAAACGCCTTTCGTTTTTTATTATCGGCTGAGGACGCCCATCTCTCCTCGGCCGAAAAACACGCCCCAGTCCCACCTTCACCACACCTCCGACACGCCCCGTCAACTTTGGCCGTTTCCGTGACAGATTGCAGTTGAAGACGCCCAAAATCGGCTTTCGATTATACCGATTTGGACGCCCACGGGAGAAAGACGCCCATCTCCCGATTTGGGGTCGAAATATGGGCGTCTTTCTCTTTCGAAAATAAGCTGGATAAGGTCTGAGCCTACACCTATATTCCGAACAACATTACTACTTGCCACAACACTCCAGGTCACAAAAGACAAGTTTGCTGCCAGTTCATCATCATTTATAGCAGGTTTACACTTGAGTCACCAAATGTGCACATTCTACAATACATCTTGTGAGTCATCAACCTGTGTGTGATTTCTAGAATACCTGGTGTGCACCACTGCTGGGTATATCCTTTGCCTGTACAATACAGACAGAGAGGGCACTACAGTATACAAGCAAACAAGTCCAAAGAAAAAAGCAACACTGGGCCTTCAGAACTAGGACAACAGGAGTATTTTATTGATCAATGACCCGACACGGGGCCGTGTTTCGGCGCTAACAAAGGCGCCTGCCTCAGGGGTCGATATGTTGCCGCAATAGCGTGCAGATAACAAGGCACGATTGCCTGGTGTGCAGGAGATTTTTACTGAAGCTCTTCAGATCCTTTTCTCTGTGTTTAATATTCACAGCCCTTATTCTCCCCAAGGAACCTTTATAGACCGTATCAGCCTTCAGCAACACAGGTAGATCTTCCTTCACTGTGGATTCTTTGATCTTGGCTTCCTGGATTTACAGAGCTGTGAAGTTGCAGGAGGCAGATTTTATGGCCGGTCCTGGTCCGGTGCAGTTTGATTTTGTCTCCGTGCCTTGTTATCTGCACGCTATTGCGGCAACATATCGACCCCTGAGGCAGGCGCCTTTGTTAGCGCCGAAACACGGCCCCGTGTCGGGTCATTGATCAATAAAATACTCCTGTTGTCCTAGTTCTGAAGGCCCAGTGTTGCTTTTTTCTTTGGACTTATATCCTTTGCCTGCCCATGCTCTATCTTTTTCACACCCCTTTTTGTACATGTAAATATAGGTGACAATTTGTAGATGTGCACCTACCTGCTGACATACAGAATGGCGTGATTCTGCATTTCCTGTACATAAGTGACACACCCAACTTCTACTCCCAACCTTTCTATGATTATGGGGATGACAGAATATAGCTGGATGTCCTGTTTGAATATTGAGATCAGTGGGAGGCAAGGATCTGCGATACTATGACCAGCAACAATGACAGCAGACCACCAAGGAAAAGCAAAAGCTTTAATGCGGAAATAAAACTGCCCGACATGGCCATGTTTCACTTACAAGGCTGCATCAGGGGCAACTGTTGTCCTGACATAAAACAATTAGTATCAAAGTAAATAAATAATAAAACAATGATTGCATGTGGAACTCAGACACAACTAGTGATTTCAACTAGAGCTGTTCACTTATTCTGTTTTTTTTTTTTTTTTGCATCACTCTGCTTGTAACTCTTTTAATTTAATATGCATGACTTCTATTTATGTTTTTATTACTATTACTTTTGAAATTCCATTGTTATGATTTTCATATTATTATTTATTTAACTCTGATAGTAATTGTTTTATGTCTGATTAACAGTTGCCCCTGAAATAGCCTTGTAGGCAAAATGTGGCCACATCGGGCAGTTTTATTTGTGCATTACTACTACTACTACTTAACATTTCTAAAGCGCTACTAGGGTTACGCAGCACTGTACAATTTAACATGGAAGGACAGTCCCTGCTCCAAGAGATTACAATCTAAAAAGACAAATGTACAGTGTGATACCCCCCTTCTCACTCAGGGTGACCTGGTTCTCAATATGCAAATCATATGCAAATTAGTGTGCTACCCCTTCTCGCTCAGGGTGACCTGGTTCCCACTCAGCAAATTAAACAGTTCTCACCAAATGCATATTTCTCAGGCAACTCTTTATTCCAGCCCCTGGGCACACTTCTTGTAGCTTAATACTTTATACTTTCATAGATCTTCACACTGAGCCTCCCCACACAGATACATGGGCTCAGTACTACACCAATACTTTGGGGACTCTCAACCCCAGGCTTTGCAGCCTGCTTCTCTCAGTACTTTGGACACACAGTTCCCCCCATTGAACCCACAGTTCTGGACACACAGTCTTTTCTTCTTTGGACACACAGTCCCTCCACTGAACACACAGTTCCTATAAGTACTGAGGACACACAGTCAAACACTAATGCTTTAGGGACTTCTTACCCCAGGATTTTCAGCCTGCTGATCTCCTTTGGACACCCAGTCCACCCCAAGTCCATAAGGCTAGCCAGTATCTTTCAGGGGCTCTCTCTTCTTCTGATGCTAGCTCACTTCTCTTCCTTTCACAACTCAGGTAGGGTATAAAGTGGTTAATTAGCTACACAGGACCCAGCCCATAACCGCCTGCACCTGTGGACCTCCCAGGGCTCTCCCCGGTCCTAGCGACCTCCACTTTCTTCTAGCGCCCTCTAGTGGCCTACACCCTATAGGACACCCTCTTACTTATCACAACAGTTAATCAGATAGGTCAGACAGATTGGGGCAACCTATATGTTCGAAAGGTTAGGTTCTGAATGCAGCATTGAAGAGGTGAGCTTTAAGCAAGGATTTGAAGATGGGTAGGGAGGGGGCTTGGCGTAGGGATTCAGTATAACAGCATTAAAGCTGTTATACTTCTGCTGCTGCTGCTTTTGCATTTACTCGATGTGCTGTCATTGTTGCTGTTTTAATATTTATTTTATTGTCTGCAGTGTTATACATATATCATAAAGGATTTTCAGATTTACACATACACACCCTATCTAAGGACCCTGTTTACTAAGTTGCGCTGTAGGTGCGCTTGGGTGTTTCTAGCATTAGCACGTGCTAATTTTTAGCGTGTGCTAAAAGGCTGGTGTGCCTACAGTGTGGCTTAGTAAACAGGGCCCTAAATTATTTGGATAAGTTACTAAAAATGCAGTTCAGTAATGCTGTCCTGCAGTCTCATCATAGAGTATTCAGTGCCTCTCATTGGCACTCTGGGGTCTCTTCCTTTCCCCTGAGTCATGTATTATTGACTCCTTGTCAATCATGTCTACCAATACTGTGTTACAAAACCTTCAGTCCTAAGATCTGATGAAAGAAGCAGTGACTGGTGCAGTTTCAGCATTATTCAGACAATTAATTCTCTTTTTTTAAGTGAAAGTTGTGTGTCATGTGTAGTGCTCAGTTTTAACAAGTACCTATGGAATCAGTTAAAAGCATTTGGTGTTAACTTAGTGTTGATATTCTCTAGGCAGCATGTAGCACTGTAAAAAGTTGTGTTCGCTGGGAATTTATGTTCTGGTATATTAAAGTGGTCCACTTTGACTGAGGAAGTTGTTCATAAACTTTTTGGGGGGGGAATCCCAGCCAGCCTGGTTTTCAAGATATCATTTTCGTAACGGCTCTTACGAGAGGAGTATAACAGGCTAGTTCCTGGTTAATACTAAAAAAATTTTCAGAGGAGAGGAGACCCAAGAGGGTTCTGTTACACTATTTTTCTCAGAGTGCACGTTTCACATCAGACTACCTGAGGTTATAAAGATCCCTGAGGCAGGCCTTTGGGCCGAAACACGGCCATGTCGGGTCATTTGTTTATGCGAATAAACATTTTTTTTGGTATCCTCATTCATTCTCCTCACTTTTTTGCTTCATATTTCAAGATATCCAACACAGGAATATGCATGCAGTCTATTTGCAATGATAACAACTATATATCTCATGCATAATCATTTTGTATATTCTGATAGCCTGGCTGGCTGGGAAATTCGAAGGTGAGGTTTGGGATCCACTGGAAATTCTGGTGACTCCACAGTCATGTAGGTTTCCAGGTTATCCTCACTAAATATGAATACAGAACCCAGGTACAAAAATAATAATATATAAACATTTTTGTGAAGTGCTCAGAAAATCCTTGTGACTTAATGCTAACTATTAATATGATTTTTCACTTTATCTATCATCACAATTTCTCATCATTTTAAGACAGCAATCCCTCAAATATTAATAGCTCAATTGTACTCTGCTTGCAAACTGGTATTTCAGTTTGCAAGCAGAGTATATCCATGGCGAAATAAACTCAGAGCATTATCTCATCAATCCAGAGTATTATACAGCTCAACTGAAGAATGCTTTACTGAAGAACACCATTGAAGAGCAACTGCTGTTGACAGATACGGTGCACTCAAATATATAATCCACCCCGACCTTAGATCCAGGTTTCGCTTCATAAGATTCATCAGGGGGTACCCTCAAAATCATACAAAAAATACATAATCAAACTCTCTCCCCCACCCCCTCCCCCCCCCACTACACCCACCAAAAACCTTCACAAGGGTAAAATCAGATATCAGGTACATGAAATAATGGAAACACTAGGCCTCAAAATGGCGCCCGGCGAGTAGAGACCTCAACACGCCAATCTTCCTCTTATTACTCTAAAAGTGATCACATGATCAGTGTCCAATCAACTTCCTTGTTCACAGACCACTACGCATTAAATATGCCTGGCCCGATCAGAATTAGAGTATCCCCAGTCTCCCAATGCATGAAACTGCATCTCTTGCATATTCATTGTGGATATCCAAAAACCTGACTGACTCTGGGATCATTTAGCTAAAATTTTGGGCAGGACCCTGGACTGTTGGTATTCTAAACAACATACACTTCATACATTGTTTCTCATACCATGGTTTCCTAGAAGCCTGAAGAGTGTCTTTGGACCAACCTAAGAATACCCAATATGTTGCACTGCATAAGCTGTTGAAATAGGGTTTTCAACCACAATCTTTGCATATCCCATAGCCAAGTGGTATTCACAGGTGTTCCCATAGGGTAGCAAATGGGTCAGTTTTTCAGGATATCTCTTATGAATATGCATGATGTTGATTTGCTTACACACTACCTTGACTGTATGCTAATCTCATATATTCAGTGAAAACTTGACACTTTCAGCCCGGGATGACTGCCAGTAAATACCTCTGCCCTAGCACAGTCTGGATGTTGGGATAAGTTTATCCACAATGAATATGTATAAGATCAATTTACATACAATGCAGACATTACATGCACATGGAGTCAGCTCATGCAAATCAGTCCAACCATATTCATTATAACTATGGGTTACCATATGGCTCCAGAAAAAGGAGGACACCATTGATCCCAGTCCGGGTTATTTGCTTCCATTGATGGAAGTTAAAACCCAGACTGGCTCAATCTGTGCTGCTTTTTCTGAAGCCATATGGTAGCCCTAATTGTAACTATCCCCAAAACCTGACAAGGCTACTGGATACTTGAGGGCTGGGTTAAAAACCTCGGAAGTAGCATTCAAGACGATTCTGAATATGCAACTCTCAGAGTTAGCTAGAGATGCTGGGGGGTAGCTCACAGAAAGCCTCACATAACAAGTCATCAGAAACTGTTACCTGGTGAGCATAGTGCTTGTATATGTGCTTTTCAAATACTGTAGTGTCTGGAGGCACAGCTTATTTTTTCAACATGTACTGTATCTTTTCCCTGCTCTCTGTACAGAGGAGAATCCTTTGGTTATTCAAAAGACAGGTTTCAAAGCTATTTCCATGGGTAAAAAGCCGCTATGCAGGAAGAGTATGCATGCTGTTCTACAATGCACACCTTTGTAACCACACTGTCAGGCTCTCTCAAGGCCATGTTTAGGAAAGGATGCAGAGACTGCATTTTCATATCTGCACACATTGTTTTCAGAGGATAATGTAGGAATATGCTTTTGTTGAGATGAAATGGTGACATTTTTTTAAAATGCCTTTTGTTTCCTTTCACTTTTAAAAACAGAATGAAAAAAAAATGAACAAAACAGTTATTTTGCTTCAAATAAAATAACCCTAGTCCTTGACCCTCTCCATCCCTTGCCAAAGTAAACCAGTATAGCTGTCCCAAATTTTCAAAAACCTGAACCCCACCCCCCATCCATTCTACTGTGCCCAGCAATATATGTAGTACAAAATAGTCTTTCAACCACTACAAAAGCGAGAAATGTATGTAGTACAAAAAAACATAAAACTTCACAAAGCTCCAAAGAGTTTGTATGTTTTTTTTGTACTGCATACAAATATGTATTTATATTTCATGTATTTATCTTTGTTTGTTTTTGTAGTGGCTGAAAGATTATTTATGTTGATGTTAATAGATTAAAGAGGCATGATTTCATTGTGACTTTCAGATGGTATTATTTTATATTTCCAATTAAAAAATATTTGTGTACTACCTCTCCTTTTTAAGCTGATTATTTTAAATTATTTTGCGCTAAACACAGTTTTGTTTTACCTTGTTTTATAATTTATTTATATTTTATGTAATAGTGAGGTTACAAAAAAGGCTATAGTAGACCAGATGCCTTTAATAAAGAACAGACAAACTTGATTGACAGCAAGTATAAAGTGATGCATGTAGGAAAGAAGAACCTAAACTATACGGAAGTAGCTCCTTCCTTGGCTGACTGGGAAGGGGCCATATCTTGGCTGAGCTGACAGAACTGTAGGTAATAAGAAGGTTAAGGATTGTAAAAGGGGATGGGGAGAAGGGTGGTAGGTAGGCTAGGAGCAGGGTTTGTTAGCTCTGATTGGTGTAGGCAAAATTGGGAACAGGCTCTTTGGTGGGCTTTGATGTTTTTGTGGGGAGGCAGAATTTTGAAACAGTGCAGCAGTGGTAGGTCTTACCGGGCTCCATGGTAGGTGGGAGGTTTTCGTTGTCCTGTGGTAGGGCATCAGGGACCCAGGGGTGGGTTCTCTGGGTATGCAAATGTGTGTGGTGCAGGAGCCAGTCTGTTTCATGAAGCCGCTGTTTCAGTTGCCTGGCAGGGTGCAGGGTGAGAGGTTTACACAGAAGGGGACACAGGGAATTACACGGGTTCATTCTCCTCAGGGTCTGTCCAGTCCAGGTAGGGCAAGGGGAGGGTCACTGGTATGTGGGGTTTACGGATACAAAAAGCAGGTTCTCTGCACCAGTTTCTTCATCAACTGTGATGGTACCATCGGTGGCAGATGAACATGGAAGGGATGATCTGCTGATGGGTTAGTCGGAGCTTGAGGTACTTGTGAGGTGTTTGAGGCTGAAGAAGGGAGAGCAGGTAGGGTAGTAGTAGGTTAGAGGGAGTGCAAGGTAGGGGTAAGAGGTGAGGTAAGAGGACAAGAAGTGTCTTCAGAATTTGCATAAGGTGATATAAAACACTAAGACTGGGAGAAATACTCATGTAGGAGTGAAGGTTTAAGTCTTCTTCAGGTATGGGAATCAGACTTCATGGATCCTTCTGCTTCCTCTACTTCTTGAGAGTCTGATTGGGAGGATGACAGGTTACAAGGTCGTAAGGAAACAGGGTCCTCGGTCCAGTTTGTATTGCCAAGGAATAATTCAAACGCTAGAATATTGTGGCATTTATGACACTTTCGGGCTTATTTTCGAAAGTGATCGCCGGCCATTTCCCAGCATAAATCGGTAGATGGCCGCCGATCTCTCAAAAGCAGCAAAATTGGTATAATCGAAAGCGGCTTTTTTGACAGCATCGCCGCTTTCCCGTCACCTCGCCAGTGAAAGTTCAAGGGGCGTGTTTGGCGGCGTAGCAAGGCGGGACATGGGTGGGCATGGGCTTTCACAGATAATGGAAAAAAAAGCGGCGTTAATCAGTATTATGCCGGGTTTACTTGGTCCTTTTATTTTCACGACCAAGCCTCAAAAAGGTGCCCCAACTCACCAGATGACCACTGGAGAGAATGGGGATGACCTCTCCATACTCCTCCTGTGGTCACCAACCCCCTCCCACACTAAAAAAATAAAAACCTTTTTTTACCAGCCTATATGCCAGCCTCAAATGTCATACCCAGCTCCCTGACAGCAGTATGCAAGTCCCTGGAGCAGTTTTTAATGGGTGCAGTGCACTTCAGGCAGGCAGACCCAGGTCCACCCCCCCCTACCTGTTACACTTGTGGTGGTAAATGCAGTGGCGTTCCTAGGGGGGCTGACACCCGGGGCGGATCGCCGATGTGTTAGGAGTTGTTAGGAGTGGGTTTGGGGGGATTTGGGGGCTCAGCACCCAAAGTAAGGAAGCTATGCACCTGGGAGCTTTTTTTGTATTTTTAAAAAATTTTTAGAAGTGCCCCCTGTTGGTGTCCTGACATGTCAGGGGGACCAGTGCACTACAAATGCTGGCTTCTCCCATGACCAAATGCCTTGGATTTCGCCGGGTTTGATATGGCCGGCATTTTTTTCCATTATCGCTGAAAAACAAAACCGGTGATCTCAAACCCCACGAACTCTGGCATTTGGCCGGGCTAAACCGCATTATCAAAAAAAAAAAGATGGCCGGCCATCTTTTTCGATAATACGGTTCCGGCCAGCTGTTGCGCCACCGCCAAAATAGATTGCCGGTGAACTATTTTGCCGGCGACGTTCGATTATGCCCCTCTTTGTGTCATTACCCCATTAGCGAGTCAGATGTTTCTGAAATTGAAGCATAGAATTCTTTTTTTTTTTTTTTATTTATTTTTTATAAACACAGTGCATCAATGTGTGCTCGCAGGCACTTTAAACTTACAAATTGCAATTATGCTTAAAGACACAGAAATCGCAAGCTGAACCTTCCATATCAATTAAACAATGTTTACCCCATGGTCCACACCCCACACTGTATTTTCCATTTTTTCCCCCTCTTCCTATCCTAATCCCTCAGAATCATCCTCCAGTCTCACCATCCTATCCCATTCCATTACCCAACAGTCATACCCCATTCACCCCCTCCCACCCTCCCCCTCCTCTACATCCCCTTGTAAAGATAACACTCTTAAACAGTCCGTCCACATGCTGTGATATTGTATAGTAGCAAGCTTTGATGCGTTAGAGTAAATGCGGCACTCATCTCCCCAAATGCTCTCATCTTAGCATACCACACCTCCACCGGAGCACTCTCCGTGGAGGTCCAGAATTGTAATATCATTTTCTTTATCAATAGAGAGATATATATGAATTTCCTGCATGATTTGGAAGGCCCTGGTCTATGAGTATAGTTTGATCCCCCAATAATAAGGATGCATAATCCCATTCAATCTGCCTTTTTGTGACTTCTCTGATTACCTGAAATGCCCGGTTCACACAGAGAGAGCGGGCATTCTAGAAAAGAGTGTATGAGACTCCCCATCCCTGCTTACATTTAGTACATTGGCCTTCCCCCCATAACCCCATGGCCACCCCCTAGCCTTAGTAATGTATGCCCTTTGCAGTATCTTGTATTGCGTTTCCTGCAGATCGCTACCTTTACCATGTCA
The DNA here is from genome assembly GCF_901765095.1 of Microcaecilia unicolor. Classification (NCBI taxonomy): domain Eukaryota; kingdom Metazoa; phylum Chordata; class Amphibia; order Gymnophiona; family Siphonopidae; genus Microcaecilia; species Microcaecilia unicolor. Next base: position 259,618,344 of record NC_044036.1, read on the forward strand.
TAAATAGTGGAAGAGCTTACTGAATTGTTTTGTGGTGTAGTTCATATTCAACTCTTTATTCCACTGGTCTGTCACTCTCTCCAACCCCCCTACGGGCCCATTCATAAGTAAGATTTTGTACCATGTGGAGAGGCTGTTTGCCTTGAATGGTGTACGTAGCAGGATCTTATCTAAAGGCCCCCATTGCCATTGAACCCCATATGCCCTTACTAGAGAGGAAAAATAGTGGCGCACTTGAAGGTACTGTAGGAAGTGATGATTGGGAATGTCCCACCTGTCTTTCAGTTGAGCAAAAGATTGTAAATGTTCCTGCCCCTGTTCCATAAGGTGACCCAGCATCACACAACCCTGATCCCTCCATTTAAAACACAGAGTGTCGTATTCCTGCAGGAAAGTCCGCGTTGCCCACCATTCCTAAAAAGGGAGACCTCCGGTGCCCGATTCTGGTGCTCTCTCCACCACTTCCACGCCCTCCGCAAGGGTTGCAAAAACGCCAGCCTCCCTGCTGTGTCATATACAGTACTGGGTTTCATGTGTATTAGGTTTGTAAAAGACCATGGTGCGCACCAGCCTTCCAACCCCTTGCCCGGCAAAAACTTATATTGGCCCGTCATGCCTTCAAAAATGAGTCGCATAAGCGCTGCTATGTTGTACCAACGTAGCTCGGGTAGCGCCAACCCCCCCTATTCCTACTGAGGGATAACTTTTGATGTCCTATTCGAGCCCCCTTTCCCCGCCAAATAAAGAACGGATAATAGATCGATACAACCGTTCATCTCTCCTCAATATCCAAATAGGAGCCGCTTGTAGGGGATATAATATTTTTGGCAGAAGGACCATTTTGACTAAGGCTATCCTGCCCATTAGAGAAAGCGGCAAGTGCTTCCATCGACACAAAGCTTCCTTATATTTTCCAAGGGGTCAACTACATTTTTTTTATAAAAGATTAATGCGTTAACACTGAGATAAATTCCCAGGTAACGCATGGCTCCCCTAGCATACGGTATTGGTAATCCCGGCAGACCAGAAGCCTCGGAGCCTCCCGACAACGGGAGTAGTTCTGATTTGGCGCGATTTACTTGCAGACCCGATAACTTCCCAAATTCCCCCACTATTGTAAGAACCCCAGGTAGATCTCTGGTCCCATTTGCCATATAGACTAAGATATCATCCGCGAATAGATTACTCTAATTCTTGTGTGCCCACCCGTATCCCCTGTATGTGTCTGCTGTCCCTGATTTTTATGGCTAGCGGCTCTATGGCTAACAGAAAAAGGAGCGGCGACATTGGGCAACCCTGTCGAGTTCCCCTTTGTAAAGGGAAGCTCTCTGTAAGTGTACCATTAATCAACAGCCTGGCCATTGGGGCAGTGTAAAGCGCTCTAATCCAGGAGATGTACGGCCCTATAATACCGAACCGGTTTAAGGTCCAGAATAGGTATTGCCACGAGATACTGTCAAACGCTTTTTCCATATCTAACCCAGCAATTACTCCTGCCCTCCCTACCTGGGACAAAGCCTACCTGATCCTCGTGCACCAAACAGGGGACTATCCCCATTCATGCGTTTAGCCAGTATAGCTGCCAAAAGTTTTATGTCTTGGTTAAGTAGTGATATGGGCGATATGAGCCCACCTGGGTCACATCCTTGCCCGGCTTTGGTATTAATACTGTGGGCCATATTGTATTGTATAGGCAGCCCCTTTTCCGCTATCCCATTAAACCCGCTCCATAGGGGCTGCTACCAGATCTGCGATCATTTGATAGTACTCTGGGCCATAGCCATCAGGCCCTGCGTCTTAGTCAGTTGTAAAGATTTAATGGCTTGTCGGATCTCCTGCTCTACAATGGGGCCATTAAGGTCTGCAATTGCTCGGGCGTAAGCGTAAAGGTGAATATCTCGAAAAAAAACCCTCACAGCCTCATAGTCAAAGTCTCGACCCCGTACAAGGAGCTGTAATAATTCACAAATGTTGTGTGATGTGCTGCCCTTTAGTATATTCTCTACCGGCGTCATCTCTACTAGTGGTGTGATTTGCCGCTTGCGGTATGGTTGTACCAGGGTGGCTAACAATTTCCCCGCCTTATTTCCCCACTTGAATAGCTAAGCATAGAATTCTGCAGGTTAAATATGTGGATATATTTTCCATGTTGGCAAAGAACTCAGATGTGGGGGGCCATCAAAAAGAGGTGGATAGCAAAGATGAAGATAAGAAGAAAAGGCCATAGGTGCCCATCTATTTTTAATTGACTTCTGAGTTTCATATTTATGCTAGTGTGTTAGGTGAGATGAAGCCAGCTCTATGTCCTGATTTACTGAAGTACTCCAATTTGATATTTTGGGCTTACAAGACATTTGGGAGGTGGGCTTGCCTCATTTACGATGAGCACCTCTAGAAGGGCCTACCCTCTGGTAAAGCTGATTCTTGGGGGGTTTCGAAATATAGACCTTTGGCTTTCTGAGATAACTTCAGTCCACCAGGGTTTATTTAAGGGGAGTAGGTTTACTGGTGGAGCTTGGTCAGTGAGCAGTCAACGTCCAGCGGTGGCAAGTCAGCTGGATGCAGGGCCTTCTCAGTTCTTAGGGGTACCTATGCCAGAAGGGGGGCTCTCTTTTGTAGTTAGGATGGTGAGTGGTACTGAGTGGTTTGCTTTCACTTTAATGCTGGGCATTGCAAATACCCAGTGTGTCGATTTTGTCACCAATGTTCGGTCTGCAGTGGGTTACAGCCAGCGTTTTTATGAGGCACATATTCCGAAGGTCTCCCTCAGTTGCTGTCCACTTGTGCAGGTTCCTCTGGTGTGGGTGGAGCACTTGTGCAAAGCCAGGTCTCCTATTAAGGTGCCTGCTATAGAGCCCTGCCTGGTACAAAAGAAGGACATAAAAGCTGTATAAATTGTAGAATGTGTAACATGATGCTGAACACAAAGCAATTCACTGACCCACAGTCAGGAGTAACATATACACTACACCATAATACCTCATGCAGATCCGAATGGATGATAAATGGGATCATATGTCCATGCAATAAAGTATATATAGGACAAACATCCAGGAAATTACTGACAAGACTTACAGAACATAAAAGCAATATTGATATAGGTAAAACAACTGCACCACTGAAATGTGTAGTTCTACAACAACTTAAATGGGGTATTGAAGGTGGAGATAAAAAACTTCTTTTGATACAACATGAACAACAATGGATCTACCCAGTGGCGTTCCTAGGGGGGGGGCAGTGGGTGCGGTCCGCCCCGGGTGCACGCCACTGGGGGGGTGCCGCGCGCCCCTGTCCTCCATTCCATGCTTCTTCTCTGCCCCGGAACAGGTTACTTCCTGTTCCGGGGCAGAGAAGAAGCATGGAACAACGGAGGACAGGTGCGTGCGGCGCCCCCCCCCCAGCGGCATGCACCCGGCGGGGGGGGGGTTCCTTCGTGGGGGTGTCCTTTCACCGGGAGGGGGGTCCGCGCTGCATCAGGGGGGGTGCTGCACCCGGGGGGGGGGGGGGCGGGGCGCATCGGCGATCTGCCCCGGGTGCCAGCCCCCCCCAGGAACGCCACTGGATCTACCGACTTAGAAGTATGCAACCGTATGGGCTTAATATGAAGATCGAAGGGAATCAGTTTTTCTAAAGAATTATTATCTTGATTGAAGGAAGGTTCTGAGAAAGAGAAGCTCCATCTTGTAGTGACGTTGGAAATGACGACCACATAATCAGAATGGGTGGGGCTTAGCCTATAGCATCTGACGTCAAGCTATATAAACCACCGCCATTTTCCATAACCTACATTGATGAATAAGAACCAGCATTGAATGTGAGGGAGAATTTTGGATGACGAGGGAGGTCTATTTTGAGAATTTAGAGGTATAATATGACTATTTCCTTGCAGTCAAATGGTGCCACAGACCCTGATGCAGAGATTGAAACTTGAGCCGAAGCTGGCCCGTGCATGGAGCTTATAGACTGACACGCTGGAAAGATAAGTACACCCCATTACGCTAACAGATAATTGAATTGTGTTTTTGTGGGGACTTTATCATCTAGGAAGTTTTTGTGCCTATGATGAATGAATGGTGCTCCCTTAAGTTGAATAAATGCTCAACAAAGGAGTATCCGATCGTCAATTGAGGCTTTTCCTCCATATACACAGAAATTACACATACACTATAATAAGTGAATAGATACCATTATTTCGGGTTGTTGTTATGACATTGTGATAATCTACTAGCTCTGAGTGGTATTTAGATGTTCAGTCTTTGGACAGTTCAATTTTGCCTGTCAAGTCATCCCCATGGGTATTTGGCGCTTGGCCAGGCTTATAGTGGGTGTAGTGCAGAAACATCATTACTTGTGCATTCATGTTGGGGTGAAAGAGCATCCGCATATTTGGGGGAACCTTTTTGATGTGTTTCAATGGGATTAGGGTGTGTCCATCCCTTGCAGTCCCTTCTTGGGATTTGGAACTTTTCTCTGATGCATCAGGGGGTGTGGTGGGTGGAGGCTTGGCCAGATAGTTGATGACAAAAAGGCTGGTGCAGGAATATAGCTTTTCTTGTTTCCTGTTTTGGTAGCAGTAGTAGTGTGAGGAGATCAGTTGGTTCATCAAGCTGTAATTTGGCATTCTGACAGTATGGCAGTAGTTGCTTCTATTTATAGGCAGTCACCCTTGTGCCTGTTAATGAGTGCAGTATCAAATTCAGGCTCATTTTCAAAAGAGATGGACGTCCATCTTCTGACATAAATTGGCATGTGGACGTCCATCTCTCAGAGACATCCAAATCGGTATAATCAAAACCCGATTTTGGACGTCTCTAGCGAACGTCCGTCGCGTGGACGTTAAAATCTGAGGGGGCGTATTGGAGGCATGGTGAAGGCGGGATTTGGGTGTTCCTAAGACTTGGATGTCTTTGAGCCATAATGGAAAAAAGCAGAGACGTCCAAGACTAAAACTTGGATGTTTTCACCCGGACGTGTTTTTATTGCGAATAAGGGAAAGGGAAATGGGACTTGATATTCTGCCTTTCTGAGGTTTTTGCAACTACATTCAAAGCGGTTTACATATATTCAGGTACTTATTTTGTACCAGGGGCAACGAAGGGTTAAGTGACTTGCCCAGAGTCACAAGGAGCTGCAGTGGGAATTTAACTCAGTTCCCCAGGATCAAAGTCCACTGCACTAACCACTAGGCTACTCCTCCACTCCACTCCACTCCACTCCACTCCACAAAAAGGTGCCCAAAATGACCAGATGACCACCAAAGGGAATCGGGGATGACCTTCCCTTACTCCCTCAGTGGTCACTAACCCCCTCCCATCCTCCAAAAACATCATTGAAAATATTGATTGCCAGCCTCTGTGCCAGCCTCAGATGTCATACTCAGGTCCATGACAGCGCATGCAGGTCCCTGGAGCAGTTTTAGTGGGTGCAGTGCACTTCGGACAAGTGGACCCAGGCACATACCCCCCCTAACTGTTACATTTGTGGAGGAAACAGCGAGCCCTCCAAAACCCACCAGAAACCATCTGTACACACATATAGCTGCCCCCTTCACCTGTAAGGGCTATGGTAGTGGTGTACAGTTGAGGGTAGTGGGTTTTGGGGGGGGGGGGTTTGAGGGGCTCAGCACACAAGGTAAGGGATCTATGTACCTGGGAGCATTTTATGAAGTCCACTGCAGTGCCCCATACGGTGCCTGGTTGCTGTCCTGGCATGTCAGGGGGACCAGTATACTAGAAATGCTGGCTCCTCCCACACTCAAATGGCTTGCATTTGGACATTTTAGACTTGGACGTCTTTGGTTTTGAGAATCGCCGAAAATCAAAGATGTCCAAATCTAAAGATGTCCAAATCTAAGGACATGGTATTTTCAAAACGAAAGATGGACGTCCATCTTTTTTCAAAAATGACCTTTTCCCCGGCCTCCGAATTTGGACGTTTTACAAAGACGTCCAAATTCCGACTTAGATGTTTCTTTCGAAAATGCCCCTCAGTGTCTGCTAAACATATTCTTGGTGTACATAATGCAATTGCCAATGCTCTTTCTCATTTTCTGTGGCTATGGTTTTATGTTTTAGCACCAGGAGCAGACAAGCAGTCCATGCCAATGGCCGCCATCCCTGTAGAACATCATCCCCCAGACTCTATATAGTGCGACAAGTTGAGTGTGCAAATCTGGTCATATTCCGGATTTGCACATGCAACTTAATTAGCTTAACAAGCCAATCAGCACTAATTGCACTTAATGACAATAATTGGCATTAATTAGAATTTACACACATAACTGTCTAAGCATATTCTATAAAGTGATGCACGTTAATTATAATATACAGATCTGAAAAGGGGGCATGGCCGAGGGAGAGGCATGGGTGGGTTGTGGGCTTTCCTTGAATTTATACACAGTATTATAGAATATACCCATTCTGTGTATAATATAGGTGTCAACATTTACACTACGTTTTTCACATCCCCATATGCATGAACTAAATTTGCATATACTGCCTCCATTATATGCAGAAATCTTTCATACATATTCATTGTGGATATCATGAAAACCTGACTGGCAAGGGGTACTCCAGGACCGGACTTGGGAAACACTGATCTCACCAATTGTGTCTATTTTAATGATTATTGCTATGAAGTTGGGGAAAGGTTTAAAGTTAAAGTTGTAAAATATTCAAATAAAGCTGTGGCTGGTTATTGCCACATTCAAGTTGTCTGACAGTGGTTTTATGTGTTATCTTTGTAGCTATATAATAACGTGTAATTGAAGGAGTGAGAATGCCAAAGTTATGTGATGCAAGGTTCCACATTAGGAATCAATGCCCAGGAAAAGGATTTAGGTATCATTGTTGATGAAACCCTCTGCTCAATGTGCAGCAGCGGCTAAGAAAACAAATAGAATGCTAGGAATTATTAAGAATGAAATGGAGAACAAAACTAAGAACATCATGATGCCATTGAATCACTCCATGGTATGACCACACCTTGAGTATTGTGTGCAATTTGGGTCATCACATCTCAAAAAAATATAGCAGTATTAGAAAAGTTGATGAAAATGATAAAAGGGATGGGACAACTTCCCTATGAGGAAAGGCTAAGGCTCTTCAGCTTAAAAAAGAGAAGGTTGAGGGGAGATATGATAGAGGTCTTTAAAATACAGAGTGGAGTGGAGCAGGTAGACGTAAACTGTTTGTTTACTGTTTCCAAAAATACAAGGACAAAAGGGCACGCAATTAAGCTACTAAGTAGTAAATTTTAAACAAATTGGAGAAAATATTTCTTCACTCAACATGTAATTAAACTCTCAAATTTGTTGTGGTAAAAGCAATTAACTTAACAAGGTTTAAAAAAGGTTTGGACAAGTTCCTAAAAGAAAAGTTCATAAGCCATTATTAAGATGGACTTGGAAAATCCACTTCTTATTCCTGGGATAAGCATCATAAAATCTGTTTTAACTGTTTTGGGATCTTGCTAGGTACTTGTGACTTGGATTGGCCTCTGTTGGAAACAAGTTACTGGGCTTGATAGACCTTCGGTTACACCAGGGGTGGCCCAAGGTAAGATGCTGCCTGAGACAGGGCTGAGATTCTGCCCCCCACGGGCCAAGATGCTGCCCTCTCCCGGACCAAGCTCTGGCATCTCCCCCTTCCTTCCTTCCTTCCTTCACCCCATTCCCCAAGTTTACCTTCTTTCTTCATGTTCCAAAAGACTGTGGCAGCAGCAATTCCCTTACGCTGCCCAACTGCCGGCACCAGCCTCTTCTCTACTGTAGCTGCTTCTGAGAAAACAGGAAGTTGCATCAGAGAGGCCGCCGCGGTAAAGAGAAGAGGCGGATGCCAGCGACAGGGCAGCATGGGAATCTCGCCTGACGCCACTGGCTTTTGGAACATGAAGAAAGAAGATAAACTCAGGGAACGGGGTGGAGGAAGGAAAGGGGAGATGCCACTCCTGGAAGAGTGCCGCCTGAGGCCCCCGCCTCAGGTGGCCTAATGGTAGAGCCGCCCCTGGGTCTGACCCAGTATAGTAATGCTTATGTTCTTAGGTTCTAATGTTACTCTGTTTGTAATAATAATAATAATATTTTACTATTATTAAATTAATTACTATTAATTTTGTTGCAGTGTTTGTTATGTTTGTTTTATTTTAGACCCCAGAGGAAGGCTATTTGCCTAAGCATAGGCTGTGTTGGGTCCTGGTTTTTAATAAACTTTGTCTCTGCATCCATTTGTGGCTGACTGTGCTTTCTTTGGCTCATTAAAGTGTGGAATTAAATCAAAATAAATAAAAGATAAATAAGAATTGAACTTATGATTCCCATGGAATAAAATAAGATATGTTAACTCAGAGCTTCAAGTTTCTCAATTGTGGGACCCCATTGCTGGATTTTATGGCAAGGGTAACCGCACACCTATATTTTATTTTGTTTTCTTTTTAATTATCTTAATTTTGATTCAGGTAAAGTAAATTAAATTAACACAAATTGAAATAAAAAAGGAGAAAGCTTTAACCCCAAAATTCTATATATGACCCCTGAAGTTGTGTGCATAGCCAAATTGCATGCAGAACTTAATTGATTAACAAACCAATCAGTGCTGATAATTGTTCTTGACAACCAATTAGCGGCACTAATTGGCTTTAATTAGAATGTATGTGCACAACTTTCTAGGCATATTCTACAACATGGTACATAAAGATTCTAATGCACACAGTCGAAAAGGGGACGTCCCATGGGCGTTGAATGGGCGTTTCAAAAAAAACTATGGGCACTATTATGGAATATACCCAATCTGTACCTAACTTAGGTGCAGGTATTTAGGCCTGGTTTTAGGTGGCTTAAACGGTTGTACCTAAATTTCAGTTGCATGAATGGCAAGTGAACATATTCTATAAACTACGCATAACTTTAGGCATAGTTTATAGAATCACACTTACTGCATGGTTTGTCGGTACCAATTTTAAGGTACCATTTATAGAATTTGGTCCTAAGAGGATAATTTTAGAAGACGTAATCTAGTTTTAAACACCAAGAAAGTGCATAAATGTAGTATTTTAAAAAAATTACGCTCATAAGTGGCCATTTATGTACATGTGTAAATGCCTTCTTACAAAATTGCAACCAGCACAAACATATACCTCCTCGGATTCTACACAGGTTACCCAAAGTTGGGCACACAGGGCAGATACACATGCAAATTAATGAGATAACAATGTGTCAACAATCATTTATAGACAGTAATTGGCCCTAATTTGGATTTGCACTCGCATCTGCCTGCATGCTATTGTGCTTATATTGTCTCGCATATTATCCAAATTGGGGTGTGGCCATGGGCATGCCCAAAATGTAGACACAATGTTATAGAATATTGGGGTTACATGCACAACTTGTGCACCAGGATTTACATGAGGTTTCAGCTGGTGTAAGTCCTTTCTTTCAAAGTTGAGTGCAGGAATTCGCCCTATGCGCTATTCTATAAATCCTCCCTTCCTCTTCTCGCCTTCCCTTATTCCCCATCCCCAACTGTCAGAAAACAGCCTTTCAATCTGAAGTATAATGCCACTGCCACTGCTGCCACCCAATACAGCCACAAGTGCAGATCTACAAGGAGCAGGTGGCTCCTTCAATAGGCGTTCCATGCCTCTTTGCTGGGTTTGCTCTGTATCTTTGACCGTTGGTGAGATTCTGAGTGAGACACTGATTGAAGCAATGCAGAAACCCAAACTTCCCGGGTTTGAGATCCTCCAGTTTCCCTGGGATTAGTTTAGCCTCACTGATGCCCTGTGTGAACACCAGGAGCAGTTCCCTCCTTTTCCAATGAAGTCCTTTCCAGAGTTCTAGTCATAGCAGCTCACTGACTGGAACTCTGAAAAGTGGTTCCCCTTCATATGCATCACCCTGTGTCTGACGTGACAGTCTCCTGTGCACCTGCATCTTCTGTACCTTCCTAGATAAGGCCATGCTCCCTGACAATTTGTCCAACTGTATTCCTTGATAACGCAGCCTTAGATTCCCTGCAGCTTCAGCTCCCTCCTTCCCTCCGTCTCACTCTCTCACATGTCACCTGCTTCCACGCCACCTGTCAGAAAGATGTTGCACTTGACACCCTGTAAAAATTTAATAAGGAAATAATGAGGTTTTTTTACCCTTGTAGTCGGTGAATATTTTATCTTGTCATGTCTGATGTGATCATAATGTGAGAAGACAGCTATTTATGGCCAGGGAAATTAAATATTACTTCTCTTTGTTAAAACAGTTTCTACCTTCTCCCAGGTCTCAGTCTCACTCTGTGGAAATGTTACTGTCTGTCGCTGTTCCGGTATGGCCATTTATTGCTTCTTTCTAATGATATTGCAAAAACACTCAGGAGGCATAATAGCAGAAGGGGGAAAAAAAAGACATAATTTAACGTAGAGACTTTTCCGATCTAATTTAAATGGAGACAGGCTGTCCCTGCAAGTCAAACACTTTTAAGATTAGCAGAAGTTGAAAAGTCTATCACGTCTTAATAAGGCTTTATTTTCTGCTTGGCAGGGTGACAACCAGTCTGCATCTCTGCCACTGGAAGTCACAAAAGTGAACAATGTACATCTAGTGATGTGCTGAGTTCTGGAGATCACCCTTGGGCACAGAATTGGTTATTTGCCACACTGGTGATATAAAGTGAAAGCATGCAGTTATTTTGGCAATACCCCTATCTTCTGCTGCTGCTGCTGCTGCATCATCACCATTAAGAGACAGTGAAACAGAATAAAATACAACAAACAATAATTAGAGGAGAAATTAAGAAGAACAAGGCATTCAAATCAGAAGTCTGAAAATAATTTTAAATAAATAGATGCCTGAACAGACAGGACAATATTTAAATATTGCAGTCAGTGTTTGTTTTAATGCCGTCCCTGGTATTTATATTATTCATGTATATTCAGTGTTGCTATCTGGATTGTGAGCAAAGCTGAATATCCATATAGAAAGGTCAACATTGGAGCTCTCTCAGTGCCGTAGCGAGGGCGGCAGACACCCGGGGCGGTTTGCCGCTGCGCACCCCCTGGGTGCATCACGGTGCACCCCCCTCGGTGCACACGCACACTCCCCCGGAGCGCATTCTTACCAAAGAGAGCGGGCGGGAGGGCCGCTCCACCCCGAGTGCACGTCGCTGGGAGCTGCGTCAGCTCCGCTGGTTCCCTGCTCTCTCTTCCCCAGAACAGGAAGTAACCTGTTCCGGGGCAGAGAAAGCAGTGAACCAGCGGAGCCGACACCCCCCCCCCCCCAGCGGCGTGCACCCGGGGTGGACCACCCCACCGCCCCCCCCCCCCCCCTTCCTACGTCACTGAGCTCTCTAGATAACTGGATAAAGTTAGGACTGTTTCCTGTCCTAATTTAATCTGTTAGATGTCTGGATAGTGGTCTGAATATCACTGTTCTCTGGATAACTTGATGCTCCATCTATGCATTGTCCTGGTGCTATTTGGATAGTGCTGAGGAGGTCTGTAATGATACTCATTGGCACTATCCAAAAAATCCACAGATTGTGACATCTGAGGAAGGAAGTTATCAAGATGCAGTAAAAGGCAAATTTTTACTGCACCTTGATTTACTACACAAGTCTTCAGCCTGAGGTATTTCAATACCATAGGTTGCTGACTCTCATGGTAAAGGAATAATGCTGCCTGTGAACCACCTTGCAAACAGTTAGTTCATTGACCTGGGATCATCAGGTTGCCAAGTCGTGCCTGATAGTCCCAGGCTGCGTTGTAAAGGGCCTGACACTTGACCAAACAGAAGTGGACATAAAGCCCCCTTAAAGCCAAATGGCCTTCTAGGGTACCATATAAGAAGGCCACCTCCCCCAAATTTACCATTCAATCAGTCCCCCAACCCATGTGCTCCACTACCCCCACTCACCAGAATGATCACTGTCTTGATTTTATCTTCTTCTCCAATTGCTCACTCTCCAGTTTCTGTGCCTTTGCTGTTCCCCTCTCTGACCATCATCTGACAATTTTCACAGTTAAACACCCCCCCCCCAGTCCCGTCCAATCTCCACCAATACTTTTAGGAATCTTCAGGCTATTGACTTTTCTACTGTGTCCTCCAGTGTTTCAAACCTCTTTTCAACCACCATGTTATCCAAGTCTGTCAATGAGGCTGTATCTTCCTATAATACTATTCTCCGAGGACAAGCAGGCTGCTTGTTCTCACTGATGGGTGACGTCCACGGCAGCCCCTCCAATCGGAAACTTCACTAGCAAAGTCCTTTGCTAGTCCTCGCGCGCCCATGCGCACCGCGCACGCGCGGCCGTCTTCCCGCCCGAACCGGCTCGTGTTCGTCAGTCTCTTTTGTCCGCGCTCGGTACGGTCGTGTTTTGCGCCGTTCGCGCCCCTTAAGTTGACCCTCGCGCGTCTTTTTGACTTTTCGCTAAAAAAAAAAAAAAAAAAGGGATTCCGGAGAAGGGCATTTTGGTCTTTTTCCCTTTCCCCTATTTCTAGTTTTTGGCCCCGTTAAGTTTCTTTCGTTTTCGGGGTAGGCCCCTTTGAGGCCTCGGGTCGAGTTTTTTTCTCCCCATCTTTTTGGTGCCTTACCGCAATTACGAGTTTTGATTTCGCCGGCGTGATTTTTCCGCCCATGTCATCGAAGTCTCCCAGCGGCTTCAAGAAATGCACCCAGTGCGCCAGGGTAATCTCGCTCACTGATAGGCACGCGTCGTGTCTTCAGTGTCTGGGGGCTGGGCACCGCCCGCAGGCCTGCAGTCTTTGCGCCCTTTTACAGAAAAGGACTCAGGTAGCGAGATTGGCCCAGTGGAATGTTTTGTTCTCGGGCTCTTCGTCAGCATCGGCACCGGGAGTATCGAGTGCGTCGACGTCGACAGCGTCAACACCTCAGCCCTCGGCCGCGACAGTATCGATTGCATCGAGGCATCGACCCTCTGCATCGTCGGGGCCGAGGCATCGGAAGGCTGCGTCGGCGTCGGTGGTACCGGGACCTCCGCTTCTGCTGATGTCGTCGGACGGTGGTGCTTCGTCTGGAGTGCAGGTGAGGGCTGTCCATTCCCCTGCTGGTGGCGGTGAGCCTTCGGGTGGGTCTCCCCCTACCCTGAGGGCTCCTGCGGTACAGCCCCCCTGAGACCGACCTTCTTCGGCCTCGGCCCTGAGGAAGCGACGGTTGGATTCTACGTCCTCCTCGTCGGTACCGGGAAGCTCCGGTGACATGCTTCGTTTGAAAAAGTCAAAGAAGCATCGACACCGGTCTCCTTCCCGCGTCGGTACCGAGAGCTCTGGGTCACCGAGGGAGTCAGCATCCAGTAGGCATCGGCACCGGGAGGACCGCTCACCCTCTGTTCAGGAGGTGTCGATGCGCTCCACCTTGGACAGCCCGGAACAGCCTCCACGCCCGGAACAGACTCTGACTTCGACTCCTGCATCGGCTTCCATGTCTTTTCTCCACAGCCGCCCTGCACGAGAGTCTCCGGGCCGTTCTCACCATAGATCCTGGGAGAGCTGTTGCGCCCTTCCCCTCCGGTACCGGGGGTGCTTGCGCCACCGGTACCGTTGAGTGAGGCGCCGGCTGGCCCCTTGCCCGGGGTGAGGTCTCCAACATCGGTGCCGCTTGCGGTACCGACTATGGTCGCCTCCCAGGAAGGCTCCCCGACGACGTCGGCGGAGGGAGCTTCGCCGGTGCGGGCGAGGGAGTCTACCTCTCGACGCTCCCACCGTGGCAGTGGTTCCACGCAGTCGAGCCGGGCACAGCTTCAGACACAGGTTCGTGAACTTGTGTCTGATACCGATGGTGAGGCCTCGTGGGAGGAGGAGGAGGACATCAGATATTTCTCTGATGAGGAGTCTGATGGCCTTCCTTCGGATCCCACTCCCTCCCCTGAAAGGCAGCTTTCTCCTCCCGAGAGTCTGTCTTTTGCGGCCTTTGTCCGGGAGATGTCTACGGCCATCCCCTTTCCGGTGGTTGTGGAGGACGAGCCCAGGGCTGAAATGTTTGAGCTCCTGGACTATCCTTCTCCACCTAAGGAAGCGTCCACAGTACCAATGCATCATGTCCTAAAAAAGACATTGCTGGCGAACTGGACCAAGCCTTTAACTAATCCCCACATTCCCAAGAAGATCGAGTCCCAGTACCGGATCCATGGGGACCCAGAGCTGATGCGCACTCAGTTGCCTCACGACTCTGGAGTTGTGGATTTGGCCCTAAAGAAGGCTAAGAGTTCTAGGGAGCATGCTTCGGCGCCCCCGGGCAAAGACTCTAGAACCTTAGACTCCTTTGGGAGGAAGGCCTACCATTCCTCTATGCTCGTGGCCAAAATTCAGTCTTACCAGCTCTACACGAGCATACACATGCGGAACAATGTGCGGCAGTTGGCGGGCTTGGTGGACAAGCTCCCTCCTGAGTAAGCCAAGCCATTTCAGGAGGTGGTCAGGCAGCTGAAGGCGTGCAGAAAATTCCTGGCCAGAGGGGTGTATGACACCTTTGATGTTGCGTCCAGGGCCGCTGCTCAAGGTGTGGTAATGCGCAGACTTTCATGGCTGCGTGCCTCCGACCTGGAGAATAGGATCCAGCAGCGGATTGCGGACTCGCCTTGCCGTGCGGATAATATTTTTGGAGAAAAGGTCGAACAGGTGGTAGAGCAGCTCCACCAGCGGGATACCGCTTTCGACAAGTTCTCCCACCGGCAGCCTTCAGCTTCTACCTCCACAGGTAGACGTTTTTATGGGGGAAGGAAGACTGTTCCCTACTCTTCTGGCAAGCGTAGGTACAATCCTCCTTCTCGACAGCCTACGTCCCAGGCTAAGCCCCAGCGCGCTCGCTCTCATCAGCAGCGTGCGCCTCAGCAAGGCCCCTCGGCTCCCCAGCAAAAGCAAGGGATGAGCTTTTGACTGGCTCCAGCAGAGCATAGCCGACATCAAAGTGTCAGTGCCGGGCGATCTGCCGGTCGGGGGGAGGTTGAAAGTTTTTCACCAAAGGTGGCCTCTCATAACCTCCGACCAGTGGGTTCTCCAAATAGTCCGGCAAGGATACACTCTCAATTTGGTGTCCAAACCTCCAAATTGCCCACCGGGAGCTCAATCCTACAGCTTCCAGCACAAGCAGGTACTTGCAGAGGAACTCTCCGCCCTTCTCAGCTCCAATGCGGTCGAGCCCGTGCCATCCGGGCAAGAAGGGCTGGGATTCTATTCCAGGTACTTCCTTGTGGAAAAGAAAACAGGGGGGATGCGTCCCATCCTAGACCTAAGGGCCCTGAACAAATATCTGGTCAAAGAGAAGTTCAGGATGCTTTCCCTGGGCACCCTTCTTCCCATGATTCAGGAAAACGACTGGCTATGCTCTCTGGACTTGAAGGACGCCTACTCGCACATCCCGATACTGCCAGCTCACAGACAGTATCTGCAATTTCGGCTGGGCACACGTCACTTCCAGTACTGTGTGCTACCCTTTGGGCTCGCCTCTGCGCCCAGAGTGTTCACGAAGTGCTTGGCTGTAGTAGCAGCGGCACTTCGCAGACTAGGGGTAACACGTGTTCCCATATCTCGACGATTGGCTGGTGAAGAACACATCCGAGGCAGGAGTTCTACAGTCCATGCAGATGACTATTCGCCTCCTGGAGCTACTGGGGTTTGTGATAAATTATCCAAAGTCCCATCTTCTCCTAGTACAGAGACTCGAATTCATAGGAGCTCTACTGGATTCTCGGACGGCTCGTGCCTATCTCCCAGAGGCGAGAGCCAACAACTTGTTGTCCCTCGTCTCGTGGGTGCGAGCGTCCCAGCAGATCACAGCTCGGCAGATGTTGAGATTGCTGGGCCACATGGCCTCCACAGTTCATGTGACTCCCATGGCCCGCCTTCACATGAGATCTGCTCAAAGGACCCTAGCTTCCCAGTGGTTTCAGGCTGCTGGGGATCTAGAAGACGTGATCCACCTGTCCACGAGTTTTCTCAAATCCCTGTATTGGTGGACGAATTGGTCCAATTTGACTCTGGGACGTCCTTTCCAAATTCCTCAGCCACAAAAAGTGCTGACTACGGATGCGTCTCTCCTGGGGTGGGGAGCTCATGTCGATGGGCTTCACACCCAGGGAAGCTGGTCCCTCCAGGAACGCGATCTACAGATCAATCTCCTGGAGTTACGAGCGGTCTGGAATGCTCTGAAGGCTTTCAGAGATCGGCTGTCCCACCAAATTATCCAAATTCAGACAGACAACCAGGTTGCCATGTATTACATCAACAAGCAGGGGGGCACCGGATCTCGCCCCCTGTGTCAGGAAGCCGTCAGCATGTGGCTTTGAGCTCGCCGTCAGGGCATGGTGCTCCAAGCCACTTATCTGGCAGGCGTAAACAACAGTCTGGCTGACAGGTTGAGCAGGATTATGCAACCTCACGAGTGGTCGCTCAATTCCCGAGTAGTGCGACAGATCTTCCAGGTGTGGGGCACCCCCTTGGTAGATCTCTTTGCATCTCGAGCCAACCACAAAGTCCCTCAGTTCTGTTCCAGGCTTCAGGCCCACGGCAGACTGGCATCGGATGCCTTCCTTCTGGACTGGGGGGAAGGTCTGCTATATGCTTATCCTCCCATACCTCTGGTGGGGAAGACTTTGTTGAAACTCAAGCAAGACCGAGGCACCATGATTCTGATTGCTCCTTTTTGGCCGCGTCAGATCTGGTTCCCTCTTCTTCTGGAGTTGTCCTCCGAAGAACCGTGGAGATTGGAGTGTTTTCCGACCCTCATCACACAGGACGAAGGGGCGCTTCTGCATCCCAACCTCCGGTCTCTGGCTCTCACGGCCTGGATGTTGAGAGCGTAGACTTTGCCTCTTTGGGTCTGTCAGAGGGTGTCTCCCGCATCTTGCTTGCTTCCAGGAAAGATTCCACTAAGAGGAGTTACTTCTTTCTATAGAGGAGGTTTGCCGTCTGGTGTGACAGCAAGGCCCTAGATCCTTGCTCTTGTCCTACACAGACCCTGCTTGAATACCTTCTGCACTTGTCTGAGTCTGGTCTCAAGACCTACTCTGTAAGGGTTCACCTTAGTGCAATCAGTGCATACCATTACCGTGTGGAAGGTAAGCCGATCTCAGGACAGCCTTTAGTTATTCGCTTCATGAGAGGTTTGCTTTTGTCAAAGCCCCCTGTCAAACCTCCTACAGTGTCATGGGATCTCAATGTCGTTCTCACCCAGCTGATGAAACCTCCTTTTGAGCCACTGAACTCCTGCCATCTGAAGTACTTGACCTGGAAGGTCATTTTCTTGGTGGCAGTTACTTCAGCTCATAGAGTCAGTGAGCTTCAGGCCCTGGTAGCCCAGGCCCCTTACACCAAATTTCATCATAACAGAGTAGTCCTCCGCACTCACCCTAAGTTCTTGCCAAAGGTTGTGTCGGAGTTCCATCTGAACCAGTCAATTGTCTTGCCAACATTCTTTCCCCGTCCTCATTCCTGCCCTGCTGAACGTCAGCTGCACACATTGGACTGCAAGAGAGCATTGGCCTTCTATCTGGAGCGGACACAGCTCAACAGACAGTCCGCCCAATTGTTTGTTTCTTTTGATTCCAACAGGAGGGGAGTGGCTGTGGGGAAACACACCATATCCAATTGGCTAGCAGATTGCATTTCCTTCACTTACGCCCAGGCTGGGCTGGCTCTTGAGGGTCATGTCACGGCTCATAATGTTAGAGCCATGGCAGTGTCGGTAGCCCTCTTGAAGTCAGCCACTATTGAAGAGATTTGCAAAGCTGCGACGTGGTCATCTGTCCACACATTCACATCTCATTACTGCCTGCAGCAGGATACCCGATGCAACAGTCGGTTCGGGCAGTCAGTGCTTCAGAATCTGTTCGGGGTTTAGGATCCAACTCCACCCCCCTAGGCCCATGTTTTATTCTGTTCCAAGCTACACTCTCAGTTAGTTGGAAAATTGTTAGGTCAATCTCAGTTATGTCCTCGCCGTTGCGAGGCCCAATTGACCATGTTTGTTGTTTTGAGTGAGCCTGGGGGCTAGGGATACCCCATCAGTGAGAACAAGCAGCCTGCTTGTCCTCTGAGAAAGCGAATGCTACATACCTGTAGAAGGTATTCTCCGAGGACAGCAGGCTGATTGTTCTCACAAACCCGCCCGCCTCCCCTTTGGAGTTGTGTCTTCCCTTGTCTTTGTCTTGCTACATACGGGACTGACGAACACGAGCCGGTTCGGGCGGGAAGATGGCCGCGCATGCGCGGTGCGCATGGGCGCGCGAGGACTAGCAAAGGACTTTGCTAGTGAAGTTTCCGATTGGAGGGGCTGCCGTGGACGTCACCCATCAGTGAGAACAATCAGCCTGCTGTCCTCGGAGAATACCTTCTACAAGTATGTAGCATTCGCTTTCTCTCCTCTGCTCTGTTCTGTAAGGCATGCCAAGCCCGATCTGCTGAATGCCTTTGACTGAAATGCCATGCCCATGCTGACTTCATACATTTCAAATTCTTGTTGACCTCCTTCTAGTCTGCTCTCTCACTTCCCAAATAGGACTACTACATCCAAATTCTCTTAGCTCAAACCCTCGACATCTCTTTACCACACTGAACTCTATCCTCAAAGTGCCTTCACCTTCAACTCCCCCATCATTTTATCCCCAGACTCTGGCAGAGTACTTTGATGATAAGGTTCACAAGATTAATCTTGAATTCTCAACCCAGTCACTCTACCTCTCCTTCCCTCAACCCATTCTTTCAACCCTTACCTCCAAGTTACTTGAACGTGCTGTTCACTGCCATTGACTTGACTTTCTTTCATCTCAAGCTATTATTGATCCACTTAAGTCTGACTTTCGCCCTCTTCATTCAACTGAAGCAGCACTTGCTAAAGTCTCCAATGACCTGTTCCTGGCCAGATCCAAAGGTCTATTTTCTATCCTCATCCATCTCAATCTATCTGCTGCTTTTGACACTGTTGATCACCACCTGCTCCTTGATAAGCGGTCCTCACTTGGATTTCAGGGCTCTGTTCTTTTCTAGTTTTCTTCTCATCTCTCCCATCACACTTTTAGTGTATACTGTGGCGGATCCTCCTCCACTTCTAGCCCACTATCAGTTTGGTTTTCAGTATCACCTTTATGCTGATGACTCCCAGATCTACCTCTTCACAGCAGAAATTTCAGCGGGAATCCAGGCCCAAGTATCAGCCTGCCTGTCTGACATTGCTGCCTGGATGTCTCACCACCATCTTAAGTAGAGGAGTGTGGTAGCCGTGTTAGTCCACTCTTAAGGTTATCAATAGAAATCAAACAAAATAAAACATGGAAAAGAAAATAAGATGATATTGGAAATAAGCAAATGTGCTAGCTGACAGTGTATATAAGTGAAAACATTCAAGCATTACTATGACAGTCTGACAGGGTGGGAGGAGGGGGGTGGGTAGAAAGTATGCATGGGGACATCAAAGCATATCATTGATATTCTAACAGGGTGGGTATCATCTTATTTTCTTTTCCATGTTTTATTTTGTTTGATCACCACCATCTGAAACCAAACATGACCAAGACTGAGCTTCTTATTGTTCCCCCTAAACTAACCTCTCCTTTTCCCCCATTCTCTATCTCTGTGGATAGCAATGTCATCCTCCCTCTCATCAGCTCGTATCCCTGGGGTCATCTTTGACCCTTCTCTCTTTCTGTGCACATATCCAACAGACTGGTAAAACCTGTTGTTTAATTCTCTATAATATCACTGAAAATTGTCCTTTCCTTTCTGAGCACACTACCAAAACCTTATCCACACTGGTATGACCTCTAGCTTAGACTATTGCAACTTGCTTCTCATAGGTCTCCCACTAAACCATCTCTCTCCTCTTCAATCTGTTCAAAATTCTGCTGTATGACTTATCTTTCACCAGTGTCGCTATGTTCATATTAGCCCTCTCCTCAAGTCACTTTGTTGGCTTCCTATCCATTTCCACATACAGTTCAAACTCCTTTTATTGACTTACAAGTGCATTCACTCTACAACTCCTCAGTACCTCTCCACTCATCTCTCCCTACACTCCTCCCCCAGAACTCCATTCATTGGGTAAATCTCTCTTATCTGTACTCTTCTCCTCCAGTGCTAACTCCAGACTGCAGCACCATATGCCTATGACTTCCTGAGACAGTACGTCAAGCTCCATCTCTGGCCATCATCAAATCTAGGCTAAAAGTCCACCTTTTTGATGCTGCTTTTAACTCCTATCCCCTATTCACTTGTTTAGTACCCATGTTTTATCTTTCCGACCTTAATAATTCCCTTATCCCTTATTTGTCATGTTTGTCTGTCCTAGTTAGATTGTAAGTTCTTTCAAGCAGGGATGCTTCATGTTCAAGTGTACAGCGATGTGTACATCTAGTAGCGCATACTGTATAAATGGTAAGTATTAGCAGGAGTATGGAATCCACACTTTTTGAAAATAGTTTACACTATTTCTAAAGATTGTGCGCTCTTTTGCAATGGTTCATACATTTGTTCCCCATCAGGAAAAACTGCACTCAATGCGTTCACCATCAGGAAAGACTGTGCAGTTTTCTGAAAAAGTGCACACTTTGCAAAAAGTTGCACTGTTTGCAAATAATGCACACACTTTGCAAAGAGTGTGCACTATTATCGGTGAACAAAAAACAGAAATGTATGTTTATTTTCTGCTCATTTTATTTGTTAATGACATGCAATGATAAGGGATATGTCATTTTGACATTTCCTATGCTATTACAAATGACAGCCCATCCCTAGTGATAGAAGGGGCATATGATAGAGACATTTAAATACCTCAGGAGGTGACTCTTTTTCAACCGAAAGGAATCTCAGGAATTAGGGGCATAGGTTGAAGGGGATAGGGGATAGACTCCAAAGTAATCTAAGGAAATACTTCTTTATGGAAATGGTGGTGGAGGTGGTGGAGATCAAGACAGTATTTGTATTCAAGAAAGCATGGTCAAGTACTTAGGAGCTCTAAAGGAGAGGAAAGGTTAGTGGATGGTATAAGATCTCTAAATTAGGATGATGTAGATAGGCAATCTGGATAGTTCATATGGTTTTTGTCTACCATATTTTCTAGAGGCAGATGAATGTTCTTTCGCCAAAACTTCCAAATCGCTATTTTCAAAACTAATTTTTAACACTTTTTCTATGCAGTTCATCTAAATCTCAAAAGAGCATATTTAAGGCATGTTTTGGGTGGGACTGGGGTGGGCTTGTGATATAGATGTTTTTCTGCGATAATGGAACATTGTATAAACTTCCAGGGCAAATAGCATGTTTTTTGGCTAGACCTGTTTCAATAATGACTAAGTGCCAAAAAGGTGCCGAAAATGACCAAATGACAAATGGAGACTTAAAGGTGTGAGCCCCCCTCCCTTAATTCCCCAGTAGTCATTGAGCCCCTCTCACCTCCCTAAGAGGTGTCAGTGACAATACATGCCATGCTCTATGGCAGCTGTAGATATAAAAGCCCTTCCTCTTAGAGCAGCAGGCAGGTCCCTGGAATAGCCTAGTGATTAGTGCAGTGGATTGCAGAGAAGAGGACTCAGGCGCATATTCCACTCTAACTGGTACGCTTGTAGAGTGTGGGTGCCCACCTAAAAAGCACAAAATATGTACTGAACCCCCCCCCCCCCTCCGAAGGGACACCACCTTGTTACCCATATCAGACAGGCCTCTGAGGAGAAACCAGACAAAGAGTGTCCCAACCTGGAGGATCCAAGATGGCATTGAGGGAGGACGTACACTAGTTGAGTTCCTGTTTTAAACCAGAATGCCTGAAGAGGGCGCGCTCCCCAGAGAATGGGGAAGAGAAAAGGCAAAGCCATGGTGCTGTCCTCCTCGGACACGGATGGGGTTCCCACCACTTCTCAGTCTATTTTGGAGAGATTCGGGGTCATAACGTCGGGGATATCAGTTCTTGCTTTGGGGACCAGCAAGGCTTTATTGCCGAATCTCAGTGGAGGGAATTACTTTGAGTCCCCCTGTTGGCACGACCCCTCCAAGACCCGGAAATAGTAATGCTTCGCTATGGAGGTCAATAATGGAAACGCCCGAAGTGGGTTAGAATTTTCATGTGACCCGAGGAGGTCCTGGCGCAGCATCGACTCAGATAATAAACCAACTGGGGGATTGGAGAGTGAGCTCTTCCCCCCCGAAGATATCTGGAGCGGTTTCTGTGGAGAAATTGGACTTGGTGAAGCCAATAATGTCATAATGGATGTACTATAGGAACTGCAGCAGAATGTGAAAAGCTCTCTTCTTCAGATGTTTAAAATTTTTCACTATGTGAGTTAAAGAATTTATATTTATACTTATCTAACAAAGTGGAAGTCCAAGATATAAAAATAGAGACTTTGATTACGGAAATGGCTTCTCTATGACAATCAGATAATTTGGTAATGAAGAATAGTTATCTTTCTTGTAAAAATTGGAATTTCTGGAGAACCAATTAAGGGAAAATAACTTGAGAATGATAAATTTACCTATAATATCCTATATATCAGCTACTGAATTCTTGAAGAAATATTTCTCTGATACTTTGCTAATACCTTCTGATAGCCACCTTTTTGGTAACTAAAATTATATTTCCTTTAAAATCTTCTTATCAGAGAAAAGAGATGTAAGTTTAACTGACATTTTGGAAAATTCAGAAGTTATAGATTTATTATTAGTGACTTTCGTCTTTGATTTAGATAGGGATAATGTTTTGAAATTTATTTCTGATACATGGTTGATAGTTTTTGGGGTTCAAAGATGCATATATTTCCTGACACATCAAGGGAATCGCAGACTGGGAGGTGTGAGGTCTTGGCTTTTAAGCCAGGAATCATTGCCCTAGGTGGGACCTTCCTAGCGAGATTCCCTTGTAAGTGTTTTATTTCCTTATTACTTATTTGTTTGAACCTAAGAAATTACAAGAGTTTGTGGAAACAGATGAAGAATCCTCTGCAGCAACTTCCTTCAGTTACCACTGTACCGGCTGCAATAACCGATTAACCTTCCTCCCTCAGGAAATGTGAAGTGTAAGATTAACCATTTTGAGTTTTTCTTATTTTCTTTAAGATTGTATTCCTGATCTTGGATCTTCCGATTGTGGACAATTATGTAAATATATATTGTTGAGAGAAAATGTTTTCCTTTTTTATATTAATTTCTATATTTCCTTACATTTATGTGATAAATGTGAATGTAATTAAGTAAAATGATAAATAAATAAACAAATAAATAAATAAATAAAATATGTACTGAACCCACATATAGATGACATCTGCAGGCATAAGAGTGTTATAGTGGTGTCCAGTTGAGTACAGTACATATTTTGCTTATCCTGGATGGCTCATCATACAATATAAGGGGGTTATGATGTGATGTGTACCTGGCACCTTTTTATGTGAAGTTCACTGCAGTGCCCCCTTGTCGGGCTAACCTGGTTTTCAGAGTATCTGCAATAAATATACATAAGACATATTTGCAAACATGCAGATAGATGCCATGCATATTTGTTTTATTGAAGATATCTTTAAAAAGCCAGTCAAATAGTTTAAATTCCTTTGCTCCAAAGAACCCATATTGGAAAGTAAGTGATAGCACTGCAGAGGAAGTGATCACAGAGATATATGAGAATGGTACAGAGAATGATTCCAAAAAGAATTCTACCCGTGGTTCAGTGTAAGTCAGGATCTTACCCAGAGACAACATGAAGGCACTTAATAATCAGTAATCCACTTGTGCTATCATGCTTGAAGGGAATACATAATTAAACAGAGAGTGGTGTATCATTGATCCTGCAGAGCAAATCTTGATTGTTCATCTATCAGCAGAATTAAGGTATGAAGAAACTGACAATTTAGTGTCTTATACAGCACAATTAAGCAAGATAAGCTGCACAGTATTATATCATATGACATATTACATAGCACCTGGGGAATAATTACTTCTTTTAGATGATCCTGTGCTGTAACATGCATTAGAACATGATACAATCATCAAAACATATTGTGATATGGGTAGGGATGCAAAATATTTTACCCTAAGAGCAAAACTGAAGTGTTTACCTCTTGTAAATTAGAAAACAATGCACCTGTTTCTTAATTGTGCACCCAAACTCATGGATATATATATATATATATATATATATATATATATATATATATATATATATATATATATATATATATATATATATGATAGTTTCCCTATCATAACCATGTCAATAAAGTCTAGCGATATACAAGGGGAGGGAGGGACTGGGTAGCAGGGGTTATTTCTTCTGCTGGCTATAGATAAGTCTATTGTTCGATTGTTAATTGCATATATAGAATGTGCTTTGTATAATTGAAAAACTTTAATAAACAGAAATTTTTTAAAAAAGTTATTATTGCATTATGGTCTAGGTGACGTGGAGGGGCATTTTCAATAGAACATCTAAATCAGAATTTGGACGTTTTACAAAACATCCAAATTCTGAACAGGAAAGAAGGTCATTTTTGAAAAAGATAGACGGCTATCTTTTGTGTTCGAAAATACTATGGACATCTTCTGATTTGGACATTTTGTGATTTGGACTTTTGTGAGTGGCTTAATGGTTAGTGCAGCGGGCGTTGATCCTGGCAATATGGGTTAAAGTCCCACTACTGCTCCTTGTGACTTTGGGCAAGTCAAATGCACAAGGGGCATTTTTGGATATGACATCTAAGTCTGAAATTGGACGTTTTTTGTAAAAGAACAGGAAAGGTCATTTTCTACAAAAAAAGTCTATCTTTTCCTTTTGAAAATGCTGTTTGGAAAAACATTTTGTGATTTTGGACGTTTTATTGTTTGGTCCATTTTCAACCAAAAACGTCCAAATGCAAAACATACAAAATACACAAGAAAACTTACAATAGAGTGAAACCATTCACATGCTCTAAGTGTGGTAAAAGTGTTGGTTGTAATGTAACTCTCAAAGCGCATCAGAAAGTCCACACAGGAGAGAAACCATTTGCATGTATAGAGTCTGG
Organism: Microcaecilia unicolor; assembly: GCF_901765095.1. Taxonomy (NCBI): domain Eukaryota; kingdom Metazoa; phylum Chordata; class Amphibia; order Gymnophiona; family Siphonopidae; genus Microcaecilia; species Microcaecilia unicolor. The sequence continues at coordinate 259,643,322 of NC_044036.1, forward strand.
TTAAAGCTTTGGTCAGAAGGTAAACCTCACAATGCGACAGAGAATACACACAGTAGTGAAACAATTTACATGTCCTGAGTGTGGTAAAAGCTTTGATTGGAAAGAAAGCCTCACACAGCATCAGAGAATCCACACAGGGATGAAACCATTTACATGCACCGAGGAGGTAAAAGCTTCAGTTGTATTGGGACAGGTAATTAGGGAATGTATACTCTTGCTAAGAAAGAATGGAAAGTTAGCACTCTGGTATTTAGATATATATAATGAGACCTCCTTTTATCTATAGATCTGAATTCAAAGCCCAAATCTACTGAAAAAACAAGGCTCAGATGTTATAAAAAAATAGAATGTTTGGCATCAGGTAGAATAGTGGAAAAGTGACATCCCAGGAAAGCAATAGGGCATCCTTGGGGACACTGCAGTGGACTTTATAAAATGCCCCCAGGTACACATCTCACCATTGCTCCCTTACTTTGTCTGCTGAGCCCCCCCCAAAACCCACTACCCCAGCTTTACACCACTACTATAGCCCTTACAGGTGAAAGGAGCACCAATATATGGGTACAGTGGGTTTCTGGTGGGTTTTGGAGAACGCACAGTTTCCTCCACGTGTAATAGGTAGGGGGAGGTAGAAGCCTGGGTCCACCTGTCTGCAGTGCACTGCACCACTACTAGACTACTCCTGGACCTGAGTATAACATCAGAGTTTGGTAGGTAATATTTTTAATCACATTTGTTGGGGGTGGGAGGGGGTTAGTAACCACTGGGGGAGTGAGGGCAGCTGTTTGTGTGGAGTGGAGGAGTAGCCTAGTGGTTACTACAGTGGACCTTAATCCAGTGGTAGTGGGTTCAATTCCCACTGTACCTATTTCTTATAAAAACAGGTCTAGCTCAAAACATCTAAGTTTTAGTCCTGGGCATTTTTGTTTTGTTCCATTATGGCTGAAAGACGTCTAAGTCTTTGGAACACCCATGTTCCGCCTTGAACACGTCCCTGGCATGCCCCCTTGAGATTTAGATGTCCTTCTGACGGACTTCAGAGAAAAACATCTAAAAAGAGGTTTCAAAAATACTGATTTGGATGTTTTTTTGTGAGATAAACGTCCAAATGCAGACATGTCACTTTTTGGACATTTGAAAATGAGCCCCATAGGGAAATCCAGAATTAGAACAAATTCCCCTGAAAGATAAAGTGCTTAAATAAACAAATAAATATATTAATGTGTATTAAAGTTTTTTCTAATTCTGAATGTTACGACATTAACTGTACATACAAGCCTCTTGGAAGTATATCTTAGCTCTTTTCAGTTAAGAGTATTGTTATGTAGCTGCAGACTAGCTTTTGCTTTGTATTTTTATATGCTATAATCAGTTTTTACTCTATACCACTGTTACAATGCATTCTATACGTTCAGCTAATTTCATATCATGTCCCTTTTTTCACAGTTTTGCTTATCCTTAACTCTGCTCAATTTAGAGCCATTTATCAAGGCACTGTGTAACACCTTCCAGCTTCAAGGTGAGCTTGTCTGTCTGGTATTCCCTTCAGGTTTTGTCTGGTGATATCTTAGGCCCCAACATCTGTTTTTGTTAAATATGTAATTACTTTTTTTTACCTGTTTCTGTTATTTAATTTATTCAATCTCATGTAAGGTGCATTCCATTTTATACAATATTTCATGGTTTATATCTTTTTATATAGATTTTATATTGTCACATTTTGTATGTATAGTTAATGTCATAACATTAATCGTGTTTTGAAGTTTGTGATTTTTTTATTTATAACTTTTATTTGTATTACACGTTTAATGTTATGTTTCATAATTCACTTTGATGACTTTTATTTGTATTATATATCATCTTACATTTTTACAGTACTGTTGTATTTGACCACTGAGGCAGGTGGATGTTTCTGCTGAAACACGGCTCTGTATCGGGTCTCTTCTGGTGCCTTTTGACGACACTCCCTGTGTGGAATCAGTGATTTATCCTATACTCCATTGTACAAATTATGCCAACCTTCTTGGAAGCTATACCACTTTTTAGGGGCTGTAACCATGGTCACTTTGTTCACATTATCCTGACTTTCATCAACTTTTAACACATCTCAGGATCTCGGTTTACTAGACTGCAACTTGCAGAAGACTTTAGAACATAAGAACATAAGCGTTGCCATACTAGGACAGATCGAGAGTCCATTATGAGGCTTATTTTCAAAGCACTTAGCCTCCCAAAGTTCCATAGAAACCTATGGAACTTAGCCTCCCAAAGTGCTTTGAAAATATGCCTCTAAGTCTAGTATCCTGTTTCCAATAGTGGCCAATCCAGGGCACAAGTATCTGTCAAGATCCCAGAACAGTAAAACAGATTTTAACTGCTTATCCTAGAAATAAGCAGTGGATTTTCCGAAATCCATCTTAATAATGGCTTATGGACTTTTCTTTTAGGAAATTAACCAAACCTTTTTGAAACCCTGATAAGCTAACTGCTTTTACCACAGTCTCTTGCAACAAATTCCAGAGTTCAATTACAGTTTGTTATAAATTTACTACTTAGTAACTCCATTGCGTGCCCCCTAGTCCTAGTATTTTTGGAAAGAGTAAACAAACAATTCACGTTTACCCATTACACTCCACTCAGTATTTTACAGACTTCTATCATATCTCCCCTTAACCATTTCTTCTCCAAGCTGAAGAGTCCTAGCCACTTTAGCCTTTTCTCAGTCGAGTGATCTACCTACTTGAGGGCCCCTCTCTCCAGAATAACAGAAGCTCATAATCCTTTGGCATTGTAACAAGAAATAATTTATACTTGGGGATATTGCTCCAGAGCACTCGCTAATATTTATAATTTTTAAGATATATTTTAGTTATTTCTCCACCAATTATCTATTAAGATAATAATATTCACAATTGCAAGAATAAAAGGAATTAAGTATATTTATTGGATTACATTAACCTGCCTTACCAGGTTTAAGAACATATGTAAAGAACAGACCATATATTTAGCTTCAAAAGGAGTTTATTTATAATACAATTGCAGCAAGAGGTAGTTCGTACAGAGAATCTGTTCTAAAGCTAGGCAACAGGTTTAAATCAAAAGTTATAAGTTATTTACAAGTCCTTGTTACAAAGCATGAGCAGCATGAGGTAAGCACATAGTTGCAGGAGGAAGGAGCGTCTCTAGCAGTGGCAGGGAGACAATCAGGGCTGCAGCAGGGTACGAGAGATCTGAGAGCTGTGTGGAACAACTTCTGCCTTTTATACATTGCAAGTTGCAGGAGGACATGATCACATGAACTTCTGCACTTGCTTCCTGGTTTGCACTGGATAATTTGCAAGGCATTATGGTTAATGTAGTCTGTTCACATGATTACATTATAAGTCTTTCCTTTCTGCACATGTCCTGGTGTCTTCCTGTCTGATAGCTGATGGGAGGGGGCAGGTATACATCTGATGACAGGCAAATGTTTTGTTTATGGTTTCCTCTGAAGCCTTTGTCTTCAATGGCTTCTCCAGACTTTCGGTCTCCTTGTATCTTTGATCTTTGGAGGTGTCTTGGTGATCCACCTAGTCAGCTTTTGTTATCAGTCCTTGTTAGGTCTTTTAGGTAGGAGGGCAGAGGAAGTTATATCTCTGTGAAGCCAGTACCTTTTGTCTCTGTTAAGTGTTTGTAATTGACTAGCCCTGCTATCAGAAGTTCCCAGGAAAAAGGAGGGGGGGGGGAAGAGGGACTTGACATGAAAGCCAGTTTCATTGCTGCAGTTTCAATACGTATTTAAAGCTGTATATTTATATTGGTATATCTGATTCAGCATAATCAATAATTATGCTACATATATTTCAATAATCCTGACAATTAAACTGATATCATAACAGCATGGACCCATAATCTCAAGCTAGGTATTATAAGACATGAGAATGCAAATTTTTCACCCCTTTTGGGCTGTGGAATGACTGTAGTTGGATTGCTTTTATATCTGTTATCGTCACTTCATCTATTTTCACTGGAATGAAAAAAAGAAAAATCTATTACTGACGCAAGAGGTTTGAGTAGCTATGAGGTCAGTTTTAACTATAAAAATGTTTTTAATCACATGGGTAAACACATAGAGCCATAAGGTCTAATCTTTCCTACTATTCTGCTATCACTTTGTTTTGATACCTGAAACTATGATAAGACTGTATTTGGTCTTACAGTGCATATCAACCCCGTCACACTCTAGAAGGTTAAATAATATAAACCCACAAAAACATTAAGGATACTTCTTTCCTGACTTTTTTTTTATAAAAAAAAAAGCACTTATACTTTTTTCTTTCATCTTCAGAGCAGATCTTCTGTCTTTAAGATGCTGTAATTTGGCTTGGCAAAAATATAAACCACACAAATCTCCTTCTCTGGTAACCTAATATATGACACCAAACCAAAACCAGAAAAATGTATCCAATTTGATCATAGAGGAGAAGCACCCTCAGAAGGTTGAGCACCCACGTGGTAGTCTTACAAGAGGTATTGCACTCCTATCATGGTACTTTAATGCAATAATGTGCTTTTTTTTGAGTGTACAAGTGCTATTGTGCTATTATGCACATCTCAACGTGCCAATCCAACTAATGCACTCTCAATAACAAACTCAGCCAGCCTGCATATCACAGAATCAAAATAGCAATAATAATAATAGTAAGTATAGCCACTTATCTCATGAGCCCTGCACCGGTAACCGCCAAACGCTCCGAAGTCCAAATCGCTTTTCAACACCCAACACTGCGGGTTTCAGATTGACTTTCCTCAGGGACTTGGGTTAGGGCTGTCCTTCCTTGACTTTGCCGCCAGCCTGGTACTAATACAGACTCCCATGGAGGTGGGGTGACTCAGGATGCCGATGTAAATGTGATGTCACTGTAAAAGAAACTTTATTAACACACGTGGTGTTAAACCATTATTCATTGTGGGTATCCAGAAAACTTGATTGGCTGGGGTGCCTCTAGGACCAGGTTTGGGAACCACTGGTCCATAAGTACCTAAGTAATGCCACACTGGGAAAAGACCAAGGGTCCATTGAGCCCAGCATCCTATCCACGACAGCGGCCAATCCAGGCCAAGGGCACCTGGCAAGCATGAAGTGTAGGGTTGTAGTGTTAGTCCATGTAGAAATAAAGGTTACTAAATAAAATCAAAACAAGAATATAAGGTGGTACGTTTGTATTTAACTAGCATAGTACATGCTTTGACCCGCTTGCAGTCAAGACAGAGGGTTTTAGCTCATGTAAGCTAGTGAAAAATGCATTTAGTCCAATGAAAAAGTATCCCCCTATATTCTTTTGTGTCTTGTTTTTATTTGTGAACCTTTATTTCTGTATAAAACTTTTGGGGGTAATTTTATATGGAGCCATCTAGAGTTAGGTACCAACACGTATAATCTCTTCTAAAATACCTACAAGTGGAAAAATAAAAGCACTGGTAGCATGGCATGCACTTTCACTGTGGTTATGCATATAAGTAAAGTTTAGGCAGTGTGGCTGGGGCAAGCAAGTACATATGTTCACTATAAAATACTGTATTTTAAGCATATATTGGTAAAATGTAGGTTTGCTTATTTATACTAGCTCAAGGGCTGGTGTAAGAGAGCATGCCTTAAGGAGCTTTTTCAGTTTCTTATGCTAGTATCTGATACATAAAATAATCACTTCTTGGCTGCCTTAAACTAGATACGTGGTTATAATATATGATGGCAAGGTATAACTATGCACCAACTGTAAGTAAGTGGAGTCTTTCAGCTGTATATATGAGAAGTGTACAAATGTACACATGTTGGCAAGCATTTACTTCATTAGAATGCCTTAAAAATTAAGGGGTCCTTTTATTAAGGCTCACTAAAAAGTGGCCAGTGCTATCCCCAGTGCGGGGCTTTCCTGCATGTTGAGGCCATTTTCAGTACAGCCTTAAAATGGCCTAATATTCCATTTTGTCTATTAATGGCCATGTGCTAATATCCCCATTAGCACTGGCCATCAGCGCATAAACCCTTACTGCCACCTATTTTCTAGGTGGTAAGGAGGGGCATAATCGAACGGTGCCAGCCAAATAGATGGCTGGCCATCTATTTGGCTGGAGCCGCAAAGAGCAGTCCCGAACCGTATTATCGAAAAGATAGCCGGAAATCTTTCATTTCGATAATACGGTTGGGGCCGGCCAAATGTCATAGATGGCCCGGTTTGAGATGGCTGGCATCAGTTTTCGCCAATAATGGAAACTAATGCCGGTGATCTCAAACCCGGCCAAATCCAAGGCATTTGGTCATGGGAGGAGCCAGCATTTGTAGTGCACTGGTCCCACTCACATGCTAGGACACCAACCGGGCACCCTAGGGGGCACTACAGTGGACTTCAAAAATAGCTCCCAGGTGCATAGCTCCCTTGTGTGCTGAGCCCCCCAAATGTCTCCCCAAACCCACTCCCCACAACTGTACACCACTACCATAGCCCTTAGGGATGAAGGGGGGCACCTACATGTGGGTACAGTGGGTTTTGGGGTTTTTTGGAGGGCTCCCATTTACCACCACAAGTGTAACAGGTAGGGGGGATGGGCCTGGGTCCACCTGCCTGAAGTGCACTGCACCCACTAAATACTGCTCCAGGGACCTGCATACTGCTGTGAGGGAGCTGGCTATGACATTTGAGGCTGGCATAGAGGCTGGCAAAAAGATATATATTTTTTGGGGGTGGCAGGGGGTTGGTGACCACTGGGGTAGTAACGAGAGGTCATCCCCGATTCCCTCCGGTGGTAATTTGGGGCACCTTTTTGAAGCTTGGTCCTGAAAAAAAAAGGGACCAAGTGAAGCCGGTGAAATACTCATCAGGGCCGACTTTCTTTTTTCCATTATCGGGCGAAGTCAGCCATCTCGTGAGCACGCCCCCATCCCACCCCGTCCCGCCTTCGCTGCCCTACCGACACGCCTCCTTGTAGTTTGGCTGGCTCCGTGACGGAAAGCAGTTGGCACCAACCAAAATCGGCTTTCGATTATACCGATTTGGCCGGGTTCAGGAGATCGCCGGCCATCTCCCGATTTGTGTCGGAAGATGGCCGGCGATCTCCTTCAAAAATAAGCTGGATGGGCTCCTGCACTAAACATACGCTAATCGGTTAGCATACAGCGATGTGGCTGCACTAACCAATTAATACTAGGATGCCTAATCTCTGCCCCCAGACCCTCCTCAGTACTTTTTTTTCTATTTTTTAGCATGTGGGTAGCATGTGCAGAACACAAAACTACTGCAGGATGCCTAAGCATGCCCCGTGTTAGTGCCTTTTATCCTGTGATAAGCATGTGTTAGTGTTAGTGCTTACCGCAGCTTAGTAAAAGGGCCCCTAAATGTGTATAAAGTTGATTTAATGCACATTAAAGGAGGAAGTTAAAAAAGCTGTATTGAGGCTTTAAGTCATATTATTTGTCCCTGAACGTGACTTAAAGGGCCCTAACACAGCTTGACTATTTTTTCTGCTTCAATATTTAGGTTGTCTTGGGTTATCTAGTAATGACAGCGAAGTGGACTCACAAATTAGGCAGATGATGTTCTTAAAATTAAATATTTATTAGAGTCCAAGACTCAACACAGGCTGTGCTTCGGCCACTAGGCCTGCATCAGGAGTCTAAAAACAATCACATAACATACAGTAATCTATACAAACATTAAAACATAAATAATAAGGAAGATGAGAGACAATTTGTTGCCAGAGAATGTGGTAAAAAACAGTTAGCATAGCAGGATTTTAAAAAGGTTTGGATAACTTCCTAAAAGAAAAGTCCATAAGCCATTATTAAGATGGACCAGGGGAAAATTCACTGCTTATTTCTAGGGTAAGCAGCATAAAACCTATTGTACTGTTTTGGGATCTTGCCAGGTACTTATAACCTGAATTGGCCACTGTTGGAAACAGGGTGCTTGGCTTGATAGATTTTTGGTCTGTCCCAGTACGTCAACACTTATGCTCTTATGTTGTACATATCTGGAATTCTATACCGATCAATATTAGGAAAATAGGTTCTTATCATTTTAGAAAATACTTAAGTCAGGATACTTCAATTTTGTACTAGTCTGATTTGTTACAAGCATGTTCTGTAATTCCCGATGATTTTTCAGCTTCTTGTATATTGTTATCCACATTGAAACTTTTGTATTTGCATTTGCACATATGTGTAGAGGACAGGAACATGTACCATAATTCAATATGAGAGCATGATTACGAATGTTTTGGATGTGTCTGAATATGACTGTGCAGGGTGGTGTCACATACATACAAGTATATAACAGAAGTGGTGCTTTTTATTTGTGGTGTGTGCTCTCATGTATGATAACATTAACAATGGTGGACTTGTTTTTTCTGCTACTACTACTACTACTACTTATCACTTCATACTGTGCATTCAGTGAACAAAATGTGTGTTCATGTATATTCAGGTGCATGGGGGGGGGGGGGGGGGAGGGAGAGAGACAAAATGGCAGTACTTTAAGAACATTGCTTCAATTGTTATTTATCTTCTTAGTTCTGTGGGCCACTCCTGATTCAGAGGAGGATAACTCAGGGAAAGGCTGCATGTTTTGCATTGTAAATAAATTTGTCCTTGCTGTGTCCTTAGCATAGAAGGAACCCTTCCAGGCGAGAATAGCAGTGGGTAAACCAGCACCTTTGATAAATTAGTCTCCTTGTCTCCTCCTCCTCCTCCTTTCTTCTTTATCAGTACCCTTTCTACTTGCTGTTTGTTTGGCTTCAAAGATAAAATACAATTTGTTCTTAATTCTCTTCCAAGCGACTCTCTTTATTTCCCCAGAGGCTCTAACATGTAGATGCCGCCTCATATCTTCAGTGAGACAAAAGGACCGGAACAGTGAAAGCCAGGAAAAGTGCATTGAGCAGAGTTACAGATCAGCAGTAATTGAATGGTTCTGATGTTCTGCTGCCCCACCTGTGACTATGGTCATGATGATAATGCAAACCTTCAATGTCATGGACAAATGAGTTTCATTATAATTAGTCAAGTTTGATTCACATTTTGTTCCCTGTGTCCCTAAACACACAGTGATAGATTCTGTAAACCAAAGCCTAGAACTAAACTATTTTTTGGAATTCAGTGCAAGGACTCTACTCAGTCAGCCAGAAGGTGGCACTGCAGAATAATATCTCTCTCAGCTTCCCTCTCTTCCGATAGCCATGAATGCATGTCCATATACTTGCGGACAACCCTCTCCCAGAGGCACACTTCATCCATCTAATTTTCTGCATACCCTCAATGAGATAGGTTTGCACTGGTTTCTAATCAGAATTCCCCATAAATGTGTGTGTACACGTGGCAACACAGCATATATCTCACATGTGGTAAACCAGGCCTCATAGCCCAGACGGCTACACCATCACCAGACTTGCCAAGAACTGGTAATTTGTTTCTAGAACTTAAAATGAAATGAGGCCTGGTCCCCTCTTCCACTGTGTTCCCAAGTTTTCTCCAAGCACTGGCAGAAAGAGAGACAGAAGTTCATTCCACTGTTGCCAGCTACTCTGCACTCCGTGCTGGCAGAACATGCAGTTTTCAAATACACAGGCTGGCATTTCCTGCCTGCTGATCTTGTACATTTTGAGATCAGCATCCAGGATATGCCAGCGCATACTTTTTGAAAAGCTTGTGCTCTGGGCACAGACAGTGCAGAGTGGTCTCTGAGAAGTGATTAGCTATGGGAGATTGAAGGACAAATGCTGAAGGTTGGGGAGGGAGCAAAACGATTACTGGGGAGCAACAGGCATCAGTGGATGCTAGAGAAGAGGACAGAAGAGTGGGGACAGATAATAGGAAGTCTTGCAAGGTCACTACTTGAACTCTCGGCAGCCATTTTGAATCAGCGCTGGGAGCAACAGAGGTCTACAGCTGCACCAGACAGGAAAGAGGGGGCTCTTTCCTGCCCTAAAGAGACCACTAGACCACCAGTGCACTACAATAAGGTACAGGAGGGGAGGGGTAGTGAATGAAGTCATGTAGGTGGAGGGAGGATGGAAAATTGGGGAAGGGATGTATATGGAGGGATAGAGAGGGAATCTGGCTTTCTTTGGGGGGTCAAAGTGGCAGGGAGCGGGGTGAGCTATGACAGGGGATGGGGCAAGGGTATGACTGGGGGCAGGACATATGTCCTCTTTTTCCTTAGGACAAATATGGTAACTCTAGGGCCACAGAGAAAGGGGCAAGGCTCCCTGGACCCAAACTCCAAGGAGGGCCCAGAGACAGTGATCAAAAGAGACTGCTGTACCAGCTACAGGTCTTTCTTCCAGCTGCGTCCTGCCTATGTGGAAACAGGAAGTTACTTCACAGGAGGCAGAACATAGCAGGAAGAAGGACCTGTAGCTAGAAGAGCACTCTCATTAGCTGCTGCGGGGGGGAGGGGGCAGCGGTGGCAACAATGGGGAGCAGCAGTGGCAGTGGCGGTGATGGTGGGGGCAGTGGCAGGGCCTTGAAGATTGTTTGCCCTGGGCCCAGCTTTGTCTCTCTGTGGCCCTGACTAGTGATGTCATTACACTTCAGAAACGTAATGCTGGAGGAGCCTGAAGGATGTTTTTTAACACCTGTGCAAAAATCCACAGGTTCCTCTGTTCATCCCACGCCTTTTTGAATTCCGTCATCATTTGTGCCTCTACCACCTCCTTATTGGAAGACTTTCCACATTTGTGCTCTCAAAGCAAGGAAGAAGAGGAGGAGGAGGAGAGCACAAATGATGACGGAATTCAAAAAGGCGTGGGATGAACACAGAGGATCTCTAATTAGAAAATGGAAGTTATAAAAAACCTAACCTTAAATGGCTGCATGTGTGTGGATATGCCAAGTGACGCTTAGATGGCGACTCTGACTGTGATGAACTAGGGCTGATACTGGGCAGACTTGTATGGTCTGTGTCTCATATATGGCAATCTGGTTTAGGATGAGTTGGAAAGGGCTTAGACAGCAACTTCAGTGGCTAGAACATAAGGACAGTACTGGACAGATTTTTACAGTCTGTGTCCCACAAATGAGAAGACAAATAGTGTGGAGTGGGCTTCAATGGCAACTCCAGCAGTTGGAACATAAGGATAGGGCCAGATAGACTTCTATGATCTATGTTCCAGAAACACGAAAAACTATAATCAAGTATATAATATCACACTCGTTGATTTAATCATGAATTGATAATGAGTGTGACTATTGGGCAGTCTGGATGGACCGTTCAGGTCTTTATTTGCTGTCACTATGTTACAATTAATCCTCTTTGCTCCTGGGCTGATACACAGACCTCAGCTCTGACACAGTCATGAGCATCGGATGTCACCTGACCTACTGGCGCATGGATGTGGTGACCTCTCAGCACACAGTACCAGTAAATCAGAGACAAATCTTAGATGTGCACACCAGAGTGTTCCAAGTTTCAACTTCTATTTCTTCCATGTCTACAGTGCTGTGGCTCAAATCCAGAGAGAGACTGAGGGAGCTGACCAAAATGTTCTTTTATGTACCATTAAATTCTTACGGGAATGAGTGGGGATGGGTTAAATTCTTGCGGGGACAGTTGGGGATGGGTTGGGATGGGTTACATTTTTGCAGGGATGGGTGGGTAAGATTCCAATGGGGATGGGTGGGGACAGGTAAGATTCCAGCAGGGACAGGTGGGGATGGGCCAGATTTCTGTCCCCGTGCAACTCTCTACTCCAAATGAAGGAACAGTGATAATGGTGGAAAATACAATGCTTGGATATTTTGGGGGACAATTGAAGTGGTATATCTCCAATAGACTACATTTTTTAGAGGAACATCTCTTGTTGATTCCTGTTGTGAAATGTATGAGGAAATTGAAATGGTGGCAAAGGTTTTTAGGAGAGTTGCACCTGAATTGTGGAACTCTTTTGCCAGAGGACATGAGGGAGCTAAATTCCATTATTACATATTAGGAAGGAGTTGAAATTTTATCTGTCTCTTCATTATATTACATTATTTCTATACCACTACTACCTGCCAGGTTCAAAGCGTTTTACAATCAAGTAAAAGAGACCAAGACAGTTTCTTGGGAATTAGCAAAAAGATTGTAAAAGCTACCTCATCAAAAATGCCTTTAAAAGCATAGTTTTTAAGCTCTTCTTAAAACTAAGTAAATCATCCTGAAAGTTAATATGAAAAAGAAAAGAATTCCAGGCCCTATGAGCTTGTTCTGCAAGGAAACTATCATGTAATTTGAATCTCTATTCCTCTGACTGATGGAAGAATGAAAACCAATAATGACAAGACCTTTTTTCTCTATTATTAGTTATAAATTCCAAATGATCTATAATATAAACAGGACATTCACTCCTTAAAATATTATATAATAGACAAGAAAATTTGAATCCTCGCCTTTATGGGTAACCAATGGAGTTCAACATAAAATTCTATCTTTCTTCTTTAAAGAAAAAATGAGTCTAACTGCAGTATTTTGTATAGATTGTAGTCTACAAATTATTTGTTTAGAGGCACCCATATATATCAGATTACAATAATGTAGTTTAGCTAAAAGCAGTACTTGTTCCAGTAACCTAAGCTGATCAAAGTGAAAAACATTTTCTGATTCGGCTCAAATTCTTAGAAGGAAAAAAAACACTTTTAATTAAGGTTTTAAGTTGTGGTTCTAAAGAAAGAGTTTGGTCTATATGAACCCCCAATATTTTAAATTCTGGAGATGAAGCATATCTTTTTCCCATTAAAATGATATGATCTAATTGCAGGTCAGGGTTGTTGTCCAGTAATGAAAATTTGGTTTTATCTGTGTTTCACTTCAGTCTATAACATAACATCAAGGAACTGACTAGAGTTAGACACTTTCCCACAAAAGGAACTATTTGAGCTATAGAGGAATTAATGGGAATCAATACTGTGATACCATCAGCATAACTATAAGTAACAAAGTCTTCTTTAGTTCCAGACCCAAAGAATGTAAATAAAATGTTGAATAGAGTGGGAGATATGGAAGAGCCTTCTGGAACTCCACAAAGATTCCTCCAACTGTCTGACAATGTCCCACTTTGTTTAACCTTATAAGATATGGGTTAGAAATCCCTTGAACCATTTCAGAACATTTCCATTTATACCTAAACTATCTGTGACAGAACAGCGTGTTTTTAATCCTGTAAATTGTACTGAATATCTCTTGAAGTGTATTTCTCTAGTTTGGCCAGCATGTGGTGCATATTTATGTTTAAAACTGTTACAGAGGAATGAGCGTTCCTTCTTTTACAGAGCAAGTGGTAAGCCCAATACAGGCTTACCACTTGCTCTTTTGGGACTAGCGCCAGCCCAATGCAGCTGCTGGAGGTACTCTCGCCCCAAGCCTGTACCATTTCTAGGCGTAAATAAACCCCCCAGAAATGGCTTACACAGCGATAATCCAGAGGTAATCGGGCATTGCCGCATGGTGTCCAGTTACTGCTGGGTTAGTGCGGGAGCCCTTATCGCCACCTCAGTGAATGTCAGTAAGGGCTCCCCATTGATTGGCCATGCGGTAAGAGTTCTCTTATCGAATGGCCATGTGTGCCTGGGGTCTTTTTACCCACTGCAGTAAAAAATGCCCTGGTGTGCAGGAAAAATAGCCCCTGCTGCCAGTGTAGGGCCCTTTTTTCTCGCAGCTTGATAAAAGGGTCCCTTAGTTAGCACACAGATACAGGAAATGCCTGTAGTGATTTAACCAGCTATTTTTGAAACTTGTTGTTCTGGGCTCTGATTGGCTCAAGAGCTCATTTCTTTTGGATTGTACTGACTTTTGCTCCAGTTTCAGCCTGGGAGAAGAGAGAGAGAAAGCTTTTTGCAGAAGCCCTGTAAAACAGTTATATTTGATAACTAGTGAGCAGCTATATGTCCTGATCTCCCCAGGTACTTTCTAGAAAATCAACAAATGTTTAGTTAGTGTAGGAACACATTAAAAATAGTCCTAATTTTGCTTTGCTAGCTATGCAGGGGCAGGCACTTGACCTGCACCTGCATAACTTTTGAATCCCAGCCTGCAGAGTACAGTGTCCTTCCCTCCCTCACTTCTATCCCACCCACCCTGGCAATCTCTAATTGCCCTTCACATTCCCTCTACACAATCACTGAACCTCTTCCATCCCCAAAATAATCTTGGACCATCTCCCACCCCTTGACACAATCACAAACCACCCTCCCACCAGTTTGAATGGACCCCCAGGGTCTATATCATAGTCCCTGGTGGTCCAGTAGGTCAATAAGGGCAGGAGAAAACCTCACTTGCCCCTGCCCCTAGTGGTTCCATTTTAAAAAAATGGCCACAGCCTCCAGTGGTAATGTTTGTGTTGGGGAGAGTAGAAGGCAAAACATTCATACTCCGCTTATGCAGGTCCCAGCTGAATATCAGCCATAACCTGCATAAGAACCATCAGCCTGAACGAGTCCAGTCAGATGCTGATATTAAATGCCAGTACCCGGACATGGCCTGGCATTGAATATCAGATTGTAATTATGCCCACAGTGGTCAATTGTTGACTATCACCAGCTAACTATTGACCAAACAAATCCTTTGAATGTCAGGCCTGTATTTTATAGTTAGTTCTGAACTGTACTGAATGAAACAAGTTTCAGGAAAATGGTATAGAAAACTTTCATAAATGAATAAATACAAATGAACAGGAAGGGTTTGGATAGGGTAGGCAGTGGAGTAGAGAGAGGAGAGGGAGTGTTTTCCTAACACAACTTAAATGAAAAAAAAATGAATAAACAAAAACAATGCAGTGAGTCACCAAGTAATTAAAATATTTTAAATTAGGAAGATTAATTAATTTGCAGAATAGGATAGTTGCAGCTGGAGTCTAGGACTCAAGACAGGGACTTGAAGTGTTATCAAAGGCCAGATCTGAGTGAGTCTGATACAGGTCATATGAAACGTTCTCATCTGCGTCAGGAGGAAGGGCAGGTCAGACAGGGATGCACATACGCAAAAAGTTTTCAGTTCATATTCAGTGCATTCTGGTTTTTTTTTTTTTTTTTAACTTGCTTTTTGGGCCTTTTTCATTTTTGCTTCAGATGCTCATTTAAATAACCTTTTTAAAATTAGAAATTTTTAATATGTACAAAATCAGTATAGGCATTTATCTGTAGGTTATTAGCCATTAAATTGATTTTATGTGCACCAAAATTTTTAAGGCACATTAATAAACCAACGCCCCTGTTTACAAAGTCGTGCTCATAGCTGCTGCGCAGCAATGTCTACAGAGCCCATTCAACGTGAATGGGCTGTGTTGGCATTAGTGCACTGACAGCCGCTAGCGTGGCTGTGTAAACAGTGGGGGGGGGGGGGGGCAAATGTGCACTAATAAATACTCATCTTTATTGTAAACCTTGTGCTCTAATGCCTATGTTCTGTGAGTAATAGACCAGGATTCTGTATAGGTCACCCAAATTTGGACACGGATCCCAGATCTGCGCATAAACTAATTAGTCAATTAGGTGCTAACAATCAATTATTGGAGTTAAGAAGCACTTAATTAGCAGTTAATTAGGAGTTACATACAGATCTGCCCTATGCCCCATCCTATAACATGCATGCCTAACCCACATGTTTACTAAGTCCCGATAACGGCTGCCATGCGCTAATGCTGACACTTCCCATTCATTTTCAGTTGGCATTGCTATGTGGCTTAGTACACAAGAGGATACATTTCATAGCACATAACCCCAAAGAGGGTGAGGCCATGGGATGGGCATGGGCGGGTCAGAAATTAGGTGCCAGTAATTGGGCACCAGCATTTACAGCAGCCTTTGACAGGTGTAAATGTTCATGCCCAAAGTTAGGTGTGAAGGGCTAGATTCTATATATAGCACCTGAAAAATCTGCATGGAAAAAAATACGCCTAGGCATATTCTTTAAGGTACACATAAATTTTATAGAATAAGCTTAAATTTCCACGCAGTTCATAGAATACGCTGAGTGGCTTGCCACATGACCAAATTTGGCCATGACCATTACTTGGTGTAAATCCTAATGCCTAAACTAGGCGCCGATCGGGTGTATTTTAAAATGTGCATAGATTTTAGAAACGTCCATGCCACACTCCCTTTTCAACTATGAAACTTAGAATTTAGGCACACCATGTTATAGAATACACTTAGCGAGTTGTGCGTGTAAATGTCAATGCCAATTAGTGCTGGTAAATCGCTTGTTAACATCCAATTAACAGTGCTAATTAGCTAGTTAACCAGTTAAGTTATGCATATTGTTATAGAATATAGTTCAGTTTCCGTGCGGATTTTCAGGTACCATATAGAATCTGGGGGGGAATGCGCACTAAGCTAGTATTCTATAAAGGATGCTTCATGCAGAGCACCCTTTAAAGAATATTAGCTTAACAAGGATCATCCTGGCGCCTTTCTTTGGGCGAAACAGTCACAACAAGGGTGACAAAAGAGAGGGCAGTAGACGATGTTCAAACTAACACCTTTATTAAACATCGTCTGCTGCCCTCTTTTTTGTCACCCTTGTTATGACTGTTTCATCTGTGCGACTACAAGGGTTTTTGCTCTTCTGTTGCCCTGTCTATCTTTGGGTACTATTTATTGAAAAGATATTTCTCCCTCTTCTTTCCCAGCCTTATCACTTCATTTTTCTTGTTATGCACACTTCATATCTCCTCCAGGAGCTTTCTGTTTGTCCTTTTTTGAGCTGTTTTGCCCTTGTTCAGTGAAGTGAAATTTTTCACTGTTAACATCTTTTTTTTCCCCTCACTCTGTCTTAGGTTTTCTTTTTTGCAATCCACAGCAATCTCAGCTGGCAGGTTCCACAGATATCACTTCTCAGAGACATATGCCTCAATACATATTTTATACTGTCTCAGTATAGCTCTGTGACAGAAGCATAGCCAGGATAATGGGGCGGGGGGGGAGGGGAGAAGAGAGCGGACTGTCGATGGAGCTGGTGTGTATTTTAAATGCGACAGATCATGTCAAAAGTAGGCGCCAGCACTGGCGGATGCCCATTTGTGAGAGCAGCCGCTACCCTAGCTACCCCTGTAGCTACGCCTCTGCTCTGTGAAGGCTCAGGGATGACTCCTCTGGAAAAGACATGCAGTCTTTGCACAGTTTGATACAATGGGGTCTAAAACTCTGATGATGTTTGTTGTTGCATTTTACTGCTGGAAGAGAAATCCTTATTTATTTATTTATTTATTTATTTATTTATTTATCGCATTTATACCCCACATTTTCCCACTTATTGGTAGTTTCATTGTGGCTTACAGTAGAATTAATAGAACACAGGTTACATGTTAGAGGCACTGTGGTGTGATCAGAAAGGATCAGTCAGTGTAGTCCATATAAGATCAGTAGTTCATGTAAGATCAGTTCAGTAGGCTAAGTGTTGTCATCTGGGAAGAGTGTTTTGAAGAAGTGTGCTTTCAGTTGTTTTCTGAATTGTAGGTAGTTATTTATGGATTTTAGGTTTTTCGGTTAGGAGTTCCAGATTTTGGTGCAGACATAAGAGCAACTTGTTGTGTATGTGGTTTTGTATTTCAGACCTTGACAATTGGGGAAGTGAGGTGTTAGGTAGTATCTTGCACTCTTGTTTGTGTTGTGTAGTGGTAAGGTAATTAGGTTAGACATGTAGGCTGGAGTGAGGCCGAAGATTATTTTATAGGCCAAGGTACAGATCTTGAATGATATGCGTGATTTGATGGGTAGCCAGTGTAAGTTTTGGGGCAGAGGTATTGTGCTTTTGAATCAATTTTTGCCATAGATAAGTCTTGCTGCCATATTTTGTGCAGTTTGTAGCTTCTTTAAGGTCTGTTCCTTGCATCCTGCGTAAATTCCATTACAGTAGTCTGCATGATTATGGTCTGGACGAGGGAGCAAAACACGTTTCATGGAAAGTATTTTTTTTATAAGTTTGAGTTTCCACATTGTCTAAAACATTTTCTTTGTAGTGGTTGTGACCTGTTTGTCGAAGGATAGTTCACGATCTATGGTGATTCCTAGGATCTTCAGGTCACCTGCTATGGGAATAGTTGTTCCCAAAGCACTGATGGATGTAAAGTGATTGGTATTGTATGGTGAAGTGAGTATCAAGCAGTGAGGGTTTTTTTTTTCTTATTTAGTTTCAGTTTGAAAGTTGCTGCTCAGAATTCCATAAGGTTTATGCAGTCTGTGATTTTGGAAATAATTTTGGGTATATCTTTTTTGAATGGGATGAAGTTGCAGACATCAACTGACTAAGCGAAGGGGTTGAGCTCTTGATTGGAAAGGGATCTTGCAAGGGGGACCACCATTAGGTTGAATAATAGTGGAAAGAGTGGTGAACCCTGGGGTGGTCCGCATTCCATTTTCCAGGGATTGGAGATTGTGGAATTTAGTTTCACTTGGTAGGATCGGTGGTCAGGAATCCATTGAACCATTCAAGTATTTTCCTTCCTATTCCTATTTTGTCGCATATTATTTGTAGGATGGTGTGATCGACCATGTCGAATGCACTGGACATGTTGAATTGTAGTAAGAATATATTATTCCCAGCTGCGATTTCAAGTTTAAATTTTGCTAAAAATGTGATTGATACCGTTTCTGTGTTGTGGTGGGTCCTAAAGACTGATTGGGATTCATGTAGAATAGAATGCTTGTTGAGGTATTCAGTTAGCTGCTTGGCTATGATGCCTTCCATTATTTTAGTCGTTAGAGTTATGGAAGCTACTGGTCTGTAATTTGTGGTATCCCTGATATTTTCCTGATGTCCTTTGGGAATGGCATTAGAAGTATGTTACTCTTTTCTTTTGAGAACTGGCCTTCTCAGAACAAGAAATTTAGATAGGTTAATTGATCAATGAAACAATTTGGAGGTGTGTTCAAAATATAGTTGGGGCATGTGTCAAGTGTTCAATGTGCACTCAAGAATTTTCTTATCGCTTGTGTTATCGTCTCGTTGGTAAGTTGGGCGAAGATCGTCCAAGTTCTTTCTGCTGGTGATTCCTCTGGGGGGTAGTCAAGTTCATCTATTAGCTTTTCAAGATTGGTGTTAGTCTGTGGAACACTCTTCCTTAAGTTGATGATTTTCCCTTTGAAATATTTGGCCAGTTCATCTACAGGTGGGAGGTTATCATTCCCTGTAGTGAGAGATTTGGTATTTAATAGGTTGTTTACAAGTTTATAGAGTTTCTTCATGTCATTCTAGTCTGAGCCTACTTGTTCTTTATAGAATTTCCTCTTAGCCTGTCTGATTCTATTCTTGTACCTTTTTTGTGACTCCATCCAGGTTGTAATGGTGTATTTGTTTTTGTTTTTCTTCCAGCTTCATTTTCTGCATTGGTTTTTTAGCTCTTTTAGTATGTCATCATACCATGAAGCCAGTTTCCTTTCCTGTATGCTTTTGGATTTCATCTCTTCTCTGTGTTGTCTGATTGTTTTTGGTAGGTTCTAATCCCATCCTTGGTCACTGGGGTTCTTTATAATGTGGTTTAAGAGAGAGTCCAAATCATAAAGTTGACTAGGCTCGTTAGTTGTCCTCTATCTTGTTCAGCCCAACCCTGACAATTAATTCAGTCTAAAGCATTGATGTGGTTCCAATAATGCTAGTTTTATTAAGCTGAAACTTAGGGAACCTGCAACAAATTCCAACACTACAGGATCTATAGTAAAAGTTTAGGCAGACAGTATTACAGTGGCATGTACATCTCCTCCACATCTTGACTTCATCTTCTGGCACATCACAACAGAAGAGCTGATTCTGTTACTCATTGTTGGAAATTGTATAAACGATGAGCCGTCCATAACAAGATTCGTTTCTTTCTGGTGTCTCCATAATTCTCTCATCAGAAAAAAAAGGCCTTAGGCCTAGGAGTAAATTCATTTATTTATTCCCTCCATGGTAAAACTTGCTCATGGACAGCAAATAAAAAAGTACAACAACAAGAAAATAAAACAGAACCATTGGTGAGTCTCACCATTTACATCCACTAAGGAGGTAATTCTATAAAGACTGCCAACATTTAGGCAGAAGAACAAACACAAATAAAAAGAACATCAGTATGTTTATGTGTATTATTTATTTATTTACTTTCAATCATCTTTCTTTGCACTACAATGAATTAGTTTGATTACGTCTTATCTCCCTATTTCAAGCATCCATACCTTTCTTCTCTATCTAGGCATTACTCATCTGGATTACTGTAACGCCCTACTCTATGGTCTACGTAATCCTCATTAAGGCATCTACAGCTTGTACAATCTACTACTGTCAAACCTCTATAGAATGCCCATAAATTTGATCATGTCTCTCCTTTCTTAAAACAAGAACACTGGCTACCTGTTTCCTACAGGATCACTTATAAATTGCTTCTTCTGGTGTACAAAGGTCTTCTCCCATCTGCTCCAGGTTACATTTCCAAGCTACTTATCCTACACTCCTCTCTTCTATCTTTGAATTCTTCCCATCAGTTCTTCCTTCATGTTCCCATTCCCTCTGTTATAAGACTCGATATCACTCAATCCACTTCCTTTGCTTATGCTGATCCAAAGCTTTTGAATACCTTGTCTTTCCATGTTAAATCTGAACCTTCATATTCCACCTTTAAGAAACTCATAAAATCTTGGTTTTTTAGTCAGGCCTTCCCCTCCTGATTTTGGGTTTCACTCCTTATCCACTGTTCTCTCTCTCTCTCTCTCTCTCTCTCTCTCTCTCTCCTATTATTGCTCCTTTGAGCTTTTATTGCTAACCGTCTAGCTGCCATATAGCGATCGCCAGTATATCAAATCAAATAAATATATAAAAATTCTGCACTATCTTTACAATTCTAGGCAGATTACAAATCAACATACACAGTTCAAAATATATTAAACAAGTCATTCAAACTAAAAAAAAAAACACTTTAAAACATTATGAAGTCTCTTATTCAGATCGAAGGCCTGATCAAACAGAAAAGTCTTGAATGCAACTTTAAATTCTTTCAAATCCCTCAAAGATCAGATCTTTACTGATAAATCATTCCACATTTTAGGTTCTGAAACATAAATTATAGATGCTGTATTCTACTCAAGACATACCATATGAAAAGATGGCACATCCAGCAAATTAAAAGCTGACGAAGATAAAGACCATGAAGTTTGGTGTAAATGCAATGTAGATGATACTACTGATTACATTTTATTAATAAAAACTTTAAATACCAACAGTAAAATCTTGTAATGATACTCAATCGGCAACCAATGCAATGCAATCAAAAGAGGAGTAATATGCTCTTTTCTCAAATGTCTGGCAATTAACTGTGCAGTAGCATTCTGTGCACTTACGCATATAAATGCCAATATTTCAGATGTGCGCTATTCTATAAGATAGCGTCTAAATGCAATGGAGCATAGTTGGAAGGTAGGCAAACAAATGGGTAGAGTTTGGGTAGAGCATGAGTGAGGTGTACAGTATGGAGAAGTATAATTTTCACATTATTTTATCAATGTAGGTGAGTATTTACACCGGATTCATGGTTGTGACTAAATTATATGCACCTATTTGTGCTGCAATACTATTATTCCACAAAGGAAAGTAGGTGTTTACTTTCCTTTATAGAATATGCTCCAGATAGGCACATTAGACAACTCTTTGTAGAATTGCCCTCCAAGTGTCACGGGTCTTGATGGGTGAGTCCTTGGACCACCACTGTAATCCCAACCAGGAGGTCAAGAGGATCTCGACTGATGGCAGACCAGTCACTCATGATGAGAAGAGTCCAACGGGAGGCTCTGAAAAGAGTCCTTGGGGGCAGGCCTGGCAGAACCTGAACCTGGGGTGGCTCTGAAAAAAGCCCTTAGGGGCAGGTCTGGGAGAACTGTGACCTGGGGTGGCTCTGAATAGAGCCCTTGGAGGCAGGCCAGTGGGACCAGGACCTGAGGTGGACCTGAAAAGAGCCCTTGGGAGAGAAAGCTCAGCAGAACCAAGACCTAGGGTGTCTCTGGAGACAAGAGTATGGAATAAAGGTTGGAGACAAGAATTCTGGGCTGGAGACAGGAACACCAGTGCAATTTTTCTAGCAAAAAAGGTGTCGGTACTCAAATGCCAGGCCACCCTTCAGGGGTGGGGTGATCACTGAAGGACTCACTCCACAATAGCCAGGCCCCCTGCAACCAGCCACAGAATCTATGACAAAGGCAGAATTGGTGTTTTGAGCCTGAGCTCTTTCACTAAAACCTATGATCCATGGGTCAATTTTAGGAGACACTGGAAAAGGTGCCAGTACTCAGTACCCCCGAGTACCCCCTCAAAAATATCCCTGAGGAACACTGAAGCTAGGCAGGAGACAGGAACGCTGGGCTGGAGGAAGGAACACTGAGGCTGGGCTGGAGACAGGAACACTGGCCAACATAGGCGGAGCTAGGCAGTTACGAAGGCAAGAGCCGAAGAGATCTGAGTGCCTTAAATATCCCAGCTGGGCGATGTCATCAGGAGATGCCGGTGCCCACCTGATACTGCTGGTCCTTAAAATTACTACTTCGACACACACGTGTGTGTCTAAGGAAGCCGTCTCCTGCCGGTGTCATGATGCAGAGGGCTGGGCGGCCTGGGGAACACCAGAACCACCAGGGAATGACCCTTTACACAGCCCACCACTATAGGGAAGGTTGTGGAGGCCTCGGAGATGCCAGGAGGTGAGTAGTGGGATGGGAGCATGGCCATGGCTGTGTCACACTGCTGATATCACCATTTTTTAAAGGAGTATCACCTCTTATTTAACCCCTACTGCTTACCAAAGTAGGTAAAGGAGATTTGGATTTAGCTCACACCTTTCTCAGTAGTTCAAAATGAGTTACATTCAGATACAGTCATATAGTTAAATGGTTAAATGTAGATAGACGTTAATGTCACATATACACAGAACTCCAATCACTCTTGTGGGACCAGGGTCACATGCCTAAATGTTTTCCTCATATTCACTTGTGCCATACCCCAACTTCAATTGAACAAAAACTCTACTTTTACCTGGTGGTTTTGAAGAGGGAACAGAAACTCTTACAATGAGATTGTAAAGAAAGTTTTGTCAGGGTGATCTCAGAGGTCATAGTGCTGGGATGGCATTTGCCATTCTAACACAGGAACACAGCTAACTGGTTTTCAGGTCATCCACACTAAATATCAAAAGGATATATGGGAAAAGTTGGTAACACCAACACATGGTGATTAATTTTAAAAAATAAAATAAAATTGGCCATTATCCAGCTGCAGGAATAATGGTCTTGGTGTGCAGGAAAAATCCATGTAAGGGCACGCTAAGGCCATTTTTCCTGCAGCTGGAAATTGGCCAATTTTATATTTTTTGAGTTAATGGCCTGCGCTGTTTCTATTACCATGCAGCATTAACAAACATTAACACATGAGCACTTACTGCCACCCATTTTCTAGAAGTAAAGGGCTCAGTTAGCATGAAATAATGTAGATGCACTGATTAGTGCACAAATGCCCACTCTCCACCCTCCAACAAGCCAACTCCACGGAAAAAATGAAACAAGTCTTTTGGGTGCGGTTTGCACATACTTATGCCAAACTTACTACAGGACACCTGAACACTGTTCCCTCTAACCTGAGTGAGAGTCCTCCACCTACAGCCCTGCCAGTAGGGGGTATTGTTTTACTATCATATTTTCAACATTGAGGGACACAAGCTCTGCAGAGCTCCAGGGATCCTGCCTGTCTCTAGTGAAGGACAACACAATATTGAAGCACCGCCCCCCACTGGCAACAATGCAGTTGGAGGAATCCCGCTCAGCTGAGAGGAAACAGTGCACCTCAACATGTCCTGCAGTAAGCTGTTTTAAGCTGCATTAGACCATGTTGGCACCTAACACAGCTTTGTAAAAAGTCCCCTTAGTGTGTGGAAATGTATGTCATGAATATTTGTTGCGCTATTCTAAAAATCAAACTAGTTAGATGTACCTCAGGAGTGGGTTAGGAAATGCTGTCTGCAAGATTAATCGGTTGTACTGGAATCAGAACCAATACGTTATAATAAGAATCACATAAGGAGATGATAGGTAACATAAGAGATTAGGAAAAGGTCAACATGGTAGGGATCAGAGATCAAAAACAGTGGATAGCATTGGCTTTGCAGGGATCAGAGATCAGGAAATGGTAGAATTGGTAATTCTTGGCTAAGATATCATGACACCATAGAGCTAGTTAGGATGGTGTTAATGATACAATAAAGTAGGATTGTGTAGGCTGGGAACAAGAGTGAGGCAAAGGTAGAGCCTGTGTTTACTTCACATGGGACCATGGTAGTCAGGATGATAGTAGTGTTCGGGGACTGCTGCCTCAATTAAAAACAAATCCAAGAATTTTTGGTTTTCAGAAACATAGGTACCTAATGTATTGACTTCCTATATCCCCTAGTGCTAGGGATTGATTGATAGTGAGGTATAGAGTATGAGTCTCATAGCAGGAGGATTCTTGGGCAGGGAGACATGCTTTTGTCTTATCATGCTTTTCTCTTTTCTTTAACTTTTTGGATTTCTGGCCTATCAGCACTGACATTTGATTTGTTAGCAACATTGTGTTCCAAAACAGGAAAAGTGCTAACATTTGTGATTTTTAATTACATGCTTGACAGCCGAAAATATGATATGTATATATATTTTTTGTTTGTTAAGGAAGGTTGTTGCATTTTGCTGACATTGATAAATCTGTAATCCTATCTCTCAAACAGAAGGCTGCATTGAGCTTGGATGTAGGAGGCTAGGCTTCTACAGATGTATACCTGTATTTGTTAGCACGTATTTGGTAGTAAAATTGATTTAACACACATTACACTATAAATTAAAGTTGCATAAAATATTTGCATTTGTTAAAAAAAGTTTTCATACACATTTCAAACATTATTAAAATAAATGTGTGAAATAAACTGAGCAAAAATACCCAATATTCAGGAAAAATTTCAGAAAAAAACCCACAAACCCACTGAAAATCTTTTGCCTGTGCAGATCCCTATTGAAAATTGAAATCTTGATACTGTCTATAGAATGAGCATCAAAAGCACTAAGCTGAGGATATTATGATCAATTAAACCCTAAGAAGAGTGTCCGCAAGCAATGAATTAAAACAAAATTGCCAAACACCCATAACAATACCAATCAGGGGCGTAGCCAGACAACATATTTTGAATGGGCATAGGCAAGAAGTGGGTGGGCACCAAATGTTCTCTCCCTCCCCCCCCCCCAAAAAAAAAAAACCATCACCATAAAAATATCTCAGCTGGCAGGAAAATGCTTCTTTCCACCTTGGCAGTCTGCAGCAGGCATGCGCAGGTGCCAGTATCATGGAGAGTAGCGTTTTCGTTATCATCAGGGGGACGTCTTCAGCTGCCCAAGCTTGGGATCCCCACCAGCTACCGCTAAACGTGTGTTACTGTTGGGTGGGCCAGAACCCTAAGTGGGTGGGCCTTGGCCCACTCAAGCCCACCTGTGGCTACGTCACTGATACCAATCCTAAAGTAGTTGGGATTGTGTTGGATCAGGGAACTCCATCCTCTTTCCAGTCTAGACCAATGATCCATAGTTATGAAAAAGAATTTTTAGATTGAATATATAAGTCCAGAATATAAAAGAAAAATATTGACATGAAGAAGATGCATCCAGTCATCATAAGAGAAGAAAGACGATATGTAGCCTCATGTTGATTCCAAGAGTAGATCTCTATCATATCTATCAGCCGCCTCCTCATTTGCTCATATTCCATTTTGCAACATAAGGATATTCATTCAACCCCATTCACACCACACATTGCTCTCCAAATATTCTTATGTTTATGATTGTAAGCTCTTTGAGCAGGGACTCTCTTTCTTCTATGTTTGTGCAGCGCTGCATATGCCTTGTAGCGCTATAGAAATGCTAAATAGTAGTAGTAGTAGTAGTAGTAGTTTATTTAGGATTGCTTGTTCCTAAATTTATCACCCTTTTATAAATTGATTCTCCCTATATCAGTCTACCAATGGACATAAACCCTGCCTTAATTAGATTTCTCTGTTCTAGTGTGATAGTAGTATTTGTTTTCTGTGGTCCACTCTATCCAGGGCTTCTCTTCTAGAATTCCAGGTCATGCAGATTTCATTATCTTTGCTTCCCACTCAGTGCGACTTGTAGTCTAGGTCCAGATTAACAGGGGGATCTTAAGTAAAAGCGACCCTGAGCACAGGGCCCACTCTGGCATCTTCCTACCCTTTGCCTCCCCTGGTCCTGCACTTTTTTCTTTTGTACTGGGAAACAGATTGGCTGGCGGTGACAGTGGAGGCGGCAGCTGCGGCATGGGGAGAGGAGGGAGGTAAGGAAGCTGAAAAGGGGTTAAGGAAGACTTTGTAGTCTTAATTGAAGATCTGGGCTTGAAACAATATATTCATATACCAACACAGTTAGCAGGTTACACTTTGGTTTAAATTTTTTTCTTTATTCCACCGTTTAGGCACTAATCCATTGCCAAGGTCTGTTCATTTTCTTCTCACTTGTGAAATTAATACCTCTTTTACATCTAATCATCAGTCATTAATATTTAAACAGTCTAGGAATCTTTAGGCATTATCCTCTGCTTCTCTTAAATCTGTCCTTGATCTTTCAGTGGAAATTGTCAGTTCTTACTGTTGATGAACAGGCAGCTGTCTGGAATGAGATGCTGTGGTCATTCGGATCAAGTGGCCCCAATTTAGAAGTGCACTTCATTATATAACAGATCTATGGTTTACTTCAAAATTGCATCTCTTGAAGTGTCAACTCTATCACCATGAGAGAGGTTGGAGAAACTCTAAATCAATGGAGTTGCTTCAGGTATATAAACCTTTTACTAAGTTTTATAAATTGGAATTAGGAAATGTAAAGGAATTTATCTCATAAAAATGGCCCCTCAGCCAACTAGGCTTTTCAGTATTCTTCATCCTCCTAAGATATTTAAAGGTAGATTTAACAGCTCAGGTTGAAGAAAAAAAAAAAAAGTAATCTAGAGTTTTTTTGTCATTTTTTCAGGAACTGCTTTGAATTTCAACAAGAAATTTTATGTACTTATTAAGTCATTATACTCTCATATTAATATTAAACATCATTTAATTTTCTTAATCTATATTGATGTTACAGACATTTTAGCACTTCTACCTAGCGATATTTTTGCGTTAAAAATGTTCATGCTAGGAGGATAGGGGGCAAGATGGCTGCTGGCAAGGACGTTTGAGCTGAGCTCCAACTGAACTTTCATATTGTCTTGATTTTCTGCTTCTTACTTTTCCTGATGCCAAAACAGAAAGGAAAGCCTCAGGTTCTCTCCAACTCAGCTGGTTCCCTGCAGCAAAAGGAGATTACTCATTTCACCCACCAGAACATTCCTCCGGGCATTTCTGCTATGCAAGGTGAGAGGAAGAGTCCTGCACTAGAGGGTGAGTGAGGCGTCAATCAGACCGATTGGGCCAGAGGTCTCTCCAGCTCTCCGAAGAACAATGATGCCTAAGACACTGTTAGTGTCTGGGATTCCACCACCACTACCAGCCTCTGAGGAAGGCTGACTTCACTTCCTACTTCAGAGCCAGAGTCATTGACAGGCCGTGCAGAGGCACAGGCCGTTTCTGGAGAGGTCAAGGAAGCTCCAGGGCCAGGGTTTGTTCTCCCTCCCCTGGTAAACTATCAGAGGTGACTTTCAGGCTTATTTTCAAAAGTGATCGCCGGCGATCTTCCGACATAAATCGGGAGATGGCTGGCGATCTCTCAAAAGCGGCGAAATTGGTATAATCAAAAGCTGCTTTTTTGACACCATCGCCGCTTTCCTGTCACCGAGCCGGTGAAAGTTCAAGGGGGCGTGTCGGCGGCGTAGCGAAGACGGGACATGGGCAGGCATGGGCGTGGCTACCAAATGACCGGCTTTCACGGATAATGGAAAAAAAAAGCGGCGTTAATCAGTATTTCGCCGGGTTTACTTGGTCCTTTTATTGTCACGACCAAGCCTCACAAAGGTGCCCCAACTCACCAGATGACCACCGGAGGGAACGGGGGATGACCTCCCTGTACTCCCCCAGTGGTCGCCAACCCCTTCCCACACTAAAAAAATAAAAATAAAAACCTTTTTTTGCCAGCCTGTATGCCAGCCTCAAATGTCATACCCTGCGCCCTGACAGCAGTATGCAAGTCCCTGGAGCAGTTTTTAATGGGTGCAGTGCACTTCAGGCAGACAGACCCAGGTCCATCTCCCCCCTACCTGTTACACTTGTAGTGCTAAGTGTTGAGCCCTCCAAACCCCCCCGCAAACCCACTGTACCCACATGTAGGTGCCCCCATTCACCCATATGGGCTATGGTAATGGTGTAGTGTTGTGGGGAGTGGGTTTGGGGGGCTCAGCACCCAAGGTAAGGGAGCTATGCATCTGGGAGCTATTTGTGTATTTTTAAAAAATATTTAGAAGTGCCCCCTAGGGTGCCCAGTTGCTGTCCTAGCATGTCAGGGGGACCAGTGCACTACAAGTGCTGGCTCCTCCCATGACCAAATGCCTTGCATTTCGCCGGGTTTGAGATGGCCGGCATTTTTTTCCATTATCGCTGAAAAACAAAACCGGCGATCTCAAACCCGGCGAACTCTGGCATTTGGCCAGGCCAAACCATATTATCGAAAGAAAAGATGGCCGGCCATCTTTTTCGATAATACGGTTCCGGCCACCAGTTGCGTCGCTGCCAAAATAGATAGCTGGTGATCTATTTCGCCGGCGCCGTTCGATTATGCCCCTCTTTAGATGCTATCTGGGCTGGATTGGAATCTCTCTATCTATAAGGTATGCTCCTTGGTATTTCCAGCGGTGGGTGAGAACTCACTATGGGCCCTGTTTCCTAAGCCATGTTATAGGCGCACTGTCATTTTTAGCAGCTTTTAACTAGATAGTGCCACTGAAAATGTCCGGTTAGCGCACAACTAGCAATTTGGGTCATTCCAGCTGCATAGTCAGCAATTGACTGGTTAAGTGCCAATATTCACCAAGTTAACAGTATAAATAGGATTACCTGAAAGTCAGTCCTATATTTATGCAATTCACTATAGTTAGTTAAGTGCTAAATATTGTTGTTGACTGGCTATGTTTTCACTGGCTCCATATACCTGGAAATTCAATGCTGAAGCCCAGACATGGCCTGGCATTACATTTATAGAGATAATGCTGGTGGTAGCCAGCAAAATGCAATCATTTTTGGCTGAATATTGGGCCTATATATATACCGTATTTTTCGGACTATAAGACGCACCGGACCATAAGACGCACCTAGGTTTTAGAGGAGGGAAATAGGAAAAATTTTTTTTCCCTTTTTCCCTCCTCTAAAACCTAGGTGCTCCGGTGCGTCTTGTCCGAGTTCGGGATCGCCCTCCCCTACTCACGTCAGCGATGTTCCCTGGTGGTCTAGTGATGTGGGGGCAGGAAAGAGCCCCCTCTTTCCTGCCCAGCGCGCTGCTCTCCGTCCTCCTCCGTCCTCCTGTATGCTGCCTGACGGTCTCGGCGATATTCAAAATGGCCGCCGAGAGTCTCGGCGGCCATTTTGAATCTCGCCGAGACCGTCAGGCAGCATACAGGAGGAAGGAGGAGGACGAAAGCAGCGCGCTGGGCAGGAAAGAGGGGGCTCTTTCCTGCCCCCACATCACTAGACCACCAGGGAACATCGCTGACGTGAGTAGGGGAGGGCGATCCCGAACTCGGGGGGAGGGCGATCCGTTATCGCTACCTTCGGACTATAAGACGCACCCCCCATTTTCCTCCCAAATTTTGGGGGAAAAAAGTGCGTCTTATAGTCCGAAAAATACGGTTGTTTTTTTTCAGATAAAATAGAATCTCTACACGCTTCCCTAAATTGCATTTTCACCGCTACAAAATATGAGTTCTCTATTGTCAGCTGGTGCCTGCTTAATTTGCCTCTCTCCCATGTAGCTCCCTTACTATTTTTACTATACCATCGACTCTTTCTTTGGGAAAACTATTGTACTCTTTGAGGCCTACAACATCTCCTCCCACCCTCCCTGTGATCTAATTCTATTATGTTTTTTAAAGAGATTTGAAAATCTTTTGCATCATGTGAAGGAGCATTTTCGATATGTCGTCCAAATGGTGAAAAAAACGTTTATCAGAAAGTGTGTGAAAAAAACATGTCCGCAATGGAAGAAGTAAATAAACGTTTTTCAGTATTTGAAAATACACACACACATGCACAAACAAAGCATTTAGTAAGAAGACACACTGCAAACGTCATAAACATTTAGAAATAAATGTCACCACCAATCAGAAATACACTATGCAAAACTTGCAATGGCACACTGGTTTCTGCATCAAGAAGCATCCATGGCAACAACAGCATGTTCTCTTCAAGTGCAAAATATGCATATATACCTCTGCATGTGGAGGAAAGTTCCTCAGTATGGCCGGTTATGTCTCTGCACAGGGAGCCAAACTTTTCTGTGTCAGAGCTCCTGGTCCTCCTGTACTGAGAGATTTTTCAGGCACCACCACCACCGGCCAACCTATAATGTCTCCATGAGGGCATAGAGATCCATAAGTAGCAGCTTGGAAAGGTGAGTGTGAAGCACTGCGCCCCAGATCACATCAATACTCATGTGCAAACACCATATATAGACAGGGTCACATACAGTGAGTTCCTTTTGGTTTTGCAATACATGTTATTGAACATTGCTGGACTCAGAATGTCCAGAATATCCAATGACAAGTAATTATGGGGCCCCCATCCACTAACTCTTCAGTGCTAAAATGAAGGGCAGCACATATCTGTATCCCCTTCTCACCTCCTCCCCCAGCACCAGCATGCTGCCCCATGCCTACATATGATGGGAATATTGGAAGCAGGTCACTAAAGTACATTGAACCACCTAACACACCTGGTTTACTCTATTGCCCATTCCCGCTTCCCAGCAACAGTGCACATGCTCCACAGAAAATGCACCATGACATCCTTTGTCCCTATGGCCAACTCATCACACACAGCACCTATACCTGTGTATGGCATTCCCCCCTCCCATCAGCCACCCCCTCCCCCAAAAGTCTGGCTGTAGTCATCTGTCACAGGCTATGTGAGGAGCATTGCACAACATGTCATTAAAAAAATTATGCATGTGACGCCAAGAAGGTCCATCACCCTGTCTCCACCAACTTGTGTTTTGTAGACATCCACATGGACCTTGAGGCACTCAGGCACCATTACTGGAAGATGCGGCGGGAAAATCCAAGCCTCATTCGGTACATGGAGTGCCTCAGGACCCAAAGTATGTACTACTAACATTGCACCTCTATCACAGCCTTGCCCTGGATCAAGGCCTTAGTACACAGCTACCCTCATTACAGCATGTCCACAAGCCCCATATCTACTAGAATGTATTGCAGCCTACCCAAACCCATAAAGTGACATGGAAAGGAAGTGGGGGGGGGGGGGGGGATTTGGATGCACCCTCCTGTGACACAAAGAAAAATGTCCACATGCCACAAACAGCCACCTAGCACACTGCAGCAGCTATGACAGGGTAAATAAAACTGTAACCGGAAAGACCCATAGTGTGAATCAAACCCACGTCTACTGTATTGAAAAGCCACAGCCCTAACCCCTACTCCACACATGCAAGGAGTATGCAAGGAGGACAGTACACTGACTACAGAGGGCTGTGTGTGCACAAGTTGCCACCCAAATGGATGGTCTTTCATGGGCCAGACCTCACATTGATTGTATATAGTATTATGAGTTTCAGAGTTAGGTATGTTGCCCTGTGATATATCCCTCAAGGCCCAAGCTGGGGGCCCTTCAAACCTTACATGATAGTGGCACTCAAACCCCTTCTTAGGAAAACCACCACCAATGCATACCCATCTTCTCTCTGCTCAACCCAAGAGTATGCCCAAAAGTCATGGGGTGAAGTGCAGCCATTGGCTTCTGGGTGGGCCCCAAGCCAGCTAGCCTGATTACATAACAGATGCCTCCAAATCTAGTTTTCCAACTTTGCAGTATGTAAAATGCCTTTCTCAGAAGGAGTCCCAGCAGAGATGGTCAGAAAGATGAGAGGATCAAACAGGGTCCCATCATCTGCCAGCCAGCTGTAGACCACATAGAGATGGAGATGCACACACAACCACATCCCTGACAACAGCTGTAACAACAGACCCAGCCATACAACAGCACAGTAGCATACTATCTCTCAGCCAGTGCCTGGTCACCCATGGTCCTCCAACAGGACCAGGACCCATCTTGCATGCCTGTAGAGAGACAACCCTCCGGGGACACACAGCTATCATATCCTTAGCTTTGGGGTTCCCTGCTATGTCATCTCGTTGGTGCCACAGATCAGAGATGTCCCCTGGATAACAACCAGCAGCCCTCAGATGTCCCTGCCCATGCTTACCAAGAGCCAGCTGCACCATTATGCAAGCCATGTAGGCTGTGTTATCTGAATTGCAAACCTTTAAGTACACAGGTCACCCTCTAGCTGCTGCACAGCCTGCCCTGGACCAGCCTGCTATAGACCAACCTGCCCCAGTACATGCTGTGGTAGTGTGAACTGAGGTGAGAGTGTATGTGTACTGGGGGTGGGAGGGTTTGGAAACGAGTGTAGGGGATGTATGTATGCTGGGGGGGGGGGAATGGTGGAGGTGTGATGGGGAGGGGAGGAAGGAGGGAAGGTGGGTTGTGGTGGTGATGGGGGAAATAAAGGTATGGTTAGTACAAATAAATACTGCATTTAACAATTACTGATATTTTCTGTGTATAAGTCTTTGTCTAGCACAGATCCCCAGCTGGTGTGGTCCCTGGTCAGCTTTGTGGCTTGGGGGGGGGGGTGGCTGGGGGGCGAAGGGGTGCCATTGTCCTCTTGGCCTGGCTGCAGCAGCTGCTGTTGTTGTGTGTTCTCAGGCAGGGGCTGTCTTCTTTGCTGTGCCAACTTGTGCAGCATACAGCAGGTCGTGCAGATCTTGGAAACCTTTTTTGGGCTATAGAGGAACTCCCCTCTGGAATGGTTGAGACATCTGAACCTATTTTTGAGCTGGCCATAGGTACATTCGATGATGGTGTGGGTGTTCAATGGCTCCTATTGTATTCCTCTTCTGCCTCATTTTTGGAGTAGACAATGGGATTCATGAGCCAGAATCACTGGGGGTAGCCTCTATCACCTGTGGGGGAAACAGGACTCACAGACATGGGTGTGTATTGGCTGGTATGGGGACCTGTTCTGTTCTTTCCCCCTTGCTTTCAATGTTTTTCTTAGCCCCTTGCATCTCTAATCCAGGAGTCCCACATTAAATGTTAGATTTATGCTGATATCATTCTCTTAGTCTTCCTGCAAGATCCCTGTCATCCTGACCTCAGTTCTTCAAAGTTGTCTTAACAGAGGTACTCCTGGAGGAGCAGTATAATGGTTAGTGCAACAGGTTGTGAATCTTAGGAATTGGGTTTGAGTCTCACAACTGCCTCATGGTTGGCAGTGGGTTGAGATCCTGGGGAACCAGGTTCAATTTCCTCTGCAGCTCTCTGTCATCCTAGGCAAATCTCTTAATCCTCCATTGCCCCAGGTACAACAGTAGTACAATGTACTACTCAAACTGTGAGCCCACTAGGGGCAGACACAGTACCTCTAACATGAAACTGTAAACTGCTTAGGTCTAAGCAGTATATAAATACATGAATTCATCTTTACATTAACCAGCAGAAAACTTCAGCAATCTGGCTTGCTGGCCACAGCTCCTATCCCTCTTTCACTCCTACCATTGATGGGGTTCCCATCCAATTGGTAGATTCTTTCAAATATCTTGGGGTTCAATTTGATAGTGTTTTAACCTTCTCTTTTCACATCTCTGCTACTGTTAGAAAGTGTTTCTGTTCTTTTCGTTTGATACACTCCCATCAACCATTCCTTACTGATGAAAGCTGAGCCACATTACTTTATGTTTTGATTGCCACAAAACTGGACTATTGCAATATCATTTATACTGGTCTTCCTGATATTTCACTTCACAAACTTTAGACAGTACAGAATACTGCTATTCTCATTCTTTTTCATTTCCATCGCTATGACCATTTTACTCCATTTATGAAAGAACATCACTGGCTCTCTATAAAACTTCAGATCATCTGTAAGATTTTGACCATCACCTTCAAGGACCTCTGTTTAGGCATTCCTCCATATCTGGCTAGCCTCATTACTCCCTACTGTCCTACACGTGAATTCCTCTCTGCTTTAGACTCCCTTCTTTCTGTGCCATCTGTTCACTGTGCCCATCTTAACTCTACACACTATTCTGGTTTGTTTGTTTGGCTTCTTTTCTCTGGAATTCTTTACCTCTCACTTTGAAAACTGAGCTCTCATTCCTTCACTTCTGCTGTTTCCTTAAAGATCATTTATTTTCAAAGGCATTTCCGTACGTTCCTAATTTCAGAATCAGTTTCGGGTGACAGGTAGTAGCGGGTAGTCGGCTGTCTTTTTGCCCCTTGCCCATTCTCAATTTATTCCCTTTTTCTGCCTAATTACTTCATTTTCTCTGTTCTATTGAAATTGGTGTTCCTTTCTTTGTTCCCTTTTATTGTAGTATTGTACACCATTTTGATTTTTGTAGAAGTACTTGAATAAACATAAACATTATAGGGCAGGAGTGTGGGTGCTGCGGGCAGCTTGAGAGAGAGAGCTTGTGATGAAAGTTAGGAGGGAGAAGTGGGTATGGGGGTTGGGAACCCCAGTACTACTTACCTGGGTGCCAGCCACTGGTGATCTCCCCTTGGTCAAACCTGCGGTAGATTCCTGAATGCTGGAGTATAGAGGAATCATGGATGGACCCTTTGTAGTGAGAACACACATCCGTAATCTCCCCTTAAGCATCATGCATGACCTGCATGTTCATGAAGTGAAATGATTTTCTATTTCTATAGGTGTCCTCATGTACTGGGGGGGAGGGGTGCCTATGCAATGTGTGTGCAGTTGATGATGCCTATGACTGCGGGGAATACACAGATCAAAAATAGTCATTCCCGATACATAGAGAGTATATCAGATACCTAGAGAATTACATAAGCCTGTGACACATGTTTAAACTTTGTTGAAAAAGGGAACAAAGGAGAATTCAGTATAGGCTGCTCCCACAGCTGAGCTTAAATTTCAGTGTTTAGCCGAAAACCAGCTCACTTGAAAGCTCTATACTTCATTAATACTCCTTATTTTGCAACCCTTAATTTATTTCTTTTTTATATTGTGATAAGTAAGAGGGTGTCCTATACGGTGTAGGCCACTAGAGGGCGCTAGAAGAAGTTGGAGGTCGCTAGGACCGGGGAGAGCCCTAGGAGGTCCACAGGTGCAGGCGGTTATGGGCCGGGTCCTGTGTAGCTAATTAACCACTTTATACCCCACCTGAGTTGTGAAAGGAAGGGAAGTGAGCTGGCAGCAGAAGAAGAGAGAGCCCCTGAAAGATACTGGCTAACCTTATGGACTTGGGGTGGACTGGGTGTCCAAAGGAGATCAGCAGGCTGAAAGTCCTGTGGTAAGAAGTCCCTAAAGCATTAGTGTTTGACTGTGTGTCCTCAGTACTTATAGGAACTGTGTGTTCAGGGGAGGGACTGTGTGTCCAAAGAAGAAAAGACTGTGTGTCCGGAACTGTGTGTTCCAAGAGGGGACTGGGTGTCCAAAGAAGAAAAGACTGTGTGTCCAGAACTGTGGTTCAAAGAGGGGACTGTGTGTCCAAGGTACTGAGAGAAGCAGGCTGCAAAGCCTGGGGTTGAGAGTCCCCAAAGTATTGGTGTAGTACTGAGCCCATGTATCTGTGTGGGGAGGCTCAGTGTGAAGATCTATGAAAGTATAAAGTATTAAGCTAGAAGAAGTGTGCCCAGGGGCTGGAATAAAGAGTTGCCTGAGAAATATGCAGTTGGTGAGACCTGTTTAATTTGCTTAGTGGGAACCAGGTCACCCTGAGCGAGAAGGGGTAGCACACTAATTTGCATATGATCTGCATATTGAGAACCAGGTCACCCTGAGTGAGAAGGGGGATATCACAATATCAAACATAGATTGTGTTATACATTTTATTATATCCAACCAGGAGTGTAAAAAATTCAATAGGAATCCGTATACAGCATTCCCCAATTCCGTTGACTAAAAAAACACTATTCAAAAAATGTAATATGTCCATAAACTATACAAAAAAACACCAGAATATTGAAGAACAGAGAGGAGTGAACTTATCTTGACTTACATTTCCTCACTTTTTCACTTTCTCACTATCCGTTCCAAATGTCCAAGAGGAATCCCTGTTTCAAAATTCTTCCTCAGGGATGTCAGTGTTGCATTGCCAACTGATCCTTCATTGACTGAGGGGAAGCAGTCTATGGCATAGAACTGAGACATGTTGTTCTGGAGGGCCTAGGTGGTAGTAAGGAAGGTAATATACTGCGAGGTGTGGGTGAGAAAGACATCGATGAACTGGTCAAGACAGTTGGAGATGGCGGACTGGGTGAGGCTTGCATTGACTGCTAGCACTGACTGAAAAATGCCAGTGGCAAGAAAAGTGAGGGAGGCTGTGACCTTAAAGTGGACTTGAACTGGAGGAAGGGTTTTAGTTGGTCACAGAGGTACTGTATGGCAGGCCTATCAAAGCGGTATCTAGTAAAGCATTTCTGGTCAGTGAGGTCCAGGAAGCGGGACCTGAGCCTAAATACTCTCTGATAGGAGTATCTCCTTTGGGGTTTCCCCTTCAAACTCTTATCCCCATCCAGCAAAGTGTCAGCCACAATTGCATTCAGCACATTGTAAAGGGGGGGGGGGGGGGGGGGGTCCGCTTCCTCTTCTGCGGGGCTCCCAGGGTTCCAGGACTGAATGCTGCTGATACTGGGACTCAGGGCCAAAGTATTTTACTATCAAGGCAATTTCATACCCCAAAATCATAATATATTCTTCAAAACAAAAGGTACAACCCTCAATATAGTCTTCAAAAGAAAAAGGTACAGTCCTCATAAGACTCTTCAAAAGAAAAAAAGGTACAGTACAGGTCCCAAAATCCCTCAGCAAACGCTCAGCTCCTCAAGAACTCAGGTCTTCTATTAGGGCATTAGCTTTCCCTTCCCCCTCCTTCAGAAGGGTTTAGTAAGAGTTCAGCACACTTCCCATATAGCACAAGAGTTCAGAACAAATCTTCATGGACAGTCTTTGCACATCAAACCAATACCACAAATCACCTGCCTTTTCACAGCACAGAGGGAACCCTGTAAGGAGCAGGGTTAGCAGTTTCTCCCACCTCTCATCACCATGCCCGGTGTGGCCTCCTCCACTGCCTTCAAGTGCTGGGCAAGGCAACCTTTGAATTCTCCCACTCCATGGTAGGTGGCTCCTCTCCCTTAGGCAGCTATAGTGGCAGGCTACCTCCTTCCTCCCCATACTCCATGGAATCTCTCTCTCCATTCATCTCCCCTCTCTCCTGGTGACTGAGAGCCTCCAGGAAATCTACCCTCTCATCACAGCTGGGGAGAATTATATACTGATGGCAAAGCCAGGGAAACTGAGTGTACTGCACCCCCTTGTGTCCCGTGAAATTGGTGTATTACCCAAAACTTGATGGTAGTAGTCGAGCCTAGTATTGGGAATATACTACAGAACGCAGGGAGTGATACAGGTTCACTAACCTCGTCTCTCGTCCTCAAAGGGCGAGAGGAAAAGAAACTAGATTTAGGATTTTTCTTCCAAATTTGGTAAGATACAAAAGACAAATCAGATGTTCTTAAGCAAGGCAACAGTTTTATTGGTAAACA
This sequence comes from Microcaecilia unicolor, assembly GCF_901765095.1. NCBI lineage: Eukaryota > Metazoa > Chordata > Amphibia > Gymnophiona > Siphonopidae > Microcaecilia > Microcaecilia unicolor. Next base: position 259,681,101 of record NC_044036.1, read on the forward strand.
ATTTCCTCTTTGGTTGTATGAGTAACAAATGTATTTTTCTTTTCAGCAGAACACTCAACTGATAACTATGTATCAATTCAAGTACTGTTTTTTTTTTTTTTATAACCTTATTTAACTTATTTGCCCCTTACAGGAACCTCTGTCATCAGAATGAACCGATTATTAGATAAGTATTTACCTAGACATCCATTCACAAATTCCTCAAACTAAATGTTGAATATTTTTTTTTCTTTTACTGGCTTCCTCAAGAGTGTGATTCTTTGGTGTATCTCTCTCTTTTCACAGAGACTTTCTCATATCCATCAACTCCTACTGAGGAGATAGGTAAGAATTCTTTTAAATTAACGTCCCCTATCCAATTCTAGTCAATTTCTCTCAAAATGTTTCCCTGTTTCAACAAAAAAACTTAGCTGATGTAGTTTTTTTCTCTCCGGCGCGGAGTGTAGACTTTCTTGCGTGGGAGCCCGTGATGTCTTCTGGAATTCGTCTGTCTGGTCTTGTGCAGTGCTTCCTCCTAAACCTTTCTCTTAAATACCGACGTCAGACAGGGGCGGGCCCAGGAGGAGAGAGAGACGCGCGACAGAAGCTGGGCGAAGGCAGGCATCAGCTTTCTTCTTGCCCGTGCAGCGCCTTCGGACAGAGGAGAGAGGCGCTGCACGGGCCCGGTAAGAGGGAGGGGGGCCCGATGGAGGAGGGGAATGGCGGCGACGACCCCAAGAGGGGGCGGGGCACAGGGCGGAGGATGTCGGGAGGTGGAGCTGAGGGGAGACAGAGTAGTGAGGAAGGGAGGGGGGCCGGGGCTGCTAGAATTTTGCTTTTTCGGGGGGGGGGGGGAGCGGCGGAAAGTGGGGAGCAGCGGGGGGGGGGGCAAGGCCGTCCATACAGGACGCTCCTGATGAGCGCCCTTGCCCCCTCCCGATCCTTTTTTTATTTTTTTTATTTGATGTATTTTCTGACATCCTTTGGACCAATCACAGCGCTTTTAGCTCTGCTAATGCGCTGGGATTGGCTCAAAGTTTGTTTATTTTTTCACTTAATGATTTTTCCTGGCACAGAGCTGTCCTAACGAGAGGTCCAAACCTCTCGTTAGATTTCCTGCCTTTTTCCTGCGTAAAGGCAATCGTAAAAGGTTAGTGCATGTCGTTTCAATGGGGTTTTCACACTAATTGCTCATCTCATAGTAACATAGTAGATGACGGCAGAAAAAGACCTGCATGGTCCATCCAGTCTACCCATGACAAACTCATATGTGTATACCTTACCTTGAATTTGTACCTGTCCTTTTCAGGGCACAGACCATATAAGTCTGCCCAGCAGTATTTCCCGCCTCCCAACCACCAGTCCCGCCTCCCATCACCGGCTCTGTTACAGACCGTATAAGTCTGCCCTCCCCTATCCTCGCCTCCCAACCACCACCCCCTCTTCCCCCCAACTGCTCCGCCACCCAATTTCAGCTAAGCTTCTGAGGATCCATTCCTTCTGCACAGGATTCCTCTATGCATATCCCACGCATGTTTGAACTCCGTTACCGTTTTCATCTCCACCACCTCCCGTGGGAGGGCATTCCAAGCGTCCACCACCCTCTCCGTGAAAAAATACTTCCTGACATCTGTCCTGAGTCTGCCCCCCTTCAATCTCATTTCATGTCCTCTCGTTCTAATGCCTTCCCATCTCCGGAAAAGATTCGTTTGCGGATTAATACCTTTCAAATATTTGAACGTCTGTATCATATCACCCCTGTTCCTCCTTTCCTCCAGGGTATACATGTTCAGGTCAGCAAGCCTCTCTTCATATGTCTTGGAACGTAAATCCCATACCATCCTCGTAGCTTTTCTTTGCACCGCTTCCATTTTTTTAACATCCTTCGCAAGATATGGCCTCCAAAACTGAACACAATACTCCAGGTGGGGCCTCACCAATGTCTTATACAGGGGCATTAAAACCTCCTTTCTTCTGCTGGTCACTCCTCTCTCTATACAGCCTAGTAATCTTCTCGCTACTGCCACCGCCTTGTCACACTGTTTCGTCGCCTTCAGGTCCTCAGATACTATCACCCCAAGATCCCTCTCCCCGTCCGTGCCTATCAGACTCTCCCTGCCTAACACATACGTCTCCCTTGGATTTCTACTCCCTAAGTGCATCACTTTGCATTTCTTCGCATTGAATTTTAATTGCCAAACGTTAGACCATTCTTCTAGCTTCTTCAGATCTTTTTTCATGTTTTCCACACCCTCCGGGGTGTCCACTCTGTTGGAAATCTTGGTGTCATCCGCAAAAAGGCAAACTTTACCTTGTAATCCTTCGGCAATGTCACTCACAAATATATTGAACAGAATCGGCCCCAGCACCGATCCCTGAGGCACTCCACTACTCACCTTTCCCTCCTCCGAGCGAACTCCATTCACCACCACCCTCTGGCGTCTGTCCGTCAACCAGTTCCTAATCCAGTTCACCACTTCGGGTCCTATTTTCAGGCTGTCTAGTTTATTTAAGAGCCTCCTGTGGGGAACCGTGTCGAAAGCCTTGCTGAAATCTAAGTAGATGACGTCCATAGCACGTCCTTGATTTAATTCTCCCGTCACCCAGTCAAAGAATTCAATGAGATTCGTTTGGCATGATTTCCCTTTGGTGAAACCATGTTGTCTCGGATCTTGCAACTTATTGGCTTCCAGGAAATTCACTATCCTTTCCTTCAGCATGGCTTCCATTACTTTTCCAATAACCGAAGTGAGGCTTACCGGCCTGTAGTTTCCAGCTTCTTCCCTATCCCCACTTTTGTGAAGAGGGACCACCTCCGCCGTTCTCCAATCCCTCGGAACCTCTCCCGTCTCCAAGGATTTATTAAACAAGTCTTTAAGAGGACCCGCCAGAACCTCTCTGAGCTCCCTCAGTATTCTGGGGTGGATCCCGTCCGGCCCCATGGCTTTGCCCACCTTTAGCTTTCCAAGTTGTTGATACATACTCTCTTCCGTGAACGGCGCTCTATCCATCTCATTTTCAGGTGTACTTTTGCCAGTCTCTCTCAGTCCTTCCCCAGGGTTTTCTTCAGTGAAAACAGAACAAAAGTATCTATTTAGCAAATTGGCTTTTTCTTCATCATTTTCTACATAGCGTTTTGTTGTATCTTTTAGTCTCACAATTCCCTTTATAGTCTTTCTCCTTTCACTAATATACCTGAAGAAGTTTTTGTCTCCCCTCCTTACATTTCTAGCCATTTGTTCTTCCGCTTGCGCCTTCGCCAGACGTACCTCTCTCTTGGCTTCTTTCAGTTTCATCCGGTATTCCTCCCCGTGTTCCTCCTCTTGAGATTTTCTATATTTCTGGAACGCTAACTCTTTAATCTTTATTTTCTCAGCCACTTGCTTTGAGAACCATATCGGTTTCCTTTTTCTCCTGCTTTTATTTACTCTCCTTACATAAAGGTCTGTGGCCCTGTTTATTACTTCTTTCAGCCTGGACCACTGTCCTTCCACTTCTCGTATGTCCTCCCAGCCCATCAGCTCCTTCCTCAGGTATTCTCCCATTTTGTTAAAGTCAGCTCGCTTGAAATCGAGGACTTTGAGTTTAGAGTGGCCGCCGTCCACATGAGCCGTTACATCAAAACAAACCGTTTGATGGTCACTGTTTCCAAGGTGCGCAGCTACTCGGACATTTGACACACTATCCCCATTCGTGAGCACCAGATCCAACGTGGCTGCCTCCCTCGTGGGTTCGTTCACCATTTGTCTGAGCAGAGCACTTTGGAAAGCATCCACAATCTCTCTACTTCTTTCCGATTTTGCAGACGGAACCCTCCAATCTACATCCGGCAGATTAAAATCTCCCAACAACAGTACCTCTCTTTTCTTCCCCAACTTTTGAATATCAGCGATCAGATCTTTATCTAGTTCTTCCAATTGTGTCGGGGGTCTATAGACAACACCCACGTGGACCAAGGTTCTATCCTCTCTTTTTAAGGTGATCCATATCGCTTCTTCCTTTCCCCAGTTCCCTGTCATTTCAGTCGCTGGGATATCATTTCTCACATACAGAGCTACTCCTCCACCTGTACGTCCCTCTCTATCCTTCCTAAAAAGATTATAGCCTGGTATGTTTACATCCCATTCATGGGAACCATTGAGCCATGTCTCTGTGACTGCAACTATGTCCAAGTCAGCCTCCAAAATCAGGGCTTGAAGGTCAGGAATTTTATTACTTAGACTGCGAGCATTTGTGGTCATCGCTTTCCATGTACATTTCCTAGTATGTGTTTTGGTTTTAGTGATTTGTGAGGGTGTTTTTTCTTTGGGTACCTTCTCATATTTTTGTTCCCCCTTCCTTGCTTTTTCTTCTTTTTCTGCTTCAGTTTTATTTTCAGGAATATCAGAGTGCTGTAGTGGAGCAAAAGTATTTTGTAGTGGCAACACTTGTGCGGGCGGATGCTTCTGTGTCACATGATGAAGTCTGCCTGAGCCTACTGTGAACCATCTGTTCTTATGTGGTTTTATTCTTTGAGGCAGTGGTGAGAAGTTATGATTCTGCACAGTCCTATAAGTTGCTTTAATTGCTTCTAATTCTTGCATTACTTTACAGAGCTCTTGTTTTAAAGTAGATAGCTGAAGACAGATAGGACAAGCTTTAAGTCTCCAGATGATTGGCCTTGAAACTAAAGCATCACAATTATTGCAGAGAATAAAAGTCATCCTGATTGGTTGAAATGGGTATGAACAGGTGTACTATGTTGGAGTAATAGTCTGCAAGACTGCCTGTGTATGATTGGGTAAAGTTAATGAGGACTGGTTTGTCTATAAATGAGTGGCAAACCCTGGGGTGGATGGGTGGGATTATAAGTCCCCAAGTGTCAGCTAACTGCTGTTTTATCAAGGGAATTCTGTAGCTGGGTGGGACCAGGACCAAAGAATTTCCAATTGAATTAACCTTTAAAATTGTCTAAGAATCTAACTTTTTAATCTAAATATTCCCAATAATTACAGCTGTGTAAAATGTTACTTTTGAGTCTCAAATGAATTCAATGCTGTTTTAACAGCCTCTCCTCTCTCTTCCTATCAATCAGAGCTTGGCAGGACAAGATAGAAAGAAAGAAAAGGTTTCACAGGGCTAATTAATTAATTAATTAAGCAATAAGCATTAAATTTAAGAGAAGAATCAGGTATCTCACCTCTAGCCTGAAAGTTGAGAAGTTTGGACTTTATTTTAAAGTCAGAATTTACTTTAGTGTGCAGGGGTCCAATAACCTCTAGCCTGAAAGTTGAGAAGTTTTCGTTAGCTGCTGGCTTCCTCGGTAAAAGCCCTTTGATGCATGCAACCGGTCAAATTTTCCTCGTTGGAGGGTCATTAAAGGCTCATTTAGCTTTAGTGCATCTGCCTCTAAGTCCCCCTTCTTTGTCTCCAGGCTTCTGTCTGGCTGTAAATACCACAAATATTTCTAAATATATTCAGCTCAATGACAGATTTGTTAAAGAGAACCTAGCACCTAAGGGTTTTCTTTTTCCTGTTTTGTTTTGACAAATGTACCCCCAGTATTAACATTTCTGTCTTTATAATAAAATGGAATCCACCCTGTGCCCTGCATCTTTAGGGGTGGGTATCAGGGAGAGAGATGGAAGTTATAATGAAATCACAACAAAAAGTTACTCACGAGCAATAGAGATTGCCTACAAAAAGAAGGTGAACAACAAAAAAAGACAACTGAGAAGTACAGAAGTTAAAAATACATTATTGTATGTATGTATGTGATAGATAGATACCTCCCTCCCCCCAAACAAAATTTCTTCCATTACTGCTCAGCCTCTTACAAGATTTTACCCATCACATTAAGCGCTTTTTCCAGCAACAAACAAAAGCTTGTGTCTTTAAAAAACCCCGAAGGGCGCTGCAAATGGATTTAAAACTGTCCATTTGTTATCAGCCTGGCACGGTGCGTCTGCAGTGTTAAAGCGACATGCAGCTAATGATGTAGGGAGGGACAGGCTCAGGCAGCAGCGAGTTGTTATGGCTACTGGAACAGCTTGGTGAAATTTTTATGTACTCGGCATGTAAAAGATTATCCTAAGGAATGTAATAAATCCAGTATTTATTGCTTGTCTAATTAAATAACATTAATTTAATTCTTCTGTGCCTGCTGGTGCCACGTGGTAAAACTGCCTGCAGTATGGTGCTTTTATTTTCTGCTATGATGGGTATGCTTTTGGCTTTGGACAAATTCTAATTATAGCATGGGTTTTATACAGGACGTCCAGATGCTACTGCTGTGCATTATATATATATATTCAGTTGTTGTTGGCATGAATTCATATATCTAGAATGTTCAATTTTCTGACCTAGATTCTGTATATCCGGAGAGTAACAATAAACATTTGGGACTTTTAGATGCTAACAGTTTTATATTGAATCTATATTGCCCCTCAGATGTTACTGGCAAAGACTCCATAGTCCAGATGCTAAGACTATGGATTCTGTTTAACTGATGTCATAAATTAGGGCTTCTGGTCACACAGTAAATACATGTTTCTGGTAGTTAATATGCTCAGGATGTGTCTGTGGAAGTAAAGTGTATTGCAGATTTGCCTACAGGAGCAGTATGTGCTGTAGATGCTGTGCATATGTGTGGGCTATTGATGTGTTTGTGTGTATGTGTTTGAGGGAGAGGGGGTGTACTTTGGATGAATAAGTGGGAGGAATGTGTGCTGTGTATGAATCTGTAGGGGCGATGCCTGACATGGATGTGCTTATGGAAGCATGTGTTCCACATTTCTCTGTGGATGTTTGCTTTGGATGTGCCTGGGAGGCAGTGTATGATACATAGAAATAGAAACATAGAAACATGATGGCAGATAACAGCCAAATGGCCCATCCAGTCTGCCCATCCATAGCGACCACTATTTCCTCCTTTCCCTAAGAGATCCCACGTGCCTGCCTGCCCCATGCTTTCTTAAATTCAGACACAGTCCTCATCCCTACCATCTCCACTGGGATGCAATTCCATACATGCACCACCCTTTTCGTGATTACTACTCTTAACGTCATCCTATGTCCTCTCATTCCAGTATTTTCCTTCATTTGAAAGAGGCTCACCTCCTGTATGTTAATGCTAGAGAGGTATTTAAATGTCTCTATCATATCCCCTTTCTTCCTTCTTTCTTCCAAAGTATGCATATTGAGAGCCTTAAGTCTGTCCACATATGCTTTATGAAATAGACCACTAACCAATTTTGTAGCCACCTTCTGGACCAACTCCATCCTGTTTATATCTTTTCGTTGGTGTGGTCTCTAGAATTGCACACAGTATTCTAAATGGGGCCTCACCAGAGACTTTCATAAGGGCATTATCACCTTTTTTTTCCTGCTGGCCATTCCTCTCCTTATGCACCTGAGCATCCTTCTGGATCTGACCGTCGCCTTTTCTACTGCTTGGCCACATTGAGATCAGCAGACACAATCATCCCCAAGTCTTCTTTTGCACACAGAAGTACTTCTCCCCCTATAATATAACTTTCCCTTGGATTTTTCCCTTAGATTTCTTGGTAGACACAGTCCCCTTAATTCTATAAACTTGTGTGCTCAAATCTTGAACTAGTGTGCAAATTTGTGTTTGCAAGTTAGAAAATACGGTTGTGTTTGCAAGTTAGAAAATACGGTCAGTTGCACATGTAAGTTAATTCAATAATTGGCTGTTAATTGGAATTAACAGCCAATTATTCACATATAATTGCCTTTATTAGCTATTCTATATTGTGTACTTAAATTACAGAGCTCAAGGGGGGTGTGGACCAGGGAGGGGCATGAACGGATGATTAGGGGCAGGTCAGACAGTTATGCATGAAGGTTATAGAATACTATCACTTATGTGCCTAACTACCTACAGTTAGGTGCAATGGCATAAGTGTTCATGCCTAAAGTTAGGCATGTAAATGCAGTTATGCTCATATTTTATAATGGCAGTTGAGTGCACAACTGCAGTTATAGAATTCACGCTTAGCGCATTTCATCCCGACACCTATATTTAAGTGACCTTTTGAGAATTTACCTCAATGTGTGCTAAGGATACGTTTGTGACGTGGTGTGTCCTGTGGATATGTCTGTTGGAATAATGTTATTGCAGATGTGTTTAGGAGGTTTGGCATGTACCACAGATGGGTCTACGTGGAGGGGCATACTCGAAAGGTCGTCCAAGTACGCATTAGGACATCCTTACGAAAACGTCCAAAATCAGGCATGTATAATCGAAAAAGAGTATGGGCGTTTTTCGATAATCAATTATCCCTGTTGCAAAACGACCAAATGAGGAGCGCATAAACGTTACTAAATAGGGCGCCTTAACACGTTCGATTATCGCAGCTGAAAACGACCAAATCAGAAAGTGTGTAAAAGAATGTACATAGTTGTACCGCAAGTACAGTAGGTACAGTGCATGCTGTTCTGGACGTCCAGGTACGGGAAATATGAGGGACGTTCATATGTGTCAAATACAGGAAGATCATGCCGCTCCACCCAATATTCCTCATATGTGCCCTATCTGGATGTCCGGAACTGCATGCACTGTACCTACTGAACATGCAGCTATATGCATATTGTGTGTATGTGAAAAGGGTTGGGTGCTTCATACTCATCTATATAAGGCAAGTTCCGCACGCATCAAGGGCCCGCACGCATAACAACCAGTCATGCATGTCAGGGACGTCTATGAATACGATGCCGTCCACGTGCTGATAGGGCCATATATGGGATGGTAATCCATATATGGAGCTGTGCACGAAACGACGTCCATCACGCAAGGGCGTCCATATAAGGCACTTGTTTTCCAACACCTATTCTCTCACTGAAAAAATGGCGCACCGACGTGAACCAAACTTCAGCCACACAGAGAGCCTGCTGCTGGTGCGGCTGTGCCTTAGGCACCGGCACAGGCTGTTCATCACGCACCCCCACCTGCCCCCCAGGCTCCAGGACATGAGAGCCTGGTCCCACATCAGGGACAGGCTTGAAAGGTAAGTGTTTGGCCCACACCCCCCCCCCCTCCTGTACCTACACATATAACAGCTCCGTCATCAATGTAACCAGTAACTGGAGTGTGCATGCAAGGATAATGAGTAATATGGGTACATGCACAATCACTAATAAAATGTATGTTCTTGAAAAGATGACCATTCCCACATCACTACAATAATGTATTTCGTTATTTAATTATTTCTTGTATGTGTATCCCACCTTTTCCCACCCCTCTTTGCAGGCTCTATGTGGCTTACAACACATCATGAATAGTGGAAACATTATAACAATTAAACGTATAGCATACTTGATAACATGGTAATGATAACACATATAAAGTAGTTTAAAAAGCATAACTTATAATGCATACAAACAGGACTCTCTGGCCTCATGGCCACCTCTATGGCATCATCTGCATAGGAGCCAACTCGGTGGCTGCTGTGGGTGCTTGAGCACCTCCAATATTGAATAAATTCCTTGTATGTGTCCAGGGAGGGGTGATCTCCACTGGGGTTAGCACCCCCAATAATTTAAAAAAGGTGGCTCCTATGAATCTGTACCAATGGAAGTGCCCCCCCCCCCCAACAGTGTTGACCCTCTCTGCTATTTGATTGACAAATGAATGTGTGTGCAGAGGGCAAGAAGGACCATCCCCTGACTCCTGCTCTACAAACATATCTTACAGACGCTTCGGGGTTCACCAGGACCTGGAGTCCCTGAGGAGGAGGTTCCGCTGTGTGAGGCGGGAGAGCCCTGATCTCATCAGGGCAGTGCGACGGCACCTCAGGGCTCGCCGTAAGTATTCAAAACAGGACATCTGTACTGATTTGTAAATATATTTATTGAATAATGCAAATGTCCTGTACAATATCAATTTCCATGTGGCTAATAGCCAACTACTAAGTAATAACATATCTATCTCAGATGAAGGACGCAGGTTGCAGGTGCCCTCCCATGACTGTGGCTGCAGCTTCCAACGACCATCCCCCCTCCCCCCCCCCCCCCCCCCCCCCCCCCGAGATGAATGAGATGACATGCTTCACTTTACACTCCCCCTTTCTGGGGTGGGTGGGTGGATAGTGTGTCCTGGTAGACCTACCTGAGGCGCTACTTTTACTGGATGTCATGGCCTCCCTCACATAAAAGTTATGTGCTAAACACCCTTCCCACCACCGCCCCCACCCCCATTAAAAACAACAAAAACAGGTCAGCAAACCCTCTTCGCATCTCACAATGCAAACATGCTGGTCAGCAATGAGTGTGGTCTGCCAACATGTCCTGTGTGTGCTGTGTCAGAGCAACTTCCAGGGTTCCCTGTCATGTCATCTGATGGCATCTCGGTCCCCAAGGGTATAGGCCACGCCTCACCACACCTTTCCCCCGCCTCAGGCCACCCAGCTACTATAGTATGCAAGCCATGTTGCATGTGCTGATCTCAACCACACTCTTTTTACATACAAAGGGCTCCAGCACCAGCAGGAGGAGCAGGCGGATGAGGAGGGGCACCTGGAGGAGGAGGAGGATGAGCCAGCCCAGGAGGGCCACCAGCAGGAGGAGGAGGAGGAGGAGGAGGAGGAGCCGGCCGAGGAGGCCCACCAGGAAGAGGAGGAGGAGGAGGGGGTCCTCATCATTGATGGGGACATTCTGGAGGACCCCTCCCCACCTGCAGCTCCATCTCCTGGGCCATCTCCATTCCCTGAGGCAGCTCCATCACCTGGGCCACCTCCATCGCCTCAACCACCTCCATCCCCTGGCCCACCTCTATCCCCTGGACTATCTCCTCCATCCCCTGGGCCATCTCCATCCCCTGGGCCACGTCCATTCCCTGGGCCACGTCCATCCCCTGGGCCAGCTGCAGTACTCCTGCGCCTCCTGCAGCAGGTGGTAGATGGCCAGAACCAGCTGCTGCAGGAGGTCAGAGCACTAAGGCAGGGTAATGAGCAGCTCCAAGGCCCACTGAGGGTGGTGCTGCTGCTGCTCATTACCCTGCTACAGAGGGCGCTGGTGAAAGGCCGTGGCCGGCCTTGACCTACTTTGGGGGGGGGGTGATATGTAGGGGGGGGGGTGATATGTAGGGGTTGTGGGGAGGTAGGGGGGTTAGGTGAATTGGTGAAATGTGTGTGTGGGGGTGTTGGGGGGATATGTTGTGGGGGGGAGGAGGAATTGTTTGAGAGGGGGGGTTGGGGGGATATGTAGTTGTGTTGGGGATTTGTTGTGTGTGGGGAGGGATTTGTAGGGGTGGGGTGGGGGGATTTTTACATAAATATATTTATTATCTTTAACAGGGTGTGTGTGTCTCTCTACCTTGTGCATTACGTATAACCAAATGGTGGTGTTGATGTGAGAGGAGGCAGCAATATGCATTGCATGAAGTTTGAAGTGTGAATGGGAAAGTTGATGCATGTCTGTGATAATGTTGCCCATACAGAAGGCCACCTGTTCATTCCCACCTGCATGGCCGTATGTGCGGGGGGGGGGGGGGGGGGGGGGGGGACTCGGAGGCTGGATGGCTATTACTGTTAATGAGGAACACAAATGGCCATCCAGCCTCTCTTCCTCCCCCTTACCATACAGCCCCACAGCACAGAGTGGCATAAATAATAGATTTGTTGTCTAGCACTTGTGATCTGCCAAGTACAAACTTGCACATAACCCAAGGTAGCACATACATGATGTTTTCTCAGTGTGATCACCAGACACCCTTACCCACAACCATACCAAATTGGGGGGGGGGGGGGGCACCAATGAGCTACAAACAGCTGCCTCATCTTTTCACATTCAATGCATCTGCAATGGTATATAGTGCTGAGGACAAAAGGGAAAACAATGGGAAAACCATTAGATGGAGGCTTTCTGCATCACAGTTGCAATATAATACAAGAGTTACAGAAGGGCACAAATAAATATGGTGTTTACTCACACCTTTTTCTGTAGTAAGTCAAGGTGACCTACCTTCCTGTATTCTGGGTCTTCCCCTGTCCCAGGAGGACTGTAAGTTTGTACCTGAGGCAATGGAGGGTTAAGTGGCTTGCTCTGGCTCACAAGGCACAGCAGTGGGAATTGAAGCGGCAACTTTGTGATTAGCAGGTTGGTGATCTAACTGTAACTAGGGTTAAAAGGAAAAAGAAAAAAATCTTACCTGGGTCTCTGGGGGGCTCAGGGAAGCCGCAGGGTCCGGGTGCGAATTTGGGGGGCAGTCTTTGGGGCCGCAGTGAGGTGGTCTGTGGATCCCCGGGTGTTGGGCCGTTTTTTTTTTTCGGGTCCGGCGATTTTTGGGGCCGATTTTGGGCCCATTTTCGTGGATGGGAGCGCTGCAGTGAAAGAGTGGCGCTCCCGAGAGATTTTTGGGGCCATCTGGTGCCTCCTCTGGAGGGAGAAGCGGCGTTGCTGTTTTTGGGCTCCCGGGGATGAGTTGGCAGGCCCCCGGGAGCGAGGAGGAGAGGAAGACGCGAGGGGAGCGCAGGAGGAGCAGCGCAGCTGTTTCTGGGGCCCGGGATGAGTGATCCTCGGGTCGGCGAAGAAGATGAGCAGCGCCGTCATTTTTTTGATGGGGGTAGCGAGCGGGGCCTGCCTGGCCAGAGGGAGGAGCGCGACAGGCGTGACGGGGGTGCGCGCATGCGCACGAACTGTTTTTCAGTGGGAGCTCCGGCGAGGCCTACAAGCCTGGGCCTCGATTTTTAAGCCGGAGCTCCAGAAGAATCGCGGTTTTTGGGGCAAATTTTGTAAATGGCTCCGTTTTTGGCCCAGGACCAGCGGGACCGGATCTGTTGGTTGGGATCACGTGTGGGGAAAATCTACATCAAGGTAAGGGGTCGTTTGGCCCGGAATTTTAATTGGTTAATTTTTAATTTGCATAAATTGGGTTTTTTATTTTTAAAAAATCGGGGGTTTGACGGATTGGAAATATTTTTGCATATTTGGGTTCAGGGTATTTTTCTTTATTTTTGTGGGGGGTTACATTTTAAATTTTAATATTTTTTGGGGGTGTTCTGGTGTAGTGTGGGTTTTAAGGGGTTAATTACATTGTAAAATTTTAAATTCGACGTAGCAGGTAGAGGGGAAGGGTATTGAATTTTTAGAGTGGGTTTTAAATTATTTTGGGATTTTTGAGGGGGGTTTAGGAGAGATAATTGCGGGCGGACTGTAAAAAGTGGTATTTTTAAATTTTAAAAGCAGGATTTAATAGGGAATGGGAAGTTTAATTGGTGTAGAAATTTTGGGGTGATTTGGATATAGTTTTATAGGGTTTTTATTTAATTTTATTACTTTTCCATTAGTTTCTATGGGGTTAAAATGGGGATTTTGCACTGCTGGCCAGAATTCCGCTGGTCAGCAGTGGAGATTGGAATCTTGGTACTAGTCAGGGATTGGCTGGAAGGGTCTTGGAACGCAAGCCAAGGCTGTCTTGGAACGCAAGCCAAGGCTGGTTACCAAGGCAACTGGGGAGTTGCAGTTGGTCAGAGTGAGATTGTTGGTCAGAGAGAGTGGAGGTGTTGAGGAGGTGCTGGTAGTGAGAGGAGGGTTTTAATGGTAAAAGTTAGGATTTTGGGAAAAGTTTCTGGTGATTGATGGTGAATGAAAGTAAGGTGTGTAAGGAAGGTGTGATTTATAGTATAAGTTTTAAATTTTTGTTAGGTTTGTAGGAACTGGGGTATAAGGTAGGAGTTAAGTGGAATTGGTTAATAAAGGGTTATTGGGGTAATAGTAATAGTAGCTTAAGGTGTATTTGGGTAACGGTTTAGGGATAAATTTAAGGAATAATTCAATGGAAGTAGAGTTATAGCTTAAGGGGTAGTGAGTTAAAATAAGAGTGTGAATAAGTGTAATAAAGGAATTGTGTGGGAGTGATTGGGTGAAAGGGACAATCAATTTCTCTCACCACAAGTTCAGGGAAAAAAAACTAAAGTTTAGACCTGGAAGATAGGGAACATTTGATTAATTTTATTTTTGAAGAATAGTTGGCCACAGTTTTTTATATACCACTCCTTAGCTAAACTGGTTTCAGTTCAACCCAGGAAGAGAGGGTTTTGCTCCCATTTCGTTTGGTTAAGGAAAGGTTTAGAAGGAAGACTTCCCAGAAGCAAGGCATCTATTGACAACGGGCCCCCACGCAAGAAAGACGGTGACAAGAACGGAAAGTGAACCAACGACAGCTAAGTGACATTCTGGGACACAAAAAGTGTTTAGACGTAAAGAGAGAGAGACTAATAGGGAAGAAGAAAAAAACAATACTTACCTTATTTCCTTGGTGAGAGGGGTGGGCTGCTTACGGAGTCCTGAAAAGAGAAAAGAAAACACAAAAGAATCAAATTCAGGAAAATACTCACAAAGAGAGAGAAAATACAGAGAAAATTTGGGTTTGCTAAGGTTAATTTAAACTTATCTGATTTTGGGGTGTGTTCTGACGAAAGCGAACCTAAAAGAGAAAAGAGGTACAAAAATAAGTAAGATATCACAACAAAAGAGTAAATCTGCACATTGTATTACAATTATTATCTACTTTAAATGTTATAATATTTGTTATAGAAATTTCTGAAATTAAAGTTGACTTATTGTTTGAAAATCTTAATATTGTGTTGGTTCTGGTTAATTTGGAAAAGTATCCAATTTAGTTTATTTTTCCTCCCACATCTTTTTGAAAGGGTGGGACGTGGTTAGTATTCCTGCACCATCCCCTGAGTTCCGTGTGGTACCCAACATTAGCCACGACTACTAACAACAGGTGTTGGGTAAACCTTCCCAGATACAACGGAGCGCAGGAGGGTGGTGACAGAACCACTAGGCCATGGCAGCCACCAGGTTGCAGCTACCTGCAGGTAATTTGGATTTGGACCTGTAAGCACAAACCCTCTCCCTCACCATGTCTTAAGGGCTCAGTAGGCAGTACCTGTGGCCACCTTGAAACTAGTTTGCAGCCTACATGTTAGAAATGTTGTTGTTCCAGAACTATGGAGGATTGTAGGACTGTGTTCAATACTGTGCTAAAAACATGAGTTGCCTATATTGTTCCCCCTCCCCCTCCTATCAAAAGTGGGAATGGGTGGCCATTTCATAAATGGAGACTGGGGTTCAGCACATAAGCAAGGATTGAACCTACCGGGAACCATTACAGCAGCTGCAACAGCTGGCCCACAGCATTGAGGACCTGGCAGAACCACACAGTACGGGGCTGATGGCCTCCAACCAGTGCACAGGAACCTGTGGTGAACATACAGCTAAGAGTTGACTGCAGACTACATACAGTGAATGGACACTCCTTGATGATGAGCAGAAAGAGAAGAGGTGGCAGAGAAATAAGAGCTTACCATGAACGTCTGTTTCAAGAAGTTGTAGTGTGCCTTCTATCTTCTAGAACATTAGCTGGAAGTCTGCCTCAGTGAAAGGACCCTTGCCGAAGGGTGCTTGATTTGGTGCGATTGTAGCAATTTCTTAGCTCCCACAGACTGCTTGCTACAACCAGGCAGAGAGAATGGGAGACAGGAAGAGGCTCAAAGGATGGAAATGAAAGCGTTGTGGGCTGAGGACAACCACAAATAACAACCCCCCAAAATACACAGGTGTACCGAAGCATAACTTGCCAAACACAAACCGTAATATAAGTGAGGGTAAAATGTGTGAACTAATGTGAATCAGAACTGCCAAAGTCCCAGCGCATAAAATTGCGAATTAAATGGCAATCAAGAAGGGGAAGGCAGGTGGGGACGCCCATAGTTATCTACCCATAATCGAAATCACGCGCTTCAAATCGCTACCTCAGCTGGGCACGTTTAGGAATTGTGTGTATACTTGAAATTAAAGCGCCTATATCAGACACGCCTATCCCCCATCCAACATGGGCGTTCCTGGCGACGATATAAACGCCCACTCCGTATTTTCGAAACCCCATTGGTACAATGCCGCCACGCCAGCTCCCAACCCGGAAGGGTAATTTCTCAGATGCAGAGGTGGAGCTCCTGGTGCAGGAGATAGAGCAAAGGCACACCAATCTGTTTGCTCCCACAGGGCAGAGGCCGGCTGCGACCACAAAGCAGCAGGAATGGGAGGCGGTACGTGACAGGCTGAATGCAGTCTTCCATTGTGGGAGAGACGTCGAGGACTGTAAGCGGAAGTGGCGCAAGCTGAGGAGGGATGTGAGGAGGAAGGCTGGTGCCAATCCCGCAGCACATGACACAGTCAACCTCACCCCCATGGAGCTGATGGTTCACGCTCTCCTACCCCAGGAGGGCATCCACGGGATCGGTCCCTTGACACCTCGGCCCAGCTTGAGGGCTCAGGTAGGTTGTCCATTATGAGGTTGGGGTATCTGTTGTGCTGCACTACACTGTGTTATACAAGTTGGGGCCAGGGGGAGGTAGGTGAGGGGTGGGGGGCAGGAGGAGGGAGGTGGGGGGGAGGAGTTTCACCAGGGTGTGTCTCAGGCTGTCTTCATATGTGGAATAAACTCCCACCTTTATGATGGTGTCCTGACCTCCTAACCCCTACTCAGTTGCTCTGTACCTGTACTCCTTATCCCTACCGTAGTCATTGGCTTCCCTCTTACTTGTCCTGTGTGTGCATCTTAATTAAATTGTAAGCTCTATTTGAGTAGTGGTAGTATTAATGTGTGTCCTAGGAGCAGACTCTGTGGGTGCTGTGGGTGTTTGAGCACCCCCAATATTGAGGAAATATCATGTAGGTGTCCAGGGAGGGGTTCTTTGCACTGGGCTTAGCACCCCCAATAATACTTTACACTTGGCTCCTATGGGTGTGTGTAGGTTACTACTGTGGCACAACTTTGGGGCCCTTCCTTCCTACTCCCTCCTATTTTCCCATAACCAAACTGTGCCTATTTCCTTCTGTCACCTCTGTGCTCTAGTCAGTGTGGTCACATGCATGCAACTTAAGGAGCCTGTAATCGGGGTCATAAAGCAGTTCTAGGCAGTCTACCAAGTCAGTAGTAACACAAGACATGCTCAAATGTCCTTCACTTTAACAAATATACAACAAACAGCTTGTCCACAAAGTTTTGAGCGAGCGGTGTCCCTCTCTTGACTGTCTGTCCACCACCTGAACCCAGCTGCCTGTGGTACTCTCTTTCACATGGGTGTCAATTCCATTCCTCCTCACCATCTCTCTTTGCTGGGTCATGAAGCTTGGGGCAATGTATATGAATGCTGAAAGACAAAAGTGGGTTATTTTCACCAACACACTTCCTCACCCTTTTGCTATACAGGTGATGACTCTGAGGAGGCTGGCCCTAGTGGCCTCCAATCCCAACAAAGGCCTACACCAGCAGGACAGCCTCAACCTCCACCACCTACAGCAGCAGTACAGCATCTACCTCCACCGCCTGCAGCACCAGCAGTACAGCCTCTGCCTCCACCACCTGCTGCTGCAGCAGCAGCAGTAGAGGCTGTACCTCCACCACCTGCAGCAGCAGAACCAGCAGTAGAGGCTGAACCTCCACCAGCACCACCAGAAGAGGCTGGACCTCTACCACCGGTTGACTTTGCTGATGAGGAGGATGCATATAGGGGGCCAGCTCCTCGCCAGAGGCCATCCAGCCAAAGGAGGCAACTACTGCGGCTGGCCACTGATTTGCTGCGGCACAATGTGCGCTTGGAGGAGTACCGGCAGCAAAAATTAGAGCTGCAGCAGGAGGCACTGCAGGTGCAGCGCCAAGCCCACCAGGAACTGCTCCAGGCGCAGCGCCAAGCCCACCAGGAGGTGCTCCAGGCGCAGCACCAAGCCCACCAGGAGGTGCTCCGGCAACTCCAACAGCTGCAGCACACCATTGAATGCCTGCGCCCTCAGGTCACAGCACCTACTCCACCGGTGCTGCTGCAGCAAGGCCTGCCATCCACCTCCTCCAGTGGGCAGCAACCACCAGCTAAGAGGTGGGCGTTGAGATCGTCCGCCTCCGCAGCCAGTAGTGCAGCACCCACTAAACCAGCTCCCCTTCTGGGTCCTGTGGCCAGGCTATAGCCAACAAGGTGGCCAGATTTCCACAGTGCAGCTGAAGCCGCAGGCTGCTGTGTGGATACGGAGGAGAACAGTGGGAGCAGCCCATCAGAGGAGTCTGAACAGACTTCCCCTGCAGCACCAGCTGCAAAGGAAGTCCGTGGGAGGAGTAAGAGGGGACGGGGGAGGGGACGGGGAAAGTGATGGCACATGCTGGAGGGTGAGGGTTGGTGGGTGGTGGTGGGGTGTGTGATTGATGGTAACACTTATGTGAATAATACAAATAAATGTGCACTTACTTACTTTCACAGAAAACTTGTTTCTGTGAGTCTTTGTCTGGCTCTGACGCCAAGCTGGTAAGCAGTGAGCTCTGCTCTGTGGGCTCGGGGTGGAGGGAGCTCCTCTTCCTGCACATCTGAGGCCTCCTCTGGTGGCTGTGGCTCCTCTGGGAGGGCCTGTCCTCTGCGCTGGGCCAAATTATGCAGTATGCAGCACGCCACGAAGATCTTGGCCACCTTTTCTGGACTGTAGAGCAGCTCTCCTCCAGACCGGTCCAGACAGCGGAACCGGTTTTTCAACAAGTCAAAGGTCCGCTCGATGATCCCCCGGGTGCTCCGATGCCGCCTGTTGTAGGTTTCTTCTGCCCCTTGTTGTGGGTGCACCACGGGGGTCATGAGCCACGTCTTCTGCGGGTAGCCTCGGTCACCTTTGGAGAAAGACAGAATGAGATAGATGAGTGTGTATTGCTTGGAGCAGGTACGGGGGGGGGGAGGGGAGATTAGGATAGTGGGTTGTGGAGAGAGGTGGAGGAAGGCAGGGCGGAGGGTTGCCCAGTGGAGGAGGTATAGTATGGGTACATCCATGTTGAACTTACCTAGTAGCCATCCACCAGTGAACTCCCCTCGCTCAAACCTGCGGAAGATGCCCGAGTGCTGTAGGATGTAGGCATCGTGGGTGGAACCGGGGTACCTGGCACACACGTCTAATATCTCCCCCTGGGCATCACACACAACTTGCATGTTCATCGAATGAAATGCCTTCCTGTTTCTGTAGGTGGCTTCGTGTGGCCGGGGGGGTCTGAGTGCGACGTGTGTGCAGTCAATCACACTTATGACCGAGGGGAATCTAGCAACAGCATAGAAGGCAGCCATGTTCTTGTGCAGGGCCTGGGGGGTGGTGGGGAAAGTGATGTAGTGAGAGGCATGAGTTAGAAAGGCATCCAGGAACTGGGTGAGACAGTGTGAAATAGAAGCCTGGGTGAGCCCTGTGTTAGCAGCTAATACAGATTGAAAACTCCCAGTGGCCAGGACAGAGAGAGAGGCAGTGATTTTGAGGTGGACAGGGATGGGGTTATTCCTACGGGTCTGGGGCTGGGGTTTCAGCTGTTCACAAAGCTGCACAATGGTCGCCCTATCAAACCTGAACCTTGTTAGACACTGCTGGTCAGTGAGGTGTAGGAAGGTGGTGCGGGGCCTGAACACTCGGGGCTGTGAATACCTCCTGTGGTGTGTGGCCTCTTCCTCTACCATTCCAGCCACCAGTGCATTAACTGCATCCATATCCCCACCAGTGCAAGTATTAGTACTAGTAGTAAAACAAGAACAGCACACAGATCTCTCACTGCCAGCCACCAAGCCCTCTGGCCACTCACTCGCCAAACAGTACAGGCAACACAAGAGACAAACGGAGTTCAGGGAATACAATATACACGTGGGAACAGTGAATGGAGAGGGATAGGGGGAGGGGAAGGGGAAGGGACCGATAGAGCAAGGAGGAGGAGTAGGGAAAGGTCAAAAGGTAAGACACAAAAGAGGCAGGTGAGGGTGACAACGTTCCGACTAGGGCAGACAGACGAACGTAACAGGTACTCCACACACTCAGCTTTCACTGCAACCAACAATTCAGCTCTCCCAACACCGATCTCGCCACTCTCCAACTCTACACAATTGCTAATGGGTCTAAAGACGATTTCCCCCCTTGCTCTGGTCGCTTTTATTTCGGGTCTAAGCAATGACGCCCATGTTCTCGCCCACCCAAAATCATTTCGCTATCCGTTATACGTTGTAGACGACCACCTCGTAACACCGCCCTTAACACGCCCCCGACACACCCCTTATTTGGGTGTTTGTATCTGAGCATACGAGCGAAACAGACACACTGAAAGTTTTGTTTCCATTATACTGATTTATTCGTTTTTGGGAGATAAACGTCTATCTCCCGATTTGGGTCGCACTATAGGCGTTTTTCTCTTTCGATTATAAGCAGGATCGTAACATAGTAGATGACGGCAGAGAAAGACCTGTACGGTCCATCTAGTCTGTCCACAAGATAAACTCATATGTGTTACTTTATGTGTATACCTGATCCTGATTTGTATCTGTCATTTACAGGGCACAGACCATAGAAGTCTGCCCAGCACTAGTCCCTCCTCCCAACCACTAGCCCCGCCTCCCACCACCCAATTTCCGCTAAGCTTCTGAGGATCCATTCCTTCTGAACAGGATTCCTTTATGTTTATCCCATGCATTTTTGAATTCTGTTACCGTTTTCATCTCCACCACCTCCCGCAGGAGGGCATTCCAAGTATCCACCATTCTCTCCGTGAAAAAATACTTCCTGACATTTTTCTTGAGTCTGCCCACCTTCAATCTCATTTCATGTCCTCTAGTTCTACTGCCTTCCCATCTACGGAAAAGGTTTGTTTGCGGATTAATATCTTTCAAATATTTGAACGTCTGTATCATATTACCCCTGTTTCTCCTTTCCTCCAGGGTATACATGTTCAGGTCAGCAAGTCTCTCCTCATATGTCTTGTAATGCAAATCCCATACCATTTTTGTAGCTTTTCTTTGCACTGCTTCAATTCTTTTTACATCCTTAGCAAGATACGGCCTCCAAAACTGAACACAATACTCCAGGTGGGGCCTCACCAATGACGTATACAGGGGCATCAACACCTCCTTTCTTCTGCTGGTCACACCTCTCTTTATACAGCCTAGCAACCTTCTAGCTATGGCCACCGCCTTGTCACACTGTTTCGTCGCATTCAGATCCTCAGATATTATCACCCCAAGATCCCTCTCCCCGTCAGTACATATCAGACTCTCACCGCCTAACACATAAGTCTCTCTTGGGTTTCTATTCCCTAAGTGCATCACTTTGCATTTCTTTGCATTGAATTTTAATTGCCAAACCTTAGACCATTCTTCTAGCTTCTGCAGATCCTTTTTCATGTTTTCCATTCCCTCATGGGTGTCCACTCTGTTACAAATCTTAGTATCATCCGCAAAAAGGCAAACTTTACCTTCTAACCCTTCGGCAATGTCACTCACAAATATATTGAACAGAATCGGCCCCACCACCGATCCCTGAGGCACTCCACTACTCACCTTTCCCTCATCCGAGCGAATTCCATTAACCACCACCCTCTGGCGTCTGTCCATCAACGAGTTCCTAATCCAGTTCACCACGTCGGGTCCTATCTTCAGCCTGTCAAGTTAGTTCAAGAGCCTCCTGTGGGGAACCGTGTCAAAAGCTTTGCTGAAATCTAAGTAGATTACGTCTATAGCACGTCCATGATTCAGTTCTCCGGTCACCCAGTCAAAGAATTCAATGAGATTCATTTGGCACGATTTATCTTTGGTAAAACCATGTTGTCTCGGATCTTGCAACTTATTGGCTTCCAGGAAATTCACTATCCTTTCCTTCAGCATCGCTTCCATTACTTTTCCAATAACCGAAGTGAGGCTTATCGGCCTGTAGTTTCCAGCTTCTTTCCTATCACCACTTTTGTGAAGAGGGAGCACATCCTCTGTTCTCCAATCCCACGGAACCTCTCCTGTCTCCAAGGATTTATTAAACAAATCTTTAAGAGGACCCGCCAGAACCTCTCTGAGCTCTCTCAATATCCTGGGGTGGATCCCGTCCGGTCCTATGGCTTTGTCCACCTTTAGCTTTTCAAGTTGTTCATACACACTCTTCCGTGAATGGTGCTATATCCACTCCATTCTCATATGTACTTTTGCCAGTCAATCACGGTCCTTCTCCAGGATTTTACATAAGTACATAAGTAGTGCCATACTGGGAAAGACCAAAGGTCCATCTAGCCCAGCATCCTGTCACCGACAGTGGCCAATCCAGGTCAAGGGCACCTGGCACGCTCCCCAAACGTAAAAACATTCCAGACAAGTTATACCTAAAAATGCGGAATTTTTCCAAGTCCATTTAACTCCCAGTGGCCAGGACAGAGAGAGAGGCAGTGATTTTGAGGTGGACAGGGATGGGGTTATTCCTACGGGTCTGGGGCTGGGGTTTCAGCTGTTCACAAAGCTGCACAATGGTCGCCCTATCAAACCTGAACCTTGTTAGACACTGGACTTGTCCTTTAGGAATCTATCTAACCCCTTTTTAAACTCCGTCAAGCTAACCGCCCGTACCACGTTCTCCGGCAACGAATTCCAGAGTCTAATTACACGTTGGGTGAAGAAAAATTTTCTCCGATTCGTTTTAAATTTACCACACTGTAGCTTCAACTCATGCCCTCTAGTCCTAGTATTTTTGGATAGCGTGAACAGTCGCTTCACATCCACCCGATCCATTCCACTCATTATTTTATACACTTCTATCATATCTCCCCTCAGCCGTCTCTTCTCCAAGCTGAAAAGCCCTAGCCTTCTCAGCCTCTCTTCATAGGAAAGTCGTCCCATCCCCACTATCATTTTGGTCGCCCTTCGCTGTACCTTTTCCAATTCTACTATATCTTTTTTGAGATACGGAGACCAGTACTGAACACAATACTCCAGGTGCGGTCGCACCATGGAGCGATACAACGGCATTATAACATCCGCACACCTGGACTCCATACCCTTCCTAATAACACCCAACATTCTATTCGCTTTCCTAGCCGCAGCAGCACACTGAGCAGAAGGTTTCAGCGTATCATCGACGACGACACCCAGATCCCTTTCTTGATCCGTAACTCCTAACGCGGAACCTTGCAAGACGTAGCTATAATTCGGGTTCCTCTTACCCACATGCATCACTTTGCACTTGTCAACATTGAACTTCATCTGCCACTTGCACGCCCATTCTCCCAGTCTCGCAAGGTCCTCCTGTAATCGTTCACATTCCTCCTGCGACTTGACGACCCTGAATAATTTTGTGTCATCGGCGAATTTAATTACCTCACTAGTTATTCCCATCTCTAGGTCATTTATAAATACATTAAAAAGCAACGGACCCAGCACAGACCCCTGCGGGACCCCACTAACTACCCTCCTCCACTGAGAATACTGGCCACGCAATCCTACTCTCTGCTTCCTATCTTTCAACCAGTTCTTAATCCATAATAATACCCTACCTCCGATTCCATGACTCTGCAATTTCTTCAGGAGTCTTTCGTGCGGCACTTTGTCAAACGCCTTCTGAAAATCCAGATATACAATATCAACCGGCTCCCCATTGTCCACATGTTTGCTTACCCCCTCAAAAAAATGCATTAGATTGGTGAGGCAAGACTTCCCTTCACTAAATCCGTGCTGACTTTGTCTCATCAGTCCATGTTTTTGTATATGCTCTGCAATTTTATTCTTAATAATAGCCTCCACCATCTTGCCCGGCACCGACGTCAGACTCACCGGTCTATAATTTCCCGGATCTCCTCTGGAACCCTTCTTAAAAATCGGAGTAACATTGGCTACCCTCCAGTCTTCCGGTACTACACTCGATTTTAGGGACAGATTGCATATTTCTAACAGTAGCTCCGCAAGTTCATTTTTTAGTTCTATTAATACTCTGGGATGAATACCATCAGGTCCCGGTGATTTACTACTCTTCAGCTTGCTGAACTGACCCATTACATCCTCCAAGGTTACAGAGAATTTGTTTAGTTTCTCCGACTCCCCCGCTTCAAATATTCTTTCTGGCACCGGTGTCCCTCCCAAATCCTCCTCGGTGAAGACCGAAGCAAAGAATTCATTTAATTTCTCCGCTACGGCTTTGTCCTCCTTGATCGCCCCTTTAACACCATTTTCGTCCAGCGGCCCAACCGACTCTTTGGCCGGTTTCCTGCTTTTAATGTATCTAAAAAAATTTTTACTATGTATTTTTGCTTCCAACGCTAATTTCTTCTCAAAGTCCTTTTTTGCCCTCCTTATCTCCGCTTTGCATTTGGCTTGGCATTCCTTATGATCTATCCTGTTACTTTCAGTTGGTTCTCTTCTCCACTTTCTGAAGGATTGTTTTTTGGCTCTAATGATTTCCTTTATCTTACTGTTTAGCCACGCCGGCTGACGTTTAGTCTTTTTTCCCTTTTTTCTAATACGTGGAATATATTTGTCCTGAACCTCCAGGATGGTGTTTTTAAACAGCATCCACGCCTGATGCAAGTTTTTTACTCTGCGAGCTGCTCCTTTCAGTCTTTTTTTCACCATTTTTCTCATTTTGTCGTAATCACCTTTTCTATAGTTAAACGCTAGCGTACTTGATTTCCTAGTTTCACTTCCTTCAATGCCAATATCAAAACCGATCATATTATGATCACTGTTATCAAGCGGCCCTCGTATCGTTACCCCCTGCACTAGATCATGAGCACCACTAAGGACTAAGTCTAGTATTTTTCCTTCTCTTGTCGGCTCCTGAACTAGCTGTTCCATGAAGCTGTCCTTGATTTCATCAAGAAATCTTATGTCCCTTGCGTGTACAGATGTTACATTAACCCAGTCTATATGCGGGTAATTGAAATCCCCCATTATTATTGTGTTGCCCAGTTTGTTTGCGTCCCTGATTTCCTTTAACATTTCCGCATCCGTCTGTTCTGCGAAAACAGAACAAAAGTATCTATTTAGCAAATTTGCCTTTTCTTTATCATTATCTACATAGCGGTTTGCAGCATCTTTCAGTCTCACAATTCCCTTTTTAGTCTTCCTCCTTTCACTAATATACATGAAGAAATTTTTGTCACCCCTCCTTACATTTCTAGCCATTTGTTCTTCTGCTTGCGCTTTCGCCAGACACATGTCTTGTGGATGTGTCTGTGGCATTAGTGCATGCCCTGGATGTGTCTGTTGGAACACTGTTTGGGGTAGATGTTTCAATATAAATAGCTAAAAGGTAAGGAAAAGAGGCTAGTCTCCATAAACTATAAAAGATTTCAGAAAGAAGAAGATAAGCAACTCTGATGATTCTTCTCAGTAGACGAGACTTAGGAGTGGTTGAGCGGGCTAACTCCATAGCCAGGTTTCCAACAGGGTGAGGCCCCCAGATCTGAAGGAAGATAAGGTATAATCTTTCACCTGTAGCAATCAAGCCAGGAAACTCGAATGAGCATGGAAAAAAACAAAAGATGAACAAACACTCAACACTTGGAAACAAACCCAAAGACAATACAAATACGCAATAAGAGGGAAAGGGAAATGGGACTTGATATACCACCTTTCTGAGGTTTTTGCAACTACATTCAAAGCCGTTTACATATATTCAGGTACTTATTTTTTTGTACCAGGGGCAAGGGAGGGTTAAGTGGCTTGCCCAGTGTCACAAGGAGCTGCAGTGGGACCAAAAGATCATATTATAAGACTAAAATAGGGACAGATTACAAAGACTCAAAGAAATTATACCAACTAGTGAACAAACTCCTAGACACCACCTTGGTCACTACAACAAATACAGACATCCCATCCGCAGACAAACTTGCTAAGTACTTCAATGAAAAAATTGTAAACCTATGCAACACACTACCTAAGGGCAACACTGATATCAAAAATTTCCTTAACGAGTTGGACCCAACCATGCCCAGCTGATCGAACCTGAACTTTGCTCTCCTCACCGTCAAAACAGTTACCCAGGCGATTAAAAGGTTCTCCAACACTCACTGTAATCTAGATATCTGCCCCAACTACCTAATAAAATCCGCCACTGACCGCTTCATAGCAGACCTCACATCCTCACATCCCACCTAGGCCTCTTCCCTAAGGAAAATGGCAATATCCTACTTACCCCAATACCAAAACAAATGAAATCACCAACTATCATCCAGTGGCATCTATCCCGCTGGTAATCAAGCTGATGGAAAGCATGGTGACCAGGCAGCTTGCTGATTACATAGACAAATTCTCAATACTACACGAATCACAATCAGGATTTCGCCCCCTCCACAGCACTGAAACAGTACTAATTACTCTCCTAGCCTAATTCAAACAGGAATTAGCAACAGGCAAAAGCATCCTTCTCCTCCAATTCAACATGTCTAGTGCATTCGACATGGTAAACCATAATATACTACTAAGACTGTTAGACTATTTCGGGATCGGTGGAAACATGCTTAGCTGGATCAAGGGTTTCCTAACCACAAGAACATATCATGTGAAATCAAACTCAAACATATCATCACTGTGGAAAGCAGACTGCGGAGTACCTCAAGGATCACCACTATCACCGATCCTCTTCAACCTAATGATGACCCCACTAGTCAAGTCCTTATCCAACCAAGGCCTCAACCCTTTCACCTATGCAGACGATGTCACAATATATATTCCTTATAAACACAAACTGACAGTAATCACCAACGAAATCAAGCTCAGCTTAAACCTCATGGACTCATGGGCAAATGCATTTCAATTAAAACTCAATAAAGCAAAAACACACTGTCTCTTTCCAATACAGCACGGACAACCCCACAAGCATAAAAACCCCTGATTACACCCTCCTTATCTCAGACAGCCTGAAAATCCTCTGTGTTACAATAGACCGTAACTTAACATTGGAGAGCCAAGTGAAATCCACAACAAGGAAAATGTTACTCAATGTGGAAACAAACGCGTGAAACCATTCTTCCCGAGAGAAACATTTCGCAATCTGATACAATCAATGGTACTAAGCCATGCAGACTACTGCAATGGAATTTATGTGGGATGCAAAGAACAAATCTTAAAGAAACTTCAGACCATCCAAAACACGACAGGCATACCCCACCGATCCAACTTAAATGCCTACTCTCTGCAACACAACAAAAGTAAACTATGTAATGGACATAACACAACTCTTCCGTTGACTGTTCCACTTGAACTTTATCTAACCACAACATCACTTTGTATTTGTTCACTCCGGAGTCTGGGAACGCCCCCCTCCCCCCCGGTACTATGTAAGCCAAATTGAGCCTGCAAATAGGTGGGAAATTTGGGATAGAAATGTAACAAACAAATAAATAAATAAATAAATAAATAAATAAATAAAAGAACAAATTGCTTGCATTGAAGAGACGCCCTGATGGAATAGTCCTGAAAACAAAGAATCTTTCTTCCTTCATACTCCAGCATTTAACCCCTTTAAGGTCATGAAAAATCTCCACTTTATGATGATAGTGGAGGAGTCTTAAAATCACTACTTTTAGATAGTCTGTAGCAGTATGCTTGGGCCCCAGGTAATATGTTCGTTCAATTTTTAAGGGACTTGCCATGCTTTAAGGTTGTAAACTCCTGGGGAACCAGGCTTCCAATAAACCTATTATGGCTTCTAGCACAGATTCAGGTAGGCCAACTAATCTCAGGTTATTCCATTGGGAACGGTTCTCAAGATCATCTACTTTTTCTTCTAGTCTGACCACCATCTCCCGCAGGTAATTGATCTCCTGAGATTGGCCTCCTGTGTTCATGCCTCTATATTTGCTACTCGTAGTGAAGCAATTTTCCATTCTATCTAATTTGTCTGTGATCTGTTGCATTTGCTTCCCCATAGTATGCTCCACAGCCATCCACACCTCTGCCATTATCTTGGCCGCCCATTTGGAGACTGTAGTAGAAGAAGGCAGTGCACTTCTCTCTGCCGTCTTGATACCTCCTCCATGACCTTTTCCTTATCCTTTTTATCACTTTGGATACCATCTGTGGTTTCCACGGCTCAGGATCCCCCAGTGATATGCTGTAATTCCAATGTCGGTATGGAACAACATCTCAGTCCACAGCTGAAATATTAGGGTAGTAAAATGCACTACAGGGCCTGAGATTCAACCTCCCACTTTTCTCCATCACAGGATAAGACACAAAACAGGAGTCTCTCTCTAAATAGCCTCCTGTCCCTATCGTAGATAACTTTGGAATGGAACCAGGCCCCTTATGATCTGCTGGAAGCTTTTGTTTGAAATCAAGACACAGCAGATTTTATGACAAAGGTACATGCAAATTAGTCTTTCCATGTCTCTGTGCAGCCAAAATACTTGACATAATACCTTGTTATTTTCACTAGTCCAAAATAAACCACTGAAAATAAAGCCCAATGAAAGCCTAATTATGTAATTAAAATTGTAATTATCACTAACATTTGTCAGAGGCAATCAGAAGAATGTTAATTTTTTTTCTTTTCAAGGCATGCTTTTTTATCTTTTGCACTGACAGATGCTGGGGTTGGGATTTTATTGTGTGATTGTGCTGGAGACACCCAGTGACAGGCTCTCTCTGCTAACTTGCTTCCTGTAATTGTTGTAATTGTTGCCGATTGTCTGCTGAAATAAACCTTCCTTAATGAGAAGGAGATTTTGTTGCACCAAGGAGCCCACAATTTACTGGTTGGGGAAGAACCAGTGTAGTGTATCATAGTGTGTAGCTGACGAAAGTGTATTTAATGAATAGCTTTTATTTTTGTAAAAAAGACCCCCCCCCCCGCCCAGTATTCAACTGCCCATGAATGGCTCCTGACCAATTAAATAGCACATAGCTGGCTAAGTGCTAATATTCATCGTGAGATATCCAGTTATCTCCGATGAATATTAGCGCATGGCAGCTAGCTGACAATATCACACAATATAACTGACTAGCCACAAATCAGCGGCGTATCAAGGGTGGGGCGGTGGGGGCTGTCTGCCCCAGGTGCACGCCGCTGGAGGGGTGCAGAGAGCAGCCGCGCACCTGTCAGCTCCACTGGTTCCCTGCTCCCTCTGCCCTGGAACAGGTTACTTCCTGTTCCGGGGCAGAGGAAACAGGGAGCCAGCGGAGCCGAGAGCCACGCGGCTGCTCCCAGCAGTTAAGAATGCACCCGGGGGGGGGGGGGGGGGGGGTTGATGCGCCAGGGGGTGTATCCTTGCGCCGGGGGGGGGGGGTGCACATTGGCGATCTGCCCCGGGTGGCAGCCCACCTAGGATCGTCACTGCCACAAATATTCACTACTTTGCCAGCTAAGTTTAGCAGCCAAATCAGACCACATAAATAACAGTCCTACCTTTGGCCACTATAAACTTAACTGGCCAGTGCTGAATATTAACTTGGCCAGTTAAGTTTAAGCCTGCCACAACAAAAAACAGATATTCAATCGTGGTCACAAGAAATGGTGTGAGTTTAACACCCCGAACACAGTTGGTGATTTCTCTCTTTCTCTCTTTTGATTCCCAGATCTAGCTCCAGCCAGACCTCAGAACAAGGCTCATAAGTCTTCAAATAAAAGATTGACTTATCTCAGCTAGGTCACAGCAGCTAGAAGTATTCAGTACAGGCATTTGCTGGGGCTTCAGTTATTTCTTTCCTGGGCCTCCTTATCCCCACTCTGGCTCTACTTTTTATACTTTCTGGTTCCTGTCCTTTTGGCTCCATCCCTACTGTCTCACTTCCTCCCTGGTCGGGACTAGTGGGTTTAAGGTTGTGCAGACTACCTGAGGGATTTCCTTAAAGGTGAGGGACTACTACTACTACTACTACTTATCATTTCTATAGTGCTACTGGATGTACGCAACGCTTTACTATTTTGGAAGAAAGGCAGGAGAGGGGAGATATACAGCAGTATAAGTGCACAGGAGGCAAGCATCTTTCAACTGGAAGGAAACTCAAATTAGGGGGCATGGTATGAAGGGAAAAAGGGATAGACTCAGGAGTAATGTAAAGATATACTTCTTTACAGAAAGGGTGGTGGATGTGTAGAATGGACTCTCAGTGCAGGTGGTGGAGACGAAGACTATATCTGAATTCATGAAAGCATGGGACAAGCTGGTGGGATTTCTTAGGGAAAGGCAAAGATAGAAGATGGTATGGTTGGACAGAGCGGATAGTCAATATGGCCTTATCTGCTGTCATTTTGTTTGTTTATATAAGTTTTGTACTTGAGGCAATGGTAAAAAATGAACGAAAAGACAATGCATAGTGAAGAGAGTTGCCCAAAGTCACGAGGAGTTTCACTGAAAGATGTGTGATTTGAACTCGTGCTTTAGTTGATTCATAGCCCATTGTTCTAATTATTAAGCTATTCCTCTAACATATGATACCTTGAGTCATCCAGTTTTAAGCAGCAAAGATGAGCATAAATGCTGGTATTCTAGTCATTTAGGTGTGTACAATATGTGAACACACATTCGGGTAAAGGATCATTTTCTGGCTATGCTGTATTCTGTAAGTATCTACCAAGATGTGATAGTGCACTGTTTGCAGGTGGGCAATCACTTAGGCAGTGTTTGGGCAAAGCATGAGTACTTCTATAATCTGTGTGTGTTCTTTTGCTATCTAGGCGTCAGCTGGCCTAAACGTCTGCACCTTCAAAGTAGACTAGACAAAAGTATAAGGTGTGACTCCGTTTCTTTATAGAATAGGCTTCAAGCAGATGTTTTTCTAGTTCCTAAATCTAGATACCTCCTTACAGAATTACTCTCATAGAGGCTAATGTCATAACTATGGGATTTTCCATAGGTTTAGCCAGCTTGTTTGCATGTATTGACAATCCATGCTATAAGTGAAAGATTACTATATGGAGGGCTCACAATTAGCTAATTTATTATAGGCAGGTGCAATACATGAAAAATATTTAAAACACAAAGGGGGCAATTATATAAATTGCTACCTCAATCTAGACACCCCAAGGTTGTGTGGTTAGCGTCAATTCTGTAACACAGGGGTTCTCAACCCAGTCCTCGGACACACCTAGCCAGTCAGGTTTTCAAGATATCCAAAATGAATATACATGAGATAGAATTGCATAGAATGGAGGTAGTGCATGCAAATTTATGTCATGCATATTCATTCTGGATATCCTAAAAACCTGACTGGTTAGGTGTGTCCTGAGGACTGAGTTGAAAGCCCCTGCTATAATAGCATCTTGGCACCAAGATTCCACTATAGAATACAGGTATGTCAGCATTGGTGCACTCATGTTTAAACATGCCCTCTTTCATCATGTCAATGACAGGTGTAAGTTGGCACACCTAAGTGATGTGCATAGTTTATAGTATTCTATAAACTATGCATCTACCTGGTCTGCCCATGTTCCACCTACCAATATACCCCTCTTGCAGTTAGGTACTAAGTTATAGAATAGCACCCAGTGCATATAGGAACCAACCTGTCAATTAATGGTGCCTTTGACACACCTAAGTGGCAGGTGCTATTTTATAGAATTGGCCCCCAAAGCCTTTCTTTGATTCTAGGCATTTTATTTTTGTTATGTTGTGGCCTTCTGTGAAGAAAAAAATGCAGCTCAGGGGCAATTCTATAAAGGTCGCCCAACTTTGGTCATCAAAATGCAAGATACTATCCTGCTTATAATCGAAAGAGAAACACGCCTATATTGCGACCCAAATCGAGAGATGGGCGTCTTTCTCCCGTGGGCACCCAAATCGGTATAATTGAAAGCCGATTTTGGGCGTTTCCAACTGCAATCCGTCACGGAAACGGGTAAAGTTGATGGGGGCTTGTCGGAGGCATGGTGAAGGCAGAACTGGGGCGTGGTTATCGGCTGAGGAGAGATGGGCGTCTTTAGCAGATAATCGAAAAAAAAAGGCGTTTTTACCGCGATTTTGGGTCACTTTTTGTGGACCCTTTTTTTTTCATGAACAAGTCCTAAAAAAGTGCCCCAACTGACCAGATGACCACTGGAGGGAATCGGGGATGACCTCCCCGGACTCCCCCAGTGGTCACTAACCCCCTCCCACAAAAAAAAACCCACTTTAAAAACTTTTTTTCCAGCCTCTATGCCAGCCTCAAATGCCGTACCCACCTCCATGACAGCAGAAAGTGTTCTATCCTCTGACAGTCTTTCCCTGGTTCTGATGTGGGTCTCGGGTGAGTGTGACACCTTTTCTGTTAAGGGCACTGCAGAGTCACATCAGCAAGGCATTGTGGTGGGTGTAGGGTATTGGGCTCTGTGATTCCACTAGCTTGTGCCACATGCTCACGATGTTGGTAGTTGGTAGGCTCTACTCCCATGGTGCTTTTTCCCCTGCTTACTGGGCCAGAGTGTGCCATGTTTTGTTTCCAGTAGTCCATGAGGTAGTGGCCATTTTTGTAAGCCAGTTTTAGATCCCTTTCACGTGTTAGCCACGTTACAGAACTTAGTTCTTACCTTGAATGTTGCTGAAAGAGGGCATTGTACACCATTCTGCCAGCTCGGACCTACTGCTAATATCAGTACCAGGGAGACTCGTTGCCAGGCAAGATCCCAAAAAAGTACAATAGATTTTGTGCTGCTTATTCTAGAAATAAGCAGTGGATTGTCCCCAAGTCCATTTTAATAATGGTCTATGGACTTTCCTTCAGGAAGCCATCCAAACCTTTTTTAAGAAACACTTTGGATGGAACTGGGGGGGGTGGACCTAAGATGGCGCCAGCACGCCGAACTCTGTAAACTCATCTCGTGATGACCGCCTGAATTTCTAATTTTCCTCTTGCCTATTATGCCGCACACCAAGAGAAAGGGAAATGTAACAGCACTACCTTCCCCAGCTCTTACCTTTTCCCCGAGGCAACGAACACTCGACGAGTTCGCGATTCGGCGCCCACCTAAAGTTACCAGAGTCGAGATCTCGCTGGACCCCGAGGCAGGGAACTCAGAGTCCTTGGGGCATGATGTTTCTCTCTCTCCTCCAGACGCTGTAATTCCACCTTGTCCTGCTGTAATGTGCGAGAAGTGATCTGACCGGCAAGACCCGGAAGTCGGGAGTACTGAGGTCAGTGGAGAGGGCTCATTCTCGGAGTGTGAGGCAGCAATGGATGAGAGCTTGAGGGGGCAACTTTTTTAGACCCCCCCCCCCCCCCCCCCCAAGGTGGTAACACTTGAAATGCTTTGGAAGGCTATAGAAAAAATGCATGCCATGATTGCTGAATCGACTCAAGAAACAAAAAATTTGATTTCTACACTGGGCCAACTCTCTAAATCCTTTGGCAAACTAGAACAGGACTTCAAGGATCAAGTAAAGAGTAACCATGAAGAGACGAAAAAAATTAAGGAAACTGTCTTAGTTGTGATGAAAGACAATACCAATATGCGACATAAAATTGAACAAACTGAGAACTATAATAGACATTTAAATATGAGAATCTTGAACTTTCCAAAGCCGGCAGGAATGTCACCCATGGACTTATGAAAAAAATTCCTGGTTGAAAATTTAAAATATTCCTCTCAACATATACCTCCTATAAATAAAAAAAATGTTTTTCTTCCTTCAAAAAGAAACCAAGGGGACAATCTGGAAGGATTGGAACGAGAAAGACCTGATAAACTTAAAGACTTATCCTTAATTTTGGAAGACTCACTGTCTGAGGTAACAAATAGAGCTACCTTGCTGATCTCTTTTGTTTTCGAACAAGACTACAATGCAGTTCTAAAGTTATTCTTTAAAAATATTCATCAGAAATTTTGTGGTCAAAAACTATGGATCTATCCTCATGTTACGAAAGTAACACAGGAAAGAAGGAGGACATTTTTGGAAATGAGAGAAGAGACGAGGTCCCTGGGTGCAACCTTTTTACTTGCTTACCCATGTAAATGTATTATAAAATATTTAGGCATTAAGTATGTTTTCTTTGTACCGAAACAACTGAGAGATTTCATAGACCTGAAAAAGATTGTCAAGTGATAATAGAACTACAGTTTAGAAGATATAGGTGGTTTAAAGGTGCTTAGCCTATTCCTTATGTTTTCTTATTATTTTCTCTGAAATTTCTTTCTCCCCCCCCCCCCCCTCACCTTATTATGTGGTCTAAGGAAGACATTATGTATGAAATAATATGGGGGGGAGGTTCTCCTTTTTTTTTTTCTTTGTTGTCTTGTATTGCTTGTAACAAGATTAAAGCTTGTGTAAAAAATTTTTTAAATTACTTAAATAAAAAAAAAAATCCTTTTTTAAACCCCGCTAAGCTTTTACTACATTTTCTGGCAACGAATTCCAGAGTTTAATTACACGTTTAGTGAAGAAATATTTTCTCTGATTTGTTTTAAATTTACTACTTTCTAGCTTCATTGTGTGCCCCCTATTCTTAGTATTTTTGGAAAAAGTAAACAAGTGATTCACTTCTACCCGGTCCACTCCATTCAGTATTTTGCACATGTAAAACAATTAGGTAGACTCTTTTGGAAACATTTCCTAAAATAAGCATGTTAAAATAACCTGTGTACTTTGCAATGAAGCAGGATATTTGAATCAGTCATTTGTCATCCTATTTACCCCATAGAGCTTCATACACAGCCTGGCTTTCAATTTTGAAAAGCAAATATTTGTATTCATTGGCCTGCCCAAATAGCTTTTCATCTCAGCCTTCTGGCCTCAGAATTGGTCAATCAATGGTATAGTGATTAGCTTTTGCCATTTACTCAGACCTTTTCCAAATGTTGATCTTCTTTCTTTCTTTCTTTCTTTATTTGTTGCATTTGTATCCCACATTTTCCCACCTATTTGCAGGCTCAGTGTGGCTTATATAGTACCGTGATGGTGATCGCCAATTCCGGTAAGAGAAATACAGAGTGGTCTAGTGTTAATGTTCATAGATGACAGAGTATATTAAGTATTCAAAGAGAGAGAGTTAAGTTTTGTCCAGTTCTGGTAAGAGTTTCGATTGTGTTGCAGGGTTCAGGTGTTTAGATTGGATCATTCTGTGAAGAGGTTGGTTTTTACCGATTTCCGGAAGTTTGTTAGGTCATGCATTGTTTTCATGACGTTTGGAAGTGCATTCCATAGTTGCGTGCTTATATAAGAGAAGCTGGATGCATATGTTGTTTTATATTTTAGTCCTTTGCAGCTAGGGTAGTTTAGATTTAGGTATGTGCATGCTGACCTTTTTGTGTTCCTGGTTGGTAGGCCTATAAGGTCTGCCTTGTAGACTGGGGCCTCACCGTGAATAATTTTATGAACCAGGGTGCAGATTTTGAATGCAATTCACTCTTTGATTGGGAGCCAATGTAGTTTTTCTCGTAAGGGCTTGGAACTTTCGTATTTCGTTTTTCCAAATATGAGTCTGGCTGCGGTGTTTTGGGCAGTTTGGAGTTCCTTTATGACTTGCTCTTTGCATCTTTCTCCATTAACGTTTAGCTTACAGTCATCTGAAGCAATGATTAGTCTGCATTTTTCATACTTCTTCCACTCTGACTGCATTTTTTTAATGATATCTGATCAGTTTTATATATTTAGGGTGAAGATCAGGATATGGGGGGGCAGGGGGTAGTTTTATAAAGGCTTTTTCCCCACATAAAGACACTACTATGCTTATAAAAAGCACTTTTATAAAATCAGCTCAGGGGTTGCATGTGTACAAGTGCGCAATCTGAGAAGATCTGCACCTTTCAAATGATATGATACAGACGTTCAAATA
Organism: Microcaecilia unicolor; assembly: GCF_901765095.1. NCBI lineage: Eukaryota > Metazoa > Chordata > Amphibia > Gymnophiona > Siphonopidae > Microcaecilia > Microcaecilia unicolor. The sequence goes on from NC_044036.1 coordinate 259,716,578, forward strand.
TTTGAAAGGTACTAATCTGCAAACAAACCTTTTTCAGAGAGGGGAAGGTGCTAGAACTAGAGGACATGAATTCAGGTTGAAAGGGGCAGACTCAGGAATAATGTCAGGAAGTATTTTTTGCAAGACAACCACAAAGGTAGAAAGAACACAGAGATCCCACGAGGTAGACAGAATCCAGGCACAAGGAGCAGGAACTGGATCAGGCTCTTCAAGAAACAGACTCAGGACGCCGGAAAGAAATTATAGATGTTTATTAATATTGCAGCACATAGCCCTCATAGTACACCGAGCTAGTGGGACGCCAGTAGTGCAGCTGCAATTCCTTCCATCTCTTGAGGTGATAGTAATTTCAGCTGCATTACCAGCATTCCTGGCAGCTAGCACATGGTAACATTCTGTGCACTAGCGATGACACAGCTGGCCACTCCTCCATCTACTCATGTCAAGCCCATATCCTGTCCTCTCCCACATTAGGCAGCTACCCTGGGATTCTATATAGCGTGACTTAAATTGCGTGTACAAATCCAGTTGTATTCTGGATTTGCATGCACAACGTAATTAGTTAACAAGCTAATCAGCACCGATAATTGCTATTTAACAAGCAATTATTGCCACTAATTGGCACTAATTAGAATTTATGTGCAGAACTGTCTAAGCGTATTCTATAATGTGATGAGCGTAAATTCTAAGTCACATAGTTGAAAAGGGGGCATGGCCATGGAATGGGCAGGTCATGGGCATTTCTAAAATCTATGTGCGTGGATATTTAGGCATATTCTGTAAAGTATACCTAAATTTAGGCATCCTTTATAGAATACACCTAGGCATATCTCATTTCAGCGCTGATTTGTACTGCAGGGACTGCCTTTTTACCACAGGAGACAGTAGTACAGGCTACTGCACGGTCAACCCTACATTAGCTGTTTAACGCAGCTTAGTAAAAGGGCCCCAAAATTGCCTATGTGTTTTTATAGAAGGCAACCACCAAGGTGGAGGAACAGGATCCACTATGAATACAACAGGTCAGACAAAAAAGTAGTGTGATCAACAAGACTTCCAGAAATACCCAGGAAGATGGACAAATTCTTATACGCTTTATTTCTTAAGTGAATTGATGTTAAAATTGATGGCTCAACATGGCACTGTGTTTCAGCTAAAGTACCTGTCTCAGGAGTCTGTTTGTATGTGATGTGGTCCAAAAAAGTGTGAAACAATGTTTCATACAATTATAACAAAAGGATGCATTCTTTAAAAAGTCTGTCAATCAAAAACAAAAGTGCCAAAGTAGTGTACTGCTTTGGCTATGGTGCAAACTTCAGAGCATATATCAACCTTGAAAAAATGCAAAGCTTTGTACTGCTCTGACTGCTTTTCAAATCGCTGAATCGGAAAAAGATTTGGCATTTTTTTTGATTGACAGTCTTTTTAAAGACTGCATCCTTCTGTTATAATTGTATGAAGCATTTAAGCCACAAAAATGGCAAAATCTTCATTTAAAATTATTAACTAAATTTTTAGTTTTGGGTATGCATGTCCCTCACACCCAGGGGCACTACCCACATTTACTCTGAGAACCTCTGCAGCTAGGTTTAATTCTTTCTGTGACTCTGGGCAAGTCATTTAGGGGCCGTTTTACTGAGGTCCGCTGAAAAATGGCCTGTGGTAGTGTAGGCGCGTGTTTTGGATGTGCGCGGAATCATTTTTCAGCGCACCTGTAAAAATGCCTTTTTAAAATTGTTGACAAAAATGGACGTGCAGCAAAAAGAAAATTGCCATGTGTCCATCTTGGGTCTGAGATACAATGAATAGGCATGAAGGAGATGTGCATACACTGGAGGCAGCGTATGCAAATCAATTTCATACGTATTCATTGTAGATATCCTGAAAACCTCACTGATATACACCTCGGGAAAGCTATAAAGAATATGTAAAACACACGTGGATAATTAACCAGTAGATGGCAGCATCCTTATATTACTATAAATATAAATACATTACTTAGCAATGGTAGCTATATGCCTTTTATAAGCACATTACACTGGGTTGCACATGTGTCAGATGTTTTAGAAGGACAATTGCATCTTATTTTATTCCTTTTCCATCCTAAAAATGTCTTTTCAGCCTGCATCAGTAGAAAGGAATAAAAGCATAGCTCAGCAAAGAAGTTGTAGGTAATACCTTGTGATAAGATTAACTTAATACATTTTGAAGCTTGCTTTCAAGAGTTATACTTCCTTGAGGTAATTCACAGACCTGATGAAAGGAACACAACTCTTAATAGCAAATCACAAAATATATTTGGTTTAATAAAAAGATATCACCAACAGCTTGTTTGCAGAAGTGAGCTGTCATAAATGATCATCACCAGTATAATGTACTTAGCACTGGAAGGCTAGATAAAATCATCTTCTTATAGCCAACGCTTGCTTATATCAGGGAGTGTTTATGTCATATTGCTGACTGTTATGACCTGGTTCTATAGTATGCCATGCAAATTCCACAAATGGAAAATTTGGTTTACAGATTTACAAGTTAGTGCATGAGTTAACCACTCATACACTGGATACTGGTGGAGCAAATGGTTCTTCAAGACACTGTGTACATGTCGGATTAAGAAAGAATTTTTTTTAACCTCAGGGCTAAAGGTCAGATGAAGGTAAGGATACATCAGGCTGCTCTCATTTGGTACACCCAAGTGACTTTTGTAAACCAGTTTGAAATACATTGCCATGATAGTTGAAAACAATACATTATTTTGTGTAATATTGAGAAGTCCCCAGATTGGTGTGGCATCTTTATCTCTAGCAATTTACACAAAATGAATATGGCTAAAACTCAGATTTTATTATTGTCTAGTCACTGTGTGACAGATGCCCCTTCCCATTTTTTCAATGGGTGAAAACTCTGCAATACTGCAGACCATTGGAAATTTGAGAGATAGGCTGGATTTGTCCCTGAGAATGAAATCACAAGTTGTAAAAACAGTACAGCAAGTTTTCTTCAAATTGAAAATGGTTAGAAGATTAAGAGATTTGTTGAATGCCTGTCATTTCCATATAGTAGTACAGAGTGTAGTTTGTCCTTCATTCGATTATTGCAATGGACTATTAGCTGGATTTCCAATGAATTTATTGAGGGACCTTCAAATGTCTCAGAACTCTACAGCGCAAGTCATCAGTGGTTGTTCTAGGTATATAAACATCACTCCCATCATGATACAGTTTCATTGGTTGTGTGGTTCGGATTTTGGTGCTTTGGAATATATGTTATATTTTTGTCCACACGTACTACTGTTCTGGGTGGAAGTTTGGAAGCGTATTTCAGAAATTCTCCCTATCTAGATTCCTCTCTCATATAAGATAGTAATCTTCTGCTCTCCAGGCTTCCAATATGTTCTGACTCCAGATCAGGCTAAACTGTTAGATATTTTGTTAGCTCTTGCGTTAAACACTGTTACTGCAGTTTGGAAAGACACCACTAAAGTGAGCTTCCTATCTTGTTGGAATTTAGTTTGTTCAATATATAAAAAAAAGATATCTAAATATGATTATGTTTTGGCAGAAAGACTCTATAGTGAAACATGGTAAAATCTGGCATTCCTAAAACGTTTTGCTCCTTACTATTAGCATTTTGTTTCTATACTTGTGTGCATTGATATATTTATATGGTCTTTGTTTTCTATTGTATTCTATCTATCTATCTATAGACAGACGAAAAAGATGTAGGGGATGAGACGACTTCTCTATGAGGAAAGACTGAAATGGCTTGGGCTCTTCAGCTCGGAGAAAAGACAAATGAGGGGAGATATAATAGAGGTATATAAAATATTGAGGGGTGTGGAGTGGAATGGGTAGATGTGAATCGCTTGTTTACTCTTTCCAAAAATATTAGGACTAGGGGGCACGCAATGAAGCTACAAAGTAGTAAATTTAAGACGAATCAGAGAAAATATTTCTTCACTCAGTATAATTAAACTCTGGAATTTGTTGCCAGAGAATGTGGTAAAATCAGTTAGCTTAGCGGGGTTTAAAAAAGGTTTTTTTATCTTCCTAAAAGAACAGTCCATAAGCCATTATTAAAATGGACTTAGGAAAAATCCACTGCTTATTTCTGGATTAAGCAGCATAAAATGTATTGTACTGTTTTGGGATCTTGCCAGGTACTTGTGACCTGGATTGGCCACTGTTAGAAACAGGTTGCTGGGCATGATGGACCTTCAGTGCACTGTGCCAGGGGGTCCAGGAGCAGCAGGATGCTGCCAAGCAGCTGTACCTCATGCACATAGAATACCAGCATGCTAGAGTGAACATCTGGAGGTAGCTCCTTGGGATATGCCAGGATCTCCAGGCCTACACAGCCACCATGTCGGCCACAGAAGGCACCATTGTTGCAACACCACCTCCTTCCAGATCTACAGGTCAACCATTGGCTAAATGTACCAGCACAGATCCCCAAGCATACCAGCCCATGCCACCAACCCTGAGAGCTGTGGTATCAGGGACATATAACACCTTGGACCCACAGATAGCCAAATGACTAGATTTTCGAGGGGCAGGAAAGACAGCAGGCATGTTAAAGGCCAGTGAGGACAGTGTGAGCCCCACAGAGGAGGACGATGACTCTCTGCTTTAGGGAGGGCCAGCATGCCTGCAGCTGCTCATGGCCAGGGGGTATGAGGCACATCTCAGAGGGGATGGGGAAGGAGAAGTGGAAGGGGAAGTAGACTGGGTGGCCTGATACAAGGCTTGCTGTGAGCTGGGGGAGGGAAAGTGTGTGTGTGTGTGTGTGTGTGTGTGTGTGTGTGTGTGATAGGAAGGGGGAGGGACGATAGGAAGGGGGAAGGTGTATGTGTGATGGGGAAGGATGTGATGGGTTTGTATACAGAGAAGGTGGTGGTGATTTGTGGGGGGTTGGTGTATTAGCACAGTAAATGATTTTTACCTTCACTAGACAGGTTTGTATCAGTATTTCCCTGGCTTGGATCCTCAGCTAGTGGGCACTCTGCTCAGCTCTGTGGGTAGGAGGAAGGGAGGCTCCTCATCCACGGTATCCTTGGCCTGCTTCTTGGGTTGAAGTCCCTTTTCTTGCAGGCCTGTCTTCTTCTGAGAGCCATGTTGCGCAGTATGTAGCAGACCATGAAGATCTTGGCTACTCTTTCTGGGCCGTAGAGGAGCTCCCCTCCAGACCGGTCAAGATATCAGAACTGATTCATCAGCTGTCCAAATGCTTGATTATGCTACATGTGGTCTGATGTCTATTGCTATAGTCCTCCTCCACCACAGTTTGGGGGTGGACAATGGTGGTCATGAGCCAGGTTCATTGGGGGTATCCTCTGTCACCTGTGGGGGGAAAGCAGAATGGGAGCCAAGGGTGTGTATTGACTGGCCTGGTGACCTTGTGGCAATGGGGTGGTGACTGTGTGGGCACCTAGAGGGAGGGAGTGTGTAGACGGTTTGGGGGAGAGTTGGGAATCATTGTAGCGCTTACCTAGTAGCCCAACCCCTTTGTCGAATCTCCAGTAGATTCCAGAATGCTGTAGGATGTAGGAGTTGTGGGTTCAGCAGCATGCACACCTATCCACAATTTCCCCCGGATGTCACACACAACCTGCATGTTCATAGAATGGAAGGCTTTTCTATTTTGGTAGATGGCCTCACATTCCTGGGGTGGGGGTGGGGGGGTCTGAGTGCGACATGTGTGCAGTCAATGATGCCTATGACCAAGAGGAAGTGGTCTATGTTGGAGGTTGAATACCAAATGAGTGAGATTTTTCTCACAAGCCCCAGCCATATCTAAAACTAGTCCTGGCAGATGCACATTCCAAAAACTAATTTTCCAATGAATAAACAGAAATTAAAATGATTTTTTCTACCTTTGTTGTCTGGCCATTTCATTTTTCTTATTATGTCGGTCCTAGTCTCTGGTTTCTGCTTTCTTCTTTCTTCTCATTACTGTCTTGCCAGATCTCATTGTCCATTTGGTATTTTTTTTCTCTCCATGTGCACCATCTCTCTGCATCCCTATCTATTTGACCCAGCATCATCCCTGTCTTCCCGTTATATTGAGTGTCTCCTTTCTCTGTGTCCCTATTACCCCAACCCCCACGTGCGCAAGTGTTCCTCTCTTCCCTCGCTCCTGTTCTCTCCCCTTTGCAGAACTAACACCTCTCCCTTCATTCTCCACATGTCCTGTTACTTCTGTCTTTTCTTGTCACTCCCCGTAGATCCTGGAACCTCTCTGCTTGTCCTCCTCCCCCACCCCAAGTCCAGCATCTCTTTCACTCTCCGTGCCCTCTTTCTTCCTCATCCCCTCCCTGGATCTGTCTTCACTACCTATCCAGCACCTCCCTCCCTTCCCACCCATGCAACACCTCCTTCCAAACCCAGTGCAACACTGACCTCTCACTCCTTGCTCCCCTTCTCCAATGCAGCACCGACTTCTCACTCCTTGCCCCCTCTCCAGATGTAATACTGACCTCTCACTCCTTGGCCCCTCTTGCCCAGTGCAGCACTGACCTCTCACTCCTCCACTCCTCCCTATACACCTCTTATTCCTTTGCCCTCCTTCCTCGGTACAGCACTGACATCTCAATCCTTAACCCCCATCCCCCTGTGATCCAGCACCCACCTCTCACTCCTTGCTTCTCCAACCGATTCAGCACCTACCTCTCATTCCTTGCCCTCCCCCCTCCCTGGTGCAGCACCAACCTTTCATTCATTGTCCCTCTCCCCCGATGCAGCACTGACATCTCACTCGTTGCCCTCCCCATCACTATGTCCTGGTGGTCTAGGGTACTCTCGGGCAACAGTGATCCTCAATCTCTGCTGCCTGTGCTAGCACTAATGTTTAAAAATGGTGACTGCGAACTCTCGCAATAGTCTCACAAGAGTTTGCAGTCACCATTTTAAACCACAGAGACGGCTCAGGAGGCAGCGATTGTGGAATCATTGCTGCCCGATGACACGCCAAAGTCCCCTCCTCTCAATGCATGAGAGGAGGATGCTTTAGCATGTGAGCTGGAGTTGGGGGCTGAAAGCATGTGTCACACGCCATGTGCGTGTGACTTGGTAGCTCTGGAGGCAAGTCAGGAAATGTAAGGGTGACAAGGTTCAGAATAGGGCAAACAGAAAAACAGTAACACAGCACTCAGCAACTTTCATCTTTCTATCAAACAATCACTTCTTGCACTCCACTCTCCAGTTCTACAAATTCGCAAAATGGGTCTAAAGACAGCTTTGCTCTTACTCTAGATGCTTTTAAAACAGGTCTAATTGGAAATGTTTTAATTCCCACCACTAAGAAGTCATTTTGCCATCCATTATGGACTGGAGATGTTCATTCTGTAAGACCGCTCACTTCACACCCCCGAAACATCCCCTCTGGGAATCTCCTGATCTAAACATACTAGCACTTTGGACCGGTTTTTTCCTTTTGTTATATACTTTAGACATTTTTCAGTGAGAAATAAGTTAATCTGCCCGTTATGCCACTTTTTTGACATTCTTCTCTTTTGCTTTTATAAAATAGTCTAAAATCAGGTGCCTATTTGCCCAATTAACTTAGGTACCTTGTTTAAAATTACCCTCTTGGGGTCTAATTTGCTTCCTGCTGCTTGGCCCTACCTACTATTTAAGGCATTACATTTAGGAATTTAGCCCTGGTCAGTTTAAAAAGGTGTCAATTTAGGATACTAACTCTTAAAGAGACCCTTTTACTAAGCTGCATTAGGTGCTAATGTGCACCTAACACAGCAAAAAGTGGAGTATAGCAGAATGCACTTAGGCATTCTGCGGTAATTCAGAAATGCGCATGCACAAACAGTGCACTAAAATATTTCTTTTTTTTTTTTTAGGAGGTGTATCATGGGTGGAGAGTGGGCAATCTTGCACTGACCAGTTAACACATCTACATTACTGCATGAGCCCTAACACAAGAATACCACATGAGCCCTTATCACCTACAAAACGGGTGGCAGTAAGTTCTTACACGGTAATTAAAAAAAAAAAAAATAGCCTTAGAGTGCAGAAAAGACCCACTTAAGGGCATACTAAGGCTACTTTTTGCTGTAGCATAGTAAAAGGACCACAAAGTTCCTAAACAGTTTTTTTTTACTCAGTCTTTAAAATAGTCCCTTCATATTTTATGATTAGAATAAAGCAGTGTAAGAATAGCCATACTGGATCAAACCAATGGTCCATCTAGCCCAGTATCCTGCTTCTAGCAGTGGCCAATCCAGGTCACAAGTACCTGGCAGAAAGCCAGTTGGTAGCATCATTCCATGCTACCAATTTCAGAGCAAGCAGTCCATCTCAAAAAAACAAACAAAAAACTATGGACTTTTCCTCCAGGAACTAGTCTAAATCTTTTAAAAAATACTCCCACTAATAACTACAACAATTCATCTATACCACAAGATCAATCCTTACAAGTAGTGAGGGAAGCTTTGGAGATGAGAGAAAGATCAGTAGAAGTGCCTTCAGGTTTTCTTTTTGATTTGGCAAAAATGGCCATACAAGAGAATTTTTTTTTTCTATTTCAGGGCCCTTTTTTCTACAAGTTTCAGGAGTAGCCATGGGTGCCACCTTTGCCCCTACATTGGCCAATTTGTTTATGTCTGCTTTTGAAACATAGTGGTTGGAGTGCTTTCCTTGCAAGAGATCGTTTTTTGATGTGGAGACGCTCATTGACAATGTCTTGTTGTTGCAGGAAGGAGATGTAGATGGATTGACTGAGTTTGTCTCATGGTTAAATGAGTGCTATCCTGCCATTCAGTTTACTTTGAATATTGAGATACTACCATCCATGTTCTGGACTTGGAAATTACTTGGTAGAATGAGCAATTCAGTACACAAATGTTTAGGAAACCAACAGATCGGAACATGTTGTTAGAATACAAGAGCTGCCATCGTAGATCTCTAAAGGATAGCCTTTCACAATTTCTGAGGTTCCAGAGAATATGCACAGACCGGAGAATGTTTAAGACATAAGCAAGAACCTTGGCTAAGAATTTAATAAATTGTGGGTACCCTCCAGTAGTGGAGAGGAAAGCATACACTAGAACCCCAAATACAATGTTAGAGACCTACTGTTGTGTGATTTCAATCAACTAAAGTGGAAGATGATTTGAAAGAGACTTTTCTGTTGAGAGTCACAAGGGGTGGGAAGAGGTGGCAAATATCATCAGAAAGAACTGGGACATTGTTCAGACACATCCTTTATTTCAAAATCATCAAGTAAGAATAGCATTTAACTTAAGGTAAGAAATTGAAAGAACTTTTGAATACGGCCAATTTGCTCAGAGAGGATGTACCATAACTGCAGGATGTGAAAGGATATTTTAAATGTACATGCATGGGAATCAAGCTTGCAAAGTCATGAAACTAGGCCTGAGGGTAACCTTTTGCAAAAAACAGCTGTTGCTATAAATGTTTTCATCTCAACAAAATGTAGCTAAGTTACCATAGATTTGAGGAAGAAAACTGCAATCAAATCAAAAGAATGTGTGAAACTGTGATGTGCTGCCAATTTCTTATTAAGGGTCTCTTGCAAATTTTGCTCTGCTTGGAGAGATACTCTGTTTTCATAAAATAATAAGGGGCTCCCGTGAGCCTCCTCCAGCAATATTCATGAAAACCTGGTGCAACGAAAGACTAGATTTCACTACTGTATGAACTATGACCAACAATAAACCATATGAGAGGTAAAAGAACCTCCAGTGGTTAATAGCTCCTTAGAAATAATGTGCCTGCTGCAGCACATAATGATTCCATGTGGAAAAGACATTATTTCCCATAGCTATTTCCCATATTCTGTGCTCACAAGACTCATATGCCAGTCCCTACAGTGACAGAAGATAAGGGATTGGGAATAGAAGGAAAATCTGCTCTTTGTCACTATTCCAAAAATTCAACAGGAAAAGAGAATAATGGCTTCTAGCAAATCTAGACAAAGCAGCAACATCAATAGCAATACATGTGCTTTAGTGGTCACATAAAAAGGGAAAGGAACCAGGATTTAAGGTGAATTCTCCACCATGAGCTCCTCCATGATACCACCATAATGGTTATTCACTATAGAACCTCCTGCTCTAACCAGAGTTTTAATTTCCTTTTTTCTACAACCAAAACTCTTACCCCATTGGCTTCACTAAGGGCATCTTTTACAAAGGTGCGCTAGCATTTTTACAGCACACTGAAAGCGTGCGCTAAACACTAGAAATGCCCATATATTCCTATGCGTATCACTAGCATTTATGATTAGTGCGCACGAAAAACGCTAGTGCGCCTTTGTAAAAGATCCCCTAACTTCCTGTAACAACCCTTTGTTTTACTCTGCATATAGCTTCCTGAACTAGTCAATCCCATACCAATCTACAAATATCCTGATAGTTTCAGACCATTTAGGGGTCCTTTCACGAAGCTGTGGTAAGTGCTAGAGTGCACTTATTGCAGCTTAAAAGGGCTTACCACGGGACTGCCGAGGCACTCTGTGGGAAAATCGCAATGTGAGTGTGCATACTGCACGCTAAAAAAAATTCTGAATTTTTCTCAGAGTGGGAGAGAGTGGGTGTGACAGCAAGAATCAGTTACCACACACTAACTGATTAGCACAGGATTAGCATGTGAGCCCTTACAGACTAAAAAATGTGTGGTCGTAAGGCCATGATGGCGAACCTATGACACGCGTGTCAGTACTGACACGCTTAGCCATTTTCGGTGACACGTGGCCGCATGTGGCCGCATACAGAGAAGCAGCGGCGTTCCCCGGGACGGATCGCCGATGCGTCCCCCCCCCCAGGTGCAGCGCGACCTCCCCCCCCCCCCGGCGAAATCACCCCCCCCCCCCCGGTGCATGTTTACCCGCTGGGGGGGTGCCGTGTGCGCTCCTATTGGCTCCCTCCGAGTCCTCCGCTTGTTCCCTCCCTGCTGCTCCCTATGCCCCGGCTCCTGCACGGCCGTTAGGGGATCTTTGACCTCACTTCCGGCCGGCGGAGCAGAGAGCAGCGGAATGCCGTGGGGGATGCATCTCTGGGGGCCCTGTGATCGCCATTACCACATAACCACAGCAACCATCATCCAATCTACTGTTCTGGGGTGTCGTGGATTTCTAATTGACCATCATTGCTGAGATAGGTGAGGGGGAGGCTGGGAGAGGCGAGGGCATGTGCTATGGGTGCCGTTTCCCGCCATTAGAAATAGCGGCAGCCATCTTAATTTACATAAGGTGGTCAGTTAGGCTAGTTAACCCCTAATTGCCTGCAGGGCTAACAGGCTATCTATAATTCTATCTTCTGTCACTGCCCCCCTGATGGAGAACCCAAAAAATAAAAAACCAAGGTTAAGTAAAGGAAGTGGTAGTAGCAGTAGCCGACCCTTTCAAGAGACATGGACTTAGATGTATGGCATTATAGAAAAAAATGGCAGATCATTTTGCGTTCTATGTACTGAAACGGTAGTAAGCAGAACGTGGAATATAAATAGACATTTTGAAACTAATCATTCCCAGCTCTTGAAAAAAAGTGAGGATGAAAGGAAGGAATACATTTCCAGGCAGCTACACTTTTATAAGAGCCAATCTAAGTCCATCCTTAAATTTGTAAAAGGTTCTACAAATTTAACATCTGCAAGTTTGAGCATTGCTCACTCCATAGCTCAGCATGGAAAAGCACTCAGTGAGGGAGAATTTATTAAAGAAACTCTCCTAAGATGTGCACCAGTTCTATTTCACGATATGCAGAATAAAGATGCAATTATTAAGAGAATATCTGAGTTACCAGGAAATTTGGAGTGCCTGGATCCGATTACCAGACACTTTTAGCACCCTGAAAAATATAGCAATGGCTTTACTCACAATTTTCCCTCTACGTAGTTTTGTGAAACCTTATTCTCAGTGTTAAATAATATCAAAACCAACAAAAGAAACAGATTGAAAGATGAAGTTAGTAGTGCTTGCTTGGGCTTGAAGTGTACAAAATACCAACCTTCAATTGAAGATTTAGCCAATGAAATTCAGCAACAAAAAAGTCACTAATAGGCAGATTAGTTAAAGAATTCCCCCTCCCCCTCACTTATCTTAGTTCACGGCACCCCACACAAGTTAAATAATATCAAGACCAACAAAAGAAACCGACTGACAGATGAACAAAGAAGTCACTAAGCAGGTAAGTTAAATAAATAGGTTTTGGTTTATTAAATACAGTTATATATTACAATTATACATTTTTGTTATTTAAACTATAAATATCGCGAAATTATGGTTTTTTTCTCGAAGTGACACACCACCCGAGTTATGCTCGGTTTTTTGGCGAATTTTGACACACCAAGCTCAAAAGGTTGCCCATCACTGTCGTAAGGGCTCACGTGTTAATTGTTGCTAATGTCACATGCTAATGGGAACATTAGCGCATAGCCATTAATTCCAAAAATGGAAAATCAGCCATTTTCTAGCTGTGGTAAAAATGACCTTAACAGAAGGGAAAGCCCTGTGTAAGGGCACTGTAAGGCCACTCTTTATCTCAGCTTACTAGAAGTACTCCTTACTAATTTAGATAATCCAATTTTAAACCCAGAGATAAGGGATTTTTGTATTTGTCATCTGTCAGCCAATGCATAAACTCTGAATATTAGCCCAATTTTCCTATTATTATTATTCATAGTGAGTAACTCAAAAAAGGAGGTTGTTTTACTAAAGAGTGATAAGATTTACACTTAACAGAAAAAAATTCTAATGTAGTTGAAGGCCCTTTTACCAAGCTGTGACAAAAGGGGGCATGTGCTGGCGTCAGCGCATGTTTTTGACACTCGCCGAGGCCCCCCTTTTTCACAGCTAGTAAAAGGGTAGTCTTTCTTTTCTGCAGGAAATGGCCATTCGGCAAGTAAAGAACTTGCATGGCCATTTCAGGGGGGGAGCCCTTACTGCCAGGCTTTGGCAGGAGCCTGATGGTACTTCCCACCCTCAGCATGCCATCATATCTAGTACTACAAAAATATATTTATTTTTGTGGTGCCAGGGTGTACCCAGCTGTAATCAGGCAGTGCCACACACTGCCTGGTTACTGCAGGGTTAGCATGGGAGCCCCTACTGCCACCTCAATAGTCCTGGAGGTGGCAGGGAGCGGGGGAGGGTCGCACTCTATGGAAAGATAGGGGAGTTGATTATTCACAGGAATGGGGGTTTTGATCTTAAGGGGAGGGTTTGGGAATTTAGAGGTAATGGATTGGGGGATGAGATTATGACATCAGGGGTGATCAGATTGGGGGAATGATGGGTATGGGATTTGACATTTCGGGGGATCAGATGGGGAGGGGAGAGATGTCAGGGGAGAAGATGTTTGGGTGGTGTGCCGCCTTGGATCTCGTTATCACAGGAGCTGTGCTACCAGACTGCCAATAGTGTGGATGTACTTAACACCTTCTCTAGAGGTGGCAGTAAGTGCAGCTGTGCTATTGGCAGTTGTGACAGCTGGTGCACAGTACTGACCTGTGCAAGGGTTGTCAACAGATGACCATTCCTCCTACCAACTGATATGATGCCATTCTCCTGACCACTCCTGCATTAAACAGCTAACATGGGTCTTTTTACCAAGCTGGCTTTTTTTTTTAAGCACAGAAGACAATAGCGCAAACCCGCGCTAATGTCTATCATGCAGTAAAATGCGTGTTAGCTGCATAACGCTGCTTAGTAAAAGGGCCTCAAAGATTTGTTTGGTACCAATGAAGAATTAGAGCTTCACCCAGAAAATTAAGAATGATCTAGGTATTATCACAAGATATAGCTTGAACCCAGCAAAACTGTTTTGTTTTTTTTTGGAGGGGTGGGCAGCCAAAACATTATTTGGATTTTCATGGCCATTTTGTCATTAAAGGGAGCAATGTCATTAAGAGTGCACCCTCTTTGCAAATAATGTACACTATTTGCAAAGAGGGCATATTCTTGGAAAGAACATGCATTATTATCGGCAAATGAAGAAACACAACATGTAGTTTTCTTCCTGCTCATTTTCGTTTGTTGATGGCATGCAACAACATGGGATATGTTATTCACATTTCCCATTTTACTGCAAATGACAGCCTGTCCCTAGTTTTTTGTAAGTCTGCTGTTGTTGAATTTGAAAAAGTCTTGTGAGGTCTCAATATTTTGTTAACTTATCCTGTCTACTGGTACCGTAATATTGATGAAAATCCAGTGTTTTTTTGTGCCGGTACGCAACAGTACGACGTACTGGCACTTCCTTCCCCCCCCCCACCCCGCGACACTCCGGGCGAGTCCTGCACTTACTTTTTTTTTTTTAAAGACTCAGAACGCGCGAACGATGCAGCCAGCAGCAGTGTTGCCAGGTAGAAAATTTTTTTCCCACCCAATCCAGCACAAAAACCGCCCAAAACCCGCCCAAACTCAAACCCCACCCCTGACACCCCCACCCCCGCGTCATCACCCCCGCCCCCGCCGTCATCAACCCCGCCCCCGCCGTCATCAACCCCGCCCCCGCCGTCACCGGCCCCGCCTCCCCTGTCACCGGCCCCGCCTCCCCCGTCATCAGCCCCGCCTCCCACGTCACTAACCCCGCCCAAAATGTCACTAACCCCGCCCAAAAACGTCACTAACCCCGCCCCCCGCGGCCGAAAAAACCGCCCTGAAGCCCAAAAAGCAGCCAAAAAAACCGCAACCCGCCGCGGGCAAAAATTTCCTGCGGCGGGTCACGGAAAACCGCCCAATTGGGCGGTAAAACCGCCCACCTGCAACACTGGCCAGCAGTGATTGAAAGAGGCTGTCTGGCGTCTGCGTTGGAGCTTCCCTCACCCTCTGCGAGTCCCACCTTCTTTGTTACAACTTCCTGTTTCCGCATAGGCGGGACTCGCAGAGGGTGAGGGAAGCTCCGACGCAGACGCCAGACAGCCTCTTTCATTCGCTGCCGGCTGCATCGTTCGCGCGTTCTGAGTCTTAAAAAAAAAGTGAGGTCAGGACTCGCCGGGAATGTCGCAGGGGGGGGGGGGGGAAGGTCCAAGAATTGCTGGACATGGGAGAGGAGAGGGCAGGGAACAGAGAATTGCTGGACATTGCTGGGAGGGGAGGGCAGGGAACGGAGAATTGCTGGACATGGCTGGGAGGGGAGGGAACAGAGAATTGCTGGACATGGCTGGGAGGGGAGGCAGGGAACGGAGAATTGCTGGACATGGCTGGGAGGGGAGGGAACAGAGAATTGCTGGACATTGCTGGGAGGTGAGGGAACGGAGAATTGCTGGACATTGCTGGGAGGGGAGGGCAGGGAATGGAGAATTGCTGGACATGGCTGGGAGGGGAGGGAACAGAGAATTGCTGGACATTGCTGGGAGGGGAGGGCAGGGAAGAGAGAATCGTTGGACATGGATGGAAGGGGCCAAAAAGAATCGCTGGACATGGATGGCAGGGAAGGACGGGACAGAGGAGAATCGCTGGACATGGGAGGGCAGGGGAGAGAGGAGACATGCTGGACATGGATGGAGGGGAAGTAAGATAGGAAGGAGATACACATGGATGAGATGGCAGGGGAGGAAGGAGAAATGCTGGAAATGGATGGAGAGGAGAGCAGGAGATAGAGGAGAATTGCTGGACATGGATGGATGGAGGGGTTGGCGGGAGAGAGGCAAAATGCTGTACATGGAAGAATAAAGGAGGAAAGTAAAGAAATAAATGGAAAGGAAGCCCTGGAAACAGAGTTAAGAGAACAGATAGAGAGCAGCAGAATCAGACACTTGGACCAGTATGGATAGAAAACAGTCACCAGACAACAAAAGTAGAAAAATCATTTTATTTTCATTTTAGTGTTTGGAATTTGTCCAATTTGAGAATTTACATCTGCTGTCTTATTTTGCACTGGGTATACTGGAGCTGTAACATCTTACAGAAATGATTTATAATGAAAAAAAATCACAAGTTATTGTTTTTCTACTATACCAGTATATTTTCAATGATGTCTGTTTATATGCGCCATGGCTGGTATAAGGGGTGTGGTTAATGTGGGTGTGGCTATCATAGGGGTGGAGCCATATGTGGTGACTCCGCCCATAATGAGTACCGGCACCTTTTTTTCTACAAAAAAAGCAGTGTGAAAATCACAGTACTATTTTTGATTTCCATGATATTAGGTGTGTTATGTTCCAAATGTAGGTCCATCTGAATTAAAATGCCCCATAAAATCTTGACTTTTTCATTGTCTACAACTTTTTCTTCTTGGCAGTTAGATCAGGTTTGTTGACTATAAAGTTATACTTTTTGCACAAGCTCTGATGGATCATTATGACTACCCAGTCTTGATGTTGTTTGTAGTCAGTTTGCAAAATTTTCTTTGATCTACTAAACAAGTGGTCAATGGTTTCATCTTTTTCATTACATAGTCTATATTTGCAATTAGTTGAAATATGATGAATATTTACTTTTATGCAGTCTGTAAAGCTTGTTCATGAGCTACAAAAATTAATCCTTCCATCATCATCTTAAGGGTATCCAGCTTTAGACATCATCAATTACTGGCATCCACTAGAGTCTGACTGAACTTCCATTTCAGTTTCAGGTTTGGCACCGAAAGCAGCCTAAAATCCGCATTTGACCTTATTTTGGGTTCATTTAAAAATGAAACCAAAACTTTTCGTGCTGTGTCCCATGGATTTTCTTCTCCTCTCTCCTCTCTCCAACCAAAACCAAAGGAAGCTCCCACTTCCTCCCTCCATGCCTCCCCAAATAGAAGAAGCCCCCTCCCAGACCCACCCATAGACCCCGGCTCATCTTACTCTACTGGTGGTCTAGTGACTAGTCAGAGCAGGAGTGATCCCAAGTTATTCTTGCCCATGTCATCTCAGTCAAAATGGCTTCTGTGACTTCCAGCCAGTCTCTTGAGACTGCTGCTGGAGGTCGTGGAAGCCATTTTAGGATTGAAGCTGGCATGGGCAGGAGTGATCCACAGTTGCTCCTACCTGTGCCTGCTCTAGTCCTAAAATGACTGTTGTGACCTCCAGTGGCAATCTCACTAGATTGCCGCCAGCAGTATCGGCAACCATTTTGACTGCAGAGATGGCATGGGCAGGATCGACTGACCATTAGATAAGGTAGGCTCAGAAGACTTCTATTCAAGGAGAAAGTGAAAAGAAATGGCAGCTTCTTCTGTTCAGGGGGGGGGGGGGGAGGGTGAGAGGGATTGGATGCTGTTCCCATTCGGTGGACTGGCCCTGTATAAGTTTTGGCTAAAACTGAGTGGCAAATTTCAGCCACAGATTTGGTTTCAGTCGTCCTCTATTGTCCATATTAGTCTTGATTTCACTAAGGTATTCTTGATGTAAAACCTTGTTTTTCCAGTTAGCCAAACAGGTTTCCAGTTGTTAATTTCTGTACTTTTTTTTTTGTCTCTGTCATCTTTATGTTGTTTTTCAATTCCTGCAAACTTCAATTAACATTTTCTGAGTAATGGCTCTGATGTAATCATTCACTCCCTATTTTGCCTCCTCAATAGTCTGCCTAATTCAGAGCAGACCCTAACCAGCAATTCTTTTGTGATAAATATAGCTGGTTGATGTCACTTCAGGCTGCAAGCATTATGCAATATCATTCATTTTCCAGTTTTCCAGTTCAGAATAACTAATTCTAGTTGAATCCAGTCTACAATTCCAGCTATATATCTGTCTACTGGAATGGCCCTGGTGTTTATGGCCTTGACAGTGTTTCCACAATTTAGTTTAGAGTTTAGGACTTTCTGGACCTTCTTTAGGTATTCTGATTTTGTTTTATCTTTAACTGCTTCCTGTAAGATGTTAACCGATTCTAAAATTCCTAGGTACTTGTAACTACTGTCTATGGGAAAACATTTTATCAGTTTTCCATTTTCAAATTGTACCCCTTCTGTTCTTCAGTTTTGTCTTTATTTATACTGATCATAACACACTTGTCAAACCCCAAATTCACCTTTAAGCCTTCATCCAATATTCTCACTATGTTTAGAAGTTTTTCAATTCTCAACTTTCTATAAAGTTTCAGATCATCCATATGCAATAAGTGGGATATATATCAACTGTTTCAACGCTACAGTACATATCCAAATTTTGTTTTGTTCAGGATCCAAATTAAGGGTATCAGAGCAATTCAAGTGTCCCCTTAATTTAAATCCAAATCAAAACAAAATTGGGTAATGAAGTGTTGAAATAGAATGGAAAAATCTCCCATTTATTGTATATGGATGATCTGAAACCTTTTGGAAAGTAGAGAATTGAAATTATTATTATTGGGGTCAATATTCAGCCAACAGTGCTCAGTGTTTTGCATTATGTCTGGAAATTCAATGCTGGACCATATCCAGGCTCCAGCGTTGAATTTCCAGATTTATGGAGCCGGCTAAATCAAAGCCAGTTAAGTGCAATATTCAGCACTTAGGGGCTGATGCACCAAAATCCTGGTAAAGCACTGATCACTATTTCCACTTCTGTAAAAATTATCATGTTGGAAATGACAAGGGATGCTCAAAAGAATCAGCATGAAAAAGAGCAAGCAGCTCAACAGGGGGGAAGCCAATTGGTCACCTGTGCATGCGCAAAATAGCCAATTGCTAAGCGTGACTGCTTTGTGCATGCTACAGACGTCTTTTATACACGCACACAAGCTGAATATATGAAAGCAGTGTGTAGCTTTTTTTTTCAATGCCATGCGCATGCTACAATCATCTTTCATACATGCGTACAAGCTGCATATATGACAATAGTATGTAACCTTTTGTTTTTTCATTTTCAATCTTTTTATTTTTTTCCGCCAGACCCTCGGTAGAAGTACAGGCAGGGAGGGAAGTAAGGGAGAAGAAGACGAAGAAGAGATTGAAGGGCTGCTATGCATGATTGGTGTGTGTGTGTGTGGGGGGGGGGCTCTATGGATGCCGCAGCTCTCCTCAGCCATCTGGCAGCTGCTATTTCAGCGGTAATGGGACGGAAAAAGCAGTACCGGCAGCTCCTGACCACGCATACAAATTTAATTGTAAAGGTAGGGGATCCTTTCTGTGCATCGCTAGGAAACCAGTTATGCATCACCTGGAATGCATGTTTGAATAGAAATTAGCTCATTAAAATAACTTTGCATACAGTTTTCAGCAGCTGCTATCATGATAGGGAAAATGCTCACAGAACCTTTTTGTGCATGTCTTGCTGAACTCCATGCTCACTAAACTGACTAGAACCAGTAAAGCACGTTGCTGAATTGTTAAGTTTTGTGCATCTGGGTGTTAACCAGCTATGGGGAACCGCCTAAAAATAGGACAGACTTTTATGTGGCCTTGTTTGTGCAGTTACCTTGGCCAATTGAGTGCTGAATTTTGGCACTTAACTGACCAAGAACTAACTCTAACCAAGACACCCCCCCCCCCCCCCAAAAAAAAAAAAAAAAAGCTTGTTTTAAGTTAGGCACTAGCAGGAGATTTTCAGAGGCACTAACTGGTTAAGTGCCACTGAAAATGAGTGTTTAGCTCCGAACATGCAATTTAACGGGCCAGGAGCCATTTCTGGCTAGTTAAATCACTTTGAATATCAACCCCATTGTTATCTTTATTTTTTTTTTTTAAGTAACAGCTACCAGCTGCTGCTTCCCTCTAGCAGTTCTGAAGTGAAGAGAGGAACTTAAGCCTCAGAGTTAGACTATAACAGCATATCTTAGTACATGTTTAACACTGAGATATGCTACAACTCTAGTTTCATTGGATGTTTTAGATGAAAACTACAGCAGGGATCAGCCAGTCCTGAGATGAGCACTAGGAAATGAAATGCAGTCATTCTATTATAATCACCCACTTCCAGTGAGGCCTCTAGCATTCAATTTTAGATAACCTCTGATAGCTCTATAAAAGCCAATTTAGAAACATATAAATTCACACTGCCACTGATTGCAATTTAACTGACCGTTATAACTAAATTATTCCATTGCATGAGTCAACTTCTTAATTTAAAGTAAAGGCTTGAATGTTCAACCAGTCCAGAAAAGGGCAGCACAGTGTGTCTTAGCAGTTTATAACATTTCATATTGAAACGTCATTGTCTGGATTGCACCCAATAGTCACAAAGATTCCTTTGAGCTTCCCCGAATCAGAAACCTATATAGGCAGAACCAATGAACCTTTTAAAAAAGAAGAACCAGAAGGAAGAGAGAGAGAGAGAGAGAGAGAAGCCAAAAAGTAAGGCATAGGGAGATTCTAGATATATTGTGATGATCAAGAGGGCAGATCCCAAGATACAGTACTTTTCTTGAAAGTATTTGGGCCTATTCAAATCAAATCAATTCTTGTATACCACTAATATTCCCTTTCCAGGGTTCAGTGCGGTTTACATTTTAGGTGAGACAAATGCCGATAGTCAATGAATTGTTATGAAGCAGTCATTGGGAAGAGAAATGTTTTTAGCCTCTTCCTGAAGCTAAGGTAGCTGTTTTATGGTCTGATGGCAATAAGTAGAGAGTTCCATATTTTAACTCCAAGTACAGGGAATACAGAGCTGAAAATCTTTTGATTTTGAATTGTCTTTTGAAACAGTGATGCTAGCATCAGTTGTTCTTTCAGTCTATTAGACTGGACCAAACGTAGCAAAGTGGTCTCAGTCAGCAATGCAGAGGTGAAACCCTGTAAGATTTGAAAAACTAAACAAGCAGCTTTGAGCCTGAGTCTTTCTGCTATGAGTAGCCAGTGCAGTTTGTTAAGATGAGTTGAAACACTAGTATATCTATTCAATCTATATATTAGTCTAGCAGCTGTATTCTGTATGATTTGTAGTTTTTTATGATATTGACACTTAATACCAAGAAACAGAATGTAACAGTAATCCAAGTGTGGTAGGACTAACATTTGGAATAGTAGTGCAAAGGGTTTTTGGACAAAGAATGATCCAACTAGATATAGCTGTCTCATTTTGAATAGTGTTTTCTTCCATAGCTGGTTAATATAGAAAGAGAAGGTGACTGAAGAATCAAGCAAGACCCCTTGTACTCTGGTTTCAGACTCGACTGTAAAACTTTGACCAATCAACAAAGATATTGATGATGGGACCTTAACTCCCTGATTTTGGAATCACAAGACCTTGGTTTTTGCGTATTCAATTTCAGTTTGTTAGTCAGAGCTCAGGTGCTAACAGCAGTCATGCCATTTGCTACAGACTGAGTTGTATCTTTGTTTGATGCTGTCACTGTTTAGAGAAGCAGGGTGTCATCTGCATATAATAAAAGTAGTTCATTAAGACCCAGGTGTATTGTGGCAAGGGATGACATAAAAAGATTGAACAAGATAAGTGAGAGGGGAGATCCCTGCAGGACTGGAGACCAGTAATTGAAAAGTGGTTGTTTTGCTTGACAGAATAGGTTCGATTTGAAAGGAATTCACTGAACCATTTGATCACAGTCCCTGTTATTCCTATCTGGTCCAGGCGTTCGATTAGCAACTTGATCGCCTTTGCTTAGGTGGTTCTTTGACATATGTAGTTAGAACTAGCAGCACTGTTTCCTTACTATCTGATGATCTGAAGCCAAATTGTGACCAGTGTAATAAAGAAAATTTTTCCAGATATAAAAAGAATTGTTTACTGTTGTAGGTTTCTAATACTTTAGTAAAAATGGGTATGCTTGCCACTGGACAGTAGTTTGCAGGCGATGTTACATCGAGCCCAGATCCCTTCAATAGTGGAGTGAGAACAATTTTGACCATATCAGGAAGCTGAGATTATCGAGTAACCAGTTTACTGCTTCTATAGGGATGGATCTGAGTAGGTATTTTGGGCATTGATCCAGGGAACAGTTAGCTAGGGAGCATTTCAACAGCAGTGATCTTACATCCTCAACTGTTAGTGGTTGAAAAGATTCCCAGTTCTGGTCAGTTTTGATTCCTTGGATTGTAGGATCTCTGGCACTTGAGGCTAAACTATGGGTTGGACTATTTTCCTCAGTTGGAGTAACTTTAGATAGTTCAGACCTAATTTGGAGGATCTTGTTGGTGAAATGATCAGCTAGGTCTTGGATGGTGGGACACGTTTTCTGTGAATGTTGTCTTCATTAGTGGAAGCTAGATTTTTAACTAAGGATAAAAGTTTTTTGTTGTCAAGATCATCTTGACCTATTAGGCTGCTATACTTCTGAATTTTTAAATCAGCTACCTTCTTTTTGTAGCATCGGAAGGTTGGCATCCATTTGGATTTATCAGTAGTATTTTGTTCTTTCTCCATTGCTTTTCAAGCTGTCAACATTCTCTTTTTAGGATGGATAGCTCCTATATAAACCATGGTGTATTTCTGGATGTCTTTACCTTTTTAATGGTAAATGGATCAATTTGTCTAGTATGGCTTTCACCTTGGTATACCAGCGGAATTTGATTGAACCATATGTAGGAGATGAGGTAGTAAGGGAATCTGTTAGCTCAGACCAGAAAGTGACCTCGTTGATTTTATCTCTGCTTTGGAGGACTTGTGTCTGGTTAAGCTTGACATATAGATATCAATGGTGAAATCCAGTTGGAAGTGGTCAGCCCATGTACTTATTTCCATTTGAATGAACTGATCAAGCAATTAGAATAGGAAGTGAAGAAGTCTAATATATGGCCTTTTTCATGAGTTGCACCCTTGGAGAATGTAGTTAGTTCATAGTCCTTCAAAAATGATTTGAAGTTCTGGACATTGCTGTCTGCATCATTTTCCAAGTGTAGATTAAAGTCTCCCAGGAAGAAAATCCTAGAAAATTGGGACATGGCAGAGGAAGTAATCATAGGCATACAACCCACAAAAAGGAGAAAAACATAGCATGGCCTAAGGAAGGGAGTGGCTCTAAGCCTATAGTACCTGCCTGGAATGGAAGGTGTCAATCCTCAGGAAGAGGGAGAGTTTTAGAGCAGGCTCAATTTCCCTGGATAACCAAATAATATACTGTGGAATCAAAGAGAGGTTGGAGGGGGAGGCACCATCCACTGCTCCCTCAGAAAATCCCGACAGGGGGAAGGGAGAGACAAAGCCCGAGACAGAACCAGGAGAACAAATGCCTGATCAGATGGAATTTTTGGAGGAAGGAGAACAAGACCAAATAGGGGAGATGGAAATCTTGGCAGAACGAACCAGACCTTTGAGACAGAACGGGAAGTTCACAGCAACTGCTCCTGTTACTTACAGCTGTGCATTAGGTTGTTGGGTAATTACAGCCTGATAAGTTGGAGGTGGCCTGGGTTCCCGGTTTTGTGCTGTGGTCCAGTGATATAAGTTCTCCAAGCAAAGGGGAAGTGAATAAACTGCTCTGCTTAATAAAGTGTTGATGGCAGGGAATTTAAAGTCATATCTGCATTTTTGGGGCATACAGCTGATGTGGAGGGGCATAATCGAACGAAAACGTCTATCTCCATGGGCGTTTATCTCCAAGAACAGGTCCGTGAAGGGGCGGACCGAACCGTATTTTCGAAAAAAATAGACGTCCATGTTTTATTCGACAATTTGTGAGCTGGGCGTTTTTGTTTTTCAGTGATAATGGAAAATGAAAGCGCCCAGCTCAAAAACAAATAAATCCAAGGCATTTGTTTGTGGGAGGAGCCAGGTGTCATAGTGCACATGCCAGGACACCAACCGGGCACCCTAGGGGGCACTTTTACAAAACAAAACAAAAAAAGGTAAAAGAGCTCCCAGGTGCATAGCACCCTTCCCTTGGGTGTTGAGCCCGCCAAATCCCCCTCAAAACCCACCGCCCACAAGTCTACACCATTACTATAGCCCTAAGGGGTGAAGGGGGGCACCTACATGTGGGTACAGTGGGTTTGGGGGGCAGTGTGGAGGGCTCCCATTTACCAGCACAAGTGTAACAGGTGGGGAGGGGATGGGCCTGGGTCTACCTGCCTGACGTCCACTGCACCCCCTAATAACTGCTCCAGTGACCTGCATACTGCTGCCAGGGAGGTGGGTATGACATTTGAGGGTGAACATAAAAAGTTGTGAAACTGCATATTTTTGTGGTGGGAGGGGGTTTGTGACCACTGGGGGAGTCAGGGGAGGTCATCCCCGACTCCCTCCAGTGGTCATCTGGTCATTTAGGGCACTTTTTGGGGCCCTATTCGTGGAAAAACAGGGTCCAGGAAAAGTGCCCTAAATTCTCGCTAAAAACGCATATTTTTTTTCCATTATCGGCGAAAGGCGCCTATCTCTGATCGGCCGATAACCACGCCCCAGTTCCGCCTTCACCACACCTTTGACACGCCCCCATCAACTTTGTCTGCATCCGCGACGGAGTGCAGTTGAAAACGCCCAAATTCGGCTTTCGATTATACCGCTTTATTCGTTTTTGTCAGATAAACGTCTATCTCCCGATTTGGGTCGCAATATAGGCGTTTTTCTTTTTCAATTATAAGCTGGATAGTGTCTGAACTGTGAACTTGTACTAAACAAACACTGTGCCTGCCATGTCTGTTAGTGGTTGTAATTTGGGACCATTACTAGAGCATACATTTTTCTGAGTTTTTCTTGTAAGCCTTGAGTCAGTGTTTTGGAAGGACTGTTTGCTGAAGGAAGCTTAGTAGCAGGCTGAACAAAGACGTTACCTGTTGAGAGGGGGGAAAGGAAGAGAAGACAGAGAGACTGAGGGCCAGATGCACAAAGATTGCCTTGAAAGGAACTTTTACTTTAGATTGGTTGTAGCCACAGAGAACCCATGCAAATGTATTACAATGAGCTCAATAATACTGCAATAAAAACATCCATAAAAATAATCAACATACAAAATCACAAGAGCTAATAATATAACTTAAAGCGGAGTAGTTTTAATCATTTCTCTACATTTTCTGAAGTCCATGACTGGCATAGTCAATCTCTCTTCCTTCTCCATCCTGAATTTGGCTCAGGATAGTTCCTAGACACTTAAAGCTGACATCTGTAGTCAAGATAAAAGGGGCATTGAATACAGGAAAAGTTAAAACTGGTGCTGATGTAAGTTTTTCCTCCAAGGATTGGAATGTATGCTGACACTGTTCATCCTACACAAATAGGACATCTTTATATGCTTCTTTGACTTTCCAGTCAGCCTATGTAGAGATGCTGCTAATTGTGTGAAGTGTCCCACAAACCTCTTATAGAAGCTTGCAAACTGAGAACGTTTCTTAATTCCATCTTAGTTTTTGGAACAGCCCAGTCTTTTAATGCCTTAGTTTTATCAGGATCTGTGGCAACTCCTTTCTGGGAAATGATATACCCCAGGAACAGGACTTCCCTGCACAATAGCTTACATTTGACTAGCTTTAGTTTCATGCTGCACTGTTTTAATCTGGTAAATACTAGATCAAGTCACTGCAGATGCTGCTCAAATGTGGGTACGTACACTTATATATCATCTAGATATAACAAAAGTATTTCAAACACATACTCCTCTAGTACAGTGGCATGCGTGCCCACTCATATAAGCCATAAGGGGTAATCACCACTGTCTTATGCAAGTCAGCTGGGTCCATTCCTATCTGGAAATAACCTGACATTAAATCCAGAGATGTAAACCATG
Organism: Microcaecilia unicolor; assembly: GCF_901765095.1. Lineage (NCBI taxonomy): Eukaryota > Metazoa > Chordata > Amphibia > Gymnophiona > Siphonopidae > Microcaecilia > Microcaecilia unicolor. The sequence continues at coordinate 259,742,072 of NC_044036.1, forward strand.
TAGCCTTCCCAAGCACGTCCAATGATCCATCAATACTTGGCAAAGGATAAGCATCTTTTACAATGACCGCATTAAGTCTTCTATAGTTACAACAGAACCTAAGTGTTCCATCCTTCTTCTTGATTACTACAGCCGGCATAGCCCAGGACTGTCTTTTTATTTTTCTCGACTTTATGACTTTTGCATGCTGGTTAGAGACCTGGAAAACCCAGAGTGGATTGCTAGTTGGATTTGTTTTTTTTTTCTTCTTTGTTTTTCCTTTGGCTGATTGAGTGGGCAAGCAACCTGACCAGGTGACCCAGACTGCACCATGGCCCTGCACAACTCCACAATATCCTTGGTGGGAGTCTTTTGCCTACTGCCAGAGCTAACAGTCTCACTTAGTACCAGGCATGATTGTCCTCCCCATACCATTCCACACTAAAATAGTCAAGTCTCCTGGAGGACAACCAGAAGGCATTGGCAAAAGAGGAAAGAGTCAACTGGCTTCAGTACAGGACATGGATGAATCATTGGTGCATCACAGCAATTCTGGAGATAATTCTACTCTCTCTCCTCCACAAGTAAGAATAAGTAAGGAAATTAGGTAGAGACAGATGGCTTTTATTGAAGAGAATGAGTTGTTGAACCTAGCAAACAGCAGACAAAGTCTTTCCTTGCTCCTGCAGAGACACCACAAATACCATTATTGTAGTTCATTTTCTATAATTTCTCTTATATAGTTATTGTGAACTGCTATGATGGCACAAACCCTTTAGCGGTATATCAAGAATAAAGAAACTTCAAACTTAAACAGAAGTTCAATACTGGTTAAACCTAAGATGCTGGAAACTTTGGAACCATTCTTCAATTATGAGAATATAGAAATCTATTTCTAAACATTTACAGCCAGATGTTAAAACACAGTGGTTGGCAATATTTTTAAATGCCGGCTTCAACATTTAAATTATTCATGGATATTCAGTGGATATCCAGATAAATATCTATAAATATTTCAATTATAACTCAGGAACTAATAAGGATTTACACTCTAAATCTTTCTCATGAGTTGTTCTCTTCACCTGAAACTTTCTTCCTGGCTCCTGTTTCCATGTCAAAGCAAAAAGGGAAGGTTGGGGGCTTCCTCCTCCCTTACACCAATGGTCCCGACACTGAAGCAATCTTCTATATAATCCCTCACGGCTCCTCCACCATTGGGCATCTTTGCATTAGACAGAGTTGAGAAGAGTTGTGTTGCTTAGCCCAACAAAGCCTACCTTTTTCCCGGGTCTGCCAAGCAAGTCAAGTCCTGGGTTGGCAGGGGAATGTGAGACTTCGAACACCATAGTGATGATGGAGGAGTGAGCCTTGCTGAGCCCAGTTGAAGTAACAATAGTGAGAGCTTCTCAGCTGGAAGACAGTGCTTTCTATCATCCTATTGTCTTTTCCTATGGTGGCAGAGAATTGAGCCTCCAGAGAGGGCCAGGACAGTGAAGTTCCTTTGTCATTAAAGCTTTGGTAAGACTGCTAGAGTGTGTGCTAGATTCTATTTGAAACACAAGGAATCACTTCATAATATTTGTGCTACTATTGCCTCAGCTACTTTGGGCACTTTCACTCTTTGTAAACACTCGGGCACTTGTTTAGTCTCCAAAGATAATAAAGTCTCTGAAATGGAGGTTTTTATATCCCAAGTGAAAGAGACAGAAAATAAAGTTATACAGGATAATTTGAGACTGGCTTATAAGATTAAGAACCTAGAAAATGTTGCCAAAATCTTCAACAAGATTTTTGTATTTTCCATCATTGAAGTTTGACTCTCCTCTTGACACTTTTCATAAATTCTTAAAGGAGGTTTTCAATGGCTTTCCACCTTTGCAAAGACTTTATTTTTTACCAACTCCCCCTAAACAAGGGGTTGGACTGGAAGACCCAGTGCTAACTGACCTTTCTTTTGACAGTCTTAATGTAACAGAGTCTTCTCAAGAAGAAATAGTGTTTAGAGCTACACTTATTGTGACTCACATTTCTTCAGGAAAAAAACAGCACTTCTGCGACTCTATTTTAAACAACCAAATGTTTCATTTATGGGGGATAGAATACAGATTTTTCCTGGTGTTTCTCATAGTACTCAAGAGACGAGAAAAAAAATTGTGTCTATGAAAGCGGAAGTTTTGTCTCATGGTTCCAGATTTGAATTAAGGTTTCCATGTAAATGTATCATAAATTTAAATAATATGACATCACTTTTTGATTCTTCTCAATTAGGATCATTCATAGATGCTAGAACCACAGATAACCATCTTGATGTTATATTGTATTAGGGTATTTGTTCTTGGTGTCAAGTACTTGCTCTTTTCTTTAGTTAATTTCCTTTTTGCATCTTCTCATGATTATGTTAGGTACATCCCTACATACATTTAGTGGATTATTAATGCATTAAGTAAACATTTCTATTAGGGAGGAACAAAGATATCTGTTGCAGTGTGCTTGTTATAGATCAGAGGTACCAGAGCTGACAGGCAGTTATTGGATACCAGCCCTGTCATCATCTGCCTTGAATCCTCCAGTATACCTGCGGGGTGCAGCCATAGGATGTGGCTGAAGGGGCATGCCCAAAGGAAATATGCCATGTCCCTTGGGATCCCCTTGGAAGCACCGCCAGAGAAACGACGGAACTTAGCTTGAGATTTTCAGCATTTTGAATCACCTTAGGTGAATTTCTGTTTTTTCCTACGTCTTACATGGGAAAACATAATGCAAAGGCAAAATCAACAGCAGCAGTAGAAGTTGGCCCTAAGGACAAACATTTGATGCTGACTCCTAGCAATGTTCCTTTCACTTCCTCTGCCGGATCTCCAAATGAAGCCTCTTTGAACTCCAAGAATGAACTCCTCACCCCCTCCCTTCCACCCCCCTCCAAGTTGATGCTGAATCTGAATTGGTTACATCTACTCCTAAGGAAGTAGTGACTGAGACAAGTTGTCTTTTGTTCCTGTAGTGTCCCTTATGTCAGAATCTCAACAACTGTTTAATAATGATCCTCCTCAAGAAATAACTTTGAAGGATTATGGTTAGCCATTAACCAGCTCCAAGGGCAGAAAAGTACCTCATCCACATAAGTAATGATATTTTTCTCAGAAGGTGTGGATTCATTTATTAATGTTGATAAAAAATTTCTCTTTTAGATAAGAAAATTCAAGCAGTTGAATCAAATAGTGTTACAGTTCAAGCACCTTCAGTATAAGTTATAAAAGTTTCAGTGAATATGTATTTTCAGACAGAAAACTGGAGAATTATATGAGAGCAAGGAATCCTTGTTTGTTAAATTTGCCTAAGACTCATTTGTTGGCTCCTGAGATTCTCCTAAGTAAATATCTTAAAGAAATATTATTGCTTTCTTCAGCAGATGCAATCCAAATTTCATATTGCTTTTATATTTCCTTGAAGAAAAGAACTGAACCTGGTAAACAAGGTATGGATTCCTTGGTTTCCCCTGACATTAATTTAATAGCTTTTTAGAAGACTCACAAGATTTAAATTCTACCAGAGCTACTCTTCTTGTAACATTTGCAAATGAGAAAGATAAGATAAAGGTATTGAAAACTTATTTTAAAAATAAGGAGAAGGATTTTGCTAATTCCAAAATTATATTTCCAGATGTCTCCAGAGCCAAACAGATATAGAGAAAGCTATTTTAGCTTTTAAGCCACACGTGGCTCATGGGGCTACTTATTGTTTCAAAAAAATATATCAAAATCTGCACTTTCCTTACACTAGAATGACTCAAAAAATCAGTATATTGTGCTGAGATAATATTAAGGAGGAAAAAGAGCCTCACAGAGCTCCTAGACAATATATCTGTCTACTGGAGCTAAAACGGATCTTATATAGATCCTCTGTTCATCATTGGCTCTGAAAAAACCTCCAAAGAAATTTTATACTATTTCAACCACAGTGACAAATATAGTGGTTCCTTACTATTGTTACTTAACAAAATGTTGGAACTGATTGTTGTATCACAAAATATTAGACTAAAGTGTAAAATGAACACTTATCTATAGCATGGGAAGACTTCAATCTCTCTTTCTTAGAAGGCTTCAATCTTTCTTTCTTAAGGCGCTCCAAGCCAACGTGGCCAGCGTTTCGTAAAAAACTGCTTCAGGGCTTAGAGAGCGCTCATTTTCTGAAAAAAAGAAGAAAAAGACGAAAAAGACATTCTTATTATTCATCGCCGTGGTAGCAAAACAATATTCAACCGATTTAATCAAACTTGCCCGCTCACATGAAAGCCGCTATAGCGGTGGTGTCCTGCATTCAGCATTACGATTGCTTCAAAATGGCTCCGTTTTATATTTAATGACGTCAGACGCTATGCCGCGGAGCAGCCTATCACTAGATGGCAGTACTAAAAGATGTTTAAAGGTGTACCGCCAATCGTAACAGTTTTAAAAGAAATGGCACCATTCAACCTTAGAATTAAGCCCTCCTGGTTCTAGGGATTGCAATCGGTAAATCCACCTTTGCTCAAATTGCAGTAACAGACGACGGATATCTCCTCCTCTCGGAGATCTCCGGATGCATTGCAAAATGACACATTTGAAGTCTTTAAGTTCATGTGCTTTTTGTTTACAATGTGTGACCAATGGTAAACCAATTTTTTCTGTATGGATTGCACTTCTATGTTCAATTAGTCGTGTATTTAACCTCCGGGATGTCTGTCCAACGTAGATTTTATTACAGGGACATTTTAAGGTATATATTACATTCTCTGATGTACACGTTGATAATGATGTTAATTTATATATCTTGTGATCAACTGGATTAACAAAAATAGCAGTTTCATCCATAATATCACAAAAACTACAATTCCCACATTTAAAATGTCCGTGGGCATTAGGTGTCTGAAAAACATCTTCGGTAGAAAGCACTGCTGGGCATAAAGATTCTTTCAAATTTCTGCCTCTGTTATATGCAATTCGTACACGAGACTTGCTGAAAATAGAATATGATTGAATCAAGGGCCAATGTCTCTTGATACTTTTGACTACTTGAGGTGTGCTTGCAGTATATTGTGTCACAAAAGTAAAAACTTCATCTTCTGAATCATTTGGAGTAGCTCTAGGAGTTAGAAGTAATTCTCTGTGGTTATATTTCGCTCTTCTATATGCTGTATGTACAACCTGTTTGGGATATCCACGTTGTAATAATTTAGCCGTCAAATCTTTAGATTGATGCCGAAATTCATAGTCATCAGAACAAACCCTACGATATCTTAAAAACTGCGAGAAGGGTAAACTGTTCTTGAGTGTGTTCGGATGGCAGCTGCCATAAGCAAGAAAGGTATTTCTATCTGTAATCTTGTGAAAAACTGTAGTCTTAAAGTTATTCCCTGTGTTTGAAACCTGAACATCAAGAAATGATATAGTGCTTAAATCTGCATGCATAACAAATTGGATGCGTGGATGACATTGGTTTAAATCTTTTACAAATTGAGTTAATGTGTTGATATCTCCATTCCATAATAGAAAGATATCATCAATATATCTTACCCATAAGCTGACCTTATCATATGCCTGTAAGGTATAGACATATTTCAATTCAAATGCTCTCATGAATAGATTTGCTACTGAGGGAGCCATCGTGGCTCCCATCGCGACGCCAGATGTTTGTTGATATATGGTGTCTTCAAATTGAAAATAATTCTTTTTCATGGCTAACGTAGCTAGAGATAAAATAAATGATGTAGTGACTCTGCTTACGGATCTCTTGTCTAAAAAGACTTTCAATACTTCTAACGCCTCATCTTGTGGAATTACTGTATATAGTGAGGTGACATCTAGCGTAGCCATTAAAGATTTCTCTGCAAGGTGACTATTGGCTTCTAGTTTCTGTAGAAATTCAGTTGTATCCTTTATATATGATTCACCCTCAATAACAAATGGTTGTAAGAAGCAATCAACAAACATAGAGAGCGGCTCCAAAACCGAGCCTCTGCTGGAAATAATTGGTCTTCCTGGTGGATCAACTAACGTCTTGTGGATCTTGGGCAAAATATAGATTACTGGAATTTTAGGATGAGTGGTGTTAAGGAAATTATATTCTTTTTGCGTCAATATCCCATCAGCATAGGCTTTACTTGTTAAAGAGAAAATATATTGTTGTAATTGAGTGGTAGGATCTGTAGCTAATACCACATAATCAGTGGGATTCTGCAGTTGTCTGAGGATTTCTGTTCTATATTTGTGTGTGTCTAAAATCACTATGGCTCCCCCTTTATCAGCTCTCCTAATAACTATTCTTGGATTAGATTTCAGAGAAATGAGGGCTTCATGTTCTTCAAATGTTAGATTGAAGTGCTTAAACTTATTTGCTTTTTTAGTGATTCTATCAAAATCTTGTAGAATTAAATGTCGGAATGATTCTAAAAGCGGATTCATTGGCCCAGGGGGAGACCATGTGGATTTACGTTTCACTACAGAAATATCAGTGCGTTCTTCGCCCATATCAAAAAAATGAATCTTCAATTGTAGAATTCTTAAGAACTTTTCGAGCTCAACTCTTAATTGAAAAGGATCATGTAAACATGTAGGGACGAAGGATAGGCCTTGAGATAACAGTCGACTTTCTCCTTCTGTCAGTGTATATGAAGATAAATTCACTATAGCTATTTCATTTACTGTTGTCTGGACCTCGTCGACGGGCGGTCTGACTGGGGGGATTCTTGAAATCCACCTCTCCGTCTTCCTCCTCTGCCTCTCCGGTTCCTTCCGCGGGTGCCTCGTCCTCTGCCTAAAAAAATCTAGGGATTTACCGATTGCAATCCCTAGAACCAGGAGGGCTTAATTCTAAGGTTGAATGGTGCCATTTCTTTTAAAACTGTTACGATTGGCGGTACACCTTTAAACATCTTTTAGTACTGCCATCTAGTGATAGGCTGCTCCGCGGCATAGCGTCTGACGTCATTAAATATAAAACGGAGCCATTTTGAAGCAATCGTAATGCTGAATGCAGGACACCACCGCTATAGCGGCTTTCATGTGAGCGGGCAAGTTTGATTAAATCGGTTGAATATTGTTTTGCTACCACGGCGATGAATAATAAGAATGTCTTTTTCGTCTTTTTCTTCTTTTTTTCAGAAAATGAGCGCTCTCTAAGCCCTGAAGCAGTTTTTACGAAACGCTGGCCACGTTGGCTTGGAGCGCCTTAAGAAAGAAAGATTGAAGCCTTCTAAGAAAGAGAGATTGAAGTCTTCCCATGCTATAGATAAGTGTTCATTTTACACTTTAGTCTAATATTTTGTGATACAACAATCAGTTCCAACATTTTGTTAAGTAACAATAGTAAGGAACCACTATATTTGTCACTGTGGTTGAAATAGTATAAAATTTCTTTGGAGGTTTTTTCAGAGCCAATGATGAACAGAGGATCTATATAAGATCCGTTTTAGCTCCAGTAGACAGATATATTGTCTAGGAGCTCTGTGAGGCTCTTTTTCCTCCTTAATATTATCTCAGCACAATATACTGATTTTTTGAGTCATTCTAGTGTAAGGAAAGTGCAGATTTTGATATATTTTTTTGAGATAAACTTTCCCCACCTTGTATATGTTTTTTAGTGGATGCTACTTATTGTTTGACATTTCTATATAAATACTTAGGGGCCTGATTACCACCGGGCACACCCCCAGCACTAGAAAATATGAAGGTATTTTCTAGAGCGGAAATGACATGTTGCAAATTGGCCCTACCCCTGGGCTCACCCAGGAGCCCAGCAGTAGTTCTGTTTTTCCTGCAAGCCATTTCCAGTGCAAGAAAATACCTTTATATTTTCTAGTGCTGGGGGGTATGCCTGGTGGTAATCAGGCCCCTAAGCATTTATATAGAAATGTCAAAAAATAAGTAGCCCCATGAGCCACAATGTGGAGCTTTGAAGAAGAGAGTGGAACATCAAATTCATACAAAAGAACCTAATTTATAGGAAATCACTTGTTAGGATTTGAAGGTAAATGGGACAGTGTGCATACTAGATTGTTAATGCATACTACTTTGTTAATGCATGCCATTGTTTTTTTTGAAGTTGGACAGGCAGTAACCTAAAAGAAGGCAAGGCAGGATCTAATCCCCTGAGGAAGCTGAATAGTGAAACGAGTCCTCATTGGGATAATGTTTCCACTGCCCCCCCCCCCCCCCCCCCCCCACTGCCACACAAAGTTAAGCTCAACTTTTAATTTTTTGAATTTGTCACAATATTTTCACAGTTGAAATTGAAGATTTTTTGCACCAATAAAAAATTGTCTTTCAGTTTGGTTGTGGGTTTTTATGACAAATGATAGAAACTGAAAACTGTGATTTTGATGCTGGAATTTGATATTGTAACAGCATTTTGAGGTTACCACAGGCATCTGCGATCTTTTCCCCCACCATTCCTGTATGATGCTAATTTACAGAGAATTTATTTCTCACTCTGGCTTAGAACTGACCTAACATATATGCTAAATTTTAGTACATAGACACCCTTAGTGCCAGACTTAGGGTCCCCGTTAACCATGCTCCAAATGAAGCAGCAGTTTGTAGCCTTCGTTCAAGGACTTCTTTTTTTTTTTTTTAATTTATTTGTAATTTTAATGAATTTTACAAGATACACTTGTACAGAAAAGGAGTATTATCATACCATACAAGAAAATATTTTATAAAGAAAATCTATTAAATGATAATTACTGCTAAAGTCCACAATTATAGGCAAGGCACAATTCAAAAATTGGTTAACATAGGAAAAAATGAATAGAACATGTTCCCACTTATCCTATCACGGAGTAGATACTAATGGAGGAAGCACAAGAGAGTTTACGGCTGGTTCTTGTCTGGAGTCCAGGAATTTTGCTAACTGATCACTCTCAAAGAAAACATATTAAATTGATTGAAATTTAACAACACATTTGCAAGGAAAATTAAGCCAGAAAATTCCCCCCTGTGACAATACACGATCACGAAGTTTCAAAAAAGACTGACGTCTTTTCTGAGTTTGTCTAGCAATATCAGGAAATACTTTGACTTTGCAATTCAGAAAGACTTCATGTCTATGTTTAAAGAAAGTTTTCAAGATCCAGTCCCGATCCGGCTGTAGAACAAAGTCTATAATTAATGTAGCAGGTTGTACTCCACATAGTTCATCTTCAATTGTTTGTGATAAATTCAAATTTAGCTCCTCAAATGGGGTTTCCATAGATGGTATTATGCGCTCACTTGGTTTCTTAACATAGGGAGCCAAATAATAAATCCTTGCTACAGGTGGAAACAATTGTTCAGTAATTTTTAATACTTCAGAAAGATATCTTTTGAATGTTATTAAAGGAGCCACTGCTGGAACTTTAGGAAAATTTATAAGTCTCAATGTTTTCATCCTTTGTAAATTTTCTAAAGTTTCTATTTTCCTCTGTAAGTATACATTTTCTTTTATTAAAGTTATTTGGCTCTCTTTAATTTGATTTGTTTCAAGTATAATTGTTTGTTCAAAAGTTTTAGATTGTTCCAACTGTTTTTCCAAGTCTGCTATTTTAGCTTGATTTGATTGAGTAACTTTAACTATTGGAGATAGTTTCTGGGTTAAAGAATCTTCTAAACATTCCAAAGCATCCCAAATTTTTTCTAGGGTTATTTTCTCCGGTTTTTTAGGAAATAATTTCAATGTTACCTCTTCCTGAGCTCCTTTCTCAGAGCCAGTCTTGCTCTCCTGTGATTCAACTCCTACTCCTTCGGTATTCTCAGCAGTAACCACCAGCACTGCTGCACTCGGCGTTCTGCTAGCAGAGTCTGCCCCTGCTCCCAGATCAGACATCTCCTCATCGGGTCTAGTCAATCCAGGGCTCTGGTCTGCCAGCATTGCCGGCATCGAAGGAGGACTCCTTTCCTCTGGGCTCAGAGTGGTCTCTCCCTCAGGCAGGTAGGTCGGTTCTCCTCTCATCGATCCCTCCTGCAGCAAGGGTTGTTGCCCAGTCAATTCTACTCTGGGAACAGTGAAGCAGTCCATCGGTCCCAATTCCTGTCTTGCAGAGGGAGCAGGGTAAGCCCTCTGTTTGCCCCGTCTCTTGGGCATGGAAATGTATTTTTTAAGGGAAAAAAAAACAGCAAGAGGGATTTGATTGAGGAGCTGTTTCACACACGTCCTATTCAGACGCCATCTTGCCAGTATTTCATTCAAGGACTTCTGATGTCTTGGTTGCACTCTTTCCAATTCATCTGGAAATGTAAAGGACTACCATTACTATTACTACATACACAGGTGTGTAAACTAAACACATAAGAGACAGTGCCTGCTTGACAGAGCTTACAATCTAATCAAGACAGAAAACAGGACAAGTAAGGGATAAAGGAATTATTTCTTACTAGTATAAAAGGCCCGTTTCGGTAGGCAATGAAACGGGCACTAGCAAGGTAATCCCCCCCTGCAGCCACCCATCTGGTCTCAGGACCCCCTCCCCACCAACCCTCCTCTGCCCCTGCAGCCACGCATGTGCAGCGGCCCTCCTCTCTCCCCTGCACCCCCTGCAGCCACCCATGTCCAGCGACTCTCCTCTCCCTGCCCCCCCTGCAGCCACCCATGTCCAGCAACCCTCCTCTCCCTCTGCAGCTACCCATGTGCAGCGACCCTCCTCTCCCCTGCCCCCCTGCAGCCACCCTTGTCCAACGACCCTCCTCTCCTTTCCCCTTGCCCTCCCTGTAGCCACCCATGTCCAGCGACCCACCTCTCTCCCCTGCCCCCCCTGCAGCCACCCATATCCAGTGACCGTCCTCTCCCCCTGCCCCCCTGCAGCGTCCCTTGTCTCCCCTGCCCTCCCCTACAGCCACCCATCTAGTCTCAGGACCCCCTCCCCACCTCCCTCTTCCCTGCCCCCCCCTGCAGCCATCCATGTCCAGCGACCCTCCTCTCCCCCTGCAGCCACCCATGTCCAGTGATCCTCCCCTCCCTCTGCCCCCCTCCAGCCACCCATGTCCAGCAACCCTCCCCTCCCCCCTCGGTGCATCACCCAAGCCCCTATCCCCCCTCGGGCACATCAAACCCCTCGCCACCCGCAGCCGCCAATACTAACGCTGTCCGGCCGCTGCTGCATCTCCTGTTGAGCAGCAGCAGCCGGTACAAAAAGAAAAAAGCCAAAAAAAGATTTTAAACCTGAAACACGGCTCCGTAGACAGCCATCTGGCATTGGCTGTCATCTCTGCAGCCGCTCCTCTTCTCCCCTCTGACATCGCTGCGCTCCTCCGGGGTCTTCCTGCAGGGGCAGTGACGTGGAGGGGAGAGGAGAAGCGGCTGCAGTGACGACAGCCAATGCCAGATGGCTGTCTATGGAGCTGCGTTTCAGGTTAAAAATCTTTTTTTGGCTTTTTTCTTTTTGTACCGGCCACTGCTGCTCCACAGGAGAAGCAGCAGCGGCTGGACAGCGTTAGTATTGGTGGCTGTGGGTGGCGAGGGAGTTGATGTGCCCGAGAGGGGGGGTAGGGGCTTTGGTGATACGCCGGGGGAGGGTCTTGGGTGATGCATCGAGGGGGGGGTAGGGGCTTGGGTGCTGCGCCAGGGCGGAGGGGCTTGGGTGTTGCGTCGAGGGGGGGCACTGAGAGCTGATTGGTAGGCAGGGGGAGGAGTAGGAAAACACGCTCCGTGTGTTTCCCTACTCCTCCCCCTGCCTGGCTCGTGGTTTTGCAGGGCAGGGGCTTGGGTGTTGCACCAGGGGGGGGGGCACTGACAGCTGTTTCCCAGGCAGGCTCCACGTGTTTCCCTACTCCTCCCCTTGCCTTGGAATCAGCTGTCAGTGACATCACTAACGTCAGTGCATTCTAAACTGCCTAGCAGACCACCTCCGAGGAGCCACGGTACCAGGCACATTAGAACATTGGAGGTGAGAATTATAATATAGGATGTAGGTTTCATAATGTATTAGCTTAATTTACTGCATTGGCATCCGCCTTTGCAGTGTGATGTAAGTCACATTGGGCCTGACACAGTTGGGAAAATGTGGGGTATAAATGAGATAATAAATAAATAAATAAATAAATAAATAAATAAATTTAAGGTGGGAATGATAAAACAGACATGGGTATTGAACAAGAGAATAGGAGTTAGGAGTTAAAAGTAGCCTCAAAAATCTAGGCTTTTAGCTAATATTTAAAGACAGCCAGAGCTAGAGCTTGACATACTGGCACAGGAAGTCTATTCCAGGCGTATGGTGCAGCAAGATAAAAGGAACAGAGTCTGCAGTGGAGGAGAAGGGTACAGATAAGAGAGATTTACCCGATGAACAGAGTTCTCAGGGAGGAGTGTAGGGAGAGATAAGAGTGAAGAGGTACTGAGGAGCTGCGGAGTGAATGCACTTGTAAGTCAATAAGAAGAGTTTGAACTGTATGCAGAAATGGATAGCGAGCCAATGAAGTAACTTGAGGAGAGGGATAATATAAAATAATGACATTGACAGAATATAAGTCATGCATGAATATTTTGAACGGATTGAAGGGGATGGTGGAAATTGCCAGTGCAAAAAAAAAGGGGGGGGGGATTGGGTGGGAGGGTGACTTTTTCCAATCCTAAAGAACTCTAAGCAAATCTAGTTTTCAGGTTCAGTTAACCATTTCTTTAAAAATGTTAACAATATTCTTTGTATTTTGTGCTGATTCTTAAAATGTATTAAAATTGCTTCAGAATATACAAAGGACTAGAGGCAAAGAGCTGCATTAGTTATTCCTTTCAACAATAGTTGTTTAAGATCAAATGCCCTAAATAGTTTTGTGTCTGCTTTGAAAATATTAATTATATCTGGCCTTTGTGACATAATAATGTCCTGCTTCAATGCATGGAACTGAAAAAGGAACTTCATTGTTCATACAGACCTTCATCTGATAATTCACATTACCTGCATTTTATATCCTTTTTTTAAGTCCATCAGTGTGTTGTCGATGGTAATACTTTTTGTGTTGAGTGAATTTTTTTGTCTGATACTCACATGGGTTAATGGCAAATAGAGTTATTGTTGGAGACATTAATGATTGCATAATCAACTTTAGTGAAAAATTCAAGGTTAAAAAATAGAAAGGTGACAGAGGCTGAAGATGAAATGCCAAATCATAAGTGACTGATTAAAACTGAAGAATAATTAATCCCAAGTGTATTGTAGTTATTAAGGTCTGGGATGGCATGTACAGCCTTCATCTCATGGGTTTATGTTGGCAGTTGAAAGATTGGTTTTTTTGTGAAGTGCCTGAGCTCTTCAGAGGGGCCAAGGTTGCTTCCACCATATGCCTCCGGTTTTATTAAGCATTACCTTTTCCATTGCCCTCTCCCCAGTCCCTGAAGATATTCATGTTTTCACTGGATGAACCTTCCATTAAATAGGTCATTCTACTAGAAAGGGGAAAGGGCATGATTAATATTGCATGACGACGAACATAGAAATGCATCCCTTGCATGGTAGACGTAAGTGGAAAGGCATTCTCTTGTATTTACTTATTTCCAAATCTGTCTTTAGGAAGTTGTAAAATCAGTTTGATAGAGAACGCAAAAAAAAAAAAAGAAAAGAAAGAATGAGAGGATGGAAGGCCTTAGAAAGAGACCAAAAGGGTCAGAGATGTAAAGAGAGAGAGATAGAGAGTGCGGGGTGGCAAAAGTTGTGCTCCTAAAGATATTAAAAGCAGAGAAAGGTGTACTCACTAAATGAATGACTTGGAATCTACAGAGCTAGATCAAAATCTCAAGACCCAATTTTCTGATTTACTATTTCTTTTGATATGCGTGTAAAAGCTTTTCATTCCAGTTTGGTAATTTCGGTCATTTTAACTTGCTATATGGGGGTTATTACATAACCAAGAACATGCACAAATAGTACATGTAATCCTGGTCCCACTCAAACAGTTCTGGATGCTGGCAAGCTGTTTGGTTTCAGGCACCAGGACCAGGATTTACAAAAGGTACTAGCTCTGATGTACTTGGCGCAGGTTGGGGCCGGATTAATTCCTGATAGGCCTGGGAGATACAGTCCCACTTTGTACTTGACGTTCAAGCCCATCCCACCCAGCAGGAGAACCCAGGGCTGCAGCTGCCTGCTTACTTGCCATGCAAGTGTCCCATTGGGCTTTTCCCCAGCTGCCAGACTTCATCCAGGGAGGACCTCCCTGTCTGCCTTTTTCCCTCATATTTGTGGTTTCCCTCACCCAACTCTGAATGAACAGATCGTTTCCCTGTTCCTCTCCCGGGGAAGGTATTATCTCTTTCTCCCTGTCTCAGAGCTTTCTCATTTCAGCCCCTACCCTCCAGCAGAGGTCAACTTGTGGTAGCAGCCCTTGCTTCTGATGTTGGGTAGGATACCCCCACAGCTCCATGGGTCCTGGGGGAAGGGGGGTAACCAAAGACCTCATACTCCCTGCATAGGCAGTTTTATTCCCCATCAACCCCACACACCAAATATAACTTTCCATCAATAATAAAACATCAGAATTTTACATGATACCAACCGCATACTGCAACATAGATAATGTTAACCCCGCCTCCTTACAGTGGAGGGCTAACATTACTGTTCTCCACTGGGTCCTTCCACTCCCTCCCCTCAGCAGGCTGTCACTCTCAACCACTTCCCCAGCCTTTTCTAGGTGCCAGACATTTATTCTTCTTTTAATCCCCTGGGGGAAGTATACCCAGTACACTCTCTCTTTACCGGTTTCTCTAGGGGGTTTCATACACATATGTTTCTCTAGGTAAATTCTGACAAATTTTCTGAACTTACATTTTGAAAATTACCCCAAGAAAATTTAAATGCTTATTTTTACAACTTCTGTTGACCACACACAAAATTCTTGGGTTAATTTAACCATATAGGGACTGCCCCTGGATGTGCTCCCAGATTCACTTCTCTGCCTGAGTGATGATTCTCTCTTCTGGAGCCAACATCATTCAAAGAAGCACTGTCCTATTAAGGGGGTTTTGTTTCCACAGCACCCTATTCCTTGCTGTGGGTGCTGAAACCATTAGCACAGACTGCACTAAAATGAATTTAAATGCATCTTAATGTGGTCTTTACCCACCCCACAGCCATGCTAAAAGAAAAGTTTCTCCTGCGAGTTTAGCATGGGAAAATTTACATCAGGTCCAGGGAACATAGATGGGTTGGTTGAGAGGAGCAGGTGTCTAGTGGTACCCCTTCTCTCCCTCCAATCTGACTACTCTGTCCTGGACTGCTTCCTGCCCCCCACCAAGCTGAGTCCAACCCTGACCTAACCTGGCTCCCCCTTCCCCTAATTAAAAAAATAATACTCTGGTGGTCTAATGGCCCCCCCTTCTATCCCGACCTGTAGTGAGCATCAGCCCCGAACCCCTTTCCCAATATTTTTATTTATTTGTTACATTTGTATCCCACATTATCCCACCTCTTTGCAGGCTCAATGTGGCTTACAATTCGTCATGGATACTGAAATAGAAGAGAGTATACATTTGGCTTTACAGAGTGTTTTGGGTTACATGAAGATGAAATACATGATAGTGTAAGAGCAAAAAGCATTATAAGATAATGCTGGATGTATTAAGGGTTGTACAGTTACATGTGTTGCTCATTGTGATATATCTTGTCAAAGAGATAAGTTTTTAATGCTTTACGGAAGTTGGTTAATTCTTAGACCGTTTTCAGGTGATGGTCCAGTGGCCTCCCCAGCCCCCCTCCCCCAGTTGCTAATTGCCCTGATGGTCTAGCAGAAGCTCATACCTCCTAGAAGGTAGGAGCAATGCCTACTCATTCCTGCCTCCAGACACCATCATCTTCAAAGTGGTACTGCCTTACTATGCATGGTGTATCCTGGGATGCACTGGGTGGGGCCTATCTACAATATATGGCTTCTAGTGAGGCAATAACTTGAAATAAACAAGCAATTATGTATGCACAGCACGCTTCATGTCAGAGAAGTGGTACATTCACTGTTCAGTAAACAGTAGGTAAAACTGAAACACTAAAATAGATTTTTAATTTAAAATGTTAAAGTGATTGGGAACAACAGGCTGCAATGTGAAAAACCTGCACAACCCCCCAAATTTTGGAAAATCATCCGGACGCCCAGAGAGTAGCCTACAAAGAGGACATGTCTGGGGAAACCTGGATGGTAACCTTAGCTGAAGTGATTATAGTCCAGGGTGGGGTGGAGGAGAGGGCTGCTGAGTCAGAGGGAAAGGCAGGTCTATAGGTTTATGTACTGTTCCTGTATAAAACTGGAGATACAAAGGCAGAGATAGGGGACAGATGGGCTGTTAAGAAAAAGGAGTGCAAGTCTGCAATAAGAAAAGATGGCAAGGCGTGGACAAGAGTCATTAGAGACACTGAAACAAGATGCAAGCTTCTGCCTACAACATATTTTTAGGAGAACAGTCACAACACATAGTTCTCTGCGGCTCTATGGGAAATACATTTTGTCTGCATTTTTTTTTTGTACTTCCAAAAATTAAAATGTTCTCCCTTTGGTTCCTTCTCATTCAAGACACAACTGTAAATAAAGGATGAAAAAAGCCACCAACTTAGAAACTATGACCTACAATGAGGGCACTAGAGAAATGGTTTTAACGCATGGACTGAGTGTGTTGCTTCTGGCTGTCTGGGAGCTCAATCACAATCCTATGCTCTACATTGATTCAAAACACAATTCTTTTCTACAAAGCTTTTAAGGAAAAAAAATGTAGGCGCACTCTTAAAAATGTTTCAGTAAGTGGACCACCAAATAGGGGATATTTACAGCTTTGAATCCCTGTTAAGGCCTACAAACATTTTAAATTGAACTGAATCTGCTAATCAGCATCAGCTTCAACTCAATTTATATCTGACTTTAATGCTTTTCATCCCGATTCACTTAGATTGGGCTAGTGTTGCACTGGAAAATGGTTCCTTGGGGTTAGTAGGACTATATCACTGGATTCATCCATGTATGTGATTATTCACTGTGAAGCTACTGAATGTTAGTGCAGTAGGCTTGTGCATTTGTTAGCATGCATGCATGTGTGCAAAATCATTTCATTGTACAATCACCTTTGAATCAATGTATATAATAATTTTAAAATGAATGCGCCAAGCAAACTAACAAAAAACAAAATCAAACAAACAAACAAAGGAAGGGATCCTTTTACAAAGAGGCGCTAAAAAATAGCTTGCAGTAGTGTAGGCGCAGGTTTTGGGCACGTGCAGAAGCACACCTGTAAAAAATACCTCTTTTTTTTACACGAAAATGGACGTGCGGCAAAATCAAAATTGCCAAGCATCCATTTTGGGTCTGAGACCTTACCGCCAGCCATAGACCTAGCGGTAGAGAATTTGGGCGGTAATGACCTATGTGCGTCAGATGCGGATGCGCACCAAAATTGAAATTACTGCAAGAGCCATGCTGTAACCGGGTGGTAAATCTAATTTGGCGCGCATTGGGCGCACGTAGGCGCCTACGTGGCTCAGTAAAAGGGGCCCCAAAATTGGGAAAAATTTAGAACAATACAAAATATTTTGCCTTAGCACATTTGTGAAATGCAGCTCTGTAAATATTTGCATCCAAACTAAGAGCTCATTTTACAAAGCGGTACTACCGATTATCATGTGCTGAATGTGATGAAGCCCATGAGAATTGAATGGGCTTTCTTAAATTCAGCACATCGCTAATCAGTAGCACCACTTTAGAAAAGGAGCTCTAACATAGTAACATAACATAGTAACATAGTAGATGATGGCAGAAAAAGACCTGCATGGTCCATACAGTCTGCCCAACAAGATAAACTCATATGTGTATACCTTACCTTGATTTGTACCTACCTTTTTCAGGGCACAGACCGTACAAGTCTGCCCAGCAGTATTTCCCGCCTCCCAACCACCAGTCCCGCCTCCCATCACCGGCTCTGGCACAGACCGTATAAGTCTGCCCTCCACTATCCTCGCCTCCCAACCACCAACCTCTCTTCCCCCACCTGCTCTGCCACCCAATTTTGGCTAAGCTTCTGAGGATCCATTCCTACTGCACAGGATTCCTTTATGCATATCCCACGCATGTTTGAATTCCGTTACCGTTTTCATCTCCACCACCTCCCACGGGAGGGCATTCCAAGCATCCACCGCCCTCTCCATGAAAAAATACTTCCTGACATCTTTTTTGAGTCTGCCCCCCTTCAATCTCATTTCATGTCCTCTCGTTCTACCGCCTTCCCATCTCCGGAAAAGATTTGTTTGCAGATTAATACCTGTTCCTCCTTTCCTCCAGGGTATACATGTTCAGGTCAGCAAGTCTCTGCTCATACGTCTTGGAACGCAAATCCCATAACATTCTCGTAGCTTTTCTCTGCACCGCTTCCATTTTTTAAAAATCCTTCCCAAGGTACGGCCTCCAAAACTGAACACAATACTCCAGGTGGGGCCTCACCAACGACTTGTACAAGGGCATCAACACTTCCTTTCTTCTGCTGATCACACCTCTCTCTATACAGCCTAGCAACCTTCACTGGTTAGCCAAAGCATGCAAATCTGACTCATGCCTGCTCATTACAGATATCTGGAAGAACAGACTGGTTTAATGTGCATCCAGGACAAGGCTGGAAATCACTGTGTTAGAGCTCTCTCTGAAAGGCTTTGTTACTATATTAGCAAAATACTGAAAGTAAACTGTACTGGAGAAGGGAAAGAGTGACCCTAGCTACTCACACCACCAGGGAATAGTGCTGGCCCCCACCCCCTAACTAGCCCCATAAGTGATTTTCCATGGCTCACAAAAACAAATTATTTTTCATGACAAGAGACTAATTTATAATAAAAATACATTTTTTCTTATTGTGTGTCTATGGAAAAACAAGCTTGTGCATAGAAAAAAAAAGTTGGTTCATGTTCAGGTCATTTTGGGCCTAATAATCAAATGATTTTAACCAATCTCTCAGTTGTTCTACAAATCTCAAAGGTGATCTATTTTCTTTTTATAAATTCTGACTCATCCGCTCTATCAGTTCCCTTCTCTTTCCAGCAGCATTCAATGTTCTAGTGAACTCCTTGGTCATTTCGCAATTAGATTATTGTAACTCTCTCTTTAACTGTCTTTGAGTTAAGGATATACATTGCTTACAGACTATCTAAAATGCTGCTATCCATTTAATTGTTAATTTACACAAGTAGGACCATGTCACGCCCCATCTTAGAGATGCCCATTGGCACCCTATCATCCATTGCAGCACCTTTAAAATCTTACTTCTTGTATTTAAGACTCTGTCCTCTGGACAACCTCTTTACCTCTCCCATTATCTCATCCTATATAGACCTGCGCGCACGGTCGGATTTGCTCATCACAACCTAGCTATTGAGAAATAATCCATGAGCACACCCAACATACTACCTTCTGCATCCAGAATCCCCAGCTCTAGAATTCTCTTCCCCTCTCCCTTCACTTGCAGACATTGGGAGGTGGGGCTGGTGGTTGGGAGGCGGGGATAGTGCTGGGCAGACTTCTACGGTCTGTGCCAGAGCCGGTGGTGGGAAGCGGGACTGGTGTTTGGGAGGCGGGGATAGTGCTGGACAGACTTGCATGGTCTGTGCCAGAGCTGGTAGTTGGGAGGCAGGACTGGTGGTTGGGAGGTGAGAATAGTGCTGGGCAGACTTATATGGTCTGTGCCAGAGCCGGTGGTTGGGAGGCGGGGCTGGTGGTTGGGAGGCAGGGATAGTGTTGGGCAGACTTATACGGTCTGTGCCCTGAAGAGCACAGGTACAAATCAAAGTAGGGTATACACAAAAAGTAGCAAATATGAGTTATCTTGTTGGGCAGACTGGATGGACCGTGCAGGTCTTTTTCTGCCGTCATCTACTATGTTACTATGTTACTATGTTTTGACAAATTTAAGACTGATCTCAAAACTTACCTCTTGAAAGATAGTTTCATTAGTGCCTATTATTCTATGCCCCAACAAGCTTCCAAGAGGAACAATGGAAATATTGGCTGCACTCCTTATGTTCAACCCTCCCCCCCCCCCCCCCCACACACACACACTCTGTCCTTTCTGACACTGTAGTTCTACCCCTCCAACCTTTATATATCCTGTATCATCCCCTCCCCCCCATCTGGAATTTCTGTCTTTTCTTCTACTTTTAAATTATAAGCTTCAGTGGTGTAGCTAGGTGGGGCCACCCCTCCAAATTTGCTCTGGTTCCCTCTGGTTGATTGGTGGGGATCCCCAACCCCCACCAGCTGAAAGCTTTGTCCAGCGCTGGCCTGCGGCAGTGCCTCTGCATTGCCTGCCCTGCTCTCCCTTCCCCTCTTGTCGGTCGGGATAACAAGTGTTTAATACATTTGGAAACATGTAGGAGAGGCTCCTGTCCAGTTAAAGTCCACTGAGCTAGCTGGTCACTGATATTCAATGGCACTATGGGGTCCTTTTATCAAGGTGTGCTAATGGATTTAGCACGCACTAGTGATTAGTGTGTGCTAAATGATAAGATGTTCATTATGTTTCTATGGGCATCTTATCATTTAGCTCACACTACTTGTTAGCACTTAGTAAAAGGACACCATAGCCAGATAGTGCTGCTGAATATCAGCTCCAACTAGCCGTTCCTTAACTGATTAGGTTAGGGGCGGTCTGGGGAAGGAGTTTGGGTGGAGCTACAAATTAGCCAGTTAGTGGCACTATTCAGTCTGTTAACTGGCTAAGAGGCTCTTTTACAAAGCATCCGTAAGCTCAACATGGGCTTACTGCATGCTAGATCGGAACTACTACCGACCTAACGAGGTCGCTGGTGGCAGCTCTGGCTCAAGCGCATTCAATTTCTGGTGCACCCCAAAATTTTTTTATATCTCAGTGTTAACCCGGTGGTAATCAGGCATTGCCGCATACTGCACAGTTAACGGTGGGTTACCATGGGAATCCTTACTGCTACCTCCATGGGTGGCAGTAAGTGCTTCCCGCCGCTTGGTCACATGGTAAGAGTTATCTTGCTGCATGACCATTTTTTGAGGCTTTTGTACCTGCTGTGGTAAAAAGGGCCCTGACACTTGGGAAAAATGTCCCCTGCTGCTACCACAGGGCCCTTTTCCCCTTAGCTTAGTAAAAGGACTCCTAATTAAGCAGATAAAGTTAGGGTAGCAACATTCACTGGAGTCTGCTGTCTGGTTGTGCCTATGGGCATCAAAATCTTACACTAAATCCAGTTTTGCCAGTATCAAACATGTACTGGAACAATGATTTGGAACAGACTGTGCCATAGCAGACGAGAACCAGAGAATTCTTTTTGGGATACCTTTCCTTGAAACATGCCATAAACAAAACGCCATGGAAATGAAATTGTGTTGCATGAAAGGAGCTAGTGGGTGACCTGGGAGCTTGAGGATAGTGATCTCATTATCAGATACTGGAATTTGCAGTGTTAGGAAGGAGTTGTGCAAACAAAGCCAGCTTGAGCAAATTATATTTTTGGCATTCGGATGAACAGGGGCAGGCAGCTCTTGGATTCAGGTAAGTGGAAAGCACTGCGTATTCTTTCAGTTGTGAGCCAAGACGATATCTGCTGAGTGTTTTCATTACTTTAATATGCAATTAAACTGTTGGCCTCTGATTTCTATCCCTACAATGGAATTTTACTTCTAGACCTGCTGTCACTCATTATGGTAAATGTAATTTATATTATCTAAATAAATATATAAAAAGATGTACATACGGACCTTGTTTATAGTTTTCAAATTCAAAGCACATGCATATATATAATCTTTGAGAGCTGCCACTAGTGGAAAATACCAGCAGATCTTCATACCTGCCTATATACAAAATTTATTTATGGGATGATTTAAATATGGCATTAAGTGGGGAAGGTCTCAATGTGGGCTACTTGTTAAGAAGGGTTATTTTAGTGTTAACCCAATCTCATTGTATAAAATGTGACCTGTGTTAAAATAACACGAGTTAGTGGTAAAATAACACATTTTAACAGTAGCCCACATTGATAACTACACCCCAATGCATCTAAAAACCACCAATTTCAGAAAGCAAGTGTAAACTGGACCCTTATAAACGCAACTATTAATGGCAGGCACACATGTATATTTCTTCTGCTCTGGAATCTAGGTTCAGGACTATACTGAGATATAGGCATGCCCCGTGCGGCTCATCCACTGGCACCCTCCCCCACCAACCCATAGGCTTTGCCACTGCTGATGAAAGGAGACAGTGGCTAAGAGCAAATTTTTACATCCCTCCATATTTGTTCTCTGTGTGGCCACACTGCACAGTTTTTAGTACATTGTTTATGTATTTACAGGTGTGTTACCTGTACTCTGCTTAGGATTTGAGATAATGCAGAATATAATACTTATAGGTAACACACATAAATAAATTTAAAAAATACAATAAATACACAATTACATATAACACAATCTCAAATCAGCCTTGTTCTTACAAGTCCATAATACAACCCATATTATTTAAGAATTATCAGCTAAACTCATACCATAAGACTGTTCAAAAAGAAAGGTTTTAAATGCTTTCTTAAATTCTTTTTCTGTTCGAAGCTCTTGAATATTCAAAGGTAATGCATTACATATTTTCGGCCCCACTATGAAAAACACAGCAGATCTATATTCTTCCAGTCTGATGGAATTAATGGAAGGTACATTCAGTGGTTTTTTATTTACTGTCCTCAGAACTCTTGGGGGCTGATAAATTCTTAGCTTTGAGGAAACCGGGACCAACACTGCATTATTCAACACCTTAAAAACCAATAATAAAATTATAAAACAGATTTGCTGCTCAATTGACAGCCATAAGAACGTAAGAATAGCCATACTGCATCAGACCAATGGTCCATACAGCCCAGTATCCTGCGTCCAGCAGTGGCCAATCCAGGTCACAAGTACCTGGCAGAAACCCAATTAGTGGCAACATTCCATGCTACCAATCCCAGGGCAAGCAGTAGCTTCCCCCATATCTATCTCAATAGTGGACTATGGACTTTCAACCAAGAAACCAAGAACTTGCTCAAACCTTTTTTAAGTTCCAATAATTTGTATTAACTTTGAAGAGTACAATACAAAACAGTGTAGTCAATCAAACAAAGGAACAACACAACTGCCTTGCCTAACATCAATATATATATATATATATATATATATATATATATATATATATATATATATATACACACCACTGTTACTGAATAGAAAACGTCTGTCTATAGATAGATAGATAGAATACAATAGAAAACAAAGACCATATAAATATATCAATGCACACAAGTATAGAAACAAAATGCTAATAGTAAGTTAGGAGCAAAACGTTTTAGGAATGCCAGATTTTACCATGACTTCTTAGTGGTGGGAATTAAAACATTTCCAATTAGACCTGTTTTAAAAGCATCTAGAGTAAGAGCAAAGCTGTCTTTAGACCCATTTTGCGAATTTGTAGAACTGGAGAGTGGAGTGCAAGAAGTGATTGTTTGATAGAAAGATGAAAGTTGCTGAGTGCTGTGTTACTGTTTTTCTGTTTGCCCTATTCTGAACCTTGTCACCCTTACATTTCCTGACTTGCCTCCAGAGCTACCAAGTCACACGCACATGGCGTGTGACACATGCTTTCAGCCCCCAACTCCAGCTCACATGCTAAAGCATCCTCCTCTCATGCATTGAGAGGAGGGGACTTTGGCGTGTCATCGGGCAGCAATGATTCCACAATCGCTGCCTCCTGAGCCGTCTCTGCGGTTTAAAATGGTGACTGCAAACTCTTGTGAGACTATTGCGAGAGTTCGCAGTCACCATTTTTAAACATTAGTGCTAGCACAGGCAGCAGAGATTGAGGATCACTGTTGCCCGAGAGTACCCTAGACCACCAGGACATAGTGATGGGGAGGGCAACGAGTGAGATGTCAGTGCTGCATCGGGGGAGAGGGACAATGAATGAAAGGTTGGTGCTGCACCAGGGAGGGGGGAGGGCAAGGAATGAGAGGTAGGTGCTGAATCGGTTGGAGAAGCAAGGAGTGAGAGGTGGGTGCTGGATCACAGGGGGATGGGGGTTAAGGATTGAGATGTCAGTGCTGTACCGAGGAAGGAGGGCAAAGGAATAAGAGGTGTATAGGGAGGAGTGGAGGAGTGAGAGGTCAGTGCTGCACTGGGCAAGAGGGGCCAAGGAGTGAGAGGTCAGTATTACATCTGGAGAGGGGGCAAGGAGTGAGAAGTCGGTGCTGCATTGGAGAAGGGGAGCAAGGAGTGAGAGGTCAGTGTTGCACTGGGTTTGGAAGGAGGTGTTGCATGGGTGGGAAGGGAGGGAGGTGCTGGATAGGTAGTGAAGACAGATCCAGGGAGGGGATGAGGAAGAAAGAGGGCACGGAGAGTGAAAGAGATGCTGGACTTGGGGTGGGGGAGGAGGACAAGCAGAGAGGTTCCAGGATCTACGGGGAGTGACAAGAAAAGACAGAAGTAACAGGACATGTGGAGAATGAAGGGAGAGGTGTTAGTTCTGCAAAGGGGAGAGAACAGGAGCGAGGGAAGAGAGGAACACTTGCGCACGTGGGGGTTGGGGTAATAGGGACACAGAGAAAGGAGACACTCAATATAACGGGAAGACAGGGATGATGCTGGGTCAAATAGATAGGGATGCAGAGAGATGGTGCACATGGAGAGAAAAAAATACCAAATGGACAATGAGATCTGGCAAGACAGTAATGAGAAGAAAGAAGAAAGCAGAAACCAGAGACTAGGACCGACATAATAAGAAAATGAAATGGCCAGACAACAAAGGTAGAAAAAATCATTTTAATTTCTGTTTATTCATTGGAAAATTAGTTTTTGGAATGTGCATCTGCCAGGACTAGTTTTAGATATGGCTGGGGCTTGTGAGAAAAATCTCACTCATTTGGTATTCAACCTCCAACATAGACCACTTCCTCTTGGTCATAGGCATCATTGACTGCACACATGTCGCACTCAGACCCCCCCACCCCCACCCCAGGAATGTGAGGCCATCTACCAAAATAGAAAAGCCTTCCATTCTATGAACATGCAGGTTGTGTGTGACATCCGGGGGAAATTGTGGATATGTGTGCATGCTGCTGAACCCACAACTCCTACATCCTACAGCATTCTGGAATCTACTGGAGATTCGACAAAGGGGTTGGGCTACTAGGTAAGCGCTACAATGATTCCCAACTCTCCCCCAAACCGTCTACACACTCCCTCCCTCTAGGTGCCCACACAGTCACCACCCCATTGCCACAAGGTCACCAGGCCAGTCAATACACACCCTTGTCTCCCATTCTGCTTTCCCCCCACAGGTGACAGAGGATACCCCCAATGAACCTGGCTCATGACCACCATTGTCCACCCCCAAACTGTGGTGGAGGAGGACTATAGCAATAGACATCAGACCACATGTAGCATAATCAAGCATTTGGACAGCTGATGAATCAGTTCTGATATCTTGACCGGTCTGGATGGGAGCTCCTCTACGGCCCAGAAAGAGTAGCCAAGATCTTCATGGTCTGCTACATACTGCGCAACATGGCTCTCAGAAGAAGACAGGCCTGCAAGAAAAGGGACTTCAACCCAAGAAGCAGGCCAAGGATACCGTGGATGAGGAGCCTCCCTTCCTCCTACCCACAGAGCTGAGCAGAGTGCCCACTAGCTGAGGATCCAAGCCAGGGAAATACTGATACAAACCTGTCTAGTGAAGGTAAAAATCATTTACTGTGCTAATACACCAACCCCCCACAAATCACCACCACCTTCTCTGTATACAAACCCATCACATCCTTCCCCATCACACATACACCTTCCCCCTTCCTATCGTCCCTCCCCCTTCCTATCACACACACACACACACACACACACACACACACACACACACTTTCCCTCCCCCAGCTCACAGCAAGCCTTGTATCAGGCCACCCAGTCTACTTCCCCTTCCACTTCTCCTTCCCCATCCCCTCTGAGATGTGCCTCATACCCCCTGGCCATGAGCAGCTGCAGGCATGCTGGCCCTCCCTAAAGCAGAGAGTCATCGTCCTCCTCTGTGGGGCTCACACTGTCCTCACTGGCCTTTAACATGCCTGCTGTCTTTCCTGCCCCTCGAAAATCTAGTCATTTGGCTATCTGTGGGTCCAAGGTGTTATATGTCCCTGATACCACAGCTCTCAGGGTTGGTGGCATGGGCTGGTATGCTTGGGGATCTGTGCTGGTACATTTAGCCAATGGTTGACCTGTAGATCTGGAAGGAGGTGGTGTTGCAACAATGGTGCCTTCTGTGGCCGACATGGTGGCTGTGTAGGCCTGGAGATCCTGGCATATCCCAAGGAGCTACCTCCAGATGTTCACTCTAGCATGCTGGTATTCTATGTGCATGAGGTACAGCTGCTTGGCAGCATCCTGCTGCTCCTGGACCCCCTGGCACAGTGCACTGAAGGTCCATCATGCCCAGCAACCTGTTTCTAACAGTGGCCAATCCAGGTCACAAGTACCTGGCAAGATCCCAAAACAGTACAATACATTTTATGCTGCTTAATCCAGAAATAAGCAGTGGATTTTTCCTAAGTCCATTTTAATAATGGCTTATGGACTGTTCTTTTAGGAAGATAAAAAAACCTTTTTAAACCCCGCTAAGCTAACTGATTTTACCACATTCTCTGGCAACAAATTCCAGAGTTTAATTATACTGAGTGAAGAAATATTTTCTCTGATTCGTCTTAAATTTACTACTTTGTAGCTTCATTGCGTGCCCCCTAGTCCTAATATTTTTGGAAAGAGTAAACAAGCGATTCACATCTACCCATTCCACTCCACACCCCTCAATATTTTATATACCTCTATTATATCTCCCCTCATTTGTCTTTTCTCCGAGCTGAAGAGCCCAAGCCATTTCAGTCTTTCCTCATAGAGAAGTCGTCTCATCCCCTACATCTTTTTCGTCGCCCTTCTCTGTAACTTTTCTAATTCCACTATATCTTTTTTGAGATGTCGTGACCAGAATTGCACACAGTATTCAAGATGGGATCGCGTCTTGGTGCGATACAAAGGGATTATAACATCCTTGTTTTTATTTTCCATTCCTTTCCTAATAATACCTAACATTCTATTTGCTTTCTTTGCTGCCGCAGCACACTGAGCAGAGGGTTTCAAAGTATCGTCAACGATGACTCCTAGATCCTTTTCCTGGTTAGTGACTCCTAACGTGGAACCTTGCATCATGTAGCTATAGCTCCGGTTCCTCTTTCCCACGTGCATCACTTTCCACTTGCTCGCATTAAACATCATCTACCATTTGGATGCCCAGTCTCCCAGTCTCGTATGGTCATCTTGCAATTTTTCACAATCCTCTTAAGATTTAACATCTTTGAATAACTTTGTGAAATCGGCATATTTAATTACTTCACTAGTTATTCCCATATCTAAATCACTTAAAATATGCTAAAAAGCAGGTGTCCCAACACAGACCCCTGCAGAACCCCACTATCTAACTTTCTCCATTGAGAATACTGACCATTTAACCCTACTTTCTGGTTTCTATCCTTTAACCAGTTTTTAATCCACAATAGGACACTACTTCCTATCCCATGACTTTTCAATATCCTCTGGAGTCTTTCATGAGGTACTTTGTCAAATGCCTTTTGAAAATCCAGATACACAATATCGACCGGCTAACTTTTATCCACATGTTCGTTCACCCCTTCAAAGAAATATAGTAGATTGGTGAAGCAAGATTTCCCTTCACTAAATCCATGTTGTCAATTCCCACTGCAGGGGTTTGTCTTAACTCTTATTTCCCCTGCTGTAGCAGCTACAGTGTGCTAGGTTGGTACGTGTACCATGCGGAGTCCTTTTGTATTGGTGGTGGTGGAGGGCGAGCAAGGGGTTCCCCCCTCCCTGTTCCTTTCCATGTCCTCTCATAGGTTGGGGATAGGGTGCAAGACACACTCTAAGGAGGATAGCTGCATCCTCAGCCCTTGATCTGGGACGGAGGTGTTATAGTGGTGCTCTGTTTGTATACAAACGTAATGCCTGGAGGTGCTCCCACATGCGCCAGATCAGCATGAAGTTCTCCCTCTGGATTCACCAGTACCAGCACAGGAGCAACTCCAGGTCCCAGTAAATGCTGAAGCACCTGCAAAACACAAGTTGGTAGAGATAGGCTTCAGGTGACAGCTCTTCTTGCCTTCACATATTCCTCGCTTAGGCTGTGACAGATGGCAACAGGCAGATGGTGGGGGAGGGCGGTGCTGATGGAGGGGTATGCATTATACGGGCACAGGTGATATATGAGCTGAGGTGGACACTGGGGCAGAGAGTGGCAAGGTGGCTTTTCTGTGCAGCATGTGCAGTATTGCAGGGATGTGGGGATGGGTAGAGGGGTAAAGCTGGTGTTTCTTTCGACATCTGCATGTACTTTAGAAGGCTGCTACCAAATTTCTCATCACTATGTAGGTGGGGGCCAGGATAAGATGGGAGGAAGGGATACAGGTCTGTGCGGCTCCTCATTATAGCTTTGCATTGTTAGTGGAGGGAGTGGTTCCCATACTTTCTGGCCATTGGATGTGATGTACATTCTGATTTTAGCAATGAATATTTTTTTTATTTTTGTTCTCAATTCTGTATTTATAGATGTGCATATTTAGAAACATGATTACTCTTGAATTAAGAAATGCAATAAGAAATAGGATTGTGGAGGAGAGGAATTACATGTACTGCAACAAGAAAGGGACCTCAGTGCCTGCGACCCTGCCTAGGTATGGTGCTTGTACATGAATGGTACTGTGATTCAAGGGGGGTGGGAGCAATGCTGGACACTTACCTTGCCAGGGTGGCTCTGATGAGTCTCCAAGCTTATAAAGAGACATAACAGGGAGCAGGTGGTGGTGTCTCTTAAACAGATGCCTCCTGTACCTCTGGCACAGGAAGACCAAGAGCTGGGTCTCCTCAGTGGAGTAATTGGGTTCACGACTCAATGACATCCTTGCAGAGTGATGGACATTCCTCCACATGCACAGCCAATACATAGATGTGTTGCACGTTGAGGGAATGTCCTGCCATTGCTGCACATTTTTTGAGACATATAGATGATTTTATGTGGTATATTTTCGAACGGCGGAGACGTTTTTTGCTGCTGTTTGAGGACATATTATTTCAAGATGTATATTTTGCCTATTTTCAAATCTCAAGATATGCAGGAAGCTAGACCCCTATGTGGCACTCAAAGACAAGCGCTCATCATCCCTGGGATGATGAACAAAAAGCAGCAGGACCAAGTCCCATACTTTACTCCAAAGAGACAGCCATATACTATGATGTTAGTGAACAGTGAAAATAATTCTGCTGGGAAAGTCCCAGGAAATCTCTATGGATATGAAAGGTTAATGTCACCATTTGTACTGTGCTCTACGGGTAAGCAGCTCAAAAATGTTCATTTTATTTACATATTGTTTACAAGAAATTTCATTTTGTTTTTGGTTTTTTTTCATTTAGGGGGCAATATTGTATATAGTGTCCACTCCTTGGAAAGAATGCACACTCCAAAGAATGCACACTATTTATGACACAGGAAAATCCCCCAAATTTAATTTTTTCCCTGTCATTTTGGACTAAAATGGAATAACATGGAAAATGCTGTCCATGTTGCTTCAAGTGAATGAACATCCCTACTGTTTTCTGCAGCCCTTCAGCATCGTGAGGGTTACAGAGAATTATAAAAACACTTTAAATGGGGAAAAGAATAAATCAAAGAGAAAATATCAAAAGAGCACAGGGGAGACTACAAAAAAATGTTTGTTCTTCTTTTCCTGTCCTCCGGCACCAGCTAAGTGATGACTGTGTGTAATTAGAATGAACAAAGTGGCTGAGAATACCATGTATTCGCTAACCACAGCATTTTCCTTCTGCTTTTGTTTCACAGCTTTGCTCATCTGAAATTGATAAAAGCTTAGAATGAGCAGGTAAGTGGAAAACTCATAAGGGGGAGGAGGTGATGCGAGTGGACCAATGATGGAAGGGGAAGGGGATGATCACAAGGAGAAGGCCATAGGGTTGAAGTTTTAGCAGCTCATCATTTTATGAAGAAACCTGGACTCTGCACAAAATCCTAATTACTTCAGCATTTCCTGGTCTCAGAGCACAGAAAACAGGACAGGAAAGTGTGTGTTGTAGAAAGATGTACTACCGGTATAAAGATTGCACTATTATCTCAGTACCTTTCAACTGCACTCAGTTATTCACCCCCCTCTCCTCTTGTGTAATATCAAGCAATATCTAAAACTCAATTGGGCAGATTTGTCAACGTTTGCTCCTGTATTTTTGCCATTGAAAATACTGGAATATATTTATTGGAAAATCTGGATCAATTTTTACACCAGTTTTAAGTTTTGACTCATCTGACCCAATATCTGCTTGGATCCTTCTCGATGAAGCCTTTCATTGCATGTGTGTGTGTGTTCCCATTTTGGATGTTGAGTAAGGTCTGAAAGAAAGGGATCTGGTGGATGTCCAGGAAGGTAGGGAAGAGGACATTTTTTGTATGTCAGATAGCACAGATTTTCGTTTTAGTGCATGTTATTATAGAAATGGAAAAGAAATCAAAACAATACAAAAATATGAACATCTTTAGACTTCACTCTGTTTGTTCATCTTTGTATGAGCATGTATCAGGAGCATATGATCGAGTGAATACATGGACAGACACACAGGACAAAAAAAGAAGAGGTAACGGGGAAGGGAGGGGAAGGAGGAAGAGATGCTGTATTAGATATTGTGTGACACAAACATCATTTCCTGACTCATATGCTGCATGAATGGTTAGTATCAAAAGTCATGGAATATCTGGGATGTTTAAAATAACCCAAATGTCTGATTATTTTTTCTAGCTTTGAGGTGTTTCTCTCTGTAGGACAGAGATGTTCAGTTCTTGATCCAAAGGGTTGCAGAATCAGGAGTAACCAGCATCAGGGGTGTACAGGGGTTTTATGTTGTTTGCATTGTTTGTTTTTAGTTTCTTTGGTGGGGTAGATGGTTCTTTTTGCATGTCATTTGTTTTTTGTTCCACTATTGTTGTCATTCATTTTTTTTCAGGGTTACGTCAAACATTTCATTGACAATTTAGAGTATACCTACAGTTAAATAGCATGCACCAAACTGACTGCCAGCCCCATTTCTCAAAATTAATGAAAAGGTATTGACACTAACAGTTCCCATCAACTTTGATACTACTGGGACTTTTTATTAAAGCTTAGTATGTGCTAATGGAATTAGCACATGCTAAATGCTAAGAAGCCCATTTTATACC
Organism: Microcaecilia unicolor; assembly: GCF_901765095.1. NCBI lineage: Eukaryota > Metazoa > Chordata > Amphibia > Gymnophiona > Siphonopidae > Microcaecilia > Microcaecilia unicolor. The sequence continues at coordinate 259,773,320 of NC_044036.1, forward strand.
TATGGGCTTCTTAGCATATAGCACATGCTGATTCTGTTAGTACATGCTAAGCTTTAGTAAAAGGGCCCTTAAGTGATCTATTTGAAACTTTCAGAGCAATTTATCTGAAAAAAACAAGATATTACCTGAGCATGTTCGCCATAAGGAAATCTGTTCCCCTCGGAATGGCTAAAGGATAGGCATAACTTATGTTCTCTCTAAGTTGCAGAGTTAGATGTCTTGTTATAAAATTACCCCTCATAATGAGGGAGCATTTTTCTGATCTGGGATTACTACTACTACTACTTATCGTTTCTATACCACCACCAGTCATATGCAGTCCCTGACCACCAGAGCTTACATTATATTCAAAGTTCACCAGAAATATGGTGTAAGGGTGGGTAGCCAGAAATGTTTGTTTTGTGTTACTTCCAGGCACTGTCTCCTCTAAGCTGAATGGGAATCCTCCATTTAAAGTCCTGCCAGTGGAGGGGGGGGGGGGGTGCTGTTTCACTATTACATTTTCAATAGTGAGGGTATAGGCAAGTTTTGCAGGAGGTCAGGGAACCTGCCTATCCCTAGCTATTGAAAACACAATATTGAAGTAGTACCCCCCATCGGGGCAAAGCAGTTGGAGGACTGCCGCTCAGCTTAGAGGGAACAGTGCACCTGGGAATGTTCAGTTTCAATAATTTTCACTGGCCATTTTTTATTTCATTGTGAGAGCAATGTCATTGAGTGCAAGCTCTTTGAAAAGTGTATGCATTATTTGGGGAAATGGGTGTACTCTTCTAGTAAAAAGGCTCATGCTTTCATAAAGAGTACGTGCCTTTTTCCCCCAATTGTGTGTATGCACTGTGGTTCATGCATGCACAGTAGTTCACGCACGTGCAGAGGAAGCTCTTTCGGGAAAGTGTGCATACTCTTTCCAAAAGTATGCACCCTCTTTCCAAATAGTACATACTTTTGAAACAGTGACACTATTAACAGCAAATGAAATTTAAAAAACAAACAAACCTTGAATTTTCATGTTTCTCCTGCTCATTTTGGGGTGGGGGGGGGGGGGGGGGGGTTAATAACATGCCATAACAAGTTATATGCCATTGGCATTTCCCATTGACAATTTAGAGTATGCCTACTATTAAATAGCATGCACTAAACTGGCTGTAAACAGCAATTTCTATTTATATAGAGGGACCTGTTTTATGGAATGCATTACCTGAAGCTTTGTGTAAAATTTGTGCTACTGTGCAATTCAGGAAGCAATTGAATGCTTGCATACATGTTCACGTGGAGGGGAATAATTGAACGGCGCCGGCGAAATACATGGCCAGCGATGTATTTTGGCGGTGCCGCAAACAGCTGGCCAGACCCGTATTTTCGAAAAGGATGGCTGGCCATCTTTTGTTTCGATAATACGGTTCCGGCCAGCCAAATGCATTGGATTTGGCCGGGGTTTGAGATGGCCGGCTTCGTTTTTTAGCGATAATGGAAAGTTATGTCAGCCATCTCAAACCCCGGCCAAATTCAAGGCATTTGGCCGTGGGAGGAGCCAGCATTTTTAGTACACTGCCCCCCTGACATGCCAGGACAACAACTGGGCTCCCTAGGGGTCACTGCGGTGGACTTCAGAAAAGCTCCCACGTGCATAGCTCCCTTACTTTGGGAGCTGAGCCCCCTAACCCCCCCCCCCAAAAAAACCCCCCACTACCCACAAATGTACTGCACCCACTAAAACTGCTCCAGGGACCTGCATACAGCCTCTAGGACTTATTGCTGCTGTATAACTTTGGCACACTAGTTCACACCTGAAGACTAATCTCTCTGAAAAAGTCCTTTCTTAAAATAACCACGTTTACTCACAGTTAACTGCAGATCAGAGGTTGTGCCCCACTGGCAAAGAGTCCCCTGGTACTAAGATTAGCAGTAGGTCAGAGCTGGCACAATGGTGTACAATGCCGTCTTTCAGCACCATTCAAGGTAAGAACTACGTTCTCAGATGTAGGTAACACAGGAAAGGGATCTAAAACTGTCTACCAAAATGGCCACTACCGCATGGACTACAACAGGAAACAAAACGGGGCACACTCTGACTCAGTAAGCAGGGGAAAAAGCAGAGCCTACCAACTACCAATACCTATACCCACCACAATGCATTGCTGATGTGACTCTGCAGTGCAAATAACAGAAAAGGTGCCACACTCACCCCAGAGCCACATCACAAGCAAGCAAAGGCTCTCGGAGGACTGAACACATTCTGCTGTCATGGAGGTGGATACGGCATTTGAGGCTGGCATAGAGGCTGGCAAAAAAGTATTTGTAACCTGTTTTGTATGCTGGGAGGGGGTTGGTGACCACTAGGGGAGTACGGGGAGGTCATCCCCGATTCCTTCCGGTGCTCATGTGGTCAGTTCGGCCACCTTTTTGAAGCTTGGACCTGAAAAAAAAAAGGACCAAGTAAAAGCGGCCAAATGCTCTTCATTGCTGGGTTTTTTTTTCCATTATGGGCTAAAGCCGGCCATTTCGTAACCCCACCCATGTCCCGCCTTTTGCGTCCCTGCCAACACGCCCCCTTGAACTTTCGCCGGCTCTGCGACGGGAAAGCGGCGATGGTGTCAAAATAGCGGCTTTCGATTATACCGATTTGGCCTCTTTTACGAGATCGCCGGCCATCTCCCGATTTGTGTCGGAAGATGACCGGCGATCACTTTCGAAAATGAGCTGGATAGTGTTTTTGCTGCTATTTTCTATTTAGTGAGAGTTGTTGGATTTGTGATTTATTATAGTTAACTGCTGTATGTATATTTTGTTTTATGTTCTATGCTTGTTTGCATTTGAAGATTTTTGTGTTGTTTGTTAAAACATTTTATTATGTAAGTTCTTTTGGAAACCACCTAGAATTGTATGACAGTGCAGTCTATAAATGTTTTAATATATTAAGAAAAAAACTTTTTTAATGTCATTTCAAATGACAACCCATCCTGATATGGAAGGAAATACCAGGTGTGCCAGAGGTAGTGGTAGCAGGTCAACAGCTGCACAAAGAGGAAACAGGTGGTGTTGCCATGGAAAAACACACAGAAAATGAGTCATCCAAACTTCACAGCCATACTGGTATGCAGCAGTTACCACAAAGTTATGTAACTACCATGCACAAGGATATAGAAGGTTTGTAACAGATTTTCCATCTCCAAAAGTGGGATACTAATATCAGGGCTGTTGACCATCTCTCTGCCACTGTGTCACAGGTTTTGTGGCCCTGACAGAAGTCATACGACAGTAGACAAGTGCCATTCTCCAGGCCTTTGAACATGCCAGGGAAGATGATACAAAGGTGCACCCATAGGTGTGGGAGCCAGCAGGGCCTCAACACCCATAGCTGGTGTAAAGCATACGCCAAGTGCGTAGAAATGGGAAAGGGGGAAATGGTACCCAAAATATGAAATTCAATGGCACTAGAGCCTTCTTCATGGATTCCAGAATTATTCCTTATAAAAAAGATAACTATAAAATCAGCATGGCAGGACATATTATGTCAAAATATATTACAAAAAAAACCAAGTGAAAATTAAATATATCATAAACAAATCACTAAAATATAAATTTTATAAAAAATATATGACAAGTGCTCAGAAATAAGTTGTGCTAAAGTGTCAACAGACAAAGCACCCCATTTCAATCATTGCACTTGGTTTTGTTCTTTCAAATGTACGTGTTCAGGAGAAATGTTCAAAAATATGCCATAAATAATCACAGTATAGAATAATATTAAAACACCTTTCTGTTGAGACCATCATTGGCTTGGTATTTTGCTGGAGAATTTGACTTATAATCAAAGTGACTGTTGAGTAGGGACAGCAGTTGAGACTGGTGATTTCATCACACCTTTTGGATTCGTCATCTTCAGATGTGTTTTATTATTCTATAGTGTGATTATTTATGACTTATGTTTTGACATATTTTTGAACATTTCTTCTAGACATGTACATTTGAAAGAACAAAGCTAAGTGCAATGATTGAAATGAGGTGCTTTGTTGACACTTTAGCACAGGGTTGTCCAACCTTGCTCCTCAAGGGCTGCAATCCACTCGGGTTTTTAGGATTTCCCCAATGAATATACATGAGATCTTTTTGCATGAACTGCCTCCATTGTATGCAGATTCATTGGAGAATCCTGAAAACCCGATCTGGTGAGGGCCAGTTCGGACACCATTGCTTTAGCACAATTTATTTCTGAGCATTTGTCACATATTGTTTTTATAAAATTTATGTTTCAGGGATTTATTTTTGATATATTTAATTTTCACCTGGAGTTTTTTGTATTATATTTTGATGTAAGATCTGGGTCAAGATAATTTTGTAATATAGTTTCACTCCTTTGTGCTATATCAGGACATATGAACACAGAAACCCAAAGCAATACAAATTCACTACTTCCCACTCCTTCCCTCCTCCTATTGTCTTAAAATCAGAATCCGAGCTTCGTATCATTGTCCTGTCCAGTAATATTATGAGAATTAAATTCTAGGACGTGTCCAATGCATTTCATTGACGTCAAGTTCCATCAAAACTTCAGCTTTAAAGATGCTGCCAACCACTTTTTCAAAAATGATGCTGCGTGGCCACTTTATAATCCAGAATCTACGCAGGATGTAAGGAACAAACATTAAAGACATTACAAACAGCGCAAAACATGGCAGCAAGTCTTATTTTTGGTAAAAATCGATTTGAAAGCACAAGATCCCTACTCCAAAACCTATACTGTTACTAATCAAATCTAGTATATCTTTCAAGATCTGTACCCTGGCCTACAGAATTACCCTCCACTTCCCCAGATGCCAAGGCTTCAAATACAAAACCAAACACACACAACAACCCATTTCTTACATCTGCACCAAAATCTGGAGCTCCTTACCAAAAGACCTAAACACCATGAACAGCTACTTATAATTCAGAAAACACCTGAAAGCCCAACTCTTCAAATCATCCTTCCCCGTTGAACCCACCACCTAACCTAACAGTTAACAGGTCAACACTTCTTAGCCACGAACGTGAACTGATCTTAACTTGAACTGTTCTGAATCTGGCACAGTCGCACCATACGGCTTTTAACATGTAATCTGTTTTCTCCCAAGTTAATTGTAAACCACTTTGAACCTTCCACTAGGGAGGAAAATGTGGGATACAAATGCAATAAATAAATAGCAATACATAAATAAAGTTGCTTATTTTCCTAGTCTTATAGTCAGCCAAATCCAGGAGTAATATAAGAAACTTCTATAGAGTAACAGCCAGTCCTCAGATAAGTCTATTGACCCAAACAATATGCCTATTTCAACCTGTCACCACATCTCTAGAGCTGGCTATCATTTATTTGTCCTTAACATTACCTTCTCCCAGCTGTTAGCCATTGACAAAGAACTGCTGAGTTTGGAAAACATGGTCAACTACCCCATTGCCTTGTCCCTCTGTTACCTCACCCTCCAGGAGACCTTTTCATCCCCACCTTTGACCTTTTCCTGTGCAGCTATGGAAGTGGCAACAGCAGCAACAGCAAAGAGTGAAAGGAACATGGGTTATGGACTGAGCTGGCACATGCTTTGCTCCCTGCTCCCATAGTGGTCATCTCTCCTTTTGGCTTTTATAAAGAAAATGGGGTCTGCGACAGTACTTGCATTGGCTCACATACTTCCTGTCTCCATGGTCAGGCTCAGGGCCTGTATCTGCTTCAGAAGAAAAGGTCTGGTGTGGGGGAGGGATAAGACAGCAGCAGATGAAGAGTAGCTGGCAGAGGGGTAAGAGGAGAGAAATCTGATAAATTCTGGCAATTACATTTCAGGTTTAAGGGTCCTACAGGATGCCAGCCTCCCTTTAGCATAACCAATCAGGTGAATCAATACTACCTGATTGGCAACCATTGCGGTACAAGCCTGAGAACCTACAGAAAGATATTTCATTAACTGATATATGCAACCAAGCTACTCTACAGCCCATAGGGGATGATTTGTTTTACTCTCTCCAATCCTTCCAAATTATACAAAAGCTTGACCACTGCTCCATATAATTGACCTTACTATCACTCCTGTTGTGTTTGATGCAAGCATATTGCCATATTATGACCAGCTAGCTGTTTTCATTCTCCCCTTTGGACCCTCTACCATTCGAAGTAGATGGGTGAATGCATTTTCATTCCTAAACCGAGACCTAAGCTCTATTTTGGTTTTCCCTAACCTCAACTCCTGCTGTCCTTACTACTTTCTATGTCTGTTTCAAGTATACTTGTATTCAGCTCACAGCACCCATACGGCACACATAACACAAATTTCTCTAGGTGAACCAGTCATCTGCCAACTGCTAATTAAGGTGACCAGCTGTCTCTGTTTTTCCAAGGGAGGCATACCCTGTTCTGCTGTTACCCCGTTGCACATGTGGCCTGCCTTTTCTTAGCACAGTCAGAATTACAAATCTTTTATTGCATTCTGCAATATAAGATCAGACCCAGATCTGCTTGTCCTGGAAGAAGAGACCCTCCTCCCATCACAAAAAACAAACAAACCTCAGTCTTCTATAATCCATCTCCTTTACAAAATCTGTCTTTCAACAGCATCCATTAAGGATAATTGTTTAAGAATAAACAAAATGCTCATGCGTGTTAGTGTTGAAAAGCAATCCAAAAAAAATTCCTGAATAATTTAACTCTGAAATTTGTGTTACCTTATTTGGAAGAAGCTCAACAAAATACTGTAAACTGCATTGTAAAATACTATTACGGTATCGTATTGTGACTGTAGGGAGTGAGACAAAGAGCTAGTGAGCCTGCACAGCATCATTTTGTGATATGAATAATACTACGTCAAGGGCCCCATGCTAACTAGTGTCAAACAACTTCAGGTTCTTTAAGGTTAATCAAACCAGCATTTGTGTCAGGTGTAATGCCTCATTAAAATAATGGAAGAAACTGGAATGTCTACTGGCAAAAGAGGGAAATGGCACTGGTGGTATCATAATGGTTTCAAAAATCAATAAGGGAAACTCATTGTATCACAATGTATCTGTTAGTATGCAATTCAGTGGATTTGTTCCAAAAGGAGCCAACTGGCTTTCTGGGTAGCTTCTCCTGATCAGCTGCAGAATGCATCCACATTCAAAGGCAATTAAGGAAGATGTAAAGTATCCCTGTAACCCCTAACAGAGGGAAGGGAAGGAGAGAGGGAAGGGGAGAGAGAGAGAAAGAGAAAGAGAGAGAATGGGGAGAGAGAGAGAGAGGGAGGGACAGGGAGAGAGAGAAGGAGGGAAAGAGGGAGAAAGGGAGGTGGAGGTAGAGGGAGTGGGAGAGGTGTGACAGAGAAGGAGGATGGAGAGAGGGGAGTGCAGGCGAAGACTGAGGGGGAACAGAGGTATAACAAAGTGAAGGGAGGTTGGAACAGGGCAAGAAATGGGACAAGGAATGAAGGATTCAGAATGGGAGAGTCAGAGGTTAGGAAGGGAAGAGAACAAGAAAGGACTGCACAAATGCAAAGGCAGGAGAGAGAAAAAGGGAAATATTTATCTATATTTGTTTCCAGTTTTTCTGTGCTTTTCTTGTAAGCTGCTCAGAATGCCAATTATCTAGAAAGTACAATACATACATTTTATGAATAGAGATAAAAGTGGGCCATGCACAGTCAGTTTTTGTTTCGTCGTGTGTGCACTGTTTGTTTCATTTGGTTTGCTTGAAAAAAATGAAATGTTGCTCAATACATAAGAAAAGAAAAAAATATTGAATTGGGTCAAGGTCTGCCCCCTCCTCCCATTGCTAAAAGAAAGCAAAACCTTTCTCAGAATCCCTCAAGCCCTCAGAGTCTTTTGCCTCAGAAGCTGCTGCTTCAGGCAGAAGTGATTCCCGGTTGGTTTTGCCCACCAAAGTAATATTAAAAAATGGTGCTGGCTGACCTGCAGTCCAACACTCATAATGATTATTCATAATGACTATCTTCTGCTCTGCTAGTGCCATTTAGATAAGGATGATCAGTGAGTTAAGATAGGGAGTGAGAGAGAGAGGGAGGGAGGGAATGAAGGAGGAAGCGAGAGGGAATGAAGGAGGAAGAGGGAGGGGGATAGATGGAGATGCAGAAAGAGGGAGAAAGAGAGGGGTAAAGAGTGGGATAGAAAGGAGTGAAAAGAGGGCAGGTGAGACCAAGATGGCTGCCGTACCTATGAACACCGAGGAGCTGCTCTCTTAACTAGAAAATAATGCCGAAAAGACGGGGGAAAACAGCAGCCCGAGCTTCGCTGCCGCTTCCCCCTTTACCTCTTGGCCCGATGGACCAATATGTTAGACCCTCGGGACAGAATATCCGGATCGGGAGCGGTCCCGAGAGTGTCGCCGGCATCTTGAAGGAATCGGCGAACTCCGGGCAAAGTGTTTTGCTGAGCCCCGATCAGAGGACTCCGCCCCCGCAACCGCGGTTTACCAGCTCTCCCTCAGGAGGATCAACGGGGCCTCCGCCTTTGAGCGGAAGGGTAATCCCTGTGAAGGAAGCTCTTGAACAACGCGAGGAAGAGCCAGAGGGTCAGTTTATAACTCCCGAGATGACCATTGCAGGGACCAAGGCTGCGGGACGAGGAGGAGAAGAATTGGTGGGCTCTCAAGATCTACTTTTGTCTTATTCCCTAAAAATTCCGGAGAAACCTTCTGAGGTAACGTTGGACGCTTTATGGGACTTAATGGCACAGTCCGTTAAGACCTTTACTGGTCAATCTAAAGTTTTATCTGAGAAATTGGTTTCTATAGAACAGAAGGTAGTTAAAAATGAATTTGATATCAAAGGTTTAAAAGATAATGAAGAAAAGATGGATAAAAAGCTTCTAGAGGCTGAAAAATTACAACAAACTATGGTGAAAGATGTTGTAAATCTGAGAAGGAAGATGGAACTTTATGACAATTACATGAGGTATAATAATATCAGATTTATAAATTTCCCCATGGTTAAAATGGTGAAACCTGCAGACATGCTTAAAAGATATCTATTGGAAGTGTTACAAATTCCACAAGAAAATTTACCACCTTTCAATCAAGCATATTATGTGCCACAACAAGATCTTCAGCAAGAACAAAATGTCTCATTAGATGTTTCTGCATTATTAGAGACTTCTGAATCTGAACAAGCTAGGCCGGCGACCTTGATAGCTACCTTAGCACTATCATCAGATAAGGTTTGGCTATTTAGAATGTTCTTTAGAAACAAGGACAAATTATTTCTTGGATTTAAAGTAAATTTGTTCCCAGATGTTTCAAAGGAAACTCAAAAGAGAAGAAAACAATTTCTTTTGTTAAAATCAGCAGTTCTTCAATTGGGAGCCGTATTTTATTTGCGGTTCCCATGTAAATGTGTGATTCGATATAATTTGACGAAGTATGTATTCACAGAACCCTCACAGCTAACATCCTTCTTAGCCTCTAAGAATACAATAGGAGTAAAATAAGAATTTTTTTTTCTGTTGTTCTAGGTATTATTTGAAGTTGTTTAAAACAATTTTCTTCTAGTTAACCTCCATATATTGTATCTTGGACTCACTCCATGGTGGACTTGAGTAATATATTTCATGGTTTTTTTTTCTTCTAAGTTGTTGTATGTACAGGCATCCTGAAATATTTACTTTCCTGCTCAAGGTTATATATCTTGATATATTTTGTAAAATGAATAAAAAAAAAAAAAAAAAAAAAAAGAGGGCAGAGAGTGATAAGGGGTTGCTAGTGTCCAAGTACTTTATCCTGTTTAATAGAAAGAGTTTTTGCCCCTGCTTTTCTACAAGATTTTGCCCAATTATATCAACCAAAGAAGGCTCTTAGGGGTTCTTTTACTAAAGCTTAGCTTGAGTTATCTGGGCCCTGCTGCAGATAACTCAAGCTAAGGTTTAGTAAAAGACCCCCGTAGATCTTGAAATGAAATTAGAATGGTAATCCCTGCCTGCTTGGTATGACATTTGAAAAAGACATTTAACACGACTATGCTTGGAAGAGGAGCAGAACTTTGGAATTCTTTATCTCTGGGAGCTAGACTGACAATGGACTATATGAGGTTTTGACTCTCAGTGAAAACTTGGCTTTTTCAAAAACACTTTGGATATTGATTTCTGCACTTGGAAATTTAATTTTGTCTGGATCTTATATTGTTATATGTTGAATTGATTATACTTGGATTATGTAAGGTCTCAAGACCATCTTATTTGATTGCACCTCTTCTAGACTCCACCTAGAACTTGCTGGTAAAGTGGATTATAAATGCTAAAGTTAAACTAAATTAAAGATAAATCGTGTACCAAAGAAAGGATGGATCCCTGGAGCAGCATGAAGAGGTGCCAGGAATCATTGAAGGTCCCTGCATGTTTTTTTTTTCACTGTGTTTAAGTGACTGTTCCCTTATGTATTATGAGTATCAACAGGAAAAAATACAGCAAAACCTGGCCCCAGTGATTACTGTGGTTTGTTTTCTTCCTCTTGGTTATCTCTGCTAGTTTGTGAGCATATATGTCTGCAGAGGTATCTTCCTGTTATTGCTTCTGTCATTTGCAATGACATCAGAAATGTCAATGACATATTCCATGTTGCTGCATTCATTAAAACCTAAAAATGAGCTGAACCCCCCCCCCCCCCCAAAAAAAAAACAAAACCAAAATTCGTATTTTTTACTTGCCGGTAATAGAGCACACTATTTTTAAAGAGGGTGCCCTATTAAAAAGCACATGTATATGCTATCAGGAAAGGAATGTGCACTCTGCACCCTTTTTCCAAATAGCGCAACCTGTTTCAAAAGAGTGTACACTCAGGGTCTCGTTTACTAAGGCGCGCTAAACGTTAGAGATGTCCATAGGACTATATGGACATCTTTAATGTTTAGCGCACTCTAAATATTAGCTTGCGCTAAAAACGCTAGTGCACCTTCATAAAAGACCCCTTCAATGATTTTGCACCCAAGATGAAAAAAAATGGCCAACAAAAATGATCAAAATAAACATTCTCAGAAGCAACACTAGAAACAACATGTAACAAAAAATGTCTGCTGCTCAACAGCTGAGGCTGATGAGGGTCTGGCTAATAATAATAATTATATCCTCAAGCCAGACTTTCAAGCAGGATAACCAACTGCTTCCATTAATTGATCCAGTCCTGAATTTGAAAGCAGGGATCTGTTTCCCTGTTTGGGGAAAATCAGACCTCCAAATTATGCAAAGCAATGTAAAGAAAACCACTATCAATATCAGCCTGTTGTAAGGAACTGGGGTCAGTTAGTGATCCCAACATTTTTGTGAGGTTCTCTTGCCCAGTTACCATTCCACCTTCAACTCTCCCTCCTGTCCATAATGTACATTGTAGGCCAATGGTTTGCATCCAGTCAGCAGGGAACATTTAGTGAGTCTGCTTTTGAGAATATCTACAATGAATATGCTTCAGCAATTAGTGCCACTAAAAATATACAGTGTTGTACAGGCACATGAAAGAGAGACTCTTCCTCCTTTGTGGAGCTTATAATCAAGTCAAGGTAAATATACAATATCAACACTAGAAGATGTGTTTTCTGCTTTTTGTGGACTGCTTGCTATTTTCTGCAGATCATAGCTTTCTCTGTTTGGTTTTCACTATCTGTTTAGTGCCACTGAATATTCTACTGGCCAGCACTTGCCCAGTTAGTAGCACCTGCTAACCAGATAAATACTTGGAATATCAGCCAGTAAGCAGTGGTGTATCGAGGATGGAGCAGTGGGGGTGGCCCACCCTGGGTACAGATCATAAGGGTATCTCCCCCTCCCCTGACTGGTGTGGTACTGCCATGGGTGTCCTCCCCCTGACTGGTGAGGTATTGCTATCCCTCCTTTTATTCACCCCCCCCCCCCCACTCACCCGCTGCAGGCCTTTAAATTTCCAGGCCTCCAACAGCAGCACAGTCAGCTATCTAAGCGCTGCTTTCTGCCATCCCTGGAAGCCTTCTCTGTACAGTGTGTCGCCTATGTGGGAAGCTATACAGAGAAGGCTTCCAGGACAGGCTGAAGGCAGCACTTACATCGCTGAGGCTGCTGGCGGGCCTGGAAGCTTGGAAGCCTGCAGAGCGGGGCAGAGGTGGAGAGAGAAGAAAAGTGATGCCAGACCACAGGGAAAGGGAAAGAGGGGTGGAGAGAGGACAATTCATTGGCAGATCCAAGGGGAAGGGGAGGTGAAGAGGGAAAGCGATGCCAGACCACAGGGGACAGAGAAGGGAAAAAGGGCATGGAGAGAGGAGGGAAAGTGATGCCAGACCAAAGAGAAAGGGAAAGAGGGGTGGAGAGAGGACAATGTTATGCCAGACCAAAGGGGAAGAGGGTGGAGAGGAGGGAGAGTGATGCCTGACCATAGGGGAAGGGGAAAGTGGGGAATGGGACTTGATATACCACCTTTCTGAGGTTTTTGCAACTACATTCAAAGCAGTTTACATATATTCAGGTACTTATTTTGTACCAGGTGCAATGGAGGGTTAAGTGACTTGCTCAGAGTCACAAGGAGCTGCAGTGGGAATTGAACTCAGTTCCCCAGGATCAAAGTCCACTGCACTAACTACTAGGCTACTCCTCCACTGGTGGAGATAGAAGGGAAAGTGATGCCAGACCACAGGGGAAAGGAAAGGGAAAGGGGGTAGAAAGAAGATGGACAGCAATATGATGCCAAACCACAGGGGAAGGGGAAAAGTGGGTGGAAAGCGGAGGGAGAGCAATGCTATGCCAGACCACAGGTGAAGGGGAAAAGGGTGGAGAGAGGAGGGAGAGTGATGCTGGACCAAAGAGGAAGGAAGGAGTGAGAGCAAGGATAAAGGAGGTGGAAGCTGGACTCACCAGAGAGAGGGGAGGAGAGAGGAGAGGTGGGGATGGGAGAGAGAAAGGTTGGATGCATGAGGGAGGGGAGACTGGAAAGAGCTGGATCTAGGGAAGAGGAGAACGAAATGCAGTACTATGGGGCAGGGAAGAGAAGAGGGAGAGATGCTCCCCCTTCTTTCTTCCTCTCTCCTGTACTCCCACCCCAAGGCCAGCAATATGGGAACAGAGGAGGGGAGGGATGGGGACACAGAGGGCAGATGCTGAACATGGAGGGGGGGGGAGAGAATAGGGACAGGGACACAGAGGGGAGGTGAAGGACAGGAGAGATAGGGAGCCAGAAGGAATGAGGATGGACATGAAAGAAAAAAGTCAAATAGACAGGAGATACTGGAAAGCAGAAAATGGATATGGATGTGGATGGGGAACAGAGGAGAGATAAAGTTGAAAGGAGGGGGAGATGCTGGAATGCATCATGTAAAAAAGGAGAAAGGGGGCATAGGCTGGATAGAAGGGAAAGTAAGGGCAGACAGTGGATGGAAGGGGCAGAGAAAGCAGACAAACGCTGGATGGAAGGCAGAGAGAGAGAGAGAGAGAGAGGGCAGATGCTGGATGGATTTTGTTTTTTCTGCTTTAGGATAAACTAGTATTGTAGCTGTGGTAATAGAAAATGAAAATAAAGTGTTCTTTTTATTGGATTAATTTTGAATACATTTTTGATTAACTTTCAGAAACCAAAACCCCCATTCTTGGGTCAAGACAGGATACCATAACAGCAGTATACTGTAGTGACCTGAGGAAAGAGGTTTTGGCCTCTGAAAGATAATTGAAAAATGCATTAGTCCTATAAAATGGTATTATCTTGTTTTCCATTTTTTCTGTTATTTCTATTTGTTAATTTGTAAAGTGGTGATTGGTATTTGAGTTTTTTGGGGGGATTTTTCAACTTTACATCTATCTTTTTATGTTTTTTCACAGTACTTGGAGACATGAATCACTGTTTCTGTGGTGTTGCATTGTATGCAGAATCTGGCTTCTTGGCGGTTCAGTTTAATTTTTGTCTATATATTTCTATTTTTAGTTTGTGGTTACTTATTTTATACTGGGTGAGGATGTATCTGTGTTCTATGTTTGTGAAAAAGACATGGTTTCCTGTTGGCAGGATCACCTTTACTAATCTGACTTGTTTAGTTTTACAATGGATTTACTGATGTTCTAGTGCTCACTTTCAATGTTTAAGATGCTGCCTTTTTCTAGGTATATCCTTGTTGTGTGACATAAATTATTACTAAAAATAATTTTTTTCATATAGAGGAGGGGGTGTTAAAAAATGATCAGCCCCCAGTGTCAAATACACTAGTACGCCACTGCCAGTAAGTATTTAGTGTGGATTTAAATATGACCAAAGAAGGAATATGCCTGTTCCAGGGAAACAGTGAACTGAGGTTGAAAAAGCAAAGACAGGAGTTAGCAATAGCAGACAAGGGTGCATAAAAATTGCTCCCAAATCACTTTCTCCTTTCATTGGCACTGACAAAACGGACGGGCAAGGGGTGCTGGTGTACAAATCACACATGGTGCAGCTATTGCTCGATACATTCCTGCTAGAGAGAGAGGAGCAACCAGGAGTAGTTGAGTGACCGCCTTATTTTTGAACGAGAAAGACGCCCATATTTCGACCCAAATCGGGAGATGGGCGTGTTTCTCCCGTGGGCGCCCAAATCGGTATAATCAAAAGCCGATTTTGGGGTCTTCAACTGCAATCTGTCGCGGAAACGGCCAAAGTTGACGGTGGCGTGTTGGAGGCGGGACTGGGGCGTGTTTATCAGCTGAGGAGAGATGGGCGTCCTCGGCCGATAATCGAAAAAAGAAAGGCGTTTTTAGCATGAATTTGGGTCACTTTTTTTGGACCCTTTTTTATTCACGAACAAGTCCCCAAAAAGTGCCCCAACTGCCCAGATGACCACCGGAGGGAATCGGGGATGACCACCCCTGACTCCCCCAGTGGTCGCTAACCCCCTCCCACCAAAAAAAAAGAACTTCAAAAACTTTTTTTGCCAGCCTGTATGCCAGCCTCAAATGTCATACCCAGCTCCATCACAGCAGTATGCAGGTCCCTGGAGCAGTTGTTAGTGGGTGCAGTGCACTTCAGGCAGGTGGACCAGGCCCATCCCCCCACCTGTTACACTTGTGGTGGTAAATGGGAGCCCTCCAAACCGCCCTCAAAACCCACTGTACCCACATCTAGGTTCCCCCTTCAGCCATAAGTGCTATGGTAATGGTGTAGAGTTCTGGGGAGTGGGTTTTGGGGGGATTTGGGGGGCTCAGCACCCAAGGTAAGGGTGCTATGGACTTCAGAGGTAGTTTACTTTTTTTTAATTGTTACGAGTGCCCACTTGGGTGCCTGGTTGGTGTCCTGGCATGTGAGGGGGACCAGTGCACTATGAATCCTGGCCCCTCCCACGACCAAATGCCTTGGATTTGGTCGTTTTTGAGCTGGACGCCTTCAGTTTCCATTATCGCTGAAAAACGAAATCCGCACAAATCCGATGCATTTGGCTGGCACAAACCGTATTATCGGAAAAAAGATGGACGCCCATTTTTTTCCGAAAATACGGTTTGTCCCGCCCCTTCACGTACCCGTTCTCGGAGATAGACGCCCATGGAGTTGGGCGTTCGTGTTCGATTATGCCCCTCCATGTGCATTAGTAGGTGAGCAATAGAAGCTTGAAATGTATGAGGAAGCAAACGGGAAGTCCTTCAAGAGAAGGGTTTCATGGTCATAGTGACACTGGAAGATGATAAGCCGTGCAGTAGTTTTTTAAATAGACTGCTGTTGAGAAAGACGGCTATGTGGGAAACCTGCAAGAAGCAGATTGCAGTAATTTAAACAATGCCTGAGATAGATTTTTACAGATATCCTCTCTATGAAAATCTATCTCACACATATTTGTTGTAGATATCAGACTGGGTGTTTCCGTTGACTTTGTTGAGAATCACTGCTGTAGGCAGAACTGGTGATGGAATCAGGTTTCAGAAAGCTAGCACTTTACTGCTGCACATTTGAACATGCACTGAACTGAAAACTACAAAGGGAAACAGGCAGCACAGCAGTGAAGGCTTCTTTCTGACAGCACCTGGAAATATTTGCAGAGGATCATGCTAATGACCTTTAAGCGCCCTAGACAGTGAAAGAATCTTTATGCCAAAATTAATTTATGCCTGACAGTGATTAAAGGAGAAAGTGAGGAGAGATGGAAATTAACAAATCCATCTTTATTGTTGCGGCCCTATTATGATTATCAAAGAGGAGGAAAAAAATTTCTGTTGTGGCCATCAAAGGCAATCTACTGTCAATTTTAAACAAGTAACTATCTCCCTGCAAAAAGCCCTTGGGAACAAATCCAGGGTGCAGCCTGCCCACTTGTTCTCTAGGAATACGTGACACAGCTCTCTCAACACATACACATATCTGTAAGGTACCTATGAGGGTCTGTGGCATGGCAATTAGTGTGTTTGGTTAGATGAGTAGAATAAAGACAAGAAGAAGCAAAGCTTATAGCTGAAAGCAAACTGGATCTCCATTTTTAAGCAGGTCCAAATGTTATTATAGACAATCTAGGTGACTGCCTAGGGTACCAAGTTCTGAAGCTGCCAAATACTCAGGAATCTATTTTCATCTGCTTTATGACCATGTGCATATGCTGCTTCAAAGGGGTGCCACTGTGGCCCCCCAGCACCACCGGTGGGAGAAGATTCACTGGGCCTGGCCTCCAAGGGAGGCCCGGCACTAGTAAAGCTTCTGGAGGCAGGCAGAAGGTTCTGCTCCCACAATCTGTCACTCTTCTGCTCCTGTGTGTTGGGACCTGGGTGATTGCGCTAACACGATACTCGGGTCCTGGCACACAGGAGCAGGAGAGTGACAGACTGAGGGAGGAGCAGATGCAAGAATGTAAGGGGTGCAGGGGCGGCAGCGGTGGCCGAGTGTGGGGGAGAAGCTATGGCGGCCCTGACCCTCCATCCCCACCCTACACACACACTCACACACTCTCTGAGATCTACTGTCTGGCCTTGCCTATAGGCATAAAACTGTTACATCCTTCATGTTCTTAAGCAGATGAGGGGCACAGGAACAGCACTGTGTGGAGGGAGGGAGAGGAGCCTTTGGACAGTAAAAGGTTAAGTTTTGTATTTAAAAGGCTATTTTAGGAGTGTAAATGGGCTTTTATAAAATTAGGTAAGGCCTAAAAGTACATGCAGTGCAAGTCAGTGTGTAAATTTACAGTAGGCATCCTTAGTGAAGGAGTTAGGAGGGGTGGGTGCAGTTACAATCTAGATGCATATTTTATAAAATACAGTCATACACTCATAAAGTAAGCACTAACACTTGCTCCTGCTTTTGAGCAGGTATAATCTAGGAACTATTGCTGCTGGATTTGCACCAGTATTTTATAAAGTCATAATTAAATCCTAATCCTAACATAGGTGCCTACAGAGCTCAATTTTGAAGGAGATAGACATCTCAAAATTGTCAAAAACACATCCATCTGCCAAAAACATCTAAATTGCTATTTTTGAAAAGGCAGAATTTGGATGTTTTCCATTGAGTTCATCCAAATAGCAAGGAGACATATTGTGGGTGTGTTTTGGGTGGAACTAGGACAGGCCCAAAATTCAGATGTCTTTCAGCGATAATGGAACAGGAACACATATCCAAAGTCAAAAAAGTAGGCTATGTATATTTAGACCTATTTCAATCACTTCCAAGTAACAAAAAGGTGCTCTGGTTGACCAGCTGACCACTGGAGGTAATGGTCCTCTACATAATCCCTCAGTTGACGTTGTCCCTCTCCCATCCTCTACATAATCCCTCAGTGGACGTTGTCCCTCTCCCATCCCCTTAAGAAGTAAAACTGAAAACGGATACCAGATTGTATGACAGCATCAGGTATGGGTATACCCAACAGAGCAGAAAGCAGCTCTCAAGAGTAGCCTAATGCAGTGGTTCCCAAACATTTCAGTTCACGGCACACTTCGTGTCTGAGCAAGTTCTCGCGGCATCCCCCCTCTGGCCACACAGATCTTTGCCCCCCCCCCCCCCACCACACCGATCGTTACCCCTGACCACACAGGTCTCTGCCCCCCCCCCCCAAGCCACACAGGTCTCCATCTTTTTCTCTGCACAAATATAACAGTGCCAGGGTGTCCCCATAATCAGCCCCTCCAAATGACACACTGATTACGATTTATAACAAATTACTATTCTACCTATGAAAGGTTATTCCATTATTATACTTCCTCTTTGTACATCCGTATGCTGCACAAACCAGCATGTTTAAAAATATGTGAGATTAAATAAAAAATGCTACCAACAATAAAGAATGACAACTCGAACGTAGCAGCTCATAAGTTTGCATTTTTTTGAAAGGGAAGGTAAACAGAGACTAACCTATTAACTTCAACTTTTTGACTTCATCTGGTCTCCTGTTTTCATTAGGCACACACTAAGGTGTATTTTCAAAGAGAGACTAAACCTCCTTGGCAGTCACCTCTGCGAGTCCCAGACACTTCCTGCTCCCTGTCTCCAGTGGCTGCGAGAAAAAAAAAGAAAAAGCGTGGGGACACAGCAGCCTTCAAGCATGGCTGTACTGGTGCTCTGCCCCCGCTGACGTCAACTTTCAGTTCCGGGGGCAGAGGACCGGCAAAACTGACAGCACATGCTTGAATGCTGCTGCAGCCCTGTGTTTGCTTTTTTTGTATTTGATTTTCTGCCGCTGCTGTCTTCAGTAGCTGTTCGGGTGGGAAGACGGTCGGGATTTGCCACGGCACCCCAGTAAATGTGCTTTGCTGCACCAGGGTACCGCAGAGCACAGTTTGAGAAATGCTGGCCTAATGGTTAGTGCAGTGGACTGTGAACAAGGAGATCCAGGTCCAAATCCCACTCTACCTAGTACATTGGTGGTGGAAATTGTGATCCGTCCGAAACCACCGAATCATCTACTGTACCTAATTATAGAAGATACTTGCAGAGTGAAAATGATGCCAGACAGATGTTCTTGTACTTCTTTTTTGGCATTTATAAGTTGGGCGTGTCAGTTTGGAAAATGTTTCTTCTTTCTATATGTCTTTTGTGCACAGACGTCCATCCTTGAACCATATGCAAAAGGGAAATCCAGACATTTTTCCTGTTCGAAAATAGCTCTAAGATGGACGGGAGTGTTATTGGACTTTTTTTTTGTCAATGAAAATGCCCCTCGAAGTGTCTTTATAAAATACATGCAAAAAACAGGTGCCTTTCTTCTCACTTAACCTAAGTGCGTTGTTATAAAATTGCACCCTAAGAAAAAAAGGAAGGACTAGAGGAGGAGGAGGAGGAGGAGACCAATGAATAGTTACAAATTGGAGGGGGAGGAGTCTTACCTGCTACTGACAAGAGGAAGAGGAGAAGGAGGAGACTAAAGCAGTTACTGATTGGAGAGAGAGAAGAGTTTTGAGCTATTGCTGACAAGGAAAGGAATATGTGGACTGTTTATTGACTAAAGTAATGCTTTCCAGCTTGTTCAGGGTAAAGAATGGGTCTCCATGCAAGTATAGCTCAGGTATTTACTACAGATATCAATAAAACCAAATCAGATAAGTGTATGTCCAGGACAGTGTTGTGATTCACTGACCTGGAGACAAGGAGATGCCTTTGGCCAGTACTAGGAGCTAGGGAAGGGGCGTGAGGAAAGGAGAAACTCTGTGCAATATTTACCTGGGGAGGGGGGATAGGGGAGGCACTAGAAGTTCTTGGCAGACTATAATTATTGTTACTACTGTTGCGTCTCTTTTGCTGAAGATTTCAAATAACAGACATCGAATTACACTACAAATGTTAGATTTTTTGTTTTTCTGTGACATTGTATCTTTTTTCTCATTTTTTTTCCCTACTGGGATGTCTCTAGTACATTGTGGGCAGAAGCATCTGTACAGAGCCCGTCCCATAGGGGTGCATTTTAGGGATGTGCCTTTGGTAGAACGCTGTCACAGGGTAAAAGTTTTTAATATATGCAAAATCAATTTTCTTTCTAGATTTGCAATGAGTATTTATTTTTTCACACACAACAATTCAACATCATACTAAAGATGAGCGTAAGTAGACTGCAGGTTGCAGAACGCTATGAGAAAAATACACTCTGTTCCATAATCTCAAGTGTGTTGTGCAACAAAAAGAGACGGAAGGAAATACAAGTTAATTTGAAATTGAAATCTGATATAAGCCAAAGACAGAAGTTGGAGGAGGTTCCCAATTAGTTATCTGAGAAAGGGCAGGAGGGGCAGACAAGGAACAGGAGAAAATAAAGACCAGAGAGTTACATGCAGGGAAGAAGAGTTGAACTGGAGGAGAAGCAAAGAGGAAGCTCAGAATAGTGCAGTCAAATGGGTCTGAGCTAGATCCTTGTGCTAATTGTGTGGGATGATCCATCTAGTTAGTGATACAGATGGGGGTGATTAACATGTAACTGGTGTAGGAGGAGAGAGATGAGCTGTGTGTTAATGATGTGGGAGGAGAGAGAGAGCACTATGAGAGGGAGGAGGAGGAGGAGGCAGAGGACAGACTGGAAAGACAAGGAAGTGGAAATTTGGGGATGCTGGGGAGAAGAAAACAGAGGAGATAAATAAGGTAGTAGAAGAAAAAATAATTGGGGGTTTATTTTAAAGTGAGTGCCAACATTAGTGTTAGAAATTTCTCCATCAGATATAAATTAGTGCCCTCCTCCCCTTATACATCCTTTCTGACCTCCATCTCATGCTTTCTCTCCCTTCCTGTTCTTCTACTTTTTTGCCCTTCAATACTTTACTTCATACCCCCTTGTCTCTATTTTCAGCTCTTCTCTCCTTATTCAGTGACTTCTGTTCCCCTCTCCATTCATGTGATTTCATCCATATTTGCTTAATTTCTAAATCCTTTTCTGACAAGGCAAGATTCCCATCTGACATTTGACTCATATGTTAACAGAAGCAAGCTACAATTAAGCAAGCGTTTGACCCTTAATTGGAAACAGATCATTCACTCATTTTAATATCTCTTTTTCAGTACCAGGTAAAATATAAATAACAATCCAGTGCCAGCAACCTGCAGGAACATGCCATCCATCTTCATAAATGCTACTTAACTAAAACAGGAATTAACTTTGCGGATGTTTGGAAGGACTTTGAGAATAATCTGGGAGAGAGAGAAAGGGTACTCCTGGGACCAAATGGTGAGAGAAGACCCAGATTTGGAACAACAGCCACGGAAAACTCAAGTATACCTTACAAACAGGAACATGTGTCTGCATTTATTAACATTTCTAGTACAAGCTTTCTTCTTGCTGAACAAGGCTGCTTATGTAGGACCCACTGCACTGCCTGTGACCTCTCTGCTAGCTTCCGTAGGAGATGCGTATTAAGCACATTCTCCAGGGACATCTTGAAACAAATTCAGTAATCACAGTGAAAAACAATAACTTCTTCTAAAAGTGCTATTTACATTCTTCAAACCAAAGACGGATTTCTTTTGCTTAACCCTTCACAAGCTCAGCATAAGTTTCTCGTGCAGTTCTTTGAGCAGGAAAAGGATGGGTGTAGTGGGCATTCCTGACATCTAGGTGCAGATGATCAAAAAACCCACACTGTTCCGAACAGCGCTTTAAAATTAATTCTGGAACAGCGTGGGGCAATAATGCATATATGATCAAAGCTAACAGCATGTAAATTTGTGAACACTATTAGCTCTGATCATAGGAGTACTTCTACAGGAGGGCACAATCCTCCAGCAGAAGTTATTTGACAGGTCTGGGCTGTCAAAAAAAAAGCCCAGACCTGTCAAGCATTCCAAAGGACTGGAGGTCCGGTGGGTCTCCAGATCCCCCCCTCCGATAGAGGACTCTCCAGGCCCAGTCCAGCCAGACCTGACTTGATGACCTCCCCCAATGGAATATGACCCAACCTCCCTGCCCCCAACAAAGGAGACCTCCCCTGGTGGTCTAGCACCCCCCTTACCTTGACCTGGTGGTCTAGTGGCCCCTAACCCCCCCATACCTTCAAATACTACTACTACTAAACATTTCTAAAGCGCTACTAGGGTTACGCAGCGCTGTACAATTTACATAGAGGGACAGTCCCTGCTCAAAGAGCTTACAATCTAGTAGACAAGTGAATGGTCAAATTGGGGCAGTCTGGATTTACTGACAGTAAGAGTTAGGTGCCGAACACAGCAATGAAGAGGTGGGTTTTAAGCAGAGACTTGAAGATGGGCAGGGAGGGGGCTTGGCGTATGGGCTCAGGAAGGTTGTTCCAGGCATAGGGTGAGGCGAGGCAGAATGAGCGGAGCCTGGAGTTGGCGGTGGTGGAGAAGGGCACAGAGAGGAGGGACTTGTCCTGTGAACGGAGGTTTCGGGCGGGAACGTAAGGGGAGATGAGGGTAGAAAGGTAGTGAGGGGCGGCAGACTGAGTGCATTTGTAGGTAAGAAGGAGAAGCTTGAATTGAATGCGGTATCTGATTGGAAGCCAGTGAAGTGACCTGAGGAGAGGGGTGATATGAGTATATCGGTTCTGGCGGAATATAAGACGTGCGGCAGAGTTCTGAACAGATTGAAGGGGGGATAGATGACTAAGTGGGAGGCCGGTGAGGAGTAAATTGCAGTAGTCAAGGTGAGAGGTAATGAGAGCATGGACGAGAGTTCGGGTGGTGTGTTCAGAGAGGAAAGGATGAATTTTGCTGATGTTAAAGAGGAAGAAGCGACAGGTCTTGCTTGCTGGCAGGAGCAAATGTGGGCATTAGTGTGGCGCTATTGGTCTCTATCGTCTGCATTTGCTTTTGATCATCTGCCCCCTAATGATGTTCTGCTGAAAATATCATAGTCTCATTACATAACATCTAACAGAGATGCCCCGGGGTTCTGCCAATCCAGCATGAATACTTAGAAGAAAAATTGATACCATATAATAAAAGAATAAGGCTTTCTTCCTGTTGTCAAATAATGCATATTAAATGGCCTTTACATACAGTGGGGGAAATAAGTATTTGATCCCTTGCTGATTTTGTAAGTTTGCCCACTGACAAAGACATGAGCAGCCCATAATTGAAGGGTAGGTTATTGGTAACAGTGAGAGATAGCACATCACAAATTAAATCCGGAAAATCACATTGTGGAAAGTATATGAATTTATTTGCATTCTGCAGAGGGAAATAAGTATTTAATCCCTCTGGCAAACAAGACCTAATACTTGGTGGCAAAACCCTTGTTGGCAAGCACAGCGGTCAGACGTCTTCTGTAGTTGATGATGAGGTTTGCACACATGTCAGGAGGAATTTTGGTCCACTCCTCTTTGCAGATCATCTCTAAATCATTAAGAGTTCTGGGCTGTCGCTTGGCAACTCGCAGCTTCAGCTCCCTCCATAAGTTTTCAATGGGATTAAGGTCTGGTGACTGGCTAGGCCACTCCATGACCCTAATGTGCTTCTTCCTGAGCCACTCCTTTGTTGCCTTGGCTGTATGTTTTGGGTCATTGTCGTGCTGGAAGACCCAGCCACGACCCATTTTTAAGGCCCTGGCGGAGGGAAGGAGGTTGTCACTCAGAATTGTACGGTACATGGCCCCATCCATTCTCCCATTGATGCGGTGAAGTAGTCCTGTGCCCTTAGCAGAGAAACACCCCCAAAACATAACATTTCCACCTCCATGCTTGACAGTGGGGACGGTGTTCTTTGGGTCATAGGCAGCATTTCTCTTCCTCCAAACACGGTGAGTTGAGTTCATGCCAAAGAGCTCAATTTTTGTCTCATCTGACCACAGCACCTTCTCCCAATCACTCTCGGCATCATCCAGGTGTTCACTGGCAAACTTCAGACGGGCCGTCACATGTGCCTTCCGGAGCAGGGGGACCTTGCGGGCACTGCAGGATTGCAATCCGTTATGTCGTAATGTGTTACCAATGGTTTTCGTGGTGACAGTGGTCCCAGCTGCCTTGAGATCATTGACAAGTTCCCCCCTTGTAGTTGTAGGCTGATTTCTAACCTTCCTCATGATCAAGGATACCCCACGAGGTGAGATTTTGCGTGGAGCCCCAGATCTTTGTCGATTGACAGTCATTTTGTACTTCTTCCATTTTCTTACTATGGCACCAACAGTTGTCTCCTTCTCGCCCAGCGTCTTACTGATGGTTTTGTAGCCCATTCCAGCCTTGTGCAGGTGTATGATCTTGTCCCTGACATCCTTAGACAGCTCCTTGCTCTTGGCCATTTTGTAGAGGTTAGAGTCTGACTGATTCACTGAGTCTGTGGACAGGTGTCTTTCATACAGGTGACCATTGCCGACAGCTGTCTGTCATGCAGGTAACGAGTTGATTTGGAGCATCTACCTGGTCTGTAGGGGCCAGATCTCTTACTGGTTGGTGGGGGATCAAATACTTATTTCCCTCTGCAGAATGCAAATAAATTCATATACTTTCCACAATGTGATTTTCCGGATTTAATTTGTGATGTGCTATCTCTCACTGTTACCAATAACCTACCCTTCAATTATGGGCTGCTCATGTCTTTGTCAGTGGGCAAACTTACAAAATCAGCAAGGGATCAAATACTTATTTCCCCCACTGTATATTATTTGTCCTGTATGATATTTTTTGCACAGCACATGCTAAGTAATAATGAGATACAAAGCAGCTCAATAGTATACAAAATGAATAAAGCAGTTTTGTGTTTGATCTTACAGCCTTTACTATTTTATTTGAGGTAGGGTTATCTTTCCTCCCTTGCAGCATCAGGTCACTAATACATGACCTGATGCTTCTGGGAAATCTCTTTAAGGGACTGGTGTTGAGAAAATGTATTTCCACTAAGGTTGCCAACTGGATCCAGATTTGCCTGACAGGGTTGATTCAGTTCTAGGTGGAGGAGTAGAGGAATGGCCTCCTTGTGACCTTGGGCAAGTCATTTAACCCTCCATTGCTCCAGGTAATGCCCTCTAGGGACAGAACACATGCATACATCTAGTAGCACTATAGAAATGATTAATAGTAGTAGTACCCCATTGCATTCCATAAGAAAAGTAGAACTACAACTCCCTATATGCAATAAGGTAAACCCAGGACTGGATCAACCCTGTCAGGAGAATCTGGATCCAGTTGGAAACCCTAATTCCCACTCCCCAAAAACCCCTTCTCAAATAGTCATCCACCCCCTAAGCACATAATCTGGTGTTTAGATTAGAAGATTTGGGTGAGGGCTTATTTTATCATGCACTGTACCTTTAAAAGAATAGGGCAGACGGGGCCCACTATTCTGCTTTGCTGAGGCCAAGAACATGTGATGCTCCTGACTGCAGCAAAACACAATTAAATTTGCCATGTGAATCACTAACCTGCTGCTGAGGTCCACAATTTAGTGAGTCATACATTAAATTTTACTGTGGTAAAATATCATATTTTACAGGAGCTTAATAACTAGCTCTCTTTGTGAACTCAACTCCTCCTCTGCTGGTTATACTAAGCCTGAATGAAATCTGCTATGATGAAAAACATGGCTTCCTGGAGGGAGAAGAGATGTGCTAGTGGCTTGTTGCAATTATAAAAATAATTAAGAGAAGTAATTTTGAAAGTTTAAGTATCGTATTTTTCGAACTATAAGACGCACCGGACCATAAGACGCACCTAGGTTTTAGAGGAGGGAAATAGGAAAAAAATGTTTTTCCTTTTTCCCTCCTCTAAAACCTAGGTGCTCCGGTGCGTCTTGTCCGAATCCCTCCCTCCAAGTTCGGGATCGCCGTCAGGGTTACCTCCTCCCCCCCACCCCCCCGGCCCTGTCACCACCTCTCCCCTTACTCACGCGATCTTCCCTGGTGGTCTAGTGACATTGGGGCAGGAAAGAGCCCCCTCTTTCCTGCCCAGCGCGCTGCTCTCCATCCTCCTGTATGCATTGCTGCCTGACGGTCTCAGCGAGATTCAAAATGGCCGCCGAGAATTGAAGTCTCGTGGGCCATTTTGAATCTCACCGAGACCGTCAGGCTGCATACAGGAGGATGGAGAGCAGCGCGCTGGGCAGGAAAGAGGGGGCTCTTTCCTGCCCCGACGTCACTAGACCACCAGGGAAGATCGCATGAGTAAGGGGAGAAGTGGTGACAGGGCCGGGGGGGGGGGG
The DNA here is from genome assembly GCF_901765095.1 of Microcaecilia unicolor. Classification (NCBI taxonomy): domain Eukaryota; kingdom Metazoa; phylum Chordata; class Amphibia; order Gymnophiona; family Siphonopidae; genus Microcaecilia; species Microcaecilia unicolor. The sequence continues at coordinate 259,799,283 of NC_044036.1, forward strand.
GGGGGGAGGAGGTAACCCTGACGGCGATCCCGAACTCGGAGGGCGGGCGGCCTGCCAGCCAGCCAGCCAGCCAGCCAGCCAAATCTACCTTCGGACTATAAGACGCACCCCCCATTTTCCTTCCAAATTTTGGGGGGAAAAAGTGCGTCTTATAGTCCGAAAAATACGGTATATGAGGGATTGAGAACAGAATCGAGGGGAAGTAATGGAAGAAAAACAATGGAGAGGACTTATATGGACTACTAGTAAATCCTCAGTATTGATCAAGATAAAAGAAAACAGTTTAGTTAGGTGGTACTTGACATCGAAAAGGTAAATAAGATGTTTCCAATGGTATCAGTGAATTGCTGTAGGGGATGTGGAGAACTAGGGGATTTCCTACATGTCTTGTGCGGGTGCCTAATATACAGAGTTTGGTAACATATCCAAGAAGTGATAAAGAGCACATTCCAGGTGGAATTTATGTTTACAGTATTTTTACTGAATTTTCAACAACCAAGAACAAAGTTAGAAAACAAGGCTGTACATGATAAAGCTAAGGTCACAGAAAAAAACAAATTGATCAATCAGCCAGCTTCAATCAGCCTCCCCGCTAAAACTCCCACCCCCCTCCCCCTACGTCCCCTGCTCCATCAAACCCCTACCCAGTGGCGTAGGAAGGGGGGCGGTCCTCCCCGGGTGCACGCCGCTGGGGGGTGTCGGCTCCGCGCTGCTGCACTGCCCTCTCTGCCCCGGAACAGGTTACTTCCTGTTCCGGGACAGAGAGAGCAGTGAACCAGCGCGGAGCCGACACACCCCAGCAACGTGCAGTCGGGGCGGATTGGCCCTCCCGCCCGTCCCTCGCCGCAGGTATGCGCTCCGGGGGGGGGGGGGTGCGCTCCAGCGGAAGGAGGGTGCGCCGTGCTGCACCCGGGGGGGGGGGGGGGTGCGCAGCGGCAACCCGCCCCAGGTGTCAGCTCCCCTCGCTACGGCTCTGCCCCTACCCCACCTAAAGAGGATGTGCCCAACAAGTCTAAACATCTAAATCATTCAACAAAGCAGAACAAACTTTCATAGTAAGGGTGTCTTGAAAGGGAATCCAGAGCTTTAAAAATCTGTGCTTTCCTCTTGTTCATCTCAAGTCCACCAACAGGCATTCCCTTCCCTAGTAGTAGTCTCACATTCCTACTGTGTGGGATCAAGCTATCACATAGTACTAGACAACAGGGACTTGGTAGGTAGACCAAGGGAGCCTAAGGGAGGTTGAAGGGGGATTTGGTTGATTGAAGGGGTGAAGTCCTCAGGGTGCGGAGGTCTTTTGGGAATCTTTGAGATAGGGTATGCTATTTGGAGCAGAGGTTCTGAACCAGAATGAATATGTAAGAGACTTTCTTTGACTGGGTGACCGGAGAATTGAATCAGGGACGTGCTATAGACATAATCTACTTAGATTTCAGCAAAGCGTTTGACACGGTTCCCCACTGGAGGCTCTTGAATAAACTTGACAGGCTGAAGATAGGACCCGAAGTAGTGAACTGGAGTAAGAACTGGTTGACGGACAGACGCCAGAGGGTGGTGGTGAATGGAATTCATTCTGATGAGGGAAAGGTGAGTAGTGGAGTGCCTCAGTGATCGGTGCTGGGGCCAATTCCATTCAATATATTTGTGAGTGGCATTGCTGAAGGGTTAGAAGGTAAAGTTTGCCTTTTTGCGGATGATACTAAGATTTGTAACAGAGTGGACACCTGGGAGGGAGTGGAAAACATGAAAAAGGATCTGCAGAAGCTAGAAGAATGGTCTAAGTTTTGACAATTAAAATTCAATGTGAAGAAATGCAAAGTGATGCACTTAGGGAGTAGAAATCCACGGGAAACGTATGTGTTAGGCGGTGAGAGTCTGATATATACGGAAGGAGAGAGGGATCATGGGGTGATAGTATCTGAGGATCTGAAGGCGATGAAACAGTGTGACAAGGCAGTGGCCGTAGCTAGAAGGTTGCTAGGCTGCATAGAGAGAGGTGTGCCAGAAAACAACAAGGCAGACGATCTGCAAAATCCAACGTGGAAAACAAACCAGCAGGGCAGTATAATATCCAAAACACTTTATTGAAGATACCGTATGCAATTTTCGCTCTTATTTAAGCAGGATACAGATTAGCCCCTGACGCAGCCCTATTGTTGGGCGAAACACGGCCTGTGTCAGGCAATTGTCTCATATACGGTATCTTCAATAAAGGTTTTTTGGATATTATACTGATCTGCTGGTTTGTTTTCCCCACTAGAGAGAGGTGTGACCAGTAGAAGAAAAGAGGTTTTAATGCCCCTTTATAAGTCATTGGTGAGGCCCCACCTGGAGTATTGTGTTCAGTTTTGGAGGCCGTATCTTGCTAAGGATGTAAAAAGAATTGAAGCGGTGCAAAGAAAAGCTACAAGATTTGCGTTATAAGACATATGAGGAGAGACTTGCCAGCTCATAATCGAAAGTGATCGCCGGCCATTTCCCGACACAAATCGGGAGATGGCCGGCGATCTCGGAAAAGCGACAAAATCGGTATAATCGAAAGCTGCTTTTTTTGACAGCATCGCCGCTTTCCCGTCGCCTCGCCGGCGAAAGTTCAAAGGGGCGTGTTGGTGACGAAACGTGGCAGGACATGGGCGGGTATGGGTGTGGCTACCAGATAGCCGGCTTTTGCCGATAATGGAAAAAAATGGCGTTGAGCAGTATTTCGCCGGGTTTACTTGGTCCTTTTATTTTCACGACCAAGCCTCAAAAAGGTGCCCCAACTCACCAGATGACCACTGGAGGGAATGGGGGATGACCTCCCCATACTCCCCCAGTGGTCACCAACCCCTCCCACACTAAAAAAATAAAAATAAAAACCTTTTTTGCCAGCCTGTATGCCAGCCTCAAATGCCGTACCCACCTCCATGACAGCAGAATGTGTTCTATCTTCTGACAGCCTTTCCCTGGTTGTGATTTGGCTCTCGGGTGAGTGTGACACCTTTTCTGTTAGGTGCACTGCAGAGTCACATCAGCAATGCATTGTGGTGGGTGTAGGGTAGTGGGCTCTACTCCCATGGTGCTTTCCCCCCTGCTAACTGGGTCACAGTGTGCCCTGTTGTGTTTCCGGTAGTCCATGAGGTAGTGGCCATTTTTGTAAGGCAGTTTTAGATCCCTTTCATGAGTTACCCACGTTAGAGAACTTAGTTCTTACCTTGAATGTGGCTGAGAGGGCATTGTACGCCATTCTACCAGCTCTGACCTACTGCTAATCTCAGTACCAGGGAGACTCTTTGCCTCTGATCTGCAGTTAACTCTGAGTAAACGTGCTTATTCAAATAAAGAACTTTTTCAAAGAGATTAGTCTTCAGGTATGATCTACTGTGCCAAGGTTATACAGCAGCAACAAGTCCTAGAGGCCTGTGTGTATGCAGGTCCCTGGAGCACTTTTAGAGGGTACCGCAGTGCACTTAAGGCAGGGGGACCCAGGCCCATCCCCCCCTACCTGTAACACTTGTGCTGGTAATGGGAGCCCTCCAAAACCCACTGTACCCACATGTAGTTGCCCCCTTCACCCCTAAGAGCTACGGTAGTTTTGTACATTTGTGGGTAGTGGGTTTGGGGGGCTCTGCACCCAAAGTAAGGGAGCTATGCATGTGGGAGGTTTTTCTGAAGTCCACCGCACTGACCCCTAGGTGCCCAGTTGGTGTCCTGGCATGTGAGGGGGACCAGTGCACTACAAATGCTGGCTCCTCCCACAACCAAATGCCTTGGATGTTGCCAGGTTGGAGATGGCCAGCATTTTTTTCCATTATCGCTGAAAAACAAAACCGGCCATCTCAAACCCGGCGACATCCAAGGCATTTAGCCGGGCTAAACCATATTATCGAACAAAAAGATAGCCGGCCATTTTTTTCGATAATATGGTTCCGGCCAGTTGTAGCGCCGCCGCCAACATAGATCGCCGGCGATCTATTTGGCCAGCGACGTTCGATTATGCCCCTCTTGCTGACCTGAACATGTATACCCTGGAGGAAAGGAGAAACAGGGGTGCTATGATACAGATGTTCAAATATTTGAAAGGTATTAATCCGCAAATGAACCTTTTCCTTACTAGAGGACATGAAATGAGATTGAAGGGGGGCAGACTCAAGAAAAATGTCAGGAAGTATTTTTTCACGGAGAGAGTGGTGAATGCTTGGAATGCCCTCCTGCGGGAAGTGGTGGAGAGGAAAACGGTAATGGAATTCAAACATGCGTGGGATAAACATAAAGGAATCATGTTCAGAAGGAATGGATCCTCAGAAGCTTAGCGGAGATTGGGTGGCAGAGCTTGTGGTGGGAGGCGGGGCTAGTGCTGGGCAGACTTCTACGGTCTGTGCCCTGAAAATGGCAGATACAAATCAAGGCAAGGTATACACAAAAAGTAGCACATGAGTTTATCTTTCTGGGCAGACTCAGTGGCGTTCCTGGCCTGGATGGCACCCAGGGCGGATCGCCAATGCGCCCCCCCCCCCCGGCTAAATGACACCTCCCCCCCTCCGGCAAAATGACACCCCCCCTGGGTGCACGCTGCTGGGGGGGTGCCGTGGCACGCGCCTGCTCTGAGTTCGCTAATTTCACTCGTTCGCAGCAGCTCCCTCTGCCCCGGAAAAAGGTTACTTCCTGTTCCGGGGCAGAGGGAGCTGCAGCGAACGAGCGAAGTTAGCAAACTCGGAGCAGGCACGCACCGCGGCACCCCCCAGCGGCGTGCACCCGGGGTGGACCGCCCCCCCCGCCCCCCCCCCCTTGGTACGCCACTGGGCAGACTGGATGGACCAAACAGGTCTTTTTCTGTCGTCATCTACTGTGTATATTTGTTGTGGGTATCCTAAAATCCCAACTGGCTAAGTGTGTCCTGAGGATTTGGTTGAGAACCCTTGATTTGGAGGGATCAGGGAGGATGTTATTTGGGGTGAAGGGGCAGCTTCTGATTGTGAGCATCAGCCCTTTAAGGACCTAGGCAATTTTTTTCCAGAAATAACACAGCTTGTGGTATTCACCACAAGCTGCATTATTCATTATATAATAATGAGCTGTTTTACATGCATTTGCATGCTTTACATTTCATTACTTTGTAACGTATGGTATCTCATATTAATGTTTGTTAAATTATTGGAATTCATATTATTGTCTTTTAACAGTCATTTAGGGGCAAATAATGCACTTTAGTGCCGTAGTACACTTTATTCAAAAGTCATCTTTATTAAAGCTTGTAAAATAATGCATTCACAACAGAATAGATTTATTTAACGACAAAAAAACAATTTTTATTTATTTATTTAAAAGATTTCATATACTACTCTTCTAAGTAATAAACCCAAATCAAAGCGGTTTACAAAATGGTCTAGTTCTATCAATAAGTTCTGTAGTATTATGACACACTTAATTTAAACAAACGGTAAGTAACACTCATTAAAAATCTGCCTGAGAGATCTTAGGGATCAAAGAAGGCTAGTCTAAAAAACAATGTCTTCAGGCCTCTTTTAAAGTGTTCTAATCTTACCTCTAATTCCTGAGGAAGTGAATTCTGCAGTGAAGGTGCCAGGAAAAAGAATGCTGAATCTCTGGTAGAATCTAATCTAACTCAAGCTGTTGTTAGAATCATCAATCGGTTTTTGGGCCTGTAACCTTACAGTCCTACTAGGACAGTAGGGAATTAACATTCTAGTGAGGTACTGAGGCAAACCTGAATAGAATGCTTTGTGGGCGATACATACAAGGCAGCCAATGTGCCTTTTTAAGCAATGGCATCAGGTGCTTGAATTTTTTGGGCCCTCTCAAATAGCAGTATTTTGAATGTCTTGTAGACAGTTGATAGCATAATCAAGAAGGGGTTCATATTCAAAGTGATTTAACTGGCCAGAAACAGCTCCTGGCCTCTTAAATTGCTTGTGCGGGACTACCAGTTGGTGCTGCTGAATATCACCACGAACCACTAAACTCAAAGCTGGCTATTTTGTAGACAGTCTGTGGGCGGAGTTGGCACTTATGTGGTTAAGTGTCAATAATCAGCAGTTAACCATCAAAATTTAGCTGTTGAATTGGACCACATAAGAGTCAATCCTATTAGGGAAGGGTCAAAATGGCATGAAAGCAGACACATGAATGTGTCCACTCATTTTTCTATTGGCAAGAACAAGTGCTGTTGGTTCCCCAGTTTGTTCTAGCATGGGAAAGCGAAAAAGAGTTTATAGAGCTCACCCTCCGGCTCTGGCAGCTCCAAGGTGTTTGGTTCAGACCACTCCAACGGAAGCTAGATCACGTCATGTTGGAGCGGCAGTGCCTATACCTCAGGAGGAGTATCGAATGAATCGGCAGACCTCAGTGTGGATCGGGCATCATTGAGCCCGGAGCAGAGGCTGACTCCATCATAGCCTGGAAGCAGTGTATCAGCGGTTGTTGAAGGGGAATTCCTATCCTGAGAGGTTTTTGGAGTCCCCAGTTGAAGAGAAGCAAAGAGGCGGGAGGGAGCCTTTGGAGGAATGCCAAACTGCAATAAAGAGATCTGAGTCCATGAATGCAGCAGTGGAAGCTGGAGCTTGGAGGTAACATCTTAAATTTGGGGGAGTTTAAAAACGTGGCTGTGGTTGATATGGAAGCCTTTTGTTAGGCAATTATGCTTTTGGACACCAATCTTTAAATGGTATTGTCTGCACTAAGAACAGATTATGGAAATAGACTGAGGAAACAGGCAGAGCAAATAACATAGATGAGACTGCTTAAATTAACCTTTCTTAAAGAAAGATCTATAGAGAAGTTAGAGCACACAGAAAATCAACTGAGGAAAAATCATTTGCAATTCTTGAACTTCCCTAGGTCTCCAATTGTTTCACTTAAAGGAATGATACGGAAATATTTCCGGGAACTTTTATTGATATCATCAGAGAATATGCCTCCTGTAGTAAGAACACAGTATTTGAATTTAGGTAATGAGCCTGAAAGTTCAACCCCAGTGGGAAAAGTGGGAAATGTTTCAGATGAACTGAATATAACAGCATTCCTGGAAAGCTCCATGGAGATCAATTGCAAGTAGAGCAACTCTCTTAGTAACTTTTGCAATGGAGCATGATAGAGATATTCAGCTGGTGGTGGGCAGTGTATTTGTGGTCTGTCAGTGGCGTTAAACTCATATATCCAATGTACCAGGCCATATCTGGTGACTGGTAATGAATATCCAGGTTTATTTTGGCCACTAAACAGTTACCCGCCTATGCCGATATTCAGGCATGGATCCCACTAACCGGTTAACTTTTTAGCAGTGAAAGATAGGTCTGCTATTTAAGCGACCTATTTTGAGTGCTAAATATAGCTGGTTAGCAGCTGAATGTCCATACCTAACCTGCTATATGATGTGGAGGGGTATTTTCGATATGATGTCTAAGTCCGACTTTGGTCGTTTTGCAAAAAACGTCCAAAATCTAAATAGAGAAGAAGGTCATTTTCGAAAAAGAAAAATGTCTATCGTTTTTTTTTTTTTTAATACTGTGGATGTTTTGTTTTTTGGACATTTTATGAGTTGGATGGAGGTTTTTTTGGTCCATTTTCGAAAAAAAAAAAAAAACAATGTCCTTGTGCAAAATACACAAAATCAAGCCATTGGAATGTAGGAGGAGCCAGCATTTTTAGTAGACTGGTCCCCCTGACATCCCAGGCAGCAATACTCCCAGGTACACATCTCACCATTGCTCCCTTACCTTGTATGCTGAGCCCCCCAACCCCCCCCCCCAAAAAAAAAAAACCCACTGCCCCCAACTGTACACCACTATCATAGCCCTTTCAGGTGAAGGGGGCACCTATATGTGGGTACAGTGGGTTTCTGGTGAGTTTTGGAGGGTTCACATTTTCCTCCACAAGTGTAAGGTAGGGGGAGGTAGGAGCACTGCACCCAACACTAGACTACTCTAGGAACCTGCATGCTGTTCTAAAGGACCTGAGTATAACATCTGAGGCTGGCATAGAGGTTGGTAAGTAATGTTTTTCATCACATTTTTTGGGGGTGGGAGGGGATTAGTGACCACTGGGGAAATAAGGGGAGGTCATTCCTGATCCCCTCCGTGGTCATCTGGTTATTTAGGGCACCTTTTTGTGCCTTATTTGTAATAAAAACAGGTCTATCTCAAAACATCTTAAGTTTTAGTCCTGGATGGTTTTGTTTGGTTCCATTATGGCTGAAAAATGTCTAAGTCTTAGGAATGCCCAAGTTCCACCATGAACACGCACCTGGCACTCCCCCTTGAGATTTGGATGCACGTCTGGTGGGCTTCAGAGAAAAACATCTAAAAATAGGTTTCAAAAATACTGATTTGGACATTTTTGTGAGAAAAACTTCCAAATGCAGACTTATGCCACTTTTTGGACATTTTTCTCTTTTGAAAATGAGCCCAATAGCTAGTTAGTGAGTTGCCGCTAATCAGGATTTCAGTAGGAGATGACCAGTTATCTCCTGCTGAATATCTGTGGTTAGGTGCCACATTTATTTTGAAATTTCCTGCAACATGTTGCATTTCATATCAGACTAAGAAGTTTCTCTTTTTTTAGTCTAAGCAACTGATAGAATTTGATGTAGCTAGATATGGAATTGGTGATATTGTTAACCCTGATGTACCTTCTTAGGGTTGGCACATCTGGCTGTAGGTAACTGTTTGAGCTGCTACTCTTCATAATTAGACTATTTCTTAGCATTTATGATTTTTCTTGATTTGACCCCTGTTATAATTGTGGGCTAAATAATTAGTACATTTTTCTTGTTTTTATTTGTTTTTCTAATTTGATTATGTGATCTTTTCAAGATATGGATAAATGTATATAAGGTCTATACACATTTATCTATTCTATTCCAAATTTCACCTACTCCCTAAATGTAATCTCTATTCTTGCAGTGCAATGGTCAGACCACTTGCCTATCTGTTTTAGCCTTTCCCGAGCCTTTCCCTTTCCACTCCTCTCCATCAGCTTTAACAAGATCCTACAGAGACCATTCTCTGATTACTTCACAGTCTCTACTTAATCATTCAAATCTGGAACTTAGTTCATTCTCCACTCATTCCCTTCAGGATCAAATCTCTACTTGGAATGCTCAGCCCCTGAACAGCTTTTGAAACTGTTGCCCCACTACAAACTGTCAAACTTTCAGGACAGCAAAGGATACATAGTCCATGGTTCAGAAAAGAATTGCTTTTGCTTAAAAGACAGCTCTGTCAAGCAGAACGGAGATGGTGCCGCCTCTCGTCCAATATTCATCTTTCTATTTTTAAAAATACTGCTCACTTATACAAGCTAGCAATACTGACTGCTAAAAAGAAATATTTCACCACTAAAATTACTAATGCACCAAACACTTCAATTCTTTATAAAACCTTAAAAGCACTAACACTTATTGCTCCACTTCCACTGTTTCTGAACAAGTACCATCTGTTCAATCGTTATCACAACATTTTGAAAATCAAATCATAAATCTCCACAGCAGTTTTCCTTCAAGAATCATGATTCAAACATCATCACCCACCTTTCCATACTCAAATCACTCTTTTGTCTCATGCAGCACTATGACTCAACTCACCATCCCCCACAGAGCTTAGTAGAATCATTAAGCAACTCAATACTACAACATCACTAAATGACCCTATTCCTTCATGCATTCTTAAAAGTTCTTTAGATTCAATGCTTCCTTTCATCAGTTCCATGATCTGCATCAGCCTTTCTCAGGGCTCTGTGCCAGACTACTGGAAATCAGCCATTTTATGGCCCAAAATTAAACACTCAACTATCTCTCCTATGGATCTCAATAACTACTGTCCAATTGCTAACCTTCCTTTTACTGCCACAATCATTGAATCTGTAGAACACATACAATTAGTTGATTTCATTACCAAGACACAGGTATTACACCCTAATCTGCCAACATCATAGTACTGAAACGACTTTATTAGGTATCACCTCTTTCATATATCTTTTCCTCGATCAGACCAAATCTGTTCTACTATTATGCTTAGATCTCTCAACAGCATTTAACTTAGTTGACCAACAGATTCTCTTGCTTTGTCTTCAATCAATTGCTATCTCAGATGTAGTGCTGGACTGGTTTTCTTCATACTTGCAAAACCGCCAATATACCGTACTTTATGATAACATTTCTTCTACTCCTTTCAGCCTCAGTTCAGGCATACTGCAAGGGTCCATTTTAACCCTAACATTATTTAACATTTTCTTGGCTCCTCTCCTGACTTTAATTCAATCTCTTGACATGACCGTGTATGTGTATGCTGATGACATTCAAGTACTTATCCCTCTAAATACTTGCTCTGCCTCAGAAATTTCCACAATTAACCATAAATTTATACAGATTTCAGATTGGTTCAAAGAACACAGATTAGTCCTAAACCCAAATAAGTCTAAAACCATACTATTCTAACATAAACCAGGTCCTACTCTATCTATTCCAATTCTTCTTGCTAACACTCCAGTGCCTCAGGTCGACACCATTTGCATTCTCGGAATACTTATAGATTCCAATTTATCATTTCTCCCACAACTCTCTCAGTTCATTAGGCACTCCTTTTACAAGATGTGACTCATTCACTCTATTCATTCCTTGATACTCCCATCTGCATTAAATATACTAGTTCATTCATTAGTCATTTTGCAAATAGATTATTGTAATTCTCTTTATAAAGCACTTCAGGTTAAAGACATCTGTTGTCTTCAGAATATTCAAAACACCGCTATTCATTTGATCTTTTCATTTGAGATCTTCTCAACAAAATCAATTAGTAGTTCCAAGTTATCGAGAAATAATCCATTAACATACCTGCCATCTTTAGTGTACAAGGCCCCCAACTTTGGCATAATCTTCCTGCATGTCTTCATCTACAGACAGCACTTGATAAATTCAAATCAGAACTAAAAACTCATCTTTTCACTGATGCATATAACTAACGTCCTCTACATACCAATGGTTTCCTGTGGAATCTCAAAGATACATGTATAACATTTCCTCATGTTTTCCCTCCCCCCGTCCTATTTAATATTGTAGTTCTACCTTTATCTTGCAAGTCATGTTTCAGTGTCTAATGTTTTTACATTGATTTCTTTGCATCTTCCCGCTCTCCTTTACCTTAGATTGTTAGCCGCCCAGAAGGTTTCCCATAGGGTGGGATAGTAAGTAAGAAATAAACTTGAAACTTGATAATATTGGCAAATATGCATAAATTTAAAAAGTCAGTCCTATCTTTATGCAGCATCACTTATGTGGTTAAGTACTGAATATCGCACTAAACAGCAAAAGAGTCAGCCACATATACCTGAATATTCAATGCTGGTGCCCAGACATGGCCCAGCATTGAATATCTGGGAAATAACTCTGGCAGCAGCTAAATCAACACTCACTGTCACTGGCTGAATATCAACCCTGATATTTTTTGTATTATCCCCTCTTCCTGCCTCCAGGGCCACCGAGAGACTGGCCCGGGCCTGGGACAAGGCCGCCCCTGGCCCCCCTCCTGAGGTCACTGCACCCCCCCAAAGGTCACTGAGCCCCCCCCCCCGAGGTCACTGCCTCTCCCCCTCCACCCCCTCCCCTCTGTCCAATTTCCAAGGCCTCCCTTCCTCCGTCCGAATTCCACGGCCTCCCTCCCTCCCAGAGCCCACCCGCCGTCCCTCCCTCTGAATTTCAAAAGCTTTCTCCTACCTCGTCCTCGTCAGGGTTGGTTACGGCGACTGCTGGTCCCTTGAGGGCGGGACCAGAGCTGAGAGACAGACAACAAGGGAAGGCTGAAGTGCGAGCCTGCACGCTTTTCACTGCGTGCAGGCAGCTGTTGCCATAACCAACCCCGATGAGGACGAGGTAGGAGATAGCCTTTGAAATTCGGAGGGAGGGACGGCAAGCGGGGCCCGGGCCCTGGGAGGGAGAGAGCGTCTGTCCATACCACCCATGGAGTTGGCACGGCGCCGGGTCCCCCTGGAGGTCCGGGCCCGGGGAATTTTGTCCTCCCTGTCCCCCCCTCTCGGCGGCCCTGCCTGCCTCCCAAACAAGCTAAACCCTTCACAACCCTTCTACCCCTCCCCCAGCCCTGCTAGATTTTGTAGTGTATTATTGTGTGTGAAAGAAACCAGGCAAATTCCAGCATAACTAACTACCCCTCTCCCCCTAAATAATTTATTTGGGTAACAGGAGCTTGCCTTCCTCATCAGGCTGTTCTGTGTCATGTTTGCATTATTGACCAGCTAAAAGCAGATGCCCTCAACACCGTGATAGGGATAGACATAAAAGCAGGAGAACATAGATGCCAATTTAACAAAAAACATTTAACAAAAATGTAGCATACATCCAGGGTTGCTTAATGGCCAGGAGAATACGGTTCAACTATTTTATTTATTAAGCACTCTCTTTCCATCTGTGGTAGCTTATGCTAATTGCCAGACATGGAGCCTCAACAAACACAGCCAAATAGAGGGTTGCAGGTAAAACAAAACACTTTATTTCTACAATCAGATATAAAGAACCCTGTAGCTTCACAGGCTTAACACTGTGCCAATCAACTCTCTTTCCAAATCACAGTGAACAATCTCATTAGGGCTGGCTTCAGGCCAGGCCCAAATACAATGTACAGTTCCAAACTACTCAGAAATAAACTCAGACCTGGTTCCTGCTTGGACACCCAGTACCAGGGTTTTTACACAAAGTCATAGCACTTCTTATCTTGGCAGTCTTTTAGCTATAGACTATGGAGACCTCAGCTTGAGTCTGCTCTCTTCCTCCCAGTACTCCTTTTCTTAGTAATGCAGGATTCGCTTGAAGGATTCCATCCCTGGGCCTCTTTGTTCTGTTTCTACTAAGGGTATTAACTTCCTCCCTGCCTGAGTGCCACCCTCCTGGCTAGGCAGGCTAACTAACATTTTCTTAATGTGAACTGGTGAGGGAGTGCTCTTAAGAGGAACTAGTGTTTGCCTGGGCACTTGCTCACATCATCTTATAAAAACTCTAATAAAATTATATTTTATAAAATATGTAGAAGGATACAGATAAATGTATGTGCATTTTCTCCGAGGACAAGCAGGCCATATTCTCACATGTGAGTGACGTCATCCACATCGCCCAGTGCAGAGCTCAAATAAGGCTAATATAGCTTTATGAGCATGCGCAGCATCCCCACTGTGCATGCGTGAGTGCCTTCCTGTTTGCCACAAGAGTGCAGGACCAGCAGCCTCTCTTCATCTGCAGTGAGGAGAGAACACATTGCCCCAAGCTCTTCACAGCATCTAATGTGTGAGTTCTTTTTTTTTGAGTTGTTTGTGCCTTCCCTTCAGGGTTTATCCCTGATTTTTTTTTTCTTCAGAATATTTCTTTTTCCCTCCCTGTATTGTTTTTAGTTTGTTTTTCGCCACTTTTAAATTTTCTTTTATTTTTGCCATGCTTGGTAGACCCTCAGGCCTGAGTTCTTGTCGGTTGTTTGTCCTATTTTTCTGGTGCTTGTTCCTTTTTTTCAGTCACCATTGAGTCATTTGAATTGGCCACAGCTGTTTTTCCTTCCATGTCCTCAAAGGTTCTCAGTGACTTTAAGTGCTCTAGTCAGTGCAATCGGACCATCTCTGGTAAAGACACTCATTTTTACCAAAGATGAAGTGGAGGAGTAGCCTAATGGTTAGTGCAGTGATATAAGAACTAGGAGAACCGGTTTCAGTTCCAGCTTGTCGTGACTCTGGGCAAGTCACTTAACCCTCTATTGCCCTAGGTACGTATAAGTACCTGAATATAATATGTAAACCACCTTGATTGTAACCATAGAAAAGAAGTATATCAAATCCCATCCCCTTTCCCTATTCTTGGTGTCTTCAGTGTTTGGGGCCTGAACATACCCCTTCCAGCTGTGTTCTTTGCCTTCGTATGAAGAAAAGAACCGGGATGGCCAGAGAGGCTCAGAGAGAAAACATTTTTAGAGCCCAATTCAAAACTTCAACATCTATATCTGCCTCGAAGTCAGCATTGACGTTGGGATTTGAATCATCATCAGGTGCATCAGTCCATATAGCTGACAGACCTGTCTTGGACACCGGAGTGGAAGGTGCTAACATTTAAGCAGTAATTATGCACATAAATGATTAAAATAATGGCATGTACATTCCATCTAAACACTATTCTGTAAATATGCAAATATCTTACAGGTAGGTGTATATACAGGTGGCCCCCACACTTACACTTAAAAGTTACATACATATCTCCAGTACTTAGGCACATATTTTTGTAGTATTATGTAAAAGAAAGTCACTTCCTACTTTTCCTTATAGAATAGACACCACATAGGTGCTCTCTAGGCCCCTAAATTTAGGTGCATGGTTATAGAATTACCCTCCATGTGGGACACAAACAGCATCTCAGAGGAGAAAGGGAACAAAATATGTTCTGCTCTGGCAAAAGTCCAATTAGAAGAAATTTTGGTTCTTGGCTAGTTGCCTGTTGTACACTGCTTTGATTTTTTATAATGGAACTCCTCCCATATGAGGAAAGGCTAAAGAGGTTAGGGCTCTTCAGCTTGGAAAAAGAGACAGCTGAGGGGATATATGATTGAGGTCTATAAAATCCTGAGTAGTGTAGAAGAGGTAGAAGTGAATTGATTTTTTCACTCTTTCAAAAAGTACAAAGACCATGGGAAACTCAATGAAGTTACATGGAAATACTTTAAAAACAAATAGGAGGAAATATTTTTTCACTCAAAGAATAGTTAAGCTCTGGAACTCATTGCTGGAGGATGTGGTAACAGCAGTTAGCGTACCTGGGTTTAGAAAAAATTTGGACCAGTTCCTAGAGGAAATGTCCATAGTCTGTTATTGAGAGAAGGCAGAGACTGTGTTCCAGGGAAGGTAATCACCGCCACCATATTCTACAGCAATCAAAAAGGCTGGATATGACAAGTGACAGACCATCAACCTGAAACTCACAATGACTTACCTAAATTTAGAATGAATACATCAAAAGAAAGCCCATCTACCTGAAACTCCAAGACAATGAGCCACCTAATTTTGTCAAGTATACCACAGCAGATGGTCAGCCAGGAACCCTCATGATATAGTTTAAACATGTGACCAGCTAATTCAACATTTCCAAGTCTCCATCTCAAAAACCAGAGGGAACCAGTTTCAGCTATCCCTGAGTTTTGATTAGTTTAATATGAAGAAATGCAAAGTGATGCACTTAGGGAGTAGAAATCCACGGGAGGCATATGTGTTAGGCGGGGAGAGTCTGCTAGGTACGGACGGGAAGAGGGATCTTGGGGTGAAAGTATCTGAGGATCTGAAGGCGACGAAACAGTGTGACAAGGCGGTGGCCGTAGCGAGAAGGTTGCTAGGCTGTATAGAGAAAGGTGTGACCAGCAGAAGAAAGGAGGTGTTGATGCCCCTGTATAAGTCGTTGGTGAGGCCCCACCTGGAGTATTGTGTTCAGTTTTGGAGGCCATACCTTGCTAAGGATGTAAAAAGAATTGAAGCGGTGCAAAGAAAAGCTACGAGAATGGTATGGGATTTGCGTTACAATACGTATGAGGAGAGACTTGCTGACTTGAACATGTATACCCTGGAGGAAAGGAGAAACAGGGGTGATATGATACAGACGTTCAAATATTTGAAAGGTATTAATCCGCAAACAAAACTTTTCCGTAGATGGGAAGGCGGTAGAACTAGAGGACATGATATGAGATTGAAGGGGGGCAGACTCAAGAAAAATGTCAGGAAGTATTTTTTCACGGAGAGAGTGGTAGATACTTTGAATGCCCACCCACAGGAGGTGGTGGAGATGAAAACGGTAGCGGAATTCAAGCATGCGTGGGATAAACATAAAGGAATCATGTTCAGAAGGAATGGATCCTCAGAAGCTTAGCCGAGATTGGGAGGTGGGGCTGGTGTTTGGGAGGCAGGGCTAGTGCTGGGCAGACTTCTACGGTCTGTGCCCTGAAAATGGCAGATACAAATCAAGGTAAAGTATACACAAGAAGTAGCACATATGAGTTTATCTTGTTGGGCAGACTGGATGGACCGTGCAGGTCTTTTTCTGCCGTCATCTACTATGTTACTATGTTACTATGTTACTATGGTCAATCCTTATGGCCCAACAGGAATTATTATAAAAACTGGAACACAGTCTCTGACTTCTCTCTTCTTTGCTCTGGGCTCTGCAACAACTCTACAATCAAAAAGATTTCTTTCCCCAACAAAGGATCCATATCCAGCTACAGAGAAAAGACCTCCTTCACCACTCCAACCAGCTCAGAATACATCATGGCCGCTGAGAGGGGAGCAAAAAGGTAAGATTCCCTGGGCCCTACCTTCAAAGGGGGTGGGGGCTGGCATTGGGGTTTCTCTCTCTTTCCTGCTCTTGATGGGACCCAGGTGATTGCTTCCCGACAGGAGCAGGAGAGAGAAAACTCCAGCGCCGGGCTCCCCTTAGAGGTTGCCTCTTGTTTGGCTGGTGAGGGTTCCCAAGCTCCACCAGCAGAAGCCTTCCTCCAGCACTGTTCTTCACTCCACCACATTGCCTGCTCTGCAGCTGCTTTTCCCCTCACATCACGCATGCTCAGTTTTGATGAAATTGAGCATGCACAACATGAGGGGAAAAGCAGCTGCAGGGGCAGGTTAAGAAATGTGGCGAAGTGAAGAACAGTGCTGGAGGAATGCTTTTTATGCTGGAAGGGCCTGGGGATCCCCGCCAGCCAAGGTATGTGGAGTTGTGGCAGGGGGGGCGGCAGCAGCAATCCTGGGGGGGAGTAATGGCGGCGATCCTGGAGGGTGCAGCAGTGGTGGCCCTGCCCCGGGCCAGCTCAGTCGCTCAGCAGCCCTGGCTTCAATCAAAGTGAGTTATTATTAATCCAGCATAGTTAATAATTCTGCCTTGCTAACAATATTTATCTTGTGGCACATTTCCCTTGTATAAAATCCCTAAAATGCCTTCTAAAATCATTGCACTACATGCATTTTAAATAAACTTTATTTGTACCTGAGAATAAGAATCTAGCCCTTATGTTCTGAGCACATTTCCTTAAACAGTGCAGGTTAATGCAATTCCCCAAACAAGCATATATACCTTTACCCCATTACAACTCTATCAGCAAAGTATTGGAACAAACTACCAATTTAGATAAAAAACAAACATCATTATGAAGTGTTCCACAAACTTTTGAAAGCCTTCTTAGTCAAGATATTTGTGAGCTGAATAACAATCAAAATCAGTAGGAACTGTTTCTCCAGACAACTTCCAATGACCATGCTTTATATTAAACACTATAGGTTTTCTGGATAAATATATCTCATTTCTTGATGTAAGTTGCATTGAACTCTACATGGAAATATTAGTGATTTATAAGAAATAAAGTAAAAAGAACTGGGAGTCCCCTCTGTCGGTTCTTGTCTTGCCTAAGAAGATAGACACCATGGGACCGATAATCAGAGCGTGGGAGGGAGCCCCGCTAACTCCTGTGGTCAGCATTCAGCCTGGATAGTCAATGCCGAGACGTTTCCGGTGACCGGCATTTAATACCCAGTTTATTTTTAGCCGGTTTAAAGTTACCAGCTAAGTCAATGTTCGTAGATAGCCGGTTAGCTTTAAACTGTTTAAAGATATACCAGCTATTTAAGCGCTTACAATAGCCGGATATGAATTGAATATTCTGGGATAGCCAGCTATAACACATGATATAGCCGGTTATCTCCAGATAATCGGCTGTCCTCCACTGAATATCTCCGGGTAGCCAGTTAAGTGCCATTTAACCAGCCAGGTGATGTTCCTGGCTGGTTAAATGGTTTTGAATATCGGGAGGCATGTATCGGATCCAGAGTTTCCCAGGGTTTTACAAGCCTCAGTTGCCTCATCATTCCCTGGTGGTGGAATCTGTGCTCAAGAGAGCCAAGAGTTCTAGGGAATATGCTTCGGTGTCCCCGGGCACAGAAGCTAGAACCCTGGATTCTTTTGGGTGGCAGATATTTCAGGCTTCTATGATTATTTCTCGGATACAATTTTACCAGCTCTACACCAGCATATACTTGTGGAACCTGGTGCACAGTATGTCTGATTTGGCAGACTCTCTGCCAGATGGTCAAGCAGCAGAAGGTGTATTGTAAGTTCTTGGCCAGGGGTGCTTATGATACCTTTGATATGGCGTCCTGAATCTCTGCCCAACGTATAGTGATGTGCAGACACTCATGGCTACATGTCTCTGACTTGGACCCTGTGGTCCAACACTGACTGACAGACGCTACATGCTGGGAGGGATAACCTTTTTGGAGAGGTGGAGGAGGTCACTGACCTTATAAAGAAACACACTGACACCATTGCTACTCTCTCCCACCAGGCAACTTCTGCACCCTCCTCCTCATCCAGGAGGATTTGAAGCAAGTCAAAGAGGGGTTCCTACTACTCATAGAGGAATAGATATATTCCTTCTTCTTACCAGCCTCAGCAGGCTCCATCCCAGCATGCTCATTCTCATCAACAGCGTGCACCTCAGGCCCAGCTGGTTCCCCAGTCAAAGCAAGGGGCAAGTTTTTGACTGGCTCCAGGAGAGCATAGCCACAGTAAAAGTAACTGCCCCAGATGACCTATTGATAGGGGGTAGGTAGAGTATTTTCCAAGAAAGGTGGCCCTTTATAACCTCAGACCAGTAGGTTCTTCAAATAGTCCATCTCAGTTAAGCCCTGGATTTGCTGCAGCGACCACCAAATTGCCCACTGAAAGCATCTCACTACAGCTGTAATCACAAGCAGGTAATTATAGAGGAACTCTCTACCTTTCTAAAGGCCCATGCGGTTGAACCTATTCCACCAGGGGAAGAAGGGAAGGGGTTTTATTCCAGGTGCTTCCTTGTGGCAAGGAAAACAGGGGGGATGCGTCCCATCCTAGACCAAAGGGCCCTGAACAAATTCTTGATCAAAGAAAAGTTCAGGATGGGCATCCTTCTCCCAATGAATCAGGCTCAAGATTAGCTATGCTCTCTGGACTTAAAGGATGCCTACACCCACATTCCAATACTTCCAGGTTACAGGAATTATCTTTGATTTTGGCTGGGAACATATCACTTCCAGTACACATTTTGCCTTTTGGCCTTGTGTCAGCTCCCATGGACTTTACCAAGTGTCTCTCAGTACTCATAGTATTACTACGCAGACTGGGAGTTCATGTGTTTCCCTATCTGGATGATTGGCTGGTGAAGGGCACATCAAAGGTCAGTTGTCAGGAGTCCATGCAGAGAACTATTCAGGTGTTAGAGCTACTAGTGTTTGTTTTTAACTACCCCAAATCCCACCTCCATCCTGTTCAGCATTTGGAGTTCATAGGAGCCCTGCTAGACACACAGCAGGTGCAGACTTTTCTCCCTGTGCTGAGAGCAGACACTCTTATTGCTCTTGTTACTCGGTCCAAGCCATCCAGTAGGACACATCTTGGCAGATGTTGATGTTAGGCCACATGGCCTCCACAGTGCATGTCACACGCATGGCATGGATTCACATGAGAACTGATGAATGGACCCTAGCTTCCAAGCCTTGGGGAACCTAGTGGATGTCATCTGAGTGCCTCCAGAGTTAGTTCAATCCCTGCTCTGGTGGACGATGCAATCCAATTTGACTATGAGACTTCCAAATTCCTCAGCCCCAGAAGGTGCTGACAACAGATGCATCTTACTTGAGATGGGGAGCACACTTGGACAGCCTTCACACTCAAGGTGCTTGGTCAGCCAAGGAATTGGATCACAATATCAACTTTCTGGAGCTACGGGCAATCTGGAACACTCTAAAGGCTTTCAAAGATTGGCTTCTCAACCAAATTGTGCTTATTCAAATGAACAATCAGGTTGCAATGTACTACATCAACAAGAAGGGGATACCAGTTCATGCCCACTGTGTCAAGAGGCCGTCTAGATATGGCACTGGGCAATCCAGCATGGGATGCTTCTTAAGGCTACTTACCTGGCGGACAAATCCAACAGCCTGGTCGACACACTGAGCAGGGTCATGTACCGCATGAGTAGTCACTCAGCATGGGCATTGCCTGAGAGATCTTCCCAGAGTGGGGCACCCCTTGGTGGATATCTTTGCCAATCAATATAATCACAAAGTCTTTCAGTACTGTTACACGGATGCCGTCCTCCTCTATTGGGGAACTGTCTTCTGTATGCATATCCTCCTATCCCTCCGGTGAGGAAGACTTTGTTGAAACTCAAGCAAGATCAGGGAACCATAATCCTCATTGCTCCATACTGGCCCAGGCAGATCTAGTTCCTGCTTCTTATGGAGTTGTTCACCGAAGAACCTTGGAGATTGGAGTGTTTTAAGACCCTCATCATGCAGAATGAGGGATCTCTTCTGCGTCCCAACCTCCAGTCTCTGGTCCTCATGGCCTGGATGTTGAGAGCTTAGAATTTGCTTCCTTGCATCTTCTGGAGGGTGTTTCCAGAGTCTTGCTGGCTTCCAGGAAAGATTCCACAAAGAGGTGTTATTGTTTCAAGTGGAGGAGGTTTGCAGTCTGGTGTGACAGCAGGGCCCTAGATCCTCTTTCTTACCCTACACAGATCCTGCTTGAATACTGTCTACATAAAAAAGCAACAGTGAAGAAAAACCAAGGAGGATAACAAAGAAGTCTTTATTGAAGTTATTAAAAATCGACCCGACACGGCCGTGTTTCGGCCCGAAGGCCTATCTCAGGGATCTTGGTAAATCTCTATACTGCAATATCAGAGATTTACCAAGACCCCTGAGGCAGGCATTCAGGCTGAAACACGGCCATGTCGGGTCAATTTTTAATATGTTCAATAAAGACTTCTTTGTTATTCTCCTTGGTTTTTCCTCACTGTTTCTTTTTTACGTCTCACATCATCGTGAGGTTTTTTTTCCTCCTTTTTGGTTGTTTTGAATACTGTCTACACCTCTCTGATTCTGGTCTCAAGACCAGCTCTGTATGGGTTCACCTCAGCTAACCATCACCGTGAAAAGGGTAAGCCCATCTCTGGACAGCATCTAGTTGTTCGCTTCATGAGATGTTTGTTAATGTCAAAGCCCCCTGTCAAACCTCTGCCTGTGTCATTGGACCTCAAAATTATCCTCTCCCAGCTGATGAAATCTCCTTTTGAGCCACTTGATTCCTGTCATCTGAAGTACTTGACCTGGAAGGTCTTCTTTTTGGTGGCTGTTACTTCAGCTTACAGGGTCAGTGAGCTTCAGGCCCTAGTGACAGATCCACCTTGTTCTAAATTTCACCATAACAGAGTAGTTCTCTGCATGCATCCAAAGTACCTGCCGTAGGTTGTGTCAGAGTTCCATCTAAACCAGTCAATCGTTCTTCCAACATTCTTTCCCAAACCTCACGCCCATCCTGACAAAAGCACACGACACACCTTGGACTGCATGTGAGCATTGGCCTTTTACTTGGAGCAGACTAGACCCTACAGACAGTCCATCCAACGTTTTGTTTCTTTTGATCCCAATAGGATGGGGATTGCCATTGGGAAATGTACAATCTCCAATTGGCTGGCAGATTGCATTTCTTTCACTTACGCCCAGGCTGGACTGATTCTTGAGGGTCATGTCAAGGCTCATAATGTCACAGCCATGGCAGGGTCGGTAGCCTCCATAGAAGACATTTGCAAGGCTACAACGTGGTCTTCAGTCCATACATTCACATCTCACTACTGCCATAAGCAGGATACCTGACGTGATAGTCGGTTTGGACAGACAGTTCTGCAGAATTTGTTTGGGTTCTAGAAACCAATTCCACCCCCTAGGCCTGTTTTGTTATTTTCCAGGCTTCACTCTCACACAGTTGTATATAGTTTCAGGTTAATCAATATTTTGCCCTCACCATTGCAAGGCCCAATTGACCAATGGTTGTTGTTTTAGGTGAGCCTGGTAGCTAGGGATTCCCACGTGTGAAAATATGGCTTACTTGTCCTCGGAGAAAGCCAAGATACTTACCTGTAGCAGGTATTCTCGGAGGACAGCAAGCCATTTATTCTCACATACTCTCCCACCTCCCCCTGATTCCATTCAATGTTATTGTACTGCTGGTCCCGTGCTCTCATGGTAAGCTGGAAGGCACTTGCACATGTGTGGTGGGGACACTGCAATGCTCTTAAAGCTATATTTGCTTTAATGAAGCTTTGCACCAGGCGACAGGAATGACATTACCCATGTGTGAGAATGAATGGCCTGCTTTCCTTGGAGAACACCTGCTACAGGTAAGTATCTTCACTTTTCTGCACATAGAGGGGAAGGATTGATTTTACAAAGCTGCATGCAGAGGAAAAGAGGTATCACTTGGCAATTTTGCAACCTCATGAATAAGGTTAGGCATTTTAATTATCAAGGGATGCCACGAAAGTCCTCCCCTCCCCCCATTTGAAGACAAGATAATACACAGGGTATTAAAGGCATTAACTCCCCTCAATTTCGTATACCAAGCCTTGGCAGAAATGAATAGCTTTTTATGTTTAAATTGTTTTTATTAGATATTCAAACCATACAAAACCAAAGTAACAGACATCAAAGCTCAGAAATGAACAAAGACAACTGCAAATATTTTGTATATGTTCCCCAGCCAAAAAAATCAACCCACCCTCCTCACCACCTTCTCAAAATCACCCCTGCACCATGTGTATAACAGAATAGTAGAATATGAGTCCTAAGATACTGAGTCCTTCAAAAATTAAGTAGATCAGATGACTGCGAGTCCATGGAGGTCCATGGAGTGTCCCAGAGTGGTTCCCAGGTAACCTGTGAAAGAGGCTCAGGCCACTGAGAGATGTCCCGCACCTGGAGTTCTTCCATGCAGAGGTCTCACATCATCAAAACATGTCATTGTTGAAGTGTTGGGCCAGTGGGTAAGAGCCAGTTCTGGAGAATTGACTTGAGTTCAAACACACCACCCATCAGAGAAAACGATTGCACCCATGCCAGCCAAGGGAGTCCAGCATATAGGTGCCAAAAAGAAGCTGAGGTGTGCAGGCAACTGAGGTGAACCAAATCTTGGCAAAAAAACTGTAGGATTCAGCACCAAAAATCTTGAATAACAAAGTACAACCAGAACATGTGTCCAAGATGTGCCCTAGGCCCCTAGCACTTAGGGCAGTGACCAGAAGAGCCCAGATCTGCCCTGTGTGCATGATGAGGTGAAAAACAGGTGCAACACAAACTTATAGAGCATTTCTTGGTGGGGGGGGGGGGGGGCGGTCCACCCTGGGTGCATGCCGCTGGGGGGTGCCGCGGCGCGCGCCTGCTGCGAGAGTTCGCTAACTTCTCTCGTTCGCTGCAGCTCCCTCTGCCCCGGAACAGGTTACTTCCTGTTCCAGGGCAGAGGGAGCTGCAGCGAACGAGCAAAGTTAGTAAACTCGCAGCAGGCGCGCTCTGCGGCACCCCCCCCCCAGCGGCATGCACCCAGGGGGGGGCTCTTTCACGGGGGGGGTGTCTTTCGCCGGTGGGTCCACGCTGCATCGGGGGGGGGGGGGGCGCTGCACCAGGGGGGCGGGGCGCCGCCCCGGGTGTCCGCCCCCCCTAGGAACGCCACTGTCCTGCAGTTGTCTATGGTGAAACTGCAGAGGGACCAATAATTGGAATTCCAAAGAGAAGTCTCTGAAAGATTCTTGATTAAGATCTGTCCATTCTAAAGAGTGCACATAATGCTGAACCTGCAAATATGCAAAAATGTCTGTGTCTGGGAGATTAAATTCCTGTTGAGGTGTAGAAAAGGACATCATCTTACTGTCTAGGTTAATTAGCTGCAACAAATAAATTTCCTGTTGCCTCCAGTGAGCAAATATACTATGTTCCTGCCCCAAGGGAAAGTCTGGATTATCACAAAGCGCTAGATATGGAGTAGTGCTAGCCAAAAACAGAGGTCGCCGGCAGATCCGTTTCCAGGTTTCTCGGGCAGTTTTAAAAATTTGATGGGCAAGGCAGGCAATCCATGCAAGATACAACTGAAGTGTGCCCAGCCTTTGGGACTTAGTTCTGTTATGTTTTTGTCTTGGGGCAATTTCTTCTAATAGGTTAGTTTTGGGCATACCATGACTGGAATGAACCTGACTCCTAAATCAGTGTATGTGGAGTATGATCTCAGTCTCCCAAGTCTCACTTGACTCTTATTTTGTGTCTAACATGAAGTGAATGTGTCAGGTCAGAGGTTTTTACCCACCATCTGCACTTTCAATGAGGACTGGAGCAATATACTGGACCTCAATCTGATAGAATCAAGGCTGAAAAGCCCCACTCAGAAGCTGGACTGTAAAGGAGGTACCGTGTTTGAAATTGTTACCAACTGGAAACAGCCATGTGGGAATGGATCCCAGGAAGGAGATACTGAGTATGAACCAAGAAGAGAATAGGTTAACCTTAGTCCCAGGGAGACCTTTTGCCTAAAAAAAACCCCTCCTATAATCTGGATAGAAAGGGGTACCCTTGTACCTGGGAAGGTAATCATCTTATTGACTGATTATATTACAAGGGATCACAGACACAGACATAGAGGAAGTGTAAAGCTTACAGTGTTACCCGATGCTGTAACACAACATAAGGATTGAAGCCTACCTCAGAACTGTAACTGTTTTGCACTTAAGTTTGATAAAGAGAGTTGGAGCATCCCAATTTAGTATTTGACATATCTTTTTTGAGGGACTGCTTGTCTGGACCTTGAAGGGAATTCCTTCCCCCTTCCCTCCTCCCTTGGAAAACCTGCTCCCTCCAAGAAGAGTGTGCGTGCCAAAAGAAATTTAGGGAGAAGACCTGGAAGAAATATTCTGTAGGGTGTGAATCCAGTGAAGGATCACCCTGAAACCGGGACACCCTCCTTACACAGTCATTCCACCTGCGTTATTTTTTTAATGCTTTTCACTGTATGTTCTTTTTTTTCTAGTTTGGCTATACCTGTTTTTCAAAGAATCCTAGTTATCTTTTTTCTTAGGATGTAGATTTTTTTATTCCAGATTTTATTAACCTGAATCAGATTTCTTTGTTTCTTTTATTAATTTCAGTTGACTTTGCCTATAGAATATTATTGTTCTTTGCATTGTTGTTCTCTTCTGAATTTTTGCTATCAAAGGTGTGTTGTTTTCTAGCTACCTCTTCATTTCCCATCTATATGTCGCCTTCTGACTGATTCTGTTAAGTAACAGTAGCCATGCTTAGAACGTGGGTGTTGATCTCTTCAAGTATTTCAAGGTATCAATGAGGACATGAGCTTCTAAACTTCTCTGCCATTGTTCATAAATGCATATTAGAAACAAATTGTGCTTGTTTCTGGGTTTTTTTTCTTGACTTTCAGTTTATTTGTTTTCTCATTGCTTCCAGCAAATGCCAAAGTGAAGTTACAGTAATCTGGAATGTAATCAGGACAGCTGTGCGATTTCACCTTCAGGTCGAGTGCTATCCTACCTCCTCCAGCTCCTCAGGGGGGCTGGGATGGAAGAGACATGGAGAGCCATCATTATCCATTAATGGGGAAGTCAATTAAAAGTCTGAGCTAACAGAGCAGATTTTGATGACTCTAATTATCAGATAATTGTATTATCTCATTCACTGGTGCGATGCTCTATGAAGGCGCATGAGGGAGGGAAGCCGGAAACGGGAGAAATCCTCCTGGAAAAATTCTTCATGCAAAACATGAATTGCATTGAAATGGAGAGCTCATTATTGTTCTTTTTTTATGTTTGAAATGCTATACTATTTGCATACTAAATTGTGGAAGATTACGTCTGATTATTTAGCTGGTTCTATTAGTTTAGATGATCCAGGCATGCAGGTTAATGTAATGAGTTTGGGCAACTTGAAAACTGTTAGACATTGTTTTAGAGGACTGCTATGATGTTGATGATGATGGTTTCTTTCATTTTGTTAATGAAATGGAAAAAAAGCTAACACAAGTTTATCCATGTTTTCATTTGTTTTGTATACAAAAAAAACATCCCCTCTTGTAAACTGAATGTATTTTAATTGTAAAAAATAAAAGCACTCACAGCTTCACAAAACATTCCCCAACTCCTTGAATGTATACCATCCTAAGGGGCCCTTTTACAAAGCTGCGGTAAAAAGTGGC
This sequence comes from Microcaecilia unicolor, assembly GCF_901765095.1. Taxonomy (NCBI): domain Eukaryota; kingdom Metazoa; phylum Chordata; class Amphibia; order Gymnophiona; family Siphonopidae; genus Microcaecilia; species Microcaecilia unicolor. Next base: position 259,825,360 of record NC_044036.1, read on the forward strand.
CAGTAGTGTGGATGTGTGAAAATTGCAGTGTACCGAGGCCACTTTTACCGCAGCAGGAATTTCCATTATTTTAAATGGAAATTGTAAATGGCCATGTGCTAATATAAATATTGGTACGTGGCTAACTTGGTAGTAATCGAACAGCATGTGCTGATGGCTGATTGCTGGGCATGCTTACTCCCTGCCTCACATACTAGAAAACAGAAAAATATGTTCTGGAGTAGGAAATTCTGGGTGACAAACACAGAACTACCACAGAACGCCATGGTGCGTCATATGGTAGTGCTGTTTTGCTGCAATACCCATGCGGTAGCTCTACCGTTCCTTTGTAAAAGGACCCCTTCCAACTGCAACAGGAGAGATCCTCAGCCACTTCTGCCCTACTGGTGTCATACTTCAGAATAATGCTGGGCATGGTGCTGGGTAATCTAAGTCTGACACTATTTTTGGGATATTGGTGGGACAATATTAACTGTGGATTGTTCTGCCCTATTTGCACCCCTTGGATGGGGTGTTAAGGCTTGGGGAGACACAGATGAGTCTTTGGGGTGGTAAGTTGTTCTGCAAAGCCCAGAGAAGTTTCCTTTATGTCTTGGTGCATTGAAGTCAGAAGAGTCAGGGCTGGCAGCCAGTTTTATGTGTGCTGTGAACAATAATGCCCTTCAAATAAATGAAAAGAAATTAAAAAAAAACCCCAACCCCCGCCAGCCGAGATCCGCTTCCTCCTCTTGAGTCCTACCTTTAAAAATATTTCTTCAGCTGGCGGGGGACTCCAACCCCCTCCAGCCGACCTGAGATCTTCTTTAACTTTCTTCTATCTTCGTCCTCCGCGTGGCCGACATGTTGCTGCTGTTGTGCAAAGCTGAAATCCAGTTTCGGAGTCTGACTGACGTCGTAACGTGCTGCGACATCAGACTCCGAAACTGGATTTCAGCTTTGCACAACAGCAGCAACACGTCGGCCACGCGGAGGACGAAGATAGAAGAAAGTTAAAGAAGATCTCGGGTCGGCTGGTGGGGGTTGGAGTCCCCCGCCTGCTGAAGAAATATTTTAAAGGTAGGATTCGGAGGAGGAAGCGGATCTTGGCTGGCGGGGGTTGGGGTCCCCCGCCAGCAAAAGTAAGCGACGGCGGGGAGCGAGGGTTGGCAGCGGGAAGGGAGGGGGTGTCCGGCAATGGCAGGGAGGGGCTAAAATGTGCCCCCTCCCTCTGGCTCTGGCCCCCCCCCTACCGCCGGAGTCCAGATACGCCCCTGATATTGTGGAGATTGATGAGGAAAAAACAAACTTGCTAAACAAATAATTTTGTTCTATGTTCATGGAATAAAATCTTGGAGAAGGATCGCGATTGGTTGGCAAAGGTACATATGAGAATGGAGTAGATATCTCACTGTTCATGGAAGTCCAACTGATGGCAGGCTACTTTCAAGACAAAATAATCAAACTTAAGAATACTTCCCCCACATTGCTGCCTTCTATTATCAGCAATCAAGATTCCTCAGAGTTATTCTCACCTACCACACAAATCAATTCAACTTTCTGCAATACTAAGACAACTTTTCATCTTCCATCCTGTTATGAACTTCAACTTACTATAATGTCACTTAACTCCACCATGTCTCCAGCCAATCATGTCCCATTAAACTTGATTAAACGATTTCTAGACACATTCCTTCCATTTATTCACAACATGGTTCAGCTTAGTCTTCAATCAGGAGAAGTCCCAAGACCCTGGAAATCTACAATTATGTATCCCAAAATTAAAAATACTTCACAGTCTTCTTCTGATCCCAGTAATTTTCGCCCAATCGCAGTCCTTCCATTTCTAGCTAAAGTGGCAATCCTTCCATTTTTAGCTAAAGTGGTGGAAACTGTGGTCCAAAATCAACTCTCTGATTATATAAAAAAAATTAATACATTTCACCCACATCAATCTGGTTTTTGCAAACATCTTAGCACTGAAACAACTCGTTCAGGCATCACCACATATATCAAACCTACCTAGACAGATTGCACTCTGTTTTTCTTCTCTCTTTAGATCTCAGTGCTTCATTTGATCTCATTGACCATTCACTATTACTTCAGGGTCTACATGCTATCGTTCTCTTTGGAGTTGTTCTAAATTGATTCCAATCTCATTTTAGTGACCGCCAATATTGTATTCATCATAATATCTCTATCTCTATACCTTACTCTTCAAAATCCGGTGTCCCACAGGGTCCCATACTATCTCCTCTTTTATTAAACATTTTCCTCTTTCCCGTACTTACTTTAACACAGTCTTTTGGTTTTACTTTATATGTATATGCTGATGACATTCAATTGCTTTCAATAATAACTTTATCCCTGCAGTATTTTCTAACCTCAATGATAATCTACTTAAAATAACAATTTGGCTTTGAGAATATCATCTAATTCTTAATCCTGACAAGTCTAAACTTCTACTATTTACTAACTGCTTGATTCAAAAACCTAGCTTTCCCATTTGCCTTTGTAATACCCCTATTTCATAATCCTCAACCACTCATATCTTGTGTGTTCTCATTGATAAGAAATTTAACATCCAGACACAAATAAGGCAAGTAGTAAAGAATTTATTCTTCAGATTAAGACTTATTCATTCTATACAGTCTCTCTTGCATTCCTCAGCTCTTACTATTTTGGTTCACTCACTTGTCATTTCTCAAATTGATTACTGTAATTTGCTTTACAAGGGCCTTCGTCTTAAAGACATACATTGTTTACAATTTGTATAAAATATTGCCATTCAACTAATCCATAAAGCAAAAAAATTTAACCATGTAAACGCCGCTGCTAAACAACTCCCTTTGGCTCCCAATGACTCATTTAATTATGTACAAACTTCTTCTTCTTCTGGTTTTCAGAACCCCGGCTTCAAAAGATCCTCTTTATCTCTATCATCTACTACTTCAATAAGTCCCTTTATGTTCTCTCCACTCCCAGGACCACAATCTACTCATGGTTCCAACTTATAAACAAATCCTTCACGAACACACTTGTGCCTCCATTTTCTCTGTTCAAGGTCCCTAGCTTTAGAACCTTCCACCTACCACCTTACAACATCAAACCTCCTTACCAGCTTTCAAGTCAGAACTTAAGACTTTTTTTTAAATTTCAGAACGCATTTCATTAAACTCCTCTTTTTCATAGAGTACTCGATTATCATTCTGGAAGAACTAAGAGTGTCCCCAATATTTGTTCCCTCCCCTTCTTTTTTTCAATATACAGTATGGAGTTCCCCCCTTTTTACCTTAGAACATAAGAACATAAGAGTAGCCATACTGGGTCAGACCAATGGTCCATCTAGCCCAGTATCCTGTTTTCCAAACAGTGGCCAAGACAGGTCACAAGTACCTGGCAGAAACCCAAATCTTGGCAACACTCCATACTACAATTCCCAGGGCAAGCAGTTGCTTCCCCATGTCTTCCTCAATAGCAGACTATAAACTTTTCCTCCAGGAATTTGTCCAAAACGTTTTTAAACCCAGATTGCTAATTGCTGTTACCACCTCCTCCAGCACCACTCAAGCATCAATCAAATAGTCTGCATGCCCAAATTTGCATGCACAATTTTTAGCACAATATATAGAATTGGGGGTATGTGTGCACATACATTTATATATGCTTGTTTTCTGGCCATACCAAAGGAGTCTAAGCACAATAAGCACAAATCCAGTATACGTTATTAAACTTAAATTCACATAAAATAAAAATTCAATGCAATTCAAACTCAATTCAGTTTGATTCAATTCACTGCCCTTACTGCAGATCGGGAGAGGGACCTTGGGGTGATAGTGTCCAAGGATCAGAAGGTGACGAAACAGTGTGACAAGGTGGTAGCTGTAGCCAGAAGGAACTAGGCTGCATAGAAAGAGGCGTAACCAGCAGAAGAAAGGAGGTGTTGATGTCCTTGTACAAGTCGTTGGTGAAGCCCCACTTGGAGTATTGTGTTCAGTTTTGGAAGTCGCATCTTGCTATGGATGTACAAAGACTTGAAGCGGTCCAGAGGAAGATGAGAAAAATTATATGGGGCTTGTGCCAAAAGATGTATGAGAAGAAACTGGAAGACCTGAATATGTATACCTTAGAGGAAAGAAGGGCCAGGGGAGATATGATACAGATGTTTAAATACTTGAAAGGTATTAATATAGAAACAAATCTTTTCCAGATACAGGGAAACGTAAAAGTAGAGGACATGAATTGAGGTTGTGGAGTGCTCAACTTAGGAGTAATATAAGGAAAAAAATTTTTACAGAGAGGGTGGTCAGTACCTGGAATGCCCTCCCAATGGAGATGGTAGAGACAAAAATGGTGACGGAATTCAAAAGGTGTGGGATGAACACAGAGGATCTTTAATTAGAAAATAGATGGTATTAAAAAAAAGAAAACTTAAATGGCTGCATGTGTGTGGATGTGTTGAGTGGCGCTTAGATGGCAACTCCAGCTGTGAATAACTAAGGCTGGTGCTGGGCAGACTTGTATGATCTGTGTCCCATATATGAGAATCCAGTTTAGGATGGGCTGGAAAGGGCTTCAATGGCAACTTCAGTATCTGGAACATGAGGACAATGTCCGGCAGAGTTTTATAGTCTGTGTCCTGCACATGATGAGATGTATTTAAAAAAAATAGAAAACTTAAATGGCTGCATGTGTGTGAATGTGTCAAGTGGCGCTTAGATGGCAACTCCAGCTGTGAATAACTAAGGCTGGTGCTAGGCAGACTTGTATGATCTGTGTCCCATATATGACAATCCAGTTTAGGATAGGCTGGAGTGGGCTTCAATTGCACCTGCAGTAATTGGAACATAAGGACAGTGCCAGGTGGACTTCTATGTCCCAGAAATCGCAAAGAAAGACCATGATCAAGCATTTATATCACATTCATTGTTGGTTTAATCATGAACTGATAATCAGTGTGAATGTTGGGCACACTGGATTGACCATTCAAGTCTTTCTCTGTCATCATTTACTATATTACTATGATATAGAATGGAAATTTTATTCCATGTGGATGGCAAATTTATAAAGGGGTTTATAGGTTTAAGCACAAAGAAGGCACCTATCTGGAGCTTATTCCATAAAAGAAAGTAGGTGTCTACTTTCCTTTAAAGAATTTTAATGTAACAGGTCAAATATGCACCTGTGTTTTAGATGCAACCACTTATTCCAGCTATAAATCTGGTGTAAATACTTTCATCCAGATTGTTTTAAAACACCCCGCACTCTAAGACTCCACCCATATGTACATCTACCTGCATTATGGACTAGATACTATATAGGATGCTAAAAATTAAGTGCCAAAATATATGAGCACTAAGCGCTACTCAATAAATGACACTCTGAATTGAGTAAAAACTCTAACCACTATAGGAGAGTACAAACTCTGAAAGTAATAATCTCTAAACCTAATAAATAGAGTTTATATATTGAATAAGTTTGGAGGTGTCCCTTTAAATGGGTGAAAACAATTTATTCCACCCCATATACAATCTGAATCTAACAAATGGAACCTCAAACCTCCTAGCAAGAGGCCATGCCAAATATTGCCAATCTCTTGTATATAAAGGAGTAGGTTAATATCATAGGTTCCAATTTAAGAGAGACAAGAGAGAAAAAGATCCCAACGTAAAAACTCATACAATATGAGAAAACCGTATAGGATAAAAAACTCTTTCTCTCTCCCAAATAGAATAAATCAAAAGGACACCAACAAAACCCAAATTACCCAAAACTGGCCCCAGCCTAAACCCGACTACCTAAGGAGCCCCCTAGGGCAAAAAACTTGCAGTGCAATAAATAATAACAAAATAGTAACAAAAGACCTATCTAAAACTGTATAAATAGTAAGGTCAAAACTACTTAGCTTATTGCTGGAATAACTGCTTCAAAAAGATGAAAGTCCAAATCAAAAAGTCCCCCCGGGTAGGGCTCCGGAGCCTTGAAAATTAGTAGAGCGGCGAAAAAACGCCGACCCTTCTTGTGTGATGGCGAAAATATCGCCAACCCTTCTACAAGAGCGCCTTGTTTCGCCAACCTCGTGGCTGCCTCAGGAAGGGCGCTTCACATCCATCTAAAACATTAATACCAATCAACACTGAAAACTAAAGCTCAGTAATATGGAACTCAAAGGTATTAATGAATTTTGGGCATGAAGATTTACACCAATTTAAACCTAGTATAAATCCTTGCACCTAAATTAGGTGCAGATCAGCTTGATTCTGTAACGCTGTGTGCAAATTACAGGAATATACCTGACCTGCCAATGCCCCGCCCATGGTCACGCTCCCTTTTCAGATCCACACATAAAAATTTGCACACGCATCTTTATAGAATAGAAACTATAAAGATGCAAGTGTAAATTCCAATTATTGGCAATTAGCACTGACAATTGATGGTTAGCGCTGATTAGTTCATTAAACAATTAAATTGCATGCACAAATTGAGTGCATGCCCAAATTTGCATGCACAATTTTTAGCACAATATATAGAATTGGGGGTATGTGTGCACATACATTTATATATGCTTGTTTTCTGGCCATTTACAGGCATTGTTGGCACTTAAGTATTTGTGCCCTCTTTATAGAATTACCCCAGAGAGGGGTTCCACTCCTATCTTGAGAACAGAGAATTTAGGGTCTTCTGGCCCCAGATGCTGTCTTCATCTATGTCTTTCTCTAGGCTCCATTCAGGACCTTATGCTCCTTAATATCTTTCTGGATGCCCTTTTCCTTTCCTTTACTTCAGTCTCTTTACACTGATGATATCCAACTTCATTATCCTCTTGATTCCTAAATGAATTAAAGATTAGTACCAGTAAATCCAAGTCCATTTTTGTAATGGTACTCCTCATTTCCCTTTCTCTTTTGCATGCTATTAAAGGTACTCATCTCCCTCTCAAGAATTCCATGAGAATCTAGAGGTTCATACTTGACAAGGTTCTTAATTTTCACCAACAAATCTCTTCTGTCATCCAGAAATGCTTTTTCACACTAAAACAAATACACTCTGCTCTGTCCTAGGTCTTTCATCTCTGCATATTTTGTTCTTTGTCTTGGTTATTTCTAAGTTGAATTATTGCAATTCTTTAAACCAAGGACTCACTTTCTTCTCAGCTGTGATGGCTTCAAATGATATATAAACTATATGCTACAAAATGGATTCTTCCCAAGGGAAAAAGGTAACATTTTACTCACCCCTATACCCAAGGATGCAAAGAAAAATGCAAATGAACTAATGAACTATAGACCAGTAGCATCCATCCCCTTAATTACCAAAATAACAGAAGGCATAGTGACCAAACAACTCACAGACTATCTAAACAAGTTCTCGATATTACACGATTCTCAATCAGGATTTCGCTCTTATCACAGTACTGAAACTGTACTAGTCACGCTCATGAACAAATTCAAACAATTGATAGCAAACGGCAACAACATTCCAGCAGCGTAGCGTCAGTGAAGGAGGCGGCACTCCCGACGTCGCTAGCCTTCCCTTTGCTGTGTTCCACCTTCTTCTGACGTCAAGGAAATGACATCAGAAGAAGGCAGAACACAGCGAAGGGAAGGCTAGAGATGTCGGGAGCGCCGCCTCCTTCACTGACACTGTGCTGCTGGACCGCCACGGAGGTAAATTTAAAAAGAAAAGGGATGTTGGGGGGGGGGGGGAGAAGAGGGCGGGAAGTTGAACAATGGGAGCGGGAGGGCGAGCGAGGTGAGCATGGTGCGGTGGCACCCCCCAGAGGGAAGCGCCCCCCGCCATGCTTACCTCGCTTACCGTGTTGGCACAGCCCTGCTCATAGACCCAACACACAAACCACCAGGATTCTTTATCAGTCCAGACAGGCAGAGTCAATAAACTAAAAATGTTTATTGTCAGATCTTTAACAGTGAACAAAAAACGTGCAATCAGCAAATAATAACAGGTAACTGAAATATGGATCAATTATAAAACTATCTAAACATTTGTTTACTTTCTAAATAGTACCTGGGGAAATCAGGAAATATAGCTGCTCACCAGTTATCAAATGTAACTGTTTTACAGGGCTTCAGCAAAGATTTATTTTCAGGAAGTAAACAAATGTTTAGTTTGTGTTACAATTAATCCATATTTCAATTACCTGTTATTGTTTGCTGATTGCACATTTTTTGCTTATTGTTCAGTTTTTAAAGACAATAAATGTTTATTGCCTCTGCCTGTCTGGACTGATAAAGAATCCTAGTGGTTTGTGTGTTGGGTCTGTGAGTGCTTTCTGGGAACTGTGGGACCCCTGGGATTGTGACCCTAATAAACTAGAAATCACGGGGATAATTTGAGAGTGGGATACTTACCCAGAGGCGGTTGTAACCCAGTCGATAGGATGACTGTGCTAGTGTAGAGCACAAGTGGCAGGTGCAGGCGGACCTGATCTGTGCTGGGGATAGACCCTCTAAGTGGCCACGGGGTAATCCCAGGTCAGTGACTAGGTTTTTCTTGACAGAGCATCATTTAGTTTTAAATATTAGTAAGACCTGTACTTGTTGGATCACAGAAAAGGGGGAGGTACCTAATATTACCTCCCTAGTTTGGGGAATATCAGTTACCCCGGTTGACTTCTTTAGATATTTGGGGATCGTGGAGGGGCATTTTTGAAAGGTCATCCAAGTCTGAATTAGGACATCCTCACGAAGTCGTCCAAAATCAGGTAGGTATAATCGAAAAATAATATGAACATCCTTAGACATTTCATTATCACAGTGTGAAACATCCAAATCAGGGAAGCCCAAAGTATAGTAAAAAAGGATGCCCATCTTCTAGAACCGCCAAAGGAAGTCACCAAGACAAATGACATTCACTGTACTTGTCAACATTTGTCATCCTTCTGCGGTTCTACGAAGGAAGGGAGAAAATACACTTTTTTTATGTGGGTTCTGGCCTGATATACAGTCAAGGCCCACATAAAGATAAGCAGATTAATTTAGGACAGCTTTTAAGCTGTCCTCACTTCACCCACTTACCTTATGCGGGCCACATCTGAATATTGCCAGCACCAGCATAAGTCCTAGCTCCTCTCCAGCATTGCCCCGTGGCCTGCCCTTGACTGGCTATCTTTTTTGGGGACCAGTCAGAGGTGATTTTCAGTGGCACTCCTCACTTTAATGCCACTAAATATCCATGGTTTGGTGGTGACAGGTGATTTAAGCCTTGTGAGCTGGTCACCCTTCCAGGCTCTGACCAGGGCTGACCCTACTTGGCTTCCTTCACACACAATCACGGTTGGGCTCTACATTTCCCAGTGATTCCCTAGGAGTCTGCCTCAAACACAGGGGAGTTCTCTGCCTCCTCTTCACCTTTCACAAAGGTTCACCAACAACAGGCTTCTTATAACTAAAGGTTTCATTAGTTGCCATTTAACATGATCTTCATGGCTTATTCCTTCATTAACGTAAACATTTCTTCTTCAATTCAAACATTTAAAGCAGTTCCTCAAAATTTCACAGTTCAAACAGCCAAACAAAAGCATTTAATTTTCTTTCTCAGAGGGCAGTGCAGCTGTCACCATTTCAGCAGAGAGCTTCAAAAGTCCACAGAGTTCAGCCAGTACCTTCAAGGGGATCTTCTTCCTCCAGCTCCCATGTCTCCAGCCCCCCTCCCCTTCTCTTTCACCACACAGGCAGGTATAAGGTGTTGAATTAGCTTCTACACCCCTTTAGGCTCTTCCCCCTAATTCCAGGCAGGACCCAGTCCATAACCACCTACACCTATTTCCAGCCCAGGACTCTCCTTGGTCCTAGCAACCTCCACCTGGACATTCCCCTACTGGCTCCCTCTAGTGACTCATCCTGGACATTTTTCTCCATTTTTATGGAAACAGCACCCGCTAGTGGCCTACCCAGGACAGGACAGCCCCTTATTCTTCACAGCCTGCAGGAGAGACTCCTGCCCACTTAAATCACTTTGAATATCAGTCCTATAGTTTTTTAAGAGTGCTCAGAAAGATCTATATGAAAGATTTATGTGAATCCTCCAACCTGAGATTTTGAGGAAGTAAGTTCCAGAGAGCAGAAGAAAGGAAGAAAAATGCAGAGGAATGTGTAGACTCCCACATTGCCTTTGAAGGTGGGGGCAAGACAAGTCTATTATCAGTTAAAGAATGAAATGTACGGGATGGTGTATAGTAGGGTTACCATTTGGCTCCAGAAAAAGGAGGACAGATTATGCCACTCCAGGTTTTACTTCCAATGCTTTCAATGGAAGTAAATTCTGGACTGGTTCAATCTATCCTCTTTTTTTTCTGGAGCTATATGGTAACCCTATTATAGGGAACAACCTGAGTTGCTAAATAGGAGGGAGTAGCTGCATGCAAAACTTTATATGACATTACAAGAATCTTTAATGCAATATTCAATTGGAAGCCAGTGCAGATGTTGCAGCAACGGGGAGATATGATCATGTCATTTTGCATTGCATATAATCTAAAGAGAATCCACATGCGTAGAGAACTCAGTAGATCCCACGAAGCATAAAGTGAAAATAAAAAGAGGTGGGAATATAAACCAGGCTATCCAAAAAAACTGGAACCAACCAAAGTCAATTGAATATTAAGACAAAAAATGTTTATTAATTTCACATTAAAAATGACTCGACACAATGTTGTGTTTCGGCCTGGTGGCCTACATCTCAAGTAAAAAATCTGCAGGCAAAGACACAAATGGTCTTAAAAAAGACTGTTTGGAAAATGAAACATCTGTCACTGCAGTCTGCAAAAAAGCAATACAATTACAAAGATTCTTGTAATGACATATAAAGTTTTGCATGCAGCTACTCCCTCCTATTTAGCAACTCAGGTTCTTCCCTATAATAGAGTTACCATATGGCTCCAGAAAAAAGACGATAGATTGAACCAGTCCAGATTTTACTTCCACTGAAAGCCTGATGTAGGCCAACAGGCCGAAACACAATGTTGTGTCGAGTCATTTTTAATGTGAAATTAATAAACATTTTTTGTCTTAATATTCAATTGACTTTGGTTGGTTCTAGTATTTTTGGATAGCCTGGTTTGCATTGCATATAATACATGCTGCAGTGTTTTGGAGGGTTTTAAGACATTTAATATTGACCCCAGTAAGAGTTACAGTAATCATAGTGGGAATTTACGTAAGCATAACACAGAGATGAGAGTGAAACTGAATCCAGAATATTATGAACTGCTCTGAGTTGACAAAGAAAGAAAAAAACCTGATTTCAGAATGTGGGATATTTGAGGTGTGAAAGATAATGCTGAGTCCAAAGTATCCATAGGTACCTAAAAGAAGTGACAGGAGTTACTTGTCTGTCAAAAAGCACCAGCATCAATGAAGGAATGGAAGAGGAAGAACCTGTGATCCAACAAGCTACCGTTTTACCAGGATTGAGAATCAGAAGATGTTCTTTTAGTCAACTGGCTACACTATGCAAACAGTTATGAAGGGGGCTTAGGTCAAGAGATGTAGAAGTAGTATAGAAGACTAAAAGGAAGTCATCAGCATACGAATAGGGACTAATACCATAGGTCTGAATATGTAGTGCGAGAGGAGGGGTCTAGGCCATGAGAGGCCATCCATTTGTATGACACCTTGTGCTCTCACAGCCCTCTGTGGTCAGTGTACTGTCCTACTTGTACACTCCTATGTCAGGTATGCATGTGGCATAGGGATTAGGGCTGTGATCCCTCAATGTAGGAGACACTGGTTTTATTCCCAGTGTGTGTCTTTCTGGGTTGCTCTCTTATTTATCCTGCCTTAGCTGCTGCAATGTGCTGGGTGGGCATGGGTGACATGCTGGCCATTTTTGTTTGGATCACAGAAGTGTGCTGCCTTACATCCCTTCTCCCCTCCCCCTTCCTTTCCATGTCATCTCATAGGTTTGGGTTTGGCTGCAACACCTTCTAGAGGATATGGGAATTGTGGTCACACTGTCATGAGGGTAGCTGCATACTCAGGACTTGATCTAGGACAGTGCTGTTATAGGAGTGCAATGTCAGTGGTACTTACGTCAGGCCCTTATGCATTCCCTCATGTGCCAGATAAAGCCTGGAACTTCCCACTGTATTTTACACTATTGGTGGCTGAGCGCCTCAAGGTTCCTGTGGATGCCAAATCTACAAAACCTTTTTGGAGTCACATACATTATATTTTTTTATGACATGCTGTGCAATGCTCCTCACATAGCCTGTGACAGATGGCTACAGCCAGATTGGGGGAGGGGGGAGGTGAGGGGTGGGTATGCAGTACACAGGCACAAGTGCTGTGTGAGCTGAGGTGGCCATGGAGACAAGGGGTGGCATGGTGGTCTTCCCATGGAGCATGTGCACTGTTGCTGGGAAGTGGGGTTGGGCAGCAAGGTAAACCAGATGTGCCTAGGGGTGCTTCAATGTACTCTAGTGAGCTGCTACCAACATTTCCATTAGTATATAGGCATGAAGCAACATGCTGGTGCTGGGGGAGGGAGGAAGGGGGTCAAGATTTGTGCAGCCCCTCATTTCTGCATTGAAGGATAGTGGAGGGGGCCCCATAATTACTTCTCATTGGATATTCTGGACTTTCTGATGTCATATATGTTTTTTTTAATTCATAAGAACATAAGAATAGCCATGCTGGGTCAGACAAAATGCTTCATCAAGCCTAGTCTCCTGCTTCCAACAGTGGCCAATCCAGGTCACAAGTACCTGGCAGAAACCCAATTAGTATCAACATTCCATTCTACCAATCCCAGGGCAAGCAGTGGCTTCCCCCTTGTCTATGTCAATGGACTATGGACTTTTCCTCCAGAAACTTATCCAAACCTCTTTTACACCCAGATGCACTAACCATTGTTACCACATCCTCCGGCAGTGAATTCCAGAGCTTAACTATTCTTTGAGTGAAAACAAATATTTACTCCTATTTTTTTTAAGTATTGCCATGTAATGTCATTGTGTGTCCCCTGGTCTTTGTACCTTTTGAAAGAGTGAAGAATCGATTTACTTCTACTTGTTCTACACTACTCAGGGACTTTATATATCTCAATCATACCCCCCCCCCCCCCCCCCTCAGCCACCTCTATTCCAGGTTGAAGAGCCCTAACTTCTTTAGCCTTTCTTCATATGGGAGGAGTTCCATCCCCTTTATCATTTTTGTAGCTCTTCTTTGAACCTTTTCTAATTCTACTATATATTTTTTTGAGATACGGTGACCATAATTGAACGCAATACTCAAGGTGAGGTCGCACCATGGAGCAATACAGAAGCATTATAATATTATTGGTTTTATTTTGCATCCCTTTCCTAATGATACCTAGCATCCTGTTTGCTTTTTTGGCCACCTCCGCTCACTGGGCAGAAGATTTCAGTGTATTGTCTACAATGACACCTAGATCTTTTTCTTGCATTCTGACTCCTAAGGTGAACCCTAAAATCAGGTAACTATGATTCAGATTATTCTTCCCAATGTGCATCACTTTGTATTTGTCCACATTAAGTTTCATCTGCCAAGATGCCCAGTCTTTCCATTTCCTAAGGTCTTCTTGCAATCTTTCACATTCCGCATATGTGTTTTGACAACTTTGAATAGTTTTGTGTCATTTGCAAATTTAATCACCTCAATTGTCATTACATTTTCCAGATCATTTATAAATATGTTAAACAGCAGTGGTCCCAATTCAGATCTCTGTGGCACTCCTGCAGCACTATTCACCCTCCTCCATTGAGAAAAATGTCCATTTAACCTTATACTCTGTTTTCTGTCCAATAACCAATTCCCAATCTACAGAAGGACACTGAGGGGCATAATCGAACGTGAACGCCCATCTCCATGAGCATCTATCTCCGAGGACGGGTACGTGAAGGGGTGGGCCAGACCGTATTTTCAAAAAAGATGGGCGTCCATCTTTTTTTCGATAATATGGTTTGTGCCGGACAAATGCATCATATTTGGGCGGATTTGAGCTGGGCGGTATCGCTTTTCAGCGATAATGGAAACTGAAGGCGCCCAGTTCAAAAACGAACAAATCCAAGGCATTTGGTCATGGGAGGGGCCAGGATTCGTAATGCACTGGTCCCCCTCACATGCCAGGACACCAACCGGGCACCCTAGGGGGCACTTGTAACAATTTAAAAAAATTAAAATACCTCCCAAGTCCATAGCTCCCTTCCCTTGGGTGCTGAGCCCCCCAAATCCCCCCAAAACCCACTGCCCACAACTCTACACCATTACCATAGCACTTATGGCTGAAGGGGGGCACCTAGATGTGGGTACAGTGGGTTTTGGGGGCGGTTTGGAGCGCTCCCATTTACCACCACAAGTGTAACAGGTAGGGGAAGGATGGGCCTGGGTCCACCTGGCTGAAGTCCACTGCACCCACTAACAACTGCTCCAGGGACCTGCATACTGCTGTCATGGAGCTGGGTATGACATTTGAGGCTGGCATACAGGCTGGAAAAAAAAGTTTTTAAAGTTATTTTTTTTTGGTTGGGAGGGGGTTAGTGACCACTGGGCGAGTCAAGGGAGGTCATCCCCGATTCCCTCCAGTGGTCATCTGGGCAGTTGGGGTACTTTTTGGGGACTTGTTTGTGAAAAAAAAGGGTCCAGAAAAAGTGACCCAAATTCTCGCTTCTGGCGCCCTTCTTTTTTCCATTATCGGCCGAGCGTGCCCATCTCTCCTCAGGCAATAAACATGCCCCAGTCCCGCGTTCACCACGCCTCCGACATGCCCCCGTCAACTTTGTCCGTTCCTGCGACAGATTGCAGTTGGAGACGCCCAAAATCGGCTTTCGATTATACCGATTTGGGCACCCACGGGAGAAAGTCGCCCATCTCCCGATTTGGGTTGAAATATGGGCATCTTTCTCTTTCAAAAATAAGCTGGATTGCCTCCTATCCAATGAGTTTTTCATTTTCTTAGGAGTCTCTCATGAAGAACTTAGTCAAAGGTTTTCTGAAACTCTAGATACACTACATCAAAAGGCACAACTTTATCCACATGTAAATTATGCCTTCAAAGGAATGAAGCAAATTGGTGAGGCAAGACTTCCCTTGGCTAAACCCATGCTGAATCTGTCCAATTAAACCACATTTTTATGTGTTCCGTAATTTTATTCTTTATAATAGTTTACACTATTTTTCCTGGCACTGAAATCAGGCTTACTGTTCTGTAATCTCCCGGATCATCCCTGGATCCCTTTTTAAAAATCAGCGTTACATTGGTCACCTTCAAATCTTTAGGTATTATGGACAAGTTTAATGACAGGTTAGAGATCACTAATAACAGATCAGCAATTTCATGTTTGAGGTCTTTCAGTACCCTGGGATGTATGCCACTCAGTCCATTATCATGAAACTTTCAATAACATGAATTGCAACAACAAAGAGACCTCACTGTATGTGACCCTGCCAATGTATGATGCTTGAACATGAATGGTGCTATGATCCTTGGGGGCCCTGCTTCACACTCATGTTTCCAGACTTCTTCTAATGGATCTCCATGCCTTCCTGTGTTACAAGAAATATTTAAGAACAGGGGGAATTGCTCGGTGCATGTGCTGTATTTTTAAGTTTTAAGATATATATATTTTAACTAATTCTCCACAAATTACCTATATGGTAATAAGATTTACAATTGCAAGAATAAAGATGAATTGAATATTATATTTCTATTTATTGAATTACATTAACCTGTACTGCAAGGCTTAAAAGCATGGCACTAAATTTTAAAAGTGACCATGTGCTATCAGAACATAAAAAGACCATATAATTAGCTTTAGAAAGATTTATTTACAATACAGGTTTCAGTAAATAATGTTGCAAGCAAGAGGTAGTCTTAAGAATCTTAGAACAGGAGAATTTGTGCTTTAACACAAGATGATAGATTGAAAAGTAAATTATGGTTAACTTGCAAAAGTCCTTGTTTGTTGTCTAGCTGAGTGATGAGCAACATGAGGTAAGAGGAGCCCAAGAGTTCCCAAGAGTTCTGCAGTCAGTGATGGAAGAGAAAAGAAGAGCAGGGCACAGAGTGGAGAGTCTGTATTTAGAGGAGCATGCTTTTCCCTTTATACTGTCTTTTTGGAGCACTGAGTTGCAAAGGGTCATGGTCCTCGGTGTACTGATCCCTGGGTATTTGCAAAGCATTGTTGTCTTAGGGTCCACTGAGTTGTGGGTAATTTGCAAAGCATTATGGTCCCGGGTGCCCTTGGGTAATGTAGTTGCAGAGGAGCATGACTACATCATATGCTAAAAAGCCTTCTCTCTACACATGGGCTGGCATCCAGTTGTCTGAGGTAGCCAGCAAATGGTTTAGCAAGCAAATGGCCTCCTGTTTATGATTTCCTCTGAGTGCTTTTGTCCTCAATATCTGGATTCACACCTCTCCAGCCTTTCTGTCTCTTGGCGTCTTTGATCTTTGGAGATGTCTTGGTGACCCACCCAGCCAGCTTTTGTTTTAGGCGGGAGGAAAGAGGAAGTTTGAAAACTCTTTAGCACCATGGGAGTAGAGCCCACTACCCTACACCCACCACAATGCATTGCTGATGTGACTCTGCAGTACATCTAACAGAAAAGGTGTCACACTCACCCGAGAGCCAAATCACAACCAGGGAAAGGCTGTCAGAGGATAGAACACATTCTGCTGTCATGGAGGTGGGTACGGCATTTGATGCTGGCATACAGGCTGGCAAAAAAGGTTTTTATTTTTATTTTTTTAGTATGGGAGGGGGTTGGTGACCACTTGGGGGGAGTATGGGGAGGTTATCCCCCATTTCCTCCAGTGTTCATCTGGAGAGTTGGGGCACCTTTTGAGGCTTGGTCGTGAAAATAAAATGACCAAGTAAACCCGGCAAAATACTGCTTAACGCTATTTTTTTCCATTATCAGTGAAAGCTGGCTATCTGGTAGCCACGCCCATACCCGCCCATGTCCAGCTTTTGTTTTGCCACCGACACGCCCCTTTGAACTTTTGCCGGCGAGGTGACGGGAAAGCGGCGATGCTGTCAAAAAAAGCAGCTTTCGATTATACCGATTTCGCCGCTTTTCCAAGATCGCCGGCCATCTCCCGATTTGTGTTGGGAAATGGCTGGCAATCACTTTCGATTATGAGCTGGTATGTTACTATGAACCTTGGAACATGTCACCTAGTAGGAATTATGACTATTATAAGCAAATGATTCATCATTATTACTTTTTGTTTGCTCTTTCTCATGCCTTACGTTTAGGTAGCTAGGTTAAGCTTTCTGTGGTCATCTGGCATCTGTCCCATTAGGTTTCTATTCAGTCAGGTGGCAGAGTCTGGCTTTGCTCTGGTTTAAAATGGGCTTGCAATTACACCTTACATGACTTTAGCAAGTGTCATCTTGCCCCACCCCCAGAGACCATCTCCTTTTTGTCACCTGTTGAGGGACATAGGCTGTTCCCAAGTTTATGCCACAGGATATCTTACCCAGCATGCTAGCCACATCATTAGCATGAGAGTGAGCATCTGACCAATCGATACTACCACAATGGGATGGAACAATCTATTCAGTACATTATTCCCATTATTTGGCCTTCCAAGGAAAATATCCCACTATGAATGTTTCCCTATGTTCTCTATTTCAGAAGCTAACTGATGTATTAATAGCAATAATAAAAGGACAGATAAACAAGAATGGGAATATGGAGCTATTCTACTACTGTTGTCATTAGAAATATGAAAGGCACCATTATGCAATTACCATAATAATTTCCTAGGTTACTATCACACACAAAATAATTATTCCTATCAATCCTATACAATAATATTTACTTAATAATTGACCAAATAAGCAAAACAGAGTCATGGTATAGTACTATGAAATATTTTTCAGAGAGAAACTATTTATGGGTAGTGAGTGTGGTAAATGGGTTACAACATTCATCTACTTTATTTGATGTAGTAAATGAATAGACAATACTCATGTGTTTAGTGTCATCTATGAAAAATTCAGAAGAGATATATTAATTGTGCCTTGCACACAACTAATATGTTATTCAGGAGAGAGACCATGTGCATGCACTGGTTGTGATACAAAAAAAAACCTAAAACGGTCAGATATATCCCCTATACTGACTTGAATAATAGTGAACATGTTTTTCTTTTCTATAGCTTGCCTGCCAGTGAGAATGTTTTTCTTTTTTTGGGGGGAAAAGGACATGGTACAATATAAACTAATGGAAGGGCTGTTAGTGGGGAAGGTCTAGGAATGTCTTTTTATAGTTTCTTGGGTGCTCCATAACATAAAACAAACATATAAACATGGAGACCACGTGACAGACAAACAAAGAGCTCTAGTAGGCCTTATGTATTCGATCGGTCCATTCCGGATCCAGGATTGGGCTTAACCTGCAAATAAAACACAAAACACACAAAAGCAGTGTATGCAGCATCCAATTTGGATTACCAAAGCAGTTTCATTCATTAAGAAGTACTTCTTATGCGCAAAATAAGCAAAAATTATATATGGCATCACTATCTCATAAGTAGCAAAGGCACAGATCTGTTTATTTTAAAAAGTATCTGAGATAGCCATGTATATATCAATTACTAGCCCTATAAAAATCCTAGATTTAAAGCTTGAATTCTGAAAAAGAAAGAAAAAGACACTTTCACATTAATTTAAAAGGTCACATGGCTCCATGTTTCTGTTGGGACATTCCCTCCTTCACTGTTCCTTCCTGGGATTTTAGACCACGGCATGCAAGCTGGATATAGAAAGGTTTTAGTTTCTTCTACAAAAATAAGCATACCTTGTTAGTTCAAATTAAAGCACAATATTCAGTTTCAGCTCAAGTGGGAGTTACTTATTACAGATAGACATTTTAAATCTTATACAATATTACAAAGGTACTTCAGTGCAAAAACGTTTTACAATTTCAGTCACAATAGCTCACATGTGCGCTGGAGACACCTAGAGGTTATTTGGAAGAACAATCAGGTGTATTTCTTTAGCTGAGATATGTGTACCCATTTTGTCTTTCCCTGTGGAAAGCTGATCTGATATACCTCTGGGGATATACGGTTGGATACTGTATAAGGGCCATTCCAACCTGCAGAGAGGGCATGGTCCCGTTTTCCCTTAAAGAGCTTACGATACATTACCTGAGAACCTACTTCAAAGAGGGGGCTGATAGTAGAATGTAGACTTTTAGATTGAGATGCTTTCTCAAGAGCTTGATATAGTCACTAGAAATTAGGAGTGGCATAGTGTGTCCAAATAGTATCTGATAAGGGGTTACATGTGAATTCAGGCTAGATGTACTGCGTATGGATGCTAATATCAAAGGCAATTTCTGAGCCCAATCTTTGCCTGTTGAATTTACAACTTTTCTGAGGGCCTCTTTTATGGTCCTGTTCATTCTCTCTACCTGCCCAGAACTCTGTGGGTGATATGGAACATGAAGCTTGTGTTTTATATTTAGGGCTTGTAATAGGACTGTGAAAATGTCACCCACAAATGCTGGTCCACAATCCGAGTCGATGATTTGAGGAGTGCCAAACCTGCAAATTACCTCAGAGAACAGTTTATTAGTAGCGGTCTGTGCAGTATGATTTTTACAAGGGAATGCTTCCACCCAGCCACTAAAAGCATCAGCAATAACTAGAAGGTATTTATATCCCTCTCTGGTCACTGGTAAATTGTCTATGAAATCAATTTGTAACCGGTGCCAGGGTCCTACCCTTCTCTGATGTAAAAGTGGTGTTGGTTTGGTCTGTCCTGCTTTAACTTGTGCACATTGTAGGCAGCCGCCTACCCAATCCTCCACTTCCTTTCTCATTCCTGGCCATGATGCCATGGCTTTAAGGTGACTAAGGGTTCCCTCTACTCCCTCATGCAGATAGGAGTGGGCTAAACAAATCAGTTCTTGTCTAAATATTTGATCTGGTATATGCTCAGAAGTATCTCTACCAGATCTGCTGACAGCAGAAATCTGAGAAGCTAACAAGTCTACCTGATGGTTAAAAGAAGCTTCAAGGGAATGATGGGGGGTCCTGGTGTGATTTAACATGACATATCATTAATTTACCTGGATGACACTGTAACCAATTCCCAATCCATTTCCACAATTGCTCTTGCTGCAAAGGCAGTGCAGAAACCATTACGAGACCACTGACTCAGCCATCCTGAGCAGACTTGTACTACATAATCACTGTCGCTGTATATCATTAAAGGATGCGTTAGGAGGCACTTATGAGATATGTTAATGTCTATATGTGGACATGTGTGAATTAATACAGCCTGGACAGCCAATACTTCTGCGTTCTGAGCTGAGGAATGGTTATCAGATACCAGTTTATCTGATTCTGTCCCAATAACTCTTTAAAGCTGTATTTTTATATTGGTATATATTTGTATCTGATCCAGCACAATCAATAATTCTGCTACATGTTTCAATAATTCTGACAATTAAACTCATATTATTACACATGGAGACATTTTGTGGTGGAAGGAGATGGAGGTGCTTGAAAATTTCTCATCTGTGTCTGAGGCACAGGAGGACCAGGAGCTCTGTCTCTGGCACTGAAAAATTAGGTTTCCTGTGTAGAGACATGACCAGACATATTGAGGAACATTACTCCATGTGCAGGAGGTATATATGCACATTTGTCACATGGAGGGAATATGCTGCCATTGCCGCAGACGTTTTCTCGACACGGACCAGTACCACCATTGCACATTTTGCAATGTGTATTTCTGATTGGTAGAGAAATTTATCTCAAAACATCTATGATGTTTGCAATGCGTCCTCTTTCTACATGTTTTTCTTTTCAAATATTAATTTATTTATTTATTGCATTTGTATCCCACATTTTCCCACCTCTTTGCAGGCTCAATGTGGCTTACAATACATCATGAATAGTAGAGATATATGAGAAATAATCATTTAGTATTACAGAAGGCTCTTGGGTAACATGATAATGATAAAGCGTGATGTTAAAATAACTAACAAATAGAAAGATAATTCTGGGTATGTATGAAGGAGTTCATATTTGTTGGTCTTTACATTTATTTATTTCTTCTATTATGGACTCATGAAGGTTTATTTCACCATTTGGGCATCATATCCAAAATGCCCCTCAGAACTTACAGGTTTTTTTTCTTCTAAGAATGGAACTTAATTATAGACTGAGCAATCTCCATTTTGGAAACCAATTTTTCCATAGACTATGATAGGGAAATCATATTTTTAATAAAATTACCATCCAAACAAACCACAAACACTATAATTTTCTTCCAAGTTTTAATACACATTTAAACACCTTTAACATTTTTCCGCCAAAATTTCCCACCCTAAAAAAACACATAACACCATCAACATCCCCTCAAACTTATAAAATACCAACGCAGAAAAGTTCCCAAGTTACACAATCCCAAAATGGACCAACATAAGCTTCAAAAGCAGTCTGTACCATAAAACTCAATTTTAACCAAATAAATAACATTTGTTCAAGAAGTTTACCACCCTAGCCTATCTTCTGAGGACCTCCAGACCACTCAGCTATCAAAAATGAAATGTTTAAATTAAACCCCAGAGCCCAAGCCCTGAGGCTCCAAAATCCACATTTTAAAATCAAAATAATTTTATGGGAGGCTAAGGGACCTGTTACCTGGGTCCCTGATTACTTTTCATGTGGTCACCACCACTAGATCCAATCCAGATGGAACCACCGTATTGCCGGGGGCTGCCCATGATCTCCCATGGCAGCTCATCGGGTAGTATAACAAATTGAGGTCCTGGCCTACTGGAGCTCCGAGCCAAGAATCACGCATGCACTAGAGCTCCAGCAGCCCAGGCTGAATGCCGGCCATTTTCCCAGTACTTTCCCTCCCAGCTGCTCTCTCTTCTGCCTCGCAGCAGCACGGTTAATTGTGCCTACCCCGATTCTGAGCCTGGTAGTCACCAACTTAACTCCAGACACAGAAACAGGTTTGTACTGACCCATCAATGGTGCTGATGGGCTGAAACTGGCCCAAAGTTGGCACACAACCCAGGCCAGGTAATTGTTTTTTAACCATAGGTTACATTTGATTTTGCTTTCTATTACTGAAGTTATTTGGAAATCAGGAGAATGGTTTGTTGCCTATATTCCATTTATTGAATATCTGATAAAGCCAGAGTGATCTGTAAGAATTTTCAGAGGCAGTATTACTCTTTCCTTAACTGTTCTTGTATGCTATCTCTTTTTCTTCCTTTTAAGAATTGCCCCATTGATTTGTCATTGACATGACCTCTTACAGATGGTCTGATGTAACGAGTCTCATCTTGGAGTCTTATCAGCCAGAACTTAAAATTGGATAGGAAATGGATAATTGCTCCTGGATAGCTATAATTAAGAAACCATTAATGTAGTTTCATTTTAGTTTAAGCCTCTCTCTCTCCATTTGAGCAGAGAAATATGAAATTAAGGTATTAGCTACTTTCAAAGAGATGACTCACTAGCTAATAAGTACCCGGAGCAATTTCTCAAATACAAGAATAAAGGATCCTACTTTTTTTTCTTCTCTAAGCTTTAATTTTGGAGTGTTCATACTGTAGTCTCTTGGGGTAATGTGAAGCTAAAAGCAGTTTCCTGATAGAATTCTGACAGTGCGAGCATTTCTCACAACATGTATGCCAGAGCTAGATAAGGCGAGAAGAAAAAGAAGTGTAGCCAACACAGCCCTTCCATAGAAAGACTGCAGGACAATGTGGATAAAACAGGAGACTTTATTCCAAGTGAGACCTGACACAGTGTCATGTTTTGGCCTAGTGCCTGCCTCAGAGGTCTGTTCAAAAAGTCTCAACAGAACTTTCTTTGTATGATTCAAAGTGATACACACACTCTTTACAAAGATGCTGTAACTAAAGCAAAAAGATGCCAAATCAAAAGTCAAAGACATAAAGCAAGCAAACTTGGAATAAAGTCTCATGTTTTATCCACATCACCCTCCTGTTTTTCTTTGGAAGAGCTGTGTTGGCTACACTACGTTTTCTTCATACCTCTACATTCGTAGTGTTTTACGGTCCTCCACATTTTTGTGGTCTTCCTCACAAAGCCAGATAAGGGCAATATAGCAAGACTTTCCTTAGAGCAGTGCCAGTCAAGACTTAGCAATATGAATTTCTCTCCTCTGCTCATCTCTCTCACTTCTTCCCCAGTGTAGTCCCTCTCAGCAGTGTGAATTTCCTCACAGCATTGCCCGATCAGTGCTACAGCAGGGTGAACTTCCCTGCAACAGTCTTAGTTGAAGAAGATTCTACAAGCATGCGGTGTTGTTTCTTCAATGATTACATTAAGGGCCTCAGAAGATGTAGTCAAGTGGGATGATGCAAGTTGGATGATACAGATTGGCACAGACAGGTGAGCAAATGCAAGTAAAAAAGCATGCAGCTATTTCTGCTCCTCTGTGCTTGCTTAAAATTGATAAGCCAGACGGCGAAGGTAACAGAGTAGCATAGTAGATGATGGCAGATAAAGACCCCCATACATATTAGAAAGTTTTAACCTGCACTAATCAAGTTAATGCATGGTAATGATAAATTTATAGACTAATGCACATTAAATCGCACACACCAAGGATCCACTATTTAAAAGCATTTATCTGAGTAGCAGCTCCAGTTGTCCAGAATAAATGCTGATGACAGGTGCCATCCCTGGATTTTCATTATCATAATTCATTTTCATATACCACTTAGACCTAAGCCAGTTTACAGTTTTGTTTTATAAGTGCTGGGTCTGTCCCTACTGGACTCACAATCTAAGTAGTACATTGTACTACAGTTGTACCTAGGGTAATAGAGGATTAGGTGTCTTGTTCATTGTCATATTGAGCTGCAGAGAGAATTGAACTGGGTTCCCCAAGTCTGTAACCCACTGCACTAACCATTAGGCCACTCCTCCACTTCAAGGTAATGCACTGAAAATCCAAGATAATCCAAAATAATGCACTGAAAATCATTGCAGACCCTTCCAGTGCTATTACTGCAGACCACCCCACGCAGATTCTCTGGATATCAGTAATATTCAGTGCCATGATCTGGTCTTTCCTACATAATATACTAAACTCAGATAGTTTTTATTAGGGAAGGTAATCCATCTGCACTGGCTTATTATTTCTGTGCTCTCTTATAGCTATAATATTCCATATTTGCTTGTTTTAATTATTGTATACTAGTAAAAAAGGCCCGTTTCTGTTTGAAATGAAACGGGCGCTAGCAAGATTTTCCTCAGAGTGTATGTTTCAGAAAGAGCGTGTGTGAGAGATGGAGCGTTTCTGTCAGAGAGAGAATGTGAGAGAGAGTGTGTGTGTGTATTTGTGTGAGAGAGAGAGAGTGTGTGTGAGAGACAGAGTGTCTGTGTGTGTGAGACTGTGTGTGAGAGAGAGGGACAAAGAGATAGAGACTGTGTGTGTGTGACAGAGAGAGTGTGTTAGACAGTGAGTGTGTCAGAGAGAGTGTATGTGAGAGACAGAGAGTGAGTGAGTGTGTGGTGGTGAACTGAGAGGATGTGGCAGGGGGCTTGGAGGGGGGTCAGCATTGCTGGTGGTGGTGGGGGGTGGGGGTTGGCCGTGTTGTTGCTGTCTGGTATTAGTGTGGTGCTTTCTTGTGTGTGTGGGTTTTTTTTTTTTGTTCAAGGGGGGGGGGGGGGTTGGGGGTGTGCCATGCTGGCAAAGTGGGAGGAAGTGGAGGGGGTCTTTGAGGGTGGTTATTGTTGCAGGGGTGATATATATATATATAGAGAGAGAGAGAGAGAGTGATTGTGCATCTCTCCATGTTCTGTATCAGTGTATGTGTGTTTGAGTGTTTTTTGCTGGGGTTTTGAGGGGGAGGGTAGCGGTGTTTGTGTGTGTGGAAGTGATGTCAAAGTTGGTGTGTGGGGTTGAGAAATTGTGTGTGTGTGTGTGTGTGGAGTTTATATTGTGTGTGTGTGTGTGTGTGTGTGTGTGTGTGTGTGTAACAATATAACAGGGAGGGGGTTATCTGGTGAATTTGGAGGTGTTTGCTGCAGTGTGTTTTTATGAGAGGTGGAGGAATCTTGTTAGTTGGGGGGGGGGGGGGGCCTTGGTCGGCAAACAGTGACGGTGTGGGTGGTTTGTTTTTCACATGGAATACTCCCAGGAACCGGGTGCTTCCGGCTTTCACGGGGAGAGGAGGAGTGTGGAACCCCATAGGTGGCAAGAGGGCATTGTTTGGGTATGTTGTAATGGCACATCACCAAGCCCCTACCCCCCCCCCCTTGGAATATCACCCTCCTCCCCAGCGCATCACCAAGACCCTCCCCCCCCCCCGCCCACATCAACTCCTCAGAACTTCTCAGAAAGCTTAATTGTTGGAAAAAATATTTCCAACTATTTAAAGTATCTCCGTGTAACTTCATTGAGTGTCCCCTAGTTTTTGTACTTTTTGAAAGAATAAAAAAATCAATTCCTACTCGTTCTATACCACTAAGGATTTTGTAGACTTCAATCATATTCCCCTCAGCAGTCTCTTTTCCATGCTGAAGAGCCCCAATCTCTTTAGTCTTCCCTAATATGAGAGGAGTTCCATCCTCTTTATCATTTTGGTCACTCTTCTTTGAACCTTTTCTAATTCCACTAACAGGGGCATTTTCAAAAGAGAAAGGCGCCCATCTTCCGACACAAATTGGGAGATGGGCGTCCTTCTCTCAGGGTCGCCCAAATCGGCATAATCAAAAACTGATTTTGGGCGTCCTCAACTGCAGTCCATCGCGGGGATGACCAAAGTTCACAGGAGCATGTTGGAGGCGTAGCGAAGGCGGGACTGGGGCGTGCTTAAGAGATAGGCGTCCTCGGCCGATAATGGAAAAAAGAAGGGCATCCCTGATGAGCACTTGGTCGACTTTACTTGGTCCATTTTTTTTCACGACCAAGATTCAAAAAGGTGCCCAAACTGACCAGATGACCACCGGAGGGAATCGGGGATGACCTCCCCTTACTCCCCCAGTGGTCACCAACCCCATCCCACCCTAAAAGAACATTAATTTTTTTTTTGCCAGCCTTTATGCCAGCCTCAAATGTCATACCCAGCTCCATGACAGCAGTTTGCAGGTCCCTGGCCAGGCGGACCCAAGCCCATCCCCCCTCTACCTGTTACACTTGTGCTGGTAAATGTGAGCCCTTCAAACCCACCCGAAACCCACTGTACCCACATGTAAGTGCCCCCTTCACCCCTTAGGGCTATGGTAGTGGTGTACAGTTGTGGGGAGTGGTTTTTTTTTGGGGGGGGTTGGGGGGCTCAGCATCGAAGGTAAGGGAGCTATGCACCTGGGAGCAATTTCTGAAGTCCACTGTCGTGCCCCTTAGGGTGCCCGGTTGGTGTCCTGGTATGTGAGGGGGACCAGTGCACTACGAATGCTGGCTCCTCCCACGACCAAATGTCTTGGATTTGGTCATTTTTGAGATGGGTGTCCTCGGTTTCCATTATTGCTGAAAACCAGGGACGACCATCTCTAAGGTCGCCCATCTCAACATTTAGGTTGACCATCTCTAAGGTCGACCTAAATGTTGAGATTTGGGCGTCCCCGACTATATTATCGAAATGAAAGATGGACGCCCATCTTGTTTCGATAATAGTGTTTTCCTCGCTCCTTTGCCGGGACGTCCTTAGAGATGGACACCCTTAGAGATGATCGTCCCCGTTCGATTATTCCCCTCTACATCTTTTTTGAGATACTGCAACCAAATCTGAATGCAATTGTCAAGGTGAGGTCACACCATGTAGCAATACTGCCTCACACTGGGAAGAAGATTTCAGCATATTGTCTACCTAGATCTTTTTGGGTGCTGACCCCCAAAGTGGACCCTTGCATCAGGTAGCTACATTTGAGCATTCAAAATTGGGTACAGATCTCAGATCATGCCCCAAATAATTAGTTAATGGGCTCCAATGATTTAATTATTGGAGATAACAAGCACTTAATAGGCATTAATTATGATTTGGGTGCCGATCTGACTAGGTGCTATTCTGTAACAATGGGAGCCTAAATTGGGGATGTGGCCATGGGAGGGGCATGGGCAGGTTAGGGGCATTCACAAATGATGTGTGCAGTATTACAGAATAGCAGGGATCCGCACCTAATTTGTACACCAGGATTTGCACCAGGTTTCAGCTAGCGTTAAGTTCTCTCACCCAAAGTTGAGTGCTGAATTTGGTGCACAATCCTATTCTATAGTGCTCATCCTGAAGCACCCATTACAGAACAGCATTGAGTGCTGAAATTTATTGGCGCTAAATTTTCAGTGCCATTTATAGAATCTTGCCTTAACTGCTTAACTCACTTTAGTAGAAGGTCCCCTGAGTCAACAATCTGGATAATGCTGTTAATTATTGCCAGTAGCTGAATAACAGCAGCAATCACCAATATAGCAAGATATTCTGCACCGATATCGGGACATCACCAGTACTGAATATTTTGGTATGTGTTTACACATCACAAACTGTGTTTCAAAGAAATGTCATTGGGCCCCAAACTGCACTGGCTCCCAATTAAAGAACGTATTGCTTTCAAAATCTGCACCCTGGTTCATAAAATTATCTACGGCGAAGCCCCGGGATACATGACAGATCTCGTAGACCTACCAACCAGAAACACAACAGGATCAACACGAACATACATAAATCTCCACTACCCAAGCTGTAAAGGACTCAAATACAAATCAACCTATGCATCCAGCTTTTCCTACATAAGCACACAACTATGGAACACATTACCAAAAGCCATGAAAACAACTTATGATCACCTAAACTTCCGGAAAACATTAAAAACTAACCTGTTCAAAAAGGCATACCCTACCGATCCAACTTAAATGCCTGTACCCTGCAACACAACGAAACCAAAGCTCGTAATGGACATATAATAACTCTTCCACACAACGATTCCCTAATGTGTCTGTACACACGAACCTTATTCTACCACAACATTACTGTATTTGTTCATACCAGAATTGGCGAATGCCTTTATGGTACTATGTAAGCCACATTGAGCCTGCAAATAGGTGGGAAAATGTGGGATACAAATGTAACAAATAAAAAATAAATAAGTGGGCAGAAGCTTCTCCTGACTGCTTACATCACCTGTCGCTGCCAAACCATCGATATTCAGTGGCACTAAAGTGGGTAATATTACCTCTAACCGGCCCCCAAAACAGTGGACTAATCAGGTACGGACCATGGAGCAGCTCTTAGGCGGAGCCAGTCCTTATGTGGGCGCCAGCAATATTTAGCTGAGGCCCGCATTTAAGCAGGTGAATTTAGGACTAATCAAAAGCTGTCTTAAATTCACCCGCTTATCTTATGCAGGCCCTGGCTGAATATTAGGCCAAGACCCACATTAACGAATTTGTGTTTTTCCCCTTCCTGCCTCCACCATGAGGTCTGTAGGACCCCTTCCCAGCCCCCTGAAGTGCGGTGGCACCCCTCTCCCCAACATAAGGCCTCCCCTGGTCAGTATCGCCTCCCATTCCCTTCCCCTTCTTCCAGTCAGGATAAGACCTCCCTCCCAAGGTCTACATGACTCCCTGGCGGTCCAGCAGAGTGTCAGGGCATGAGCAAACTCCCCTCGCTCCTGCTCATAGTGGAAGCTTCCTCAAAATGACTGCCAGTGATCTCTCACAGTAATTGCAGTACTGCAAGGTTGCCATGAAAGGTTGCAGCAGTAATTTTGAGTAAGCTGATGCTAGGGGCAGGAACAAGGGGGATTCACTTCTGTCCCCGACGTTCCACTGGACCACCAGGGAGGTCAGGTAGACCCCAGGGGGGTCTCATCCTGACCAGGAGGTAGAGGGCTTTTGTTGGGTGGTGACACTGCACATCGAGGGGGCTGGGAGGAGGGCCTACAGATTTGATGGGGGGGGGGCAGGAAGGGGGAAAATAATTTTTTTAATGAGGGTCCCAGCCCAATATTCAGCCAGGGTCTGCATGGATTTCTTATGTGGGCCCTGACTGAATATCGGCCAGGTCTGCATAAGCTCTGGCAGCCAGCCTGCCCTCATTTAGTCTCTGCTATTCAGTGCCAGTGCCTGGCACTGAATATTGGGGGCTAAACTAGCTGGTGACGGTAGGCATTTAAAAAAAACACTCACCGCTGCCGACTGAATAATGGGGGGGTTGGTGTTTAAATATTGACCCGTAAATTTAATAAACTGAACACTCACTAATGAATGCACATAGCTGTTCTAAACTAGGGTTACCATATTTTGTCCCCCCCAAAAGGACACATGCCCCGCCCCATTTCACACCCTCGCTCCGCCTCATGTCACATTTTCCCCTCCCCCCTGTCACACACCCCGTCACTCCCCCTCTCCTTACCTTACTACTGCCCTGGTGGTCTAGTGACCTCTTCGGAGCAGGAAAGAGCCCCTTCTTTCCTGCCCGGAGCGCTGCCCTGCATGCAATCTTCCTGTTCATGATCTCGGTGCCGATTAAAAATGGCCACCAAGAGTTGAAGTCTCACAAGGTCACTTCAACTCTTGGCGGCCATTTTGAATCGGCGCCAATATCACGAACAGGAAGGATGCATGCAGGGCAGTGCTCCGGGCAGGAAGAGGGGGCTCTTTCCTGCCCCGAAGGCGGAAGAGGTCACTAGACCACCAGGGCAGTAGTAAGTAAGGGGAGGGGAGGCTATCAATCTGTCCATTTGTCCAGAAATCCAGACAAACGAGCAGATTGGCAAAACCCGCCCGGTTGCCCGGACATGTCCTCAAAAAGAGGACATGTCCAGGTAAACCGGACATATGGTAACCCTATTCTAAACTGATCAGCATTTTCAGTAAAGCGCTTTAGGTATCCCTACTGGTCCAGCAGTGAATGTCCTCCCACTACAAAGAAGCCAGTGGATAAAGTGATTTGTTAGCGCCTTTCATAGAAAGAGGAGGAAGGATACCCATGATATGAAAACTAATTTTACAGCTATTTTAAAGTTGTGAGTCTGGTAAATTGACTGTTACGTTCTGCAGAAATTACTGTGTTTGCATTCAAAAGGGCATGGCCTTGTAAGAAAGACTCTGGATGAAGACTGAATTGCAAAGTCCAGGAAGTGCCCAGGTTCCAAATTGATTAGTTGAGGTCATATCTCATTAGTGTGCCATGAATTCCCTGGCATGCATTCAAGGTTGTCCCATGTATAATCTCAGAGCAGCCAGCTCTGAAAGGAAATAAAAAAAGAACCGGACCAAACAAAGCAAGAAAAGACTTCCCCATCTTTGTGCAAGGCAATACCTTCTAAATTTGCAATAGAGAAAATTTAACCATGGCACATAAATTTTACATGAGTCACCGAGGCCCAGAGAAAAATTAATTTGATGTTGTCTTTTGATAGAGATGTAGTTTTCTCCTTTGAAGGTTGTGATTCAATTTGTGTTAAAACTTAATCACATATCCCTGTTGCGTGCAAATATATATGAGTGTGAAAAGGAAACTTTTCCATTTTAATACATATCATTATTTGAATGCTAATTTAGGTTGCTGAGAAATAAAAAAAAAAGATCTATTCTCCCTCTCATTCACTCAGCAAGGAACATACCAAGCAAATGCAGAAAAGAGCACCTTGTGGTAGATGTGGTTGCCTCTTTTGTATGCGCAGTGCTGTGCCTATTTTTCAAGATAACCTTTATTTCATGTACAGAGTGTTAGCTTTGCTTGAAAAAAAAATAAAAAGGCAAGATAACACCCTCACCTGCAGAACATTATTAGGCTTACTTGAAAAAAGTCTCTTCGCAGGGATGAGTCCTTCTGCTGCATGTTAATGTGGTAGAGATATGTAGGGGAACAATCTTTCCTTCATTTCATTTCATTCACTTCACTTGTTTCTTTCTTCCTTCTTTTTGTGG
Organism: Microcaecilia unicolor; assembly: GCF_901765095.1. Lineage (NCBI taxonomy): Eukaryota > Metazoa > Chordata > Amphibia > Gymnophiona > Siphonopidae > Microcaecilia > Microcaecilia unicolor. The sequence continues at coordinate 259,856,204 of NC_044036.1, forward strand.
CCACTCATCATTTGTCCTTTGCTCCCTTTTCCCTCTCCCACGCTTTCCTTCCTAGTTTCTATTTTCTCTCTTCAAGTCCCATCTTTGCTTCCTCTTTTCCTGTTACCCTTTATTGTTATTTTTTCTCTTTCCCCCATCCTTATTTAGCTTTCTCATTCCATCCTTTTGTCTTCCATATTTCTCTTCTATTCGCCTCTTCCTGGCTGTTTTCCACCTTCTAATCTCCCTCAATATACCATCCTCAGGATTGATTTTAGGGTGGGATGAGCAGAGCAGTTGCCTGGGCACTATACAACAAAGGGCACCATTGGAAGACAGTCATTAGTGAATGAGAAGTTTTGACCAGGTCCCCTTACCCATCTAACCTCCCCGTTGCATTGACCACTAAGATGCTCTGCAAGCCTCCCACTGATCCAGCCCACTCCAAGTACATACAAACCAAAAGTCACTGACAAGTCCACTCACTCCTTTCTGGGAAGAGGTGGACTGCTATCAAGCATCGCTTTTTCCTGGGGATGATGTCATCAACATGACCCCTCTCTCAAGGGGGCCGCATCATCAACATGTTCCCTCTCTCTGGGTGTGTGTGTGGGGGGGGGGGGGCAGATTGTACAGTTTCAATACCCCCAAACATGGTTACCTTGCCTAAGAGTCAGCTCTATGCTCTTTTTACCCCCCTGAAGACATGCAAATGTTTCAGGAAAAAAATAGTTTGCCAAAAATCTTCCAAAAAATCCAACAAAATCCATGGAATTCAAAGCACTTCCAAAATTTCCCCCACTCTCCCATCCTGGTCTTTTCTGCCAGTTTGTCTCTTTCTTTTACTGGATGTTTCTTGGCTTGCAATAAAGGAACAAGCAAAGTAACAATTACTCATTAATTTAATCCTAAATTAACTGTGCAATAGAGGTGAAAGATGAAATGTAAGCACACCGTTATCCCATATGGAAGCAACAACTACAAGCACATTGTCATCAACAAATGTGTACACAGTGGCAGCAGTCTCACAGTGTGCTAGAAAGAAACGCTTTTGTTCTCCACACAAAGCGGAAGCTGAAACCTTGTGCGTTGCCAGACTGCCAGGGCTTTAATCTCTCTATTAATCATTTTGTTTATTTTCGTGTGACTGATTAATTTGGGAACAAATGATTCCTTGAGATACATGTTTTTATACTGTGATTTTATTTATATGTTGCATGCTAATAGCTTCTAGATTGGTTGATATGGGGACAGATTCCATTTGTATTTGGTGGTATGGGAGGGTATTGGGATGTTTAATTACAGTTTAATTTTAGGGGCTATGTTTTTTTTGTAATTTTTTATATAATGTTATATATATTATTTTGTACACCAAGACAAATATTGTGGAGACAAGTGTGAAGGTGGGCAGACGTCTAAGGTCTATGCCCTGAAAATGGCAGAGACAAATCAAAATCATGTGTGTATATGGAGTATTATCTTGTTTGTGTTGTTGGGCAGACTGGATGAACTGTACAGGTCTTTATCTACTGTCATCTACTATGCTAACTAAGACCAAGATACACTACAAAGAAAGAAAGAGGCCAACTATATATATGTAGACAGATGTTGTGATGCATATGAAAATTGGCACTGGCCCACCCAAGCCTTTCTCAGTTCCACTTCCTTTTTATCTGCAAATTAAGCACTGCATAAATATATTACAGATGTAGATCAGATACTGTAAGTATTTTCAGAAACCAACATACCTGCATCTGGGATATTTCTTCAGGAGAGAATGAATAGCAATAAGTGAATGACTTCAATTACAGTATGCAATTATGTGTTACCTTATTTACAAAGTGTAGCTACACAGTAATGATGGCTTCTATAAAAGGATTTTACTGACAAGAACACTGTGTTCTGTTAGGCAGAAGTAGACTTATCATACCTGTTTTTGCCATATGTCTTTCAACTTCTCATTAACCTTGTTTATTTTCAGGCATCCCGGAGATAAGTCAACATTCACTGGTCTTGTAGCTTGATACCACTGAACCTCCCTCCCTCTATCTCTCCAACTCACTCACTTGCCCCCCTGTTTACTAAGCCACTCTAAAGGCTGTTGCATGGCAATGACAATAGCCAGTGGTGTGCTGGTAAATGTTTAGCAACAGGCTCTCTCCCCGGGCCACCTCTGCGCCCTCCCCGTCCACCTCTGTGCCCCCCCAAATTGCAGAGCTGGCTATACCCGGTAAGCGAGCCTTGGGGGGGGGGGGGGCAATGCATTACTCTCTCCGGGAATTTTTTTTAATACTCCAAGGCTTCAATCTAATTCATGTGGGATAAAATGCCATAAATAAGTAAAAAAAAAAATAGGAACTCTGAACGTTGAGCACCTGATTCCCATAACATGATGTCTGTTTTAAAAGCCCTTTACCAGGAGAAAAAAAATCTCTGCACCAATAACAGGGTTAGGTGTCCCTATGTAGCGCCCCCTAGGTTTCTGCGTTGCCTTGTCCCAAAGTAGTAGCAAAGCTACTGGTGTCACAATGGTTGGTGGCAAAAAGGACTCCTCTGGGTCAAGACACACATCAACCCAAAACCGCTTCAGAAGTTCATTAAAAAAACTGCATTAAAAATAATTGGAGAACGTGTGATAACTCCTGAGAAACTCGCACTCAGACGTTTTCAATAAACAAATCTTTATTACACATCAATAAAAAAAACTTTCATAAATTACTCTAAATTCTTTAAAAGATATTGGTAAATTCACTCAATAAAACTTTATCATGTGAAGTAGTTTCACATAATAAAAATAACTAACCAGACATTTATCCTTATATCAAATACTCTCTTTTAGAGTCAATTACTTCTTTAATACAGTGCTCCCAATAATCATAGCACTAACATAAGCATTTAATATACTCTCTTTTAAACTACTCAATTTTCTACTTGCTGCTCTTTCTCACTGTGGAATCTTTATCAGGTAAGTATATTCAATTTTGTTTAAGCTTCACTTTTGCTTAAATTTTATCAAAGGATAAATTCCTTTGTGCTGAAATTTGTCTCTGTTCTTCTCCTTCTCAGGTCTGGAACCCTCCAGGAACCTCTCCAGGTAAGTAATGTTCTCTTTAGTGTACTCTTGAAATGTTTATAGCACAACACTAAAGCGCTTTTAAAATTACCCTAATGTCCCAAAAATAATTAACAAAAAAAACCCATGTGTGCACACACAAAAAAAATTATACTTGCAGCGCTTGATCTCCTTCAGACGCTGTCTAGCGTTGTCTTTCCTCTCACACTCACTCTGGAACCGCTTCACCTTGGCACCGACACTGGAACTGAGGCACTGCTGTGGCACTGGTACTGCAGCACTGGTACTGTGATACTGGAGTTGTAATGCTGGCACCGGTATCTGACTCACCAAAGAAATTTGACTCCCATACATATGGACTTTAATATTCTACCAGGAAACTCTTTAATTAGCTCCTGCACTACAACAAAAGTTTCCCTCTGTATTAGGGTCTGAGCCTTTAAGCTCTAATCCTAAACAAAACCACCTCTTCTCCGAGTGCCAAACTCAGAAAATGAGGTAAGAGTCCTCTCTGACCCCTCTGTAAGATTAGAGGCCTTACTACCTTTTCAGATTAGGATTAAAATTAGCCTTTCATATTATACACCCTTAAATGCCTGTCTTGATTTATTCAGGTTTCCCAGTCTCAATAACTTTACTCCTAATAATCAAAGCTCTAACCTGGCCTTTCCCAAAGTTCTCCAGGCCTTGTTATTTAATTCCTGTGGAGAACACATACAGACAGCACCCTCCCCTTACCAGTGCAGCTTCCTAACCAACTTTTTTCTTTCACCCAAGCTGTAGCCAGTGTTGCCAGGTGGAAAATTTTTTTCCCACCCAATCCAGCATAAAAACCGCCCAAAACCCGCCCAAACTCAAACCCCGCCCCTGACACCCCCACCCCCGTGTCATCACCCCCGCCCCCGCCGTCATCAACCCCGCCCCCGCCGTCACCGGCCCCGCCTCCCCCGTCATCGGCCCCGCCTCCCACGTCATCGGCCCCGCCCAAAACGTCACTAACCCCGCCCAAAACGTCACTAACCCCGCCCAAAAATGTCACTAACCCCGCCCCCCGAGGCCGAAAAAGCCGCCCAAAAAACCGCCCTGAAGCCCAAAAAGCAGCCCAAAAAACCGCAACCCGCCGCGGGCAAAAATTTCCCGCGGCGGGTCGCGGAAAACCGCCCAATTGGGCGGTAAAACCGCCCACCTGGCAACACTGGCTGTAGCCAACAACAGGAATTCTGTGACATCATTTGCCCTTTTTGGACCAATCAAAAGTCTCAAAACAAAAGTCACAGTTTTTACTGTGAAAAAAGAATTCAGAATCTTTGTCAGCGCCATTTTGAAAACTGAAATCCCATAGACTTTAATGGTGCAGGAACATTTTTCCAATATTTTGGTAACCGTATATAGTACACATTCCCCGTTCACTGCACAAGTGTAGCACATCTCTTTAGGCATCCCCACAATTTTAAATTTTAAAAAGCCGGCATTCCTCGTAAATGCTGCATTTTCCTCAATAAAAACAATTAAATAATTACTAAAATTTCCCAAAAACTACTTAAGTTCCCTAAAATTCCCCTCTATCATATATAACCATTAGAATTTTAAAACGCACGCCCAGAGATGTGCAGCCCCTTAAAACTGCGTTCTTCCACAAATCAGCCCCAAATTAACTTTTCTTTGGATCAGACTCCCATAGTTAACCTAAATAAGACCCCTGGATACCCCTAACAACAAAAATAATTTTTAAATAATTTTTCCCTGGGGTCCTGGCCAACATGTGCTAAAAATTACTATTTAAAATTAAAATTAAAACAATCCAAACCCAAAGGGCTTCTTATCTGAGTCCCCTTAGTGCAGGGCAGTCGCTAGCACAACTTAGTAAGCAGGAGGGGTTGGTTTGTGTAGCCATATACCTGGATAAATTGGTTTTCTGAAAATTGCCCTCCCTCAATCAGCTTAAAAGTATGCAGAAGGCTGCTCAGCATGTATTCATCCAACCAGATTGTGAGGTGGCATTCCCAGGTGTCTGTGGAGGACAATAACACACCTAGATTGTATTTTCAAATTTACACACATTCTTTTCCTTGAAACTTTCACTCACTTAAAAGATCGGTGCAATTTGATTACTTTATTTTTTGTCTATTAGATTGTAAGCTCTTTGAGCAGGGACTGTCTTTCTTCTATGTTTTGTGCAGCACTGCGTACGCCTTGTAGCGCTATAGAAATGCTAAATAGTAGTAGTAGTAGTAACATACTTTGTCCCTGTGGATATCGAAAGTACAAATGAATGGAGAAGCAGTTTAGTGGAGAGAGCAACAGGTTGTGAATATTCAGCAGTTGCAGTTTAAGGGTACCTTTGACTAAAGTACGCTGAGTTCTGGGCTTAACGCGTCTACTACTACTACTACTATTTAGCATTTCTATAGCGCTACAAGGCATATGCAGCGCTGCACAAACATAGAAGAAAGACAGTCCTAATGTAGGACTGTCCTGAATACTCAACCTAAATATAAAGCACCTCAATTTAAGGTTTTAAAGAAATTTGTTATTTGTGCAACTTATAGAACATAATATAATCAGAATTAAACCCCTCCCCCCCCCAACTCAGGTCATCTGCTAATGTGTGCATTAATGCGCTCCAAATCACACAGGGGCCCTTTTATTAAAAGGTTGGTTCACGGCAACAGGCTTGCTGCTCGCCAATCTGGAACTACTGCTGGGCTGCAGCAGGAGCCCAGCAGTAGTACCCACCCCTAGCATGAACCATTTTTGACGCTACAAAACTGAGCATGTGCGACGTGAGAGAAAAATCAGCCGTAGGAGTAGGCCATGAGGTTGAGTGAAGAAGAGCAGTGCTGGAGGAAGACTTCTGCTGGCAGGGCCATGGGATCTCCGCCAGCCAAGGTATTTACAGTTGTGGCGGGCAGGGGCAGCAGCGATGGTAGGGAGTGGCAGCAGTGGTGGTGATGATCCTGGGGGGGGGGGGGGCGGCAGCAGCAGCAGCCATGATGATCCTGGGGAGGGCAGCAGCCCTGCCTTGAATATTACACTTAACCAATTATAGGCCCTGTTTTCTAAGCCATGCTGTAGGCGCACTATCTTTTTAGCATGCGCTAAAAATTATTGTGCGCTAACGCTAAAGATACCCATAGGAATATATGGGTGTCTCTAGCATTAGCTCACACTAATATGTAGCACATGCTAAAAAGTCTCATTTGCAGCACCAAAATCGCTAGCATGGCCTTGTAAAAGGAGTCTTAGAGGGGTATTTTTGAAAGAAACGTCTAAGTCAGATTTTGGACATTTTACACAGACATCAAAATTCAGAGGTAGGGAGAAGGTCATTTTCGAAAAAAGAAGGATGTCCATCTTTCATTTTGAAAATACCAAGGGCGTCCTGTGATTTGGACGGCCTTTTTTTGGTCCGTTTTCAAACAAAAAACGTACAAATGCAAGACATGCAAAATAGAGGAGGAGTGGCTTAATGGTTAGTGCAGCAGGCTTTGATGCTGGTAACATGGGTTCAATTCCCACTGCTTCTCCTTGAGACTTTGGGCAAGTCAAATACAGAAAGGACATTTTTGGATATGACATCCAAGTCTGAATTTGGACATTTTTTGTAAAACGTCCAAAATCAGAACAGGAAAGGTCATTTTCTACAAAAAAAAAGTCTATCTTTTCCTTTTGAAAGTGCTGTTTGGAAAAATGTTTTGTGATTTGGAGGGGTAAGGGGAGGTGAGCCCCGATTCCCTACAGTGGTCATCCGGTCATTTGGGGCACCACTTGTGTGGAGTAGAGGAGTAGCCTAGTGGTTAGTGCAGCAGACTTTGATCCTGGGGAAGTGGGTTCACTTCACACTACAGCTATTTGTAATAAAAACAGGTCTAGCTCAAAATGTCTAAGTTTTAGTCTTGGACGTCTTTGTTTTGTTCCATTATTGCTGAAAGACGTCCATGTCTTAGGAACGCCCAAGTCCCACCTTGAATACACCCCTGGCACGCCCCCTTGAGATTTAGATATCCTTCTGATGGACTTCAGAGAAAGACGTCCAAAAAAGGTTTTGAACTGATTTGGACGTTTCTGTGAGATAAACGTCCAAATGCTGACATGTCACTTTTTGGACGTCTATCTCTTTTGAAAATGAGCCTGTTAATCAATTAAGAGCTGAATATGATCATTTAACCAGTTAAGTACCAACAACACCCTGGACAACCCACTAAATAGCCAGTTTTGGCTTAGGCAGTTAGTACTAATATTCAGCAGCACTATCCAGTTAAGTGCCGTAGCCCCACACTCATAGGCGCCCCGTATAAGAGGCTTGGGGAGGCTAAGCCTCCCCAGCCCAGCTCTGACCTTCCCCGCGGCCTGCCCCTGCCGAAATCTTCTACTGCCGCCGCTTCTATTGAGCAGCGGCAGCCAGGAACGACATCTACGCAGCTGATCTGCTGCCGCCGCTTCTCTCAGAGCCAGCATAAGGAAAAGAAGCGCGGGGCTGCAGCAGCGTTCAGACATGCGCTGTCGGCTCTGCCGGTCTCTGCCCCGTGACGTCAATTTCCCGTTCCGGGGGCAGAGGACCGGCAGAGCCGACAGCGCATGTCTGAACGCTGCTGCGGCCCCGCGCTTCTTTTTCTTCTGTCAGCTAAAGAGGCCCGGGCCGGAGGGAGAGAAGAGAACGTGGCCACTGGCTGGAAACGGTAGGACGGGAGAGAAGGAGAGCAGGGGAGAGCCAGGGGACATGGCCAGTGCAGTGGAGAGCCAGAGAGCAATAGGGAGAGAAAGAGGGGACATGGAAAAAAGCAGGACAGAGCCAGGGACATGGAAAAAAGCAGGGAAGAGCCAGAAAGAGATGGGGAGAGAAAGAGGGGCCATGGGCAGGAGAGAGAGAGAGAAGCTGCTGGGGAGAAACTGGGGGAGACCCTAGCTGTCAGACTGAGAAATGCTGGCTGGATGAAAGGAGGGAGAAAGAGGAAAAATGCTGGAAGGAGGGAAGAAACTGGTAGGGAGGGAAAGAGGAAAGACACTGGAAGGATGGGGTGAGAGAGGACATGCTGAATGGAAAAGGGTCAAGAGAGAACTGTCTAGAAGGAAGGGGAGATAGAGGAAGACAATGGACGGAAGGATTGGGAGAGGATAATGGGTGGAAGGATGGAGAGAGAAAGAGGGATAACACTGGATGGCATGGTAGGAGAGAAAGAGGGAAGGTGCTGGACATGGATGGAGGGGAGGGAAGTATATGCACATGGATGGAGGGGAGTGAGGAGAAATGCTGGATATGGAGGGAGGGAAAACTGTTGAATTTAAGAGCTGGATCGGGATACTGAAGGATAGGGACAGGGCTACAGATGGTAGACAGGACGCATAAGGACACAGGAGGATGGTGGACATGGTGAGAGAAAAAATATCAAATGGAAAGAAGACACTGCATAAAACAGAAGACACTGGGACCAAAGCGAATAGAAAAACTAAATGATCAGACAACAAAGGTAGAAAAAAGTATTTTATTCAGAATTTATTAACTGGAATATGTCAGCTTTGGAAATGTGCATCTGTGATGTTTTGCATGTAAATTTCAATTTTTCTAGTATTGCTGCATGCTGAGTCTGACTTCTTGAGGTAACTTTCCAGTTCAGTATTTTGCCTTCATATCTGTTGTGTCATGTATTTTTCATGTGTGATCAAGGTGCAGTATTCTGCTAGTGTGTAGTATTTTCAGCCCTTTTGGGGTTTTTTTTTTGTTTCACTAGGTTGTACACTGGAGTTTTAGAGTCCCGTGTAATTACAGTGCTGCCTTTCCACGCATAAGGTTTAGCTCGTCCTGTCCTTGGAATTAGTACTGTTATGGTTTGGTAAGGCTATATGAGTGTGTTTTTGCACAAGTTTGTGTATAGTGTTTTGCAGTGGAGAGATTGTGTATTGGCCTTACTGAGGTGGCACCAAATCATCAGAAAGGGTTTTAGAGCCTAAATCATGACACACTACCTCTTGAAGGATCTACATATAGTCGTTCATAAAAGGAGCTCATTGTGAACACTTTCCACCCTAAAAGGGTGTATTGTGGCTCTACATGAGAATTGTGATATTATGATCTCTTGTTTCATATTGTTGACGGTCTGCATTTTCCGTATGGGTGGTATATTGGTTTATTAGGATCTGCCCAGTGTTATGGTACAGTAAGGTTTATGAGTGTGTTTTTGCACAAATTTGTGCATAGTGTTTTGCAGTTGAGCAATTGTGGTTAGTACCTGCTTTGAGCAACCACTTTATTCTTTGACATATGATACATATCTAATATCTAAATTTAATAAAAGGTATTAATTGTGACTTATTTTTACTTATTTTTTTCTGTTGTCAGACAATTATGGATGTAAGCCCCGCCTCTGGCCCCACCCCCTAACCCCGCCCCCTTTAGCCTCCCCAAACAGTTGGGCCACCGACCGCCTATGCCCACACTGGCAATTTAACAGTACAGAAGCCTCCGCTTCTTGGTTAAATTGTTTTGAATATTGAACTCTTGATTTATTATTTATAAACACCTATGAAGAGAAGCCCCAATTATGTTGTATTTGGTTTTCTTTTGTACTGTTTAATTGTGTAAATTGGAATTGCACATGAATTGTTCATAAGTCCCTTTGAACAATCCTTCAGGTTTGATGAGGCGCAGTTTTAATATAACATAACTTGAGTCCCAAGCGGTGTCATAGGGATGTTGCAGTTTGGAATGTTCTTTCAGAATTCATAAACATACATGCAAAATTATCCAACATGATACATTTTTTTAGTAGGAATAATAGAACAATATTGATAAATATCACTGCTTCAGATAACACTTGCAATTACTGAATGCCACATTACTGAATTCATGCATGAATGATCACGTAACACATTTGCATACTGAAACATTTAAACAAATGTGATAGAAGAAATGCTCATTCCTGCAACATTTCTTTTTTACCATCTCAGCAAATATTGGACATAAAAGCATCTAACAGAGAGGCAGTCTCAGACCCTGAGGTTTAATCTATTCATAAAGTAGCAACACAAGCTAGATGACTCTTCCCCATAAACAACACTAACCTGGCTATACCTGATCCTGCTAGATTTCAGATTCCTTGATAATTCCTTGCCTTTAAATTGTTTCCAAAACATGGGTCTGAACATGAAAAAGGCGACTGATATTCCTTAGAGACTGCCGTGTTTTAACACAGACTAGGATTAGGCTAAGGGTAAAAGGTAGGAGGGCAGGGGTGAGCATTTGTTAGATCACAATTGGATTGTTAAAACACCTATAAAGAATTTTAGTGCACCTTAATTCATTGGTTAATGCACGTTAAATCAATGTAGTGTGGACTAATAATTTTCTATTACAACAGATTAATGAAACTAATCAGAAATCACTTGAATATCAGGCAAAATGTTTGAGAAAATCAAAAGTAACAGAATTTTATGTGCCTGTGCATGCATTCAACAATGCACATTCAGTTCATTTGGGCACTTTAAAAAACCCTTAGTATACACAAATTGATCATACATATGTATACTTACAAATTATAGTGGTTATTTCAGAAACCCCATTCATGATTTGGATGTGCATTTAGGGGGGAATTAATCAAGCAGCGTTAGGGTTCTGTGTAAGTTCTATGTTAAACTGAACACTGCCTTGGGTGAATCTCTTCATAAAGGCGGTTAATAAATCCCTATATATATATATATATATATATATATCCATGCAATAATATTTTTGCATTCATACAGTAGGTAATTCAATAAACGGGTGCCTCCTTTTAGGTGCCCCAATGCCACACAGTGGGAACCTATTGTATAACAGCATCTGGACTCCCAGATAGAATTATAGAATACTGGCATACCTTGGTATTGGGACATCTAAAATCTAGGCACCCACAGTTACACCAGGCATAGACCTGGTGTAACTGCTGGCACCCAAATGTGATGAGGGTGTGCACAACTTACAGTATTCTGTCCTGCTTATGCTCAGCCCCTGTGTACACCCCCTTACATTTAGGCACTATGAACTCAATTCTATAAATGGTGCCCCAAAAAATGAATGCTAAGTGCTATTCTATAAACAACACTCCAAGTTGGGCACCATTTTTAGAATAGTGGTTGGGGCTGGGAATTGGGCATGAGGATTTACACCAACTGAACCAAATCCCCATGCATAAATTAGGCACACATCCCCTAAATTCTATAATACTGCACACACACATCCTAGAAATGCCCCATCCCACCTGTGCCCCTCCCATGGCCACACCCCTTTTCAGTTCACGTGGTAAAATTTACATGCATATCTTTATAGAATAGTGACTTTAAAAGTACATGCATAAATTCCAATTATTGCCAATTAGTGCCAATAATTGATTGTTAGTGGCCAATTATTGGCGCTAATTGGCTCACTAAGCAATTGAATTGCATGCACAATTTGGGCATGTGCCCAAACTTGCATGTGCAACTTTGAGCACTATATATATAGAATTAGGATGCATGCCACTTAGTTCCACCCTTACAGACTCATTCTTAGGAGAGATATTGACATTTATGGACATATGTATGCACATGCATGCATCAATGTCAGTATTTTGTAAATAGGTGCACATTATGAGTTTGTAAATGTAATTACCCCATTACAGAATTTCCCCCACAATGTGCACATTTAAAACGGATTGTGGAAAACATGAAAAAAAAATAAAAATCAGTAAACATTTGGAAAATACGAACATTAACCTTTTTTTTTGGGGGGGGGGGGGGGCATGCAGATCCATAGGAGAAACTGATAATCTTGTCAAAACAGAAAGACTGAACACATTAAAAAAAAAAACATGTTTGAGGTTTTTTTTTTAATGAGGCCATAGTTGGTAAGAATTCCATCCTCCAAACTGCCACCAAAAAGGCTCTCCCCCTCTGTAAGAGCACTCATAATTGCCTCAGAAAGCACTGGTAATAAGAATGACCTCCGTCTACTCAAGCAACAGATCAACTGGCATAAAGCTCTACTGACACTCCATCACTTTGTCAACAGCTCCAGCACTTGTATTGGTCCCAACTAAACGATTTCCACCATTGTTGTTACTGCACTCTTATCAGCGAGTCCACTAATCTCATCTTACCCAACAACTCTTCAAACTCTTGATATGGTTCTCTTCCATTGGCCTAGAAGGACTGCACCTTGTACCCTCTCATCTTCTGTCTTTGTCACTCATTTCTGATCCTCTCATCACAGTCGTCATTTTCCTCTAGACTCCTACCTTGATGTTGCCTTCCCCTCCCCAGTGTTCTCTTCCAAATTGTCTAGTCCCTTCTTCCCCTTCCCTTTCTCTCAGCTTCTCCTGATCATGTTTCAACCTCCCTTTGCTGACTGTCTTTAGTAAGTTTGTCTCTTTCTCTATAACTACCACTTATACCTTTGGCCCAATCCCATCCACCTTGCTGAAGATTGATACACATAGCCTTCTTCCACTGTTCTTTTCAATGATCAATAATAGTCTCTCAACTGGCTCTGTTCCCGCTGCCTGGAAAGCAGCTGTTGTCTGCCCAATCCTGAAAGGACCAACCTTGACAATTCACAGCTTGCTAACTATAGACCAATCTCCAATCTTCCTTTTTTTTATCTAAATTGACTGAAAAGGTTGGGTTTTACCACTACTCCAACACAGAAATGTCTTAATTCTGCACCCATATCAATCAGGTTTAGGCCATGCTCAACAATGAAACCATGCTTACCTCCCTTATAAATGACCTTCATTCTGTATCTTCATTCTGCATTTGATAATAATGATGAGGCCCTGGTTGTCTCAATTGATTTAACTGTGACCTTTGATTTTATAGACTATGATCTGTTACTGTCCAGCCTATCAGATATCAGCATTACTTGGACAATCTATCATTGGTTCATCTCCTTCCTTACCAAACTTGCCTTTACGATTGCATTACCAGCCTTGAACTACAACCCTGTTCCTTTACTTTGTGGCATCTCCCAGGGCTCCATCCTGACCCCCCCATACTCTTTAACATTTTCCTTAGTCCCCTTGCCACTCTGATACAGGACTTAGGAATCACTGCCTGTTTTTATACTGACAAGTTACTTTTAGTCTGTATACAGGATCCTTACCATCCAGATTTGTCCACTCTTCAGACTTGCCTAGATTCAGTCGATAACTGGCTTCACTCCCATTGCCTTTTTCTTCCTGGATAACCAGTTGCCCATTACATCTGCCCATCACCCCTATTTTCCAAGACACCTCACTGACTCTGGTTGATTCCTTTAGGTACCTAGGGGTTACCCTTGACTATCAATTGAACTTTTAACAACTAAGTAGCCTCAGTGATTAAACTATTCACTGCTATATCGATGATACAACATGCCCCACTGTGCTATATGCCCTCATCACATCACATCTCATCTAAATTACTCAGTGTTATATATGTCAGTCTTTCCTCTGCCCTGCTGAAAAGATTATAGAACTCTTCAGTCTGTCTCCTGTCCCAGGCTTGTGACTTTGACTGTATTACCCAACTTCTTGTCCTATATCATTGACTCCCTATCTCCTATATGATCCAACATAAGGTTTAGCTGCTCTTCTCACAAAGTCCTTTACACAAGATTGCCTTCCTATTTCTCTTCCTTAATCATCCCCTACATCCGTACCTGACTTCTCTATTCTGCTACTGAGCATTATCTATCTATCCCATCTGTTCATCATTCCTGCCATAAGTCAACACAACATGCCACCTTTTTCTGCATTGCACCCTTCCTATGGAATTATTTTCCTCTCCCCCTTCACTTTGAATGTTCTTTTTCTTTTTTTTTTTCTTAATTGAGGGCTGCCCTAAAGCTTTCCAGCGCAGATCAGAGAGGTAGACATTGTGCTGATGGCAGGTATTTTCTCCCATTTTGGTTTCTTCTACTTACTTTCTACATTCCTCCTAATTTGTTTCCTATTCAGGTTTGTAGTTGCTTTCTTCTTCCAATTACTTTTAGTTTTATTGAAAGATATATCAAGAGCCTAATAAACAAACATAAGCAAGAATGTAATCAAGAGGGTTTTAGAAATTGCAGAGTCATGGAATCGGAGGTAGGGTATTATTATGGATTAAGAACTGGTTGAAAGATAGGAAGCAGAGAGTAGGATTGCGTGGCCAGTATTCTCAGTGGAGGAGGGTAGTTAGTGGGGTCCCGCAGGGGTCTGTGCTGGGTCCGTTGCTTTTTAATGTATTTATAAATGACCTAGAGATGGGAATAACTAGTGAGGTAATTAAATTCGCCGATGACACAAAATTATTCAGGGTCGTCAAGTCGCAGGAGGAATGTGAACGATTACAGGAGGACCTTGCGAGACTGGGAGAATGGGCGTGCAAGTGGCAGATGAAGTTCAATGTTGACAAGTGCAAAGTGATGCATGTGGGTAAGAGGAACCCGAATTATAGCTACGTCTTGCAAGGTTCCGCGTTAGGAGTTACGGATCAAGAAAGGGATCTGGGTGTCGTCGTCGATGATACGCTGAAACCTTCTGCTCAGTGTGCTGCTGCGGCTAGGAAAGCGAATAGAATGTTGGGTGTTATTAGGAAGGGTATGGAGTCCAGGTGTGCGGATGTTATAATGCCGTTGTATCGCTCCATGGTGCGACCGCACCTGGAGTATTGTGTTCAGTACTGGTCTCCGTATCTCAAAAAAGATATAGTAGAATTGGAAAAGGTACAGCGAAGGGCGATGAAAATGATAGTGGGGATGGGACGACTTTCCTATGAAGAGAGGCTGAGAAGGCTAGGGCTTTTCAGCTTGGAGAAGAGACGGCTGAGGGGAGATATGATAGAAGTGTATAAAATAATGAGTGGAATGGATCGGGTGGATGTGAAGCGACTGTTCACGCTATCCAAAAATACTAGGACTAGAGGGCATGAGTTGAAGCTACAGTGTGGTAAATTTAAAACGAATCGGAGAAAATTTTTCTTCACCCAACGTGTAATTAGACTCTGGAATTCATTGCCGGAGAACGTGGTACGGGCGGTTAGCTTGACGGAGTTTAAAAAGGGGTTAGATAGATTCCTAAAGGACAAGTCCATAGACCGCTATTAAATGGACTTGGAAAAATTCCGCATTTTTAGGTATAACTTGTATGGAATGTTTTTACGTTTGGGGAGCGTGCCAGGTGCCCTTGACCTGGATTGGCCACTGTCGGTGACAGGATGCTGGGCTAGATGGACCTTTGGTCTTTCCCAGTATGGCACTACTTATGTACTTATGTACTTATGATGAAGGGGCAGCTTTAATTGTGCAGATCTGCAAAAATAAAGCCTTTTAGGATCCTGTGTAAGACATAGCCAGCGAGGTGGGTTGGATTCTAACCCCTTGTTCACTAAGCCGCGCTATTGGCTGCTGTGCGCTAATGCCAATACAGCCCATTCACAGTCCATTGCCGCACGGCTTAGTAAACAGGGAAGCAAAAGTTCTTCAAAACAACAATGCAATACAATACTCTGACATCTGAAATTGGCACCTACATTTTATAAAAACATAATACAGTTTTCTGCAATTGCAAACAATCCATTAGAAACAGAAAGCTAGAGGGTAGTGCTTCTAAATTAGCAAATAAAAAAAACATTATTGGTTGAAAATGGTTAGGCAGGGAGCAATTGAGCAGAGTGGATGAACTAAATGAGTCAACTTTTCCAAGCTGCTATGATATTATGCAAAATTCACCTTTCATTTCTGCAAGATAAGTGAGAAAATTCTGTCAAAGTTGTTTTCCTAATGACAACCAAAAAACTGCAGGATACTTGTAAGCCAAATATTGTGGAGAATCACTGTCTTTATACAATTGAAATATGGACCCTGAGCAATCCTATAGATATAACAGTAATCTCTAGGAAAGGGAATGGGACTTGATATACCACCTTTCTGTGTTTTTTTTTTTTTTTGCAAC
This sequence comes from Microcaecilia unicolor, assembly GCF_901765095.1. Classification (NCBI taxonomy): domain Eukaryota; kingdom Metazoa; phylum Chordata; class Amphibia; order Gymnophiona; family Siphonopidae; genus Microcaecilia; species Microcaecilia unicolor. The sequence continues at coordinate 259,872,176 of NC_044036.1, forward strand.
TACATTCAAAGTGGTTTACATAGTAGATACAGGTATAAATAAATACCTGGGGCAATGGAGAGTTAAGTAACTTACCCAGAGTCGCAAGAAACTGCAGTGCTGGCCTTCGCGCCACTGCTTCTTCAATGATCTTCGGTTCAAGTTCCTCTGCGTGCGTTTGATGTCAGACGCACGCAGAGCAACTTGGACACAAAATCATTGAAGAAGCAATGCCTCAAAGGCCAGCACAGGACTTCGGCTGATGGGGGTTGGGGTCCCCCGTCAGCACAGGTACTGGACGGCGGCAGGGGACGGTTTTCGCCGAGAAGGGGGGGTCGACTGGGTCGCGGAAGGGGGAGTGAAAACGGAGGGATGGCAGAGTCTGGAACAGCGAGGGAGGGAGGGTGGGGGATGGACTTGCTAGCGCCCGTTTCCTTCCCTTTTGAAACAGGCATTTTTACTAGTTTTTTTATTATTTTTAACCGTGAAAATGATCGCTCACCACTTGCCACACTGACAGGAATTGTCAGCAATATTCTTAGAAACAAATTGCTATACATTGCAAAATAAGATAGCAGATGTAAATTCTCAAAGTGGACATATTCCAAACACTAAAATGAAAATAAAATGATTTTTCTCTACCTTTGTTGTCTAGTGACTTTCTTTTTCTGATCATTGATAAGTGTCTGACTCTAAAGTTTAGCAATTTCATTAAAGCAAAATATATTTTCACATATCACAGACTCTTCCCTATCCAAGGAGAATCTTTCATATAAAAACAAACAAACAAAAAAAACAATCACTTACCAGCTCTACTACGTCAGCTAAACTTCCTCTGAAACTACTGTTGGAACCATCAGCCAATGAAATGGCTTTTAGCTGTAGCTATTGGGTTACCTGACAATTATGCAAACACCATTGCAGTCATGCCCTCCTCTCGGTGTACAAGCTCAGAGAAAAACAAAACAAAAACTTTGAACCACTTACAGATTTTAACAATTACACTATTTAGTTTTTATTTCACCCCAGTCTCACTTGCACACCTCCCTCCAAACCTGGCTGTTCTCTTTAATTTGAATGTTGTTCAAGCTCACCCTGAATGAGGAGTTCCTCCCACACCAAAGACATAAATAGCACTGGTTGTATTCTTTCAAACAGCTTCAGCAGAGCCTGCCTGCCTCAGTGAGCACTATGGTCAAAAAGGGGAGGGCAGGGGAGAGAGGAGAATCACAGCTTCAGGTAAAACATTTTGCAAGTGAGCTGACCTCAGGAAATGGTAGGCGCCCTCCAGAGGTCGGTGCCCCCCTGTGGTGCTTACCTCGCTTACCATGTTAGCACGGCCCTGGGCGTTGCCCCGTTCTGCCAACTCGGCAGGCTGCTGGTCTGCGGGCCTTCCCTCAGGTTGTTTGTTTATTCAGTTATCTTCCTCCTCCATGTTCCTGCCTCTGACTGCTGGTTCAGTAAGTTTAAACCCTTGTGTACTGTGTCTCTGCCTCTGTCTTCTGTGTGTTTTAGACAGGGGATTTTCTTCATCCCTTTTGTATCTTTGCCTCTGGTTTGAGGGCTAGTTTACCTTTTGTTTCCTGTACCTGTCTCTGGCTTTTGTGGCTGTTAGTTGGCTCATTCTCCCTTCTGTCCTGGGGGGTTCTTGGCTGCGATGTTCTTGTGGCAGCCCGGTCTTCTAGCTGTTTTATCCGTATCCTCCTGTGGTTACAGGGTGCTTCCTGTATTAGTTTTCCTTTCCTGTGCTAGTCCCCTGCTGGTTCCTTTGGTATCCTTCCTTGTAGTCTGGGGGAGGGGTTCTGTCCTGGGTCTGTGGAGCCTCTGTGGTTGGTTTTTCCTGCGCCCTGTGGCTGGTGTTCAGTGCGCGGCTGGCACCTTGGGTCCCGTGGGGACTCCTGTGTTTCTTTCTTCCCTCCCTGGGTGTGCATTGGTTCCAGTTCGGCCGTGAGGCCCGCTTGAATGCCTGTTTCCCTTTCTTCCTGAGGTGCTGTGTGTGGGTAGGCTAGGGGTGTTGGATAGCTGGGGTATGTAGTGGCAGGTTGGTCTCCCCTAGGCCTTGGCCTCTGCTAACAGCGGGCCTCGGCCTGGGCTCAAGGGCTCCGACCAATCCAACAGATTACAGTATTCAATTATTAATACAAGTTTAGTTCCTCTGGCCCACTTAGTTGTTAGAAAGAGAAAAATGAAGATAGATAAAGACCAAATGGCCTATCCAGTCTGCACGTCCATGTCATCTACAATCCTTTCCTCTTCTTTAGAGAACCTATGTACTTACCGCAAGCTCCACCAGGAGGCCATTCCACGAATTCACCACCCTTTTTGTGAAAAAGTATTTCCTCAGGTTTTACTTTATCTTCATCCTATGCCCCCTTATTCCACAGTTTCCTTTCAATGGAAAGAGCCTCACTTCCACTGTTCCCTTTAAACTGAGTAGGAGTCCTCCACCTATAGTTCTTCCAGTGGATGTTGTTGTTTCACTATCACATTTTCAATAGTGAGAGACAGGCAAGCTCTTGCAAAATTCCAGGGAATATGCCTCTCTATAGCAACAGAAAACATAATATTGAAGTACCATCCCCCACTGGCAGCAATGTAGCTGGAGAACTCTGCTCAGCTTAGAGGGAACAGTGCTAGCTTCCTTTGCATTTATGCCACAGAGGTATTTGAATGTTTCTATCATGTCTCACCTCTCCCCCTTTTGTTCCAAAGTAAACATATGGAGATACTTAAGTAGCTACCCTCTCAACCGTCTCTATCCTTTTTATATGTTTTTGAAGATGCTGTGTCCAGAATTGTGCTCATAACATTGGCACTCACATCCACTTCACCACTCACCCACAAATTAAACCATACAACTACCGTCTTTCATGGACTAAAACTTGGCGGCAGCAGCTTTATTTCAATGACAACCAATCAAAAAATAATTACAAAATACTAGTTAACAAGCGACCTTTAAATGACCTTACCATCTATGCTGCTAGTCAGTGCCGAACTAGCTACCCAAATTCTATAAATATATTTAGTTATTCATCATATATATTCCAGTGAGACTTGCAGTGTCGACAAGGCCTTACCTCAGCTTATGGAGGTCGTGCACAAAAGCATCTCAAACTACATTAAAAAAAGTAATTCAAATCATAAATGCAGGCTGCTTGCCAAATATTCATTGTCTTTTCCTGCCACTGTGACACCCTACTCCCAGCCCAAAAGAACAATCCCACCTACACAACACAGCTTAAAACAAGAATGTTAAACACTTACCCCCAACCTCAACGTTCCATTTCTTCCTTTCTGCCCTCTCAGAATTCCAATCACATCCCAGCTTCCATTAACCCTTTCCTTCTCAGCACTCCTCCCAATACCCTTAATTAAATTCCACATTAAGTTCCCCAAACCTCCTCTTAAATGTATTTAATTTAATTCCAATTTCTTTTAATATAATTTTAATTTTAGACCCAGCAGCTCTACATAAATTGATTAATTAACTTTATTTGGATCTCCCAATCCTGCTATTAAATGTTTCTTTCTTACAACATGAAATAAACTTTAAACTAATTTCCATGTCATTAATTCTCCTTTTTTTCATTTCACCCCCTCTTCCCACCCCATTCCACATCATAAATGCACTACTCAGATGGCATGCACTTTAGCTGAAGCGATGACAATGTTATATTGCCTTTGGGTAATTTCTCTGGCTTCCTATATTCTAAATGAGGTCTCACCACAGTCTTATAAAGGGGCATCATCCACTCCTTTTTCCTACTGACCAGTCCTTCCCCTATGCACCCAAGCATCCTTCCAGCTTTCTCTGTCATCTTTTCTACCTGTTATGGCCACCTTAATATCATCACAAATGAACACCCCCCAAATCCAATTCTTTTTGCACAAAAGTTCTTCAACTCGCCATATCTCAAAAAAGATATAGCGGAATAAGAAAAAAAGAAGAGCGATCAAAATGATAATGGGATGAAACTCCTCTCATATGAGAAGAGACTAAAGAAGTTAGGGCTGTTCAGCTTGGAAAAGAGATGGCTGAGGGGAGGTATGATTGAGATCTACAAAATCCGGTGTGCTCTTCAACAAGTAGAAATGAATCGATTTTTTAGTCTTTCCAAAAGTACAAAGACTAGAGGACACTCAACGAAGTTACATGGAAACACTTTTAAAAGAAATAGAAGGAAATATGTTTTCACTAAACAAATAGTTAAGCTTTGGAACTCTTTGCCAGAAGATGTAGTAATAGCAGTTAGCATATCTGATTTAAAAAATGGTTTGGACAAGTTCCTGAAGGAAAGGTCCATAGTCTGTTATTGAGGCTGACATGGGGAAGCCACTGCTTTCCCCCCCTTTTTCCTTGCCTTTCTCTTGCTCTCTGTGGAATGCCCGCTCTGTCTGTAACAAACTTTCCTACATCCATGACCTCTTTATCTCTCGTACTCTCCATCTGCTTGCCCTAACTGAACTTGGCTTTACCCTGAAGACTCTGCTTCAGTCGCGGCCCTATGCTATGGAGATTATCTTTTCTCTCATACTCCTCACCCGGTTGGCCGCGGAGGTGGTGTCGGGCTACTACTTTCACCCTCTTGTAGCTTTCAACCTCTTCTTCCACCTCTCACTGTTTTTCTTCCTTCGAAGTCCACTCCATCCGTCTATTTGCTCCTCTGCCTCTCCGAGTAGCAGTCATTTATCGACCCCCTGATAAGTCCCTTTCTTCCTTTCTCACTGACTTTGATGCCTGGCTTTCCTTCTTTCTTGAATCTTCATCTCCTTCCCTCATTCTTGGGGATTTTAACATTCATGATAATGATCCCTCTGACTCTAATGCTTCTCAGTTTCTTGCTTTAACACCCTCTTTTAATCTTCAACTGTGCTCCACTGCCCCCACTCACCAGATTGGCCACTGTCTTGATCTTATTCTCTTCTCAAACTGCTCACTCTCCGGTTTCTGTGCCTCAACTCTTCCCCTCTCTGATCATCATCTGATAACTTTCACACTTAAACACCCTCCTCCCCAGTCCCGTCCAATTTTTACCAATACATTTAGGAATCTTCAGGCTATTGACCCTTCTACTCTGTCCTCCAGTGTTTCAAATCTCTTCTCTACCACCACGTTATCCAAGTCTGTTAATGAGGCTGTCTCTTCCTATAATACTATTCTCTCCTCTGCTCTGGATACTCTCGCTCCTCCCATTCCCCGTTTTGTAAAACGTACCAAACCCCAGCCTTGGCTGACCTCTAGAATCCACTACCTACGTTCCTGTGCCCGCTCTGCTGAACGCCTTTGGCTGAAATCCTGTGCCCATGCTGACTTCACACATTTCAAATTCTTGCTGACCTCCTTCCAGTCTGCTCTTTTATTTGCCAAGCAGGACTATTACATCCAGTTGACAAATTCTCTTGGCTCAAACCCTTGGCGTCTCTTTGCCACACTGAACTCTCTCCTCAAAGTGCCTTCACCTCCAACTCCCCCTTCACTTTCTCCCCAGACTCTGGCTGAGTACTTTCATGATAAGGTTCACAAGATTAAACTTGAATTCTCAACCAGGTTACCTCCACCTCTCCTTCCCATAGTCCATTCTCTCAACCCTGCCTCCTTTTCTTCCTTTTCTGAAATCACTGAAGAGGAAACTACACATCTTATTTCCTCCTCGAAACTAACTACCTGTTCCTCTGATCCTATTCCCACCCATCTACTTAACACTATCTCTCCTACTGTCATCCCTTTTATCTGTCATATCCTCAATCTTTCACTTTCCATTGTGACTGTTCCTGATGCCTTCAAACATGCCGTAGTCACACCACTCCTTAAAAAACCTTAATTGGACCCTACCTGTCCTTCCAACTATCGCCCCATCTCCCTCCTCCCTTTCCTATCCAAGATACTTGAATGTGCTGTTCACCGCCGTTGCCTTGACTTTCTTTCATCTCAAGCTATTCTTGATCCACTTCAATCTGGCTTTTGCCCCCTTCATTCAACTGAAACAGCGCTTGCTAAAGACTCCAATGATCTGTTCCTGGCCAGATCCAAAGGTCTCTATTCTATCCTCATCCTTCTCGATCTATCTGCTGCTTTTGACACTGTTGATCACAGCCTACTCCTTGATATGCTGTCCTCACTTGGATTTCAGGGCTCTGTTCTTTCCTGGTTTTCTTCTTATCTCTCCCAACGTACATTTAGTGTATACTCTAGTGGACCCTCCTCTACTTCTATCCCACTGTCAGTTGGTGTACCTCAGGGATCTGTCCTGGGACCTCTTCTTTTCTCCATCTATACTTCTTCCCTTGGTACTCTGATCTCATCCCAAGGTTTTCAGTATGACTTCCAGATCTCCCTCTCCACACCAGAAATCTCAGCCGAAATCCAGGCCAAAGTATCAGCCTGCCTGTCTGACATTGCTGCCTGGATGTCTCAGTGCCATCTGAAACTAAACATGACCAAGACTAAGCTTCTTATCTTTCCCCCTAAACCAACCTCTCCTCCTCCCCCATTCTCTATTTCTGTGGATAACACTCTCATCCTTCCTATCTCATCAGCTCCTAACCTTGGGGTCATCTTCAACTCCTCCCTCTCCTTCTCTGCACATATTCAGCAAACTGCATTTGTTTACAGGTTCTAACAATAATAGAACCAGGGGACACAAGATGAAATTAGAATGCGGTAGGTTTAAAACAAATTGGAGAAAAGTTTTTCTTTACTCAGCGCGTAGTTAGACTCTGGAACTCATTGCCGGAGAAGGTAGTGATGGCAGCTGGCCTTGCTGAGTTTAAAGGGGGTCTGGACAGATTCCCGAAGGAAAAGTCCTTTGATCATTATTAAATTTGTGGTTTTTGCCAGGTTCTTGGGGACTGGATTGGCCGCTGTCGGAGACAGAGTGCTGGGCTTGATGGCCCTTTGGTCTTTTCCCAGTATGGCATTACTTATGTACTTATCACCAAAATTCACCCTTTCCTTTCTGAGCACACTACCAGAACCCTCATCCACACTCTTATCACCTCTCGCTTAAACTATTGCAACTTGCTTCTCACAGGTCTACCATTTAGCCATCTCTCTCCTCTTCAATATGTTCAAAATTCTGCTGCACGACTAATATTCCGCCAGTGTCATTATACTCATATTAGCCCTCTCCTCAAGTCACTTCACTGGCTTCCTATCCGTTTCCGCATACAGTTCAAACTCCTCTTATTGACCTATAAGTGCATTCACTCTGCAGCTCCTCAGTACCTCTCCACTCTCATCTCTCCCTACATTCCTCCCCGGGAACTCCGTTCACTGGGTAAATCTCTCTTATCTGCACCCTTCTCCTCCACTGCTAACTCCAGACTCTGTTCCTTTTATCTTGATGCACCATATGCCTGGAATAGACTTCCTGAGCCAGTACGTCATGCTCCATCTCTGTCCGTCTTCAAATCTAAGCTAAAAGCCCACCTTTTTTATGCTGCTTTTAACTCCTAACCCTTACTCATTTGTTCAGAACCCTTATTTTATCATCCTCACTTTAATATTCCCTTATCTCTTGTTTGTCCTGTTTGTCTGTCCTAATTAGATTGTAAGCTCTGTCTCTTCATGTTCAAGTGTACAGCGCTATGTACGTCTAGTAGCGCTATAGAAATGATAAGTAGTAGATTGGTAACATGGAATGTTGCTACTATTTGGGTTTCTGACAGGTACTTGTGACCTGGATTGGCCACTGTTAGAAACAGGATACTGGGCTAGATGGACCATTGGACTGACCCAGTATGGCTGTTCTTATGTTCTCATGTAAACTGTATGGTTCCATCAGGTTTTTGCAGCCGAAATAAATGACCCTGCATTTTTTAGCATTAAATCTTAGCTGCCAAATTCTGGACCATTCTTCAAGCTATGCAGGGTCATTCCTCATGTTATCCATATGCCATCAAGGGTGTCTACACTATTGCAGATTTTGGTATCATTCGCAAAGAGACAAATCTTACCAGACAGCCCTTCAGCTATATCGCTTATAACACTGTGAAAAAGAACTGGCCCAAGAATCAAACCTTGCGGTACATCACTGGTAACATCCCTTTCTCCAGAGTGAGCTCCATTTACCACTACCCTCTGTCACCTTCCACTCAAGCAATTCCTAACCCAGTCAGTCACTTTAGGGCCAATATTGAGGGCACTCAGTTTGTTTTTTAGTCGTCTCTGCGGAACTGTGTCAAAAGCTTTGCTAAATTCTAAATGCACCACATCTAGTGTTCTACCTCAATCCAACTCTCTAGTTATACAGTCAAAGAAATTAATCAGATTTCTCTAACAAGAACTGCACCTAGTGAAACTATGATGATTCATGTCCTACAATCCATTAGATTCCAGAAACTTCCCTAAAGCATTTACATGAATTTACTTAACACAAAAATCAAACTTACTGGCCTGTCTTCTGCTTTTGAGAAAAGGGACAACATCCACCCTTTTTGCAGTACTCTAGTACCACAACCATCTCTAGAGAAGCACTGAAAAGGTCAGGCAGCGAAGCCGCTAGAGCTTCCCTAAGTTCCTTCACTATCCTGAGATGTATGCCATCCTGACCCATCGCTTTGTCCACATTCAGTTTATCTAGCTCCTCAGGAACACAATCTTTTGAAAATCATTCAGGGTCACCATATCTCAAAATAGATATAGTGGCATTAGAAAATGTACAGAGAAGGGCGAAGAAAATGATAAAGGGGATGGGATGGCTTCTCTATGAGGAAAGGCTAAAGTTGCTAGGGCTTTTCAGCTTGGAGAAGAGATGACTGAGGGGAGATATGGTAGAGGTTTATAAAATAATGAGTGGAGTGGAACAGGTAGATGTAAATCGATTGTTATTCTTTCCAAAATTACTAGGACTAGGGGGCACGTAAAGAAGCTGCTAAGTAGTAAATTTAAAATGAATCAGAGAAAATATTTCTTCACTCAATGAGTAATTAAACTCTGGAATTTGTTGCCAGAGAATATGGTAAAAGCAGTTAGCTTAGCAGGCTTTAAGAAAGGTTAAGATAATTTCTTAAAAGAAAAGTCCATAAATCATTATTAAAATGGACTTGGGAAAATCCATTGCATATTCTAGGATAAACAGCATAAAATCTGTTTTGCTGTTCTGGGATCTTCCCAGATACTTGTGACCTGAATTGGCCAGGAAACGGTCTGTCTCAGTATAGCAATGTTTATGTTCTTATGTCTACCATACCTCTATTCCTATTTGTGTTTGTTTTCTGCAGTCCTGTTTTTGGATTATCATCAGTGGCGTAGCTAGGGTAGTTGACATCCGGGGCCGGTCATTTTTTAACACCTCCACCCCCAAATCCAGTACTAGGCATACCGAGAATACAAAACACTCAGGACCTATAGAGCAATTCTGCCATACCATAAGCAGTCATTTCTACGAGTCACACAAGGAAAAGGAAAGCATCTTAAACACTACAGTGAGCACTAGAACATCAATTCACCTATTGTAAAACGAAACCAGACAAAATAGTACAGATCGTCGATCCTGCACAGTCAATGCCAATTGAAAGCCATGTCTTTTTCACAAACACAGATACACCCTAATCCACTATAGAATAAGTAATCATAAACTTTCTATTTAGACAAAAATTAAACTGAGCCCCAATGCCAGACTCTGCATACAATGCAACACCACAGAAACAGAAAATGTCCCCTAGTACTGTGCAAAATATAAAGACAGCAGATGTAAATTTGAAAAAACTAACAAATACCAATCACCACTTTACAAATTAACAAATAGAAATAAAACAAATACAGAAAATAAAATAATACCATTTTATTGGACTAATACATTTAGCTTCCAGAGGCCAAAATCTCCTTCCTCAGGTCAATACAGTATAGTGCTGTTACAGTATCCTATCCTGACCTGAGGAGGGGGGGGGGGGGGGTTGTTTTCTGAAAGTTAAGTCAAAATGTATTTAAATTAGTCCAATAAAAAGATTACCTTATTTACATGTTCTATTTATAAACATTTATTAATACAGCTACAATACTATATCCTAAAGCAAAATAATAAAACTATATATTTACAGTTTGTTGTCTCTGGTTTCTGCTTTCCTCATCTTCTTTTCACTGTCTTCCTTCCATACAGCAATTGTCTTCGCTCTCTCTCTCTGCCATCCAGTGTCTGCCCTCTCTAATGTCCCTTCCACCCACTGTCTGCCCTCTCTCCCTTCCATCCACATCTGCCCTCTATTTCTGCCCCTCCCATCCACCATCTGCCCCAGTCTGCCATTTCTCTCTCCCCCTTCCATCAACATCTGCCCCTCTCTCTCTCTCTCCCTACCTTCCATCCACATCTGCCCTCTATCTCTGCCCCTTCCATCCACCATTTGCCCCAGTCTGCCCTCTTTCTCTCTCCCCCTTCCACCCACCATCTGCCCTTTCTCTCTGCCCCTTCAATCCATCTGCCCTCCCTCTCCCATCCATCTAGGGTCTACCCTCCTTCACGCTCCCCCTTCCATCCAGGGTCTATCCCCACCCTCCCCAATCCCCTTCTCCCCTCTGGGCTCCCATCTGGGCTCCCCCACCCTCCCCAATCCCCTTCTCCCCTCCGGGCACCCATCTGGGCTCCCCCACCCTCCCCAATCCCCTTCTCCCCTCCGGGCACCCATCTGGGCTCCCCCACCCTCCCCAATCCCCTTCTTCCCTCTGGGCACCCATCTGGGCTCCCTCCCCCACCCTCCCCAATCCCCTTCTCCCATCTGAGTCCCCCCTCCCACCCGACCCGACCTGACACACCTACCAGCTCCGTTCTCCTGCTCGCACCCTGTCCTGCCTTAAAAAAATTTTTGCGAAGCGCCGGAGTGGCAGGCAGCGCCTCACATCTGCCCTGCTAGTAAAAATCTCCTCGACATCATTCAGGCCTTCCCACATTGAGTCCCACCCTCCTCTGAGGTAATTTCCTATTACCGCAAGGGCAGGCGGGACTCAATATGGGAAGGCCCGAACGAAGTCAAGGAGATTTTTACTAGCAGGGCAGACGGAGTGGCAGGCAGCGCGCCTCACGTCTGCCCTGCTAGTAAAACTCTCCTCGACGTCGTTTGAGCCTTCCCACATTGAGTCCCACCCTCCTCTGAGGTAATTTCCTATTACCGCGAGGGCGGGCAGGACTCAATGTGGGAAGGCCTGAACGACGTCAAGGAGATTTTTACTAGCAGGGCAGACGCGAGGCGCTGCCTGCCACTCCGGCGCTTCGAAAAATTTTTTTTAAGGCAGGACAGGGTGGGAGCAGCGGGAGCGGAGCACCCCCCCCCCACCCGCTGACACCCTGGGCGGACCACCCCCACCGCCCCGCCCTTGCTACGCCACTGATTATCATCCCAAATTCAATTTTCCATTCTCATAATGTGTGATGTGTAAAGGATCTGAACAGAAGGACAAAGCAGCAAAGACGATGAAGGTCTACAAAATCCTGAGTGGTGTAGAATGGGTAAAACTGAATCGATTTTTCCCCCTTTCAAAAAGTACAAAGACCAGGGGACACTCAATGAAATTATATGAAAATACTTTTAAAACAAATAGGAGGAAATATTTTTTCACTCAAAGAATACTTAAGCACTGGAACTCGTTGCTGGAAGATGTGATAACAGCAGTTAGTATATCAGGGTTTAAAAAAGATTTGGACAAGTTCATGGAGGAAAAAATCCATAGTCTGCTATTGAGATAGACATGGGGGAAAGCCACTGCTTGCCCTGGGATTGGTAGCATACCATGTTGCTACTATTTGGGTTTCTGACAGGTACTTGTGACCTGGATTGGCCACTGCTGGAAGCATGATACTGGGCTAGATGGACCATTGATCTGACCCAGTATGGCTATTCTTATGTCCTTATGTTCTAGTGTTCTTTTGTTCCTGACTCGAATAGATGAAGAGTCCAGATTTTAACTGTATAAAGTCAGCAATTCGATTCTTTACAAGCATTATTTTCCCTATAGATCTTGAATAAAACTACTCAGAATATTTTGTCAAATTTGAACCAAACTGAATCCATCTGGCTCAAGCTCAGCTCACGGTTGTTCACACATTCAGGGGTAATGAGATGCCTTTTTTCATTAGAAGGGCAAAATAAACTATTTTCTGGCCCATCTCCAAGCGCACTAGTTGCTGATACAGTGTTGGACAAAGCATTGATAGAGCCATGGCCCCTGGGGCCCACTCTATTCCACTGCCTATATATGCATCTCTTATTAAGCTGCAGTAAAAAGTGACTTTAGTATGCCCTTATGCGAGTTTTTCCTGCACGCTCAGGCCATTTTTACCACAGCTGGAAAATGACTGATTTCCTCTTTTTTTCAATTAGTGGCCATGCACTAATGTTGCATTAGCTCACAACCATTAAAAAGAGTTACCATGTGAGCACTTTGCAACACTTAGCCCCTGTTTACTAAGCCATGTGCTAATGTTGACACAGCACAGGGGGCTTATTTTATAGGTAGTAAAGGCTCATGTAATAATCCTGTGCTAACTAGTCAGCATGATAATGTGGGTATGCTAACTGATTAGCTCAAGAATGCCGAATCTCCTCCCCCTCCAACAAAAATTATTTTTTTGTGAGCAGTTAGCGCACACTGATTTGAAATTTACCACAGGATGCCTGAACGCATTCCACTGTAAGCCATTTTAAGCTGTGGTGAGCATGCACTAGAGCTTAATACAGCTTAGTTAAAGGACGCCTCAAGAGCCCAATGTACTACAATGCAAAGAGATTTCACAAAAGTGCACTTTGTGGAAAACATAGCACAAAATGGCTGGAAATGTGCTAAAATGGCTATGTGCATTTTTAAAAATATGTTTTGTGCAAAATGCACTTTTCAGAAATCACCTGCAAAACTACACTTTAGGTAGACCTTATTGATGGCCGTCCTTAGACTTGGTCGTTTCTGATTTTCGGCGATAATGGAAACTGAGGACGCCCATTTCAGAAAAAAACAAATCCAAGACCTTTGGTCGTGGGAGGAGCCAGCATTCATAGTGCACTGATCCCCCTCACATGCCAGGACACCAACCGAGATCCCTAGGGGGCACTGTAGTGGACTTCATAAATTGCTCTCAGGTGCATAGCTCCCTTACCATGTGTGCTGAGCCCCCAAAAACCCACTACCCACAACTGTACACCACTACCATAGCCCCTATGGGTGAAAGGGGGCACCTAGATGTGGGTACAGTGGGTTTCTGATGGGTTTTGGAGGGCTCACATTTACTATCACAAGTATAACAGTTAGGGGGGGGTGGGCCTGGGTCCACCTGTCTGAAGTGCACTGCACCCACTAAAACTGCTCCAGGGACCTGCATACTGCTGCGATGGACCTGAGTATGACATTCGAGGCTGGCAAAAAATATTTAAAAAATTTGTTTTTGAGGGTGGGAGGGGTTAGTGACCACTGGGGGAGTAAGAGGAGGTCATCCTCAATTCCCTACAGTAGTCATCTGGTCAGTTTGGACACCTTTCCGTGGCTTGGTTGTAAGAAAAAAGGACCAAGTAAAGACTTCCAAGTGCTTGTCAGGGACGCCCTTTTTTTTCGATTATAGTCGAGGATGCCCATGTGTTAGGCACGCTCAAAACCTGCCTTCACTATGCCTACGACACATCCCCGGGAACTTTGGTCGCCTCCGCGACGGAAAGCAGTTGGGGATGCCCAAAATCGGCTTTCAATTATGCCGATTTGGGTGACCCTGGGAGAAGGACGCCCATCTCCCGATTTGTGTCAAAAGATGGGCATCCTTCTCTTTCGAAAATAAGCCTGAAAATAGACTAGGCAGCTGTCTTTTTTTTTTTTTGGAGTACTAAATTAGCAAGGGTGATTCCTTTTGAATTGCTTTTTGTTTTATTTTCATTAATGCTCTCTCTCTCTCTCTCTCGTTCTCTCTCTCTCTCTCTCTCTCTCTCCCTCTCACCCTTCTTTGATATGGGCCAAGTGTCTTATTTAATCCGTATTGTTTTGCCTTTATGTCGATATTACCGTATTTGGCTAATTTCTTAAGAGTGTATTGAAATATATATCTCAAAATAGCAAGCCAAGGTCTTCCACATAATAAATTTGTGTCCCTCATTGTGCCATTTCCTTGGCACACTTTCTTCAAACCACATTCCAGGATAAATATGCCCTTTGCTACGGCTTCAGTGTCTCCAGCATGTAATGGGAAATGTCTCTGCTAGGACCCTGGTAGGATTTGATCCTTGGCCTTTCATTTACACAAAATTAGCTTGGACCTTTTACAGCAAAGGTTATTGGATTTTTTACGAAGAGCTGTAAAGCTGATTGCCCATTTGTAACCAGCCTTTCTCTATGCCAGAGGACTCTCCATCTATCCTGCAATCCTCATTATGGTAATGCCTTAACAGTAATCTAGACAGACAGTTTTTTTTCCTGTGCTTTTTATGCAACCCTGGATAAATAATGAATGGTGTACATTTATCATAATGCACACTGTACTTAACTATTTGACAATATATACTGCATAGATCTCTTTCAGACAGCAATCTATATGCCAGTGCTGCAGTATATAAAATACATTCATTTATGGATGAATGAGTCAGTGGTGACCTGTTATAAACAGTGGTTCACCTGCTTATCTTCTAGGCCACAGTTCATCCATCTCAGCAAATTTTATTGGGCTGGGATGCAAATTCACTATAGTCCATGCTTGCCCCATGTTATTCTAAAGGTTGATGATTTTAGGTATTAAAATAATGAAACTGCATATTGCAGATGGTCAAAGTCTAACTAAATGAACCTATGAATTATGGGTTTGATTTTATCAAAAGGTTTCAAATGTTTTCTTTTTTTCTTTATGTTTTGACTGGGTAAATGTTAGAAAGAGCCCATCATAAAAGCAGGTGTTTTGGAAACACTTGGCCAAGAAAGAAATCGAGATTTGTTACACCTAGAAACACAATATGTAGAATAGGTTGGAGAAGAATCCTCTGCAGACACACCATTAACATCTAGCTCACCACACACAGACATGCCCATCAATGTTTATTCACCCAAATGTATAGGTGTGTTTTGGGGGGAGAGACAACTAGCTCTAGGGTGTTGCCGCTTTGGCGGGTAAATAAGAAAATTCCAGGTAGCCTTCTGATAAAAGGTGAAGGGAAAATGGAGATGAATACTGGAGTGTGTTTTGTCTGTGTGTGATACTGCCACAAATAGAAGACGAGACCTTGACAACACCACAGGTCTTGTGGGGAATTTGGTATTGATTAATAATTTGTCAACGTATGTGGTTGTGAAGGGGTGGCTAGGTCGACACCAACTAGGTGCAGAAGGGAGGAAGATGGGCATATAATGAAAAAGCCATACTGATGTTGCCTAATTGGAGGTTTACACGTTAATAAAGCTGCAGCCAAGTTTGCTCTAAAGTTTGTGTGTTTTGTATTTTATTGCTTGATGAGAGAATGAGAAGATGCGAATGTGAATGTTTTGCTCCATAATTGTTATAATACTTGAATATGTTCACTGTTGCATTTAAAGTATAGCACCAGACAGGAAGTAGATTGAGGTCCTTTCCAAGCTTCTTCAATTCTATAAAGACTACCCAGATTTGGGCGCTAAAATACAGGGCCCTGAACATGAATTCTATAACCGCATCTTGGAACTCAGATTCCATTACAGAATAGAGTGTGTTAGCATTTCTGCACCAACATTTTGGCTCTATCATGTAAATGGCAGGCTTAAATGTTAGTGTATAGATATTGCACTTTAGTGAGTAACTTTAGTATTCTACAAGTTATGTGCATAAGTGTGGGACCTGACCTTTGAACCACCCATGTGTATGCCCCCCATGTAGTTGTGCTCTATGTATGTTGCATGCTAAGCTTATCAAATACAGTTTAATGCCCAAGTGGCACTTTTCTACATGAATGTTACATTCATGTGTGTAAGTGCTAGCATTCTATAATTTTAGTGCACAAATGGTACTTACATTTAAAAGCTAAGATGGTAGAATTAGGGGAGTTATGCATTGGCCCTTGGCATTGGTGAATGGTTCCAAGCCAGGTCCCATGAGTCTGGTTTTCAGGATAGCCAAAATGCATAGGCATGAGGCAGATCTGCATGTAGTGTCTCTATCGCATGCATATTCTTTGTGGATAATCAAAGAACAGAACGAATCTGAGTCAATGTTCAGAAACCATAAAACTTTATTAAAAATAGCCCAATGTGGCCACATTTTGCCTCCCAAGTGTATGTGCCCATAGGGACCCTAGTAGTGTAAAGTGAATCCCCTGACACAGCCTCTTGGGAGACGAAATGTGGCCACGTTGGATTATTTTTTTTTAATAAAGTTCAATGGTTTCTGAACATTGACTGAGATCTGTTCTGTTCTTTGATTCCTATGATCTACGGACCTCTATTGCCTCTCCTTTTCTGTATTGTATTCTTTGTGGATATCCTGGATATCCAAGATCAGACAAATGTATGCTGTCAGGATGGGAAAACCCCAGACAATCTGTTGACAAAAGTTCATGTGTAAACACCATACCCCAACCAACCCACAAATTTAGAAACTTCGGCATAAACCTGCTTTCTTAAACGTTCAATAGCCTGCACTCATTTGGCATCCCTCCATCCTGAAGGGTCCTTTTACTAAGGTACGCTGAAAAATGGCCTGTGGTAGTATAGACACGTGTTTTGTGTGCGCGCAGAATTATTTTTTAGCGCACCTACAAAATATGCCTTTTTTGCCGAAAATGGACGTGTGGCAAAATGAAAATTGCCACACATCCATTTTGGGTCTGAGACCGCAAGCCATTTACCTAGTGGTAAGGTCTCACGTGGTAACCAGGTGGTAATGGTCTACAAGCATCAAATGCCACTTGACATGCGTACCTGCCACACGCCAGAAAATAAAAAAATATTTTTCAGACACGTGTAGCAGATGCGTGCCAAAATTGAAATTACTGCAAGGGCCATACGGTTACCAGGTGGTAACTCCAATTTGGCACACGTTGTGCGTGCGTAGGCACCTATGTGGCTTAATAAAAGGGCTCCTAAATGAGGAATTATCTGAGACCAAACCAAATGAGTAAAGGGAAACTAGCTGGAAACAACAGTAAATCCCCTCGTCATCATTCAAATCAAATCAACCCCCTTCACATGACAGAGATCATTTCCATCCAAATGTAACATAATCAAATCAGGGTAGGAGAAATGATGAGCCTGTGACAAAGCTGGCAGCGACAGTGTCCATTGCACCCCATGCAGACCCAGCCAATAAATATCAATACCGGCCCCAATGTTTTTCCCAGCGAGACTCTTCAGCATGCTTTCCAGCCCATAATATAAAAGAATGGTCACAGATCCAGATGCAGACATCTACTATAATACATCAAGGTGAGAATGCTACAACAAATAGATAGCAGAATAAAAGACAAGCATGAATTAAAGAGAAACTCGTCTCATATACACTAAATACTTATTGTCAGTCCACCATCCCACATGACAAATCAAGGCGGGAGACCCACCTCTACCTGCAACAAAAGATGCCGCCCCAGTTCTGAAAAGCGAGTCCCAAAGGATGAAGGATCCAAACCTGACCACGCCAAAGCTGATTTAAACAAAGCGGAAAACTGATAGCATGTCAACTGCATGCAATCTCTATGTACCCCCTTGAGGCCAAATGACCACATATTACTAGAGAAATTGGACAATAGAACGACTGCACAGACTGCCTCAGGAGAACCAAAAATGCCCCTACCCAACTCATGCATTTTAGAACATCTGATAAACAGTCACAATTCTCCATTACCCAAAACCATATCCTGCACAAGTAAACCCGTTCAACCTGTCACTGTCTTCGAAACGGCCACTAACTCACTTACCCGCATAGCCCCCAAAAAGGCACCTGAAAATGCCAAGTAATAAAGCAAAGCCTCAAATGGCAAAATATAAATGCTTTGCAAGGCCACAAACAAAGCTGCTAAGGTTTGAGGTAAAATGGACAAACACAGTGTCCGCCAGAGAAGGGCAGTACCGCAAGAATACCCACAAAGCAACTTTTTACTAAAAAGGAATCACTGGGGAACCAAAAACCCTACAGCCAAGAGAAAAATCCAATACCATCCAAGGATTGGACCACTAACCCATAAGACCAACTCATTTGTTTAGCAAATAAAAGAAAATTCACCACCACATCCTCCTCAAAAGGAGGAGAAATACCATGTTCAACATCAATCAAGAACTTCTGATAATGCTGCTCTAACCGGCACTTCCGGCACCTCAGCTGTAACTGTGTGCTCACCCCAAAATCAGGTGTTTGTAATCGGGCCTGGATGCGAGCACACTATAAGTTACCGGAAATGTGTTAGAATCACTATCCTCGTCTTCCACTCTCTAAGAATGGAAGAGGAAAATGAAACTAAATTTAGGATTCTCCCTTTTGGGCTCCCACACAACTCAATCAGCCACAGAGTTCTTTTCAATGCAATAACTGGGTATTTATTTTAAATTCAACTTCAAAGTAAATTAAAGACAACTTACAAAATTATACAAGGATCCCACAATTTATGTACATAAATAACCCGTTTCTTCTAAAAGGAAATATAAACTTGCTTCTTTTTTTCTTTTCAGGTATTCTTAACAGAATCAGAACATACATCAGATAAGTATAATGTTTTTGTTTTCACTCAACCTTTCCCCTGTTAACAATTTTTTTGTACTCTCCCAAAAGATGTTTCTCCGGAATTTGATACTTTGTGTTCCCCTTTATGTTTTGCAGGAAACGTCTTCTTCCCCCCCCCCTTCAGGAACAGGTAAGTATTTGATTTGGAATTTTTTTTCTCTTCTCTCTTTCCCCTTTTTTTTCCCTTTAAGGTAAGTAGCACCCACTTTCCCCTTGATACTCAGTCCCAGTATCTAAGTCACTTAGCTGTCGGTGTATCAATTCCTTTGATTCCAAGCGTGCCGGTGAAATCTTTCTTGCGCCGGGGCCCTTGTAGATTTTCTTAAATGCACAGCTGGTCTTCCTCCTAAACCTCTCCTCAAAACCAAAATAAATGGAGAGAAAACCCTGTCTGCTCTGGGTAACGGCAGAAATTCTGCCTGCTAGGACGGTTTTACACTGTGGTTTCTCTGATTAGTAAAATTAAAATAAGTATAGTTTGTCCCTATCTCTCAAGTCTTCTCCTTTTCTAACTATTTTTTTTCTTTCCCTAAATAACCCTAGTGTAATAGTGTTGGCCGGTCTTAGGCACTTTCACTACTCTTTCACAATACTTTATATCACTTTACATTCCATTCATACTTCTATATATTTTCTAACCACTTCAGTAATTTAACACTTAACTCCTAAAAAAAACTATTT
This sequence comes from Microcaecilia unicolor, assembly GCF_901765095.1. Classification (NCBI taxonomy): domain Eukaryota; kingdom Metazoa; phylum Chordata; class Amphibia; order Gymnophiona; family Siphonopidae; genus Microcaecilia; species Microcaecilia unicolor. The sequence continues at coordinate 259,891,471 of NC_044036.1, forward strand.
TAAATTCCAAAAATTCCTTAACTATTACACCCCTACTCTATTCCCAAACTCCCCCTTATATAACTCACAGCCTGCACCCCTTACAAACCCAATTACTATTAATCCTATTTCCTAAACTTAATAAATTTTAACCAAACTTCCCCACTAAACCACTATAACCCCCTCAATAATACACTATTCTCTAATTATTTTTTCCTTCAAAATTTCTCAAATTCCTCCACTTTTACCCTTCAAACACCTTCCACTCTCTCCCCTCACACACCACACACCTCTCTCCTTGACTGACCAACACCTTCTCACCAACTGCCTCAACCACCGTTTCCAGGGAGACCAGCGCTGGCTTGCCACTCCGAGACCAGCTCAGCCAATCACTATCCCTTTTAAACATTCCAAGCTGGCTGAGCTGACCTGCGGAATGTTGGCCAGCGCTGCTACAGCTCCATTTTAAAAAATAAAACCCCATAGACTTTAATGGAAAATCATATTAATTAACCAAAATCACCTTAAAATTTTCTCAAATCACTCCAAACTTCACCCAAAAATTAAACTCCCCATTCCCTAACCATCCCTGTTTTCAAATTTTAAAAATCCCAAATTCTGACGTCCGCCTTCAAACAAACTATCCCAGACCCCTCTAAAATTCCCAAATCCAGTTAAAAACTATCCCAAAAATTTCAAACTTCCCTCCCGGACCTACCCTGTCGAATTAAAAAAATTAACCCTTTCCTAACCCTATAAAACCCACTCCTGTCAAAAACTCCTATTTAAAAAACAAAAATTAAAAAACTAAAGTACTACAAAAATCCTAAAAAATTCCCTAACCCCAAAACCAAAAACAGAATTTAAATTAAACAAATCCCTGATTTTTTAAAAATAAAAAAACGAATTTACACATTTTAAAAATAAATACATTAAAATTTCGGGTCAAAAAACCCCTTACCTTGACCGGGATTTTCCCCTCACACGACCCCTGCCTTCGGTTCCGGTCCTCACTGTCTTCCCGCAAAAACGGAGGCAAAAATAAAAAAGGTCCGAAGCCGGGCCCAAAATTTAGGCCCCGGCTTCGGCCCTAAACGGAAAAAACGCGCGCTCGCGATGTGTGCATGAGGCGCGCCGCCTCATGCACTCTCGCGCCGACGTCCTCGAATCGCCGGCCATCTTTTAAAAAAAACGCTGGCTCTTTGCAGCGCTCCTCTTCAGCCTCCAGCCACAAAACGGCCCTTTTCTTGGCCGAAGACGGCCCGCAGGACCCCCAAAGATGGCCCGAAGCCCGAAAACGGCCCCACGAATCGGCCCCAAACAGCGCACCCAGGTATTTAATTTATTCTCTTCTCCTATTACCTTAACCCCCTGTTACATTCACCCGGACAAAAACCAAATATTGTCCCCAATATTATTCTACTTCCCCCCCCTCTTCTAACCACTATACCACCTTATACAGTACCTCAAACATACTCCATACAAAAACTTTTCCTTCACCACGAACCAATCCCCAATTACTTCATTCAAGCACACTCACATCCAACCCTGGTGACATTACCCCAGAATAAAGTTTTCCTGCAGATATTGGGAACACACACCCTTATTACTTCTTGCAGAACTTCTTACATTCTCCATTTTCTCATTATCTGTGACAGAGGGATTAGTACTTGGGTTAACCACAAATTCTGTAATTATTACATAACCTTTTTGTTTTCTTTTCTAGAATTTTTCTCAACATTACTCTTCTCTTTAGTCATAATCAATTTCTCCTGAATTTGTTCGATTTCAGACCCTTTCACCTCAAAAATATATTTCTTAAGAGAATCTCTATGAACTATTTTCTCTCCATAAGTTTCATTTGCGATCTTAACTACATTTCCAAATTTCCCAAAAACTTCTATTACCTTATAGGGGCAGGCCTCCCACAAATCCTGAATTTTGTGTCTGCCCGGAAATCTCTGCCGCTTCAGCAAGACCCAACTTCCCTCCACCAACAGCTCTGCTCCTGCCTTCTTGTCATATTGCTCCTTCATTTTTAAATTCTGACGTTCCGCACACTTTTGAGCCTGTTCCTGTGCAAACTTCAACTTTTCTTTATGTTGCTGTACCCAATCTTCCAGATTTTTAATATTTCCCCAGTCTTCATGATCCTCCTTTTCCTGTACCAGGGACTCAAAAGGAAGCAACGAATCTCTTCCCAGAAACAATTCAGCTGGCGTATACTCAGTGGAACTATGCACAGAACTGTTGTAAATCTGGACTACTTCAAGCAAAAACTGTTGGATTATTTGTAGTAAATAATTAGCAGATTTTATACACACAGCTTCAGCTTTAGAAATGTTAATTTCTTTTCTTCATCTCTCTCATACACCCCAGAATAATTCACTGCTGAGTCACTTTAAAGTTGAAGTAACAAAACATCTGTTTACTCACAGTTTGTAGTTAGATTATAATCAGACAGGCTTATATATACATAATACTATACATTTGGATTATCAGCTCTTTCCATGTGCTTAGATGGTAATGGATGCTCACACCATGGATCCTCAGCTAGGAGATCATGAGCTCCATGTGCTGTGCCTAACCCCCACAGGAAGTTGCATGGGTGTGACCTCTCTAAGCAATTTACATCAGAGGTCACAGAGTAATCACAGAGAAAAAATTGGTGACAGGCAATGCATGTAAAATACAATACATTCCAACAAAAACTTGGACCAATTCTTCTTCTTATCTTCCGGGAAGGTACTCAAAATCTGATGCAGGGTCCTGTTAAACCTCTCGCACCGTCCATTGCCCTGGGGATGGTATGGAGTGGTCCTCGTCTTCTTGATCCCATACCATTTGCAAATTTCCTTTATAACTCTGGATTCAAATGCTGGCCCCTGATCTGAGTGTAGTTTCTCAGGTACTCCATATACAGCGAACCATCTAGATATCAAGGCTTCCGCTGTGGTTCTGGCTGTCTGATTGCGTGTGGCCACTGCTACCGCAAACCGGGAAAATAGATCTGTCATGACGAGCACGCTTTCAAATCCTCGTCTGTCCCTTTCCAACATGGTATAGTCTACAGCTAGCACCTCCTGGGGTTTTATCACATTGACACATCCCATTTCACATCTCTCCTTGGGGAATAATTCTCTCGCCAAACAGCATCTTCTGCAGTCTTTAATCCACTCGGCCACGTCTGCCCGCATGTTCACCCAGAAGTGTCTCTTTCTTAGGTTCTTAAACGTGGTCTCTACTGCGTAGTGTCCCATATTGTTATGGAAGTTTTCCAATATTTCCTTCTTCAACAAGTCTGGTACCACGATCTGCAGAATATCCTCTCCCGATCTACAGTCTTCATACCCTCTAAAAAGCATTCCATCTTTTATCACCAGACGATCTCGATGTTTCCACAGCTGCTTCACCCTGGGCGAAGTCAAGTCTTCCTGAGAAGGAGAGTATTGATGCTCTTTCCAACCCATTACTACACTGACTGTTTCATCTTCTCTCTGAGCTTTCTTTATTCTTTCATTTGGGCATTCCAATATCATTCTCAGACAGTTCTTCGGTGAGTGAAACTTCTTTCCTTTCTCTCTCACCGAAATCATTTTACAGGTAAAACCGAAGAAATCCTTTTCTACATCACCTCCCTCCAACTCTGGCTCTTCTTCCTCGGGTAATCTAGACAATGCATCAGCCACTTGATTGCAACGACCTGGCTTATATTCGACCTCAAAGTCTAGATCTGCAAGTTGAGCCAACCATCTTTGCTCTACTGCCTGAATTCTTGCAGAGTCAAGATACTTGAGGGGATTGTGATCTGTCCTCAGTATAAATTTCCGGTATATCAAGTATTCCCTAAATTTCTCTGTCGCCGCCCATTTCAGAGCCAGCAGTTCTAATTTGAAGGCAGAGTAGTTGTTAGCGTTCCGCTCCGACTTCCTCAGCCCTTGGCTTGCGAAAGCAATGACTTTCTCTTCGCCATCTTGTATTTGACTCAGGACGGCTCCGAGGCCATGGTAGCTTGCATCTGTTGTGAGAATAAATGCCTCGGTGAAGACAGGATATCCCAGGATAGGAGTCGAAATGAGCCTTTCCTTCAGAGTGTCAAAAGCTCTCTGACACTCCTCATTCCACATTAAGGTCGAACTTTCAGGAACAGTTTTCCCCGTCAGAGCATGTAATGGTGATGCAATTTTGGCGAAATCCTTCACAAAGCGTCTGTAAAAACTGGCCAGACCCAGGAAACTTCTCATCTCCGTTTTAGTCTTCGGAACCTTCCACTCCTGCACAGTTTTGACTTTCTCCAGATCTGCTGAGACACCATTCTGGGACACTATATAGCCTAGGAACCTTACTTCCCGGCACAGAATCTTGCATTTTGCCGGCTTAAGCTTCAGACCACTTATTTTCATCCTTTCAAAGACCAGATCGAGTCTTTCCAGGTGCTGTTCAAAAGTGCTTGCATATACCAGAATGTCATCAAGGTATAAGAGTAGGATTTCAAAGACGTACTCAGTCATGACAGACTCCATCAACCTCTGAAAACTAGCAAGGGCATTGCACAATCCAAAAGGCATCCGTGTCCACTCAAATAACCCGAAAGGAGTTGTTACTGCTGTTTTTTCGATATCTTTCGGGGCCATGCCCATCTGGAAATACCCAGATGTCATGTCTAAAGACGAGAACCACCTTGAAGATCCCAGAGCGTCCAGTGATTCATCTATTCTTGGAAGTGGATATGCATCTCTGATGGTAAGAGAGTTCAACTTCCTATAATCGCAGCAGAATCTTAAGCTGCCATCCTTCTTTTTTATCACAACTGCTGGAGATGCCCAAGGACTGTAGCTTTTTCTTAACACTCCCTGTTTCACCAGCTCGTACACATGTGCCTTAAATTGGTCAAAAATGTGAGGGGAGACCCTTCTGAATGGCTGTTTCACTGGTTTAGCTTCACCCGTATCAATTCGATGAGAAACCAGGTCAGAAAACCCTATGTCCGCGTCGTTGGTAGAGAACACGGAACGATGTTTCCATAATAACTCTCTTAATTGTTGGGCTTGCTCCCCGGACAATTTATCCCATTCCACTTTCACTTGAGGAAGCTGTTCTTCCCAACCATTCATCTTTAGTTCACATCTCACAGAACTCTCTTCTGACCTTTCACTTGCTGAAGTATGAACCTCTGCTATCTGTGCTCTTCCAGGTATGGCAATATCTTGAACTCCTGCATTTATCATCCGGACCCGGATATTTCCTCTTTCTGGCTTAACCAAGGTGTTCACCACTTTCACCTTGTTAGGTAAGGTAATCTTCCGTGAAGCAGTCACCATTAAAATACCAGAAACTTTCCGTACCTGTTGACATTTTCCCATCAGTATGCTTTCCGTCATAGCTGGCAAAATTTGCTTCCCACTACCACGCACTTTAACATATCCCTCTGCCTTGATCTTGTTTTGGGATATTTCAGCTCTCACTTTCGCGATCTTCTCAGGAGCACTCATCAAAACTGTCAGATCCTTGAACAATCCTTCTAGATATCTGAGCACATTCATTCCCACTATTCCTGGTACGGACTGGCTCTCAACCTGTCCATTGTAAAAATTATCCTTGACAATAAAATGCATCTTCTTGGTATGACTTGACCCAGGCATTGAACATCTGCGTCAATATACCCAAGCACAGGTAGATCCGTCCCATTTACAGCCACTAGCACCAGTTCACTAGCATCTTTAAGATGTGCGGTGTCAGGGAAGTTTTTATAGAAGTAACTGGCCAGTATGGTAGATACACTCGAACCAGTGTCGATGGTACATAGGGTCTCCACTCCATTTATCATCACCTTCAATACCGGACTGGTTCTCACCGCCCTCTCTCCCAGGTAACTTGTTTCCGAGACTTCCTCCACATTCACTGATCTCTGCATCTGTATCCCTGGTTTTCTTTCACTTCCCGTCACCGGGATTGGAGCGCTTCCTTGAGCATTACCACTGGTACTAGGTTTTTCCTCCTCCTTATTACATTGGTTCTTGCTCATGGGAGCACCTCGGGCTCTTTCTGAGAAACCACTCCTCTCACTCTGATAATATCGTGCTATATGTCCTGGTTCCTGACAGCGGTAGCATATGAGTTCACCAGTCACCGTTCTGGAAGGCCTTGCATTACAATTATATCGAGGATACTCCTTCCTGACTTCCGAGTATCGCAACTGGTCTCTCTCTATCCGTTGTCTCCTCCATTCCTCCTCTTGCCTCTCGCACATCTTAGCCAACATATTAGTCATCTGACGCATCATCACCACTGTCGCTGTCTCCTCTGGACGACCATAATCACCAGCGTCTTCCCTCGGTCTCGGTAGGATTTTCTTTGGTGCTGTCTCCCACGTGGACAAGCCTCTTTCCTCACCGGCCCACCTGATGGCTGCTTGCATCAGTTCTGCAAAACTTTGTCTGGGATTGTCTTCGTTACTTTTCAGCACTTCTCTCTTTAATGTCTCATCCCTTAAACCAATGAAAAACTGCTCCTTCAAAGTTTCATCAGGATCCCCAACTCTTCTTCGGTCTCTAGCCATGATACCCTCCAACTTCTCCTGAAGACGATACGCATACACACGGATGGAATCTTTTTCACCTTGACGTAAATTGTAGAATTCTTGAAACCGAAGTCCCAAAGCCACTCGATCACCATAAACTTGTTTCAGCAACTCGAAGATTTCTTCAACCGTACAATCCCTCGGAAGCGTGTACTTCACGGTGTCTGCTGCAATCCCCTTCAAATGATCCCTCACTATATCACACTGGTCTTCAGCTGGGATGCGCATGATTTTCATTCTTGATTTCATTTTCTCCACCCATTCTCCGATTTTCAAATCTTCTGGTCCTTTGGGAAATCCACTAAATTCTGGCATGGAACGCTCCTGAGGAATGAACACCGTGTGCGCGATTACTTGAGGCACAGGGGCAATGGAACTTCCCGATGCTCCTCCGTCCATTCTCGTACCTCTCATGAATCAAGTGTTGCTGCAAGGCAGAGATCCCAGGCAAACCCAAAACACAGGATACTTTGGCACCCCAGAAATAATTCACCACAATTTTTAAAATTTTATTACAACCACTTAATATCTGCAATTAAATTCCCCCTCCTCCTCAGAATTTACTTTTAGGGGCCCTCAAATTCAGGGATATTATCCTGCCGACTACGCCAATTTCTAACCGGCACTTCCGGCACCTCAGCTGTAACTGTGTGCTCACCCCAAAATCAGGTGTTTGTAATCGGGCCTGGATGCGAGCACACTATAAGTTACCGGAAATGTGTTAGAATCACTATCCTCGTCTTCCACTCTCTAAGAATGGAAGAGGAAAATGAAACTAAATTTAGGATTCTCCCTTTTGGGCTCCCACACAACTCAATCAGCCACAGAGTTCTTTTCAATGCAATAACTGGGTATTTATTTTAAATTCAACTTCAAAGTAAATTAAAGACAACTTACAAAATTATACAAGGATCCCACAATTTATGTACATAAATAACCCGTTTCTTCTAAAAGGAAATATAAACTTGCTTCTTTTTTTTCTTTTCAGGTATTCTTAACACAGAATCAGAACATACATCAGATAAGTATAATGTTTTTGTTTTCACTCAACCTTTCCCCTGTTAACAATTTTTTTGTACTCTCCCAAAAGATGTTTCTCCGGAATTTGATACTTTGTGTTCCCCTTTATGTTTTGCAGGAAACGTCTTCTTCCCCCCCCCCTTCAGGAACAGGTAAGTATTTGATTTGGAATTTTTTTCTCTTCTCTCTTTCCCCTTTTTTTTCCCTTTAAGGTAAGTAGCACCCACTTTCCCCTTGATACTCAGTCCCAGTATCTAAGTCACTTAGCTGTCGGTGTATCAATTCCTTTGATTCCAAGCGTGCCGGTGAAATCTTTCTTGCGCCGGGGCCCTTGTAGATTTTCTTAAATGCACAGCTGGTCTTCCTCCTAAACCTCCCCTCAAAACCAAAATAAATGGAGAGAAAACCCTGTCTGCTCTGGGTAACGGCAGAAATTCTGCCTGCTAGGACGGTTTTACACTGTGGTTTCTCTGATTAGTAAAATTAAAATAAGTATAGTTTGTCCCTATCTCTCAAGTCTTCTCCTTTTCTAACTATTTTTTTTTCTTTCCCTAAATAACCCTAGTGTAATAGTGTTGGCCGGTCTTAGGCACTTTCACTACTCTTTCACAATACTTTATATCACTTTACATTCCATTCATACTTCTATATATTTTCTAACCACTTCAGTAATTTAACACTTAACTCCTAAAAAAAAACTATTTTAAATTCCAAAAATTCCTTAACTATTACACCCCTACTCTATTCCCAAACTCCCCCTTATATAACTCACAGCCTGCACCCCTTACAAACCCAATTACTATTAATCCTATTTCCTAAACTTAATAAATTTTAACCAAACTTCCCCACTAAACCACTATAACCCCCTCAATAATACACTATTCTCTAATTATTTTTTCCTTCAAAATTTCTCAAATTCCTCCACTTTTACCCTTCAAACACCTTCCACTCTCTCCCCTCACACACCACACACCTCTCTCCTTGACTGACCAACACCTTCTCACCAACTGCCTCAACCACCGTTTCCAGGGAGACCAGCGCTGGCTTGCCACTCCGAGACCAGCTCAGCCAATCACTATCCCTTTTAAACATTCCAAGCTGGCTGAGCTGACCTGCGGAATGTTGGCCAGCGCTGCTACAGCTCCATTTTAAAAAATAAAACCCCATAGACTTTAATGGAAATCATATTAATTAACCAAAATCACCTTAAAATTTTCTCAAATCACTCCAAACTTCACCCAAAAATTAAACTCCCCATTCCCTAACCATCCCTGTTTTCAAATTTTAAAAATCCCAAATTCTGACGTCCGCCTTCAAACAAACTATCCCAGACCCCTCTAAAATTCCCAAATCCAGTTAAAAACTATCCCAAAAATTTCAAACTTCCCTCCCGGACCTACCCTGTCGAATTTAAAAAATTAACCCTTTCCTAACCCTATAAAACCCACTCCTGTCAAAAACTCCTATTTAAAAAACAAAAATTAAAAAACTAAAGTACTACAAAAATCCTAAAAAATTCCCTAACCCCAAAACCAAAAACAGAATTTAAATTAAACAAATCCCTGATTTTTTAAAAATAAAAAACCGAATTTACACATTTTAAAAATAAATACATTAAATTTCGGGTCAAAAGACCCCTTACCTTGACCGGGATTTTCCCCTCACACGACCCCTGCCTTCGGTTCCGGTCCTCACTGTCTTCCTGCAAAAACGGAGGCAAAAATAAAAAAGCTCCGAAGCCGGGCCCAAAATTTAGGCCCCGGCTTCGGCCTAAACGGAAAAACGCGCGCTCGCGATGTGTGCATGAGGCGCGCCGCCTCATGCACTCTCGCGCCGACGTCCTCGAATCGCCGGCCATCTTTAAAAAAAAAACGCTGGCTCTTTGCAGCGCTCCTCTTCAGCCTCCAGCCACAAAACGGCCCTTTTCTTGGCCGAAGACGGCCCGCAGGACCCCCAAAGATGGCCCGAAGCCCGAAAACGGCCCCACGAATCGGCCCCAAACAGCGCACCCCAGGTATTTAATTTATTCTCTTCTCCTATTACCTTAACCCCCTGTTACACTGCCACTCCACTTCATAAGTCTTCTACATATTAGGGGCTAGGGCATTCTGAAGTAGTCGCAGGTAACATCCCAGAAGCATGTAAAAATCATATACATCATTCCATAATATGCTGAAAAAACACACTTCTTTCAATTAGCATTTGGCTCCCCATGATGGAACGTTCAGTAAAATGTGACACCTGACGGACATCCTGCAACGTAGAAATGTTGACTTATATAAGAATGTTGATTTATATTTTATAGACATTACTGATGTAATTTTTATTTTTATTTTAGAATTGTATGTTCTCTTTAATTTGAATGTACTGTTTTAATTTGAATGTACTACTTGTCTTTAATTTCCTATCATTTTATGGATTTCCTTTAGGCATTATGTTTTATATAAGATACTTAGTCATTGTAAACCATTCTGGTGTGCCTTGCAAGAGAGACGGTATAGTAAAACTAATAAATGATAAACGATAAACCATGGACAACAAAAGAACAGCACTTCCACCATGCCAAGCAATATTCTCAGAAGAATAAGACGCAGCGGAAGAAGAATAGGATGAGTTCCAAAAGTCAGAGGACTCTCATACCTGTAATGGGTCCACCTCTCACGTGTTGCACCATGTTCTCCAGATCTAGGTACTTCACCACATACTGAAGCTAGCATAAAAGCTTCTTATCCTGAAAGCACCTGACCTGTGCAACGATTCTCATGTGCCAACCCCATGCCCACTCATCAAAATCCCCCCACCTAACCTTCCAGACCCTCCTCCCAGAGCTCCCAATTCCTCAACCCCCAAACTCAACTCACGACACAGGCATAGGTGCAGGAGGCACTTCAGTGGTCCCCATCAATGTAGACTCAACTGCAGTGCCTGTCTGAGCAGCCCCATGCCTGGAAGGCCCAGCAGTCACAAGCCCAGATCCTTGATGGACAGGAACAGCTCCTGTACATTGCTGTCCCACACTCCCTCGCTTTCTCCCATAAGGTCCAGCAGCAGTTCCCTGGACCAACCTCTGCACCCCAGCAGACCCAGCAGGCGCTCCTTGGGCTGCCCGTGACATCCTGTGAGCGCTCTGCTCCTTACCAACACCACTCCCACCATGAGTTCTCTTACCATTTCCACCCTCTGCACATATTCAGGGGCCTATAACTCAAACAATGAAGAAAACAAGCCGCAACAGGATAAAACCCAACCAACACAAGAACAGACAGCCCCCATACAGAAAAGGCTGCCAAAATGGACCCCTAAGCAGTGTTCAATGGTGAACCAACCAAGGCCACAAGACACCCCCCTCCTTCCCACACAAGACTGCTTCACTTGCCAAACTTTGCTCAGAAAAAAAAAACAGGGCAGAGGAAAACTCACTAAAGCACCAGCACCTGCATCCCATTGCCAGACTGCCACCAAGTAAAGCTGCAACCACTTGAACCTCACAAAAACAAAGTCTCATGAACCCCATAGGTATACAATAATATGTATCACCAACCCCACAGACTCCCTCTCTCAGCCACCCACCATACAAATCTCCTCAGAAAATGCCCACCAAATAAAATCTCCCATCATTCCTACCACCACATTTTGCCAGCCACTGTTTCATCCAATCACAGCCAACCCCCTATTTCACCTGCCAATAGAATGCTTGTTGATCCTGTACAAAGACACTCCTAACCCCTTAATTTAATCCCTTGTTAACAAAATTTTCTTAACCATACCACAATTACCCCCACCAAAATCTCCCTATAATCAAATTCCCACTCTATCCCCCCCCCCCCCCCCCCTTCACTCCTGCATCGCACTCCATCTGCGTTCCCCAAAGGAAGATTTCACTGAAGTGCTCCGGTCAATGTTATCTTGCTTATAGTTAACCCCATGGGCCTCCAAATATATTTATTACTTTACACTGCCCCAGAAGTATGCTTTGACAGCTTCTTCCTTCCCTTCCCCCAATTCTTCTGTATTTCCAATTCATGCAATGTGCTCTATACCTGCCAGTTTTAGCCCATACATTTTCTACTTTTAGTGTTTTTCCCCAAATCTTCTCCTTGTCTCTAACATCTAGACTGTTTCATTTCCCCACATGGATATTGCTTACCCTCGGATTGGTAGAATGGACTACTAATTGAGTTTCTGTCAGGTACTTGTGACCTGGATTGGCCACTGTTGGAAACAGGATACTGGGCTAAATGGACCATTGGTCTGACCCACTATCCTGCTTATAATCGAACGAGAAAAACGCCCAAGTTCCGACCTAAATCGGGAGATGGACGTTTATCTCACAAAAACGAATAAAGCAGTATAATCGAAAGCCGAACTTGGACGTTTTCAACTGCACTCCGTCGCGGATGCGGACAAAGTTGACGGGGGCGTGTCGGAGGCGTGGTGAAGGCGGAACTGGGGCGTGGTTATCACCCGAACAGAGATGGGCGCCTTTCGCCGATAATGGAAAATAAGTATGCGTTTGTAGGTAGAATTTAGGGCACTTTTCCTGGACCCTGTTTTTTCACGAATAAGGCCCCAAAAAGTGCCCTAAATGACCAGATTACCACCAGAGGGAGTCGGGGATGACCTCCCCTGACTCCCCCAGTGGTCACTAACCCCCTCCCACCACAAAAAAATTATGTTTCACAACTTTTTATTTTCACCCTCAAATGTCATACCCTCCTCCCAGGCAGCAGTATGCAGGTCCCTGGAGCAGTTGTTAGGGGGTGCAGTGGACGTCAGGCAGGTGGACCCAGGCCCATCCCCCCCTACCTGTTACAATTGTGCTGCTTAATGCTTATTAGTCGTCCAACCCCCCCAAACCCACTGTACCCACATGTAGGTGCCCCCTTCACCCCTTAGGGCTATAGTAATGGTGTAGACTTGTGGGCAGTGGGTTTTGAGGGGGATTTGGGGGGCTCAACACACAAGGGAAGGGTACTATGCACCTGGGAGCTCTTTTACCTTTTTTTTTGTTTTTGTAAAAGTGCCCCCTAGGGTGCCCGGTTGGTGTCCTGGCATGTGAGGGGGACCAGTGCACTACGAATCCTGGCCCCTCCCACGAACAAATGCCTTGGATTTATTCATTTTTGAGCTGGGCGCTTTCATTTTCCATTATCGCTGAAAAAACAAAAACGCCCAGCTCACACATTGTCGAATAAAACATGGACGTCTATTTTTTTGCGAAAATACGGTTCGGTCCACCCCTTCACGGACCCGAACTCGGAGATAAACGCCCATGGAGATAGACGTTTTCGTTCGATTATGCCCCTCATCGGCTATTCTTATGTTCTTAATCCTTAAAACTCCTAAACCAGCATTGTCTTGCCCTTTCTTGCCCAATCCAATCATGAGGCAAAACAATGAAAGTTCTTTTTTTAATTTTAGTTATGCTATCCATATTTATTTATTTATTTCTAACATTTATATCCCACATTATCCCAAACAAGTTTGAGTTCAATGTGGCTTACAATAAACAGTATAGGACCCATAACAAAGAAGAATGCATAAGAAAGTAATTTGTTGTAAGATCCAATTTTGCAATACAATATCATAAACATACTTGGATAACTATGGATATTTAACATTTAGAAAATACTATGAATGAGAAATTGTACATGAAGCAAAGAGAAAGTTAATGGTAAATAGAGCAATAGCCAATTGTTTGAGATATGGTTGTTCTTTGTGAGGGTTTGTTTGAAAAGGAACAATTTGAGGATTTTGTGGAATCTAGTATATTCCTGTATATTTCTTATCTTGGTGAGTAGTTCCACCATTTGGTTCCTAGGTAAGTGAAGTCTGCAGAATGGGCAGTTTTGTAGATCACATTTTTGTAATTTGGGAGGTGTAGTCTGAGATAATTTCTTGCCTAATATTTAGTGTTTCTTTGAGGTAAGTTTATTAATGGTACCACATTGTCTGGAGCTGTGCAATTGTGGTATTATATTTTTTTAACCAAATTTCAAAATCCTGACACATCCAACAATATTCATATGGCTCTGTCCACCTGGAGTTGTCCAGATGATGGTGGTGAACAGCAGTGAAATGCTGGTCCATCAAATCTGCCCAAATATTTGAGATTCTTTCAGGGCAATTCTATCAAAAATTTGCTAGTAGTTATGCGCTATAACACATGTAGTTCATTATAATAATCACATATACTCACTTCCTCCTAATCATTATTCTTTAAATGTGTGCCTATCTTACATAGCATATATTTTAGAGGTGGGTATACACAGGTGGAGTCTTGGTGGAGCATGGGCAGGACTCACATGTGTCACTTTTAGAACACTACAAGTTATGCAGATATCTTTGTGAAGTAGGCATGCACATTTATGCCAGACAAGTGCTAGCACCTAACTTATAGGTACATATTTTCAATGTTATGCTAGTATTGGAAACTAGGTGCCTATCCTGCTTATTTTAGAACGAGAAGGCCGGCCAAATCGGTATAATCGAAAGCCGATTTTGGCCGGCTTCAACTGCTTTCCGTCGCAGAGCTGGCAAAAGTTGAAGGGGGCGTGTCGACAGTGTATCGAAGGCGGGGCGGGGGTGTGGTTAAGAGATGGCTGGCTTTGGCCAATAATGGAAAAAAGAAAGCCTGCCCTGACGAGCATTTGGCCGACTTTACTTGGTCCTTTTTTGTTCATGACCAACCCTCAAAAAGGTGCCCCAACTGACCAGATGACCACTGGAGGGAATGGGGGATGACCTCCCCTTACTCCCCCAGTGGTCACCAACCCCCTCCCACCCCCCCCCCCCCCAAAATATAAAAAACATTTATTTGCCAGGCTCTATGCCAGCCTCAAATGTCATACCCAGCTCCATGACAGCAGTATGCAGGTCCCTGGAGCAGTTTTAGTGGGTGCAGTTTACTTCAGGCAGGCGGACCCAGGCCCATGCTCCCCCTACCTGTTACACTTGTGGTGGTAAATGGGAGCCCTCCACCCCCCCCCAAAAAAAAATCCACTCTACCCACATGAAGGTACCCCCCTTCATCCCTAAGGGCTATGGTAGTGGTGTACAGTTGTGGGTAGTGGGTAGTGGGTTTGGGGGGGATTTGGGGGGCTCAGCAAACTACTGAAGACCCATCTCTTTAACAAGGCATACTACAAAGACCAACCAATGTGAATATACACAACCCCCCCCCCCCACACACACACATATATTCAGAACTACCTAACAATATCTGCTTGTTTATTCAAATATTATGTTTTATCATTATCTTGTTGTCCAAGATCTTTCTGTAACACTAAATGTCTATTTTCTAATATATTTCCATCACTCATGATGTATTGTAAGCCACATTGAGCCTGCAAAGAGGTGGGAAAATGTGGAATACAAAAACAATAATTAAATAAATAAGGTAAGGGAGCTATGTACCTGGGATCAATTTGTGAAGCCAACTGCAGTGCCCCCTAGGGTGCCCAGTTGGTGTCCTGGCATGTGAGGGGGACCAGTGCACTACAAATGCTGGCTCCTCCCATGACCAAATGCCTTGGATTTGGCCAGGTTTGAGATGGCTGCCATTAGTTTCCATTATCAGCGAAAACCAATGGCGGACATCTCTAATGCCGGCGATCTCTAAGGGCAGGCCAAGTGTTGAGATCTGGCCGGCCCCGACCGTATTATCAAAATCAAAGATGGCCGGCCATCTTGTTTCAATAATACAGTCGGGTACGCTGCTTGACAGCGCCGGCATTAGAGATGGCCACCCTTATAGATGGCCGGCCCCGTTCGATTATGGCCCTCTATGTTTCTTATAGAACAGGCTTCAACCAGAAGCCCTCTGGATGCCAATTTCTAGACACCCAGTCATAGAGCTGGCCCCTTTCTCTCTGATTATCTACCATCTTGTGTTGATAAACACAAAAATTCCGATTTCCCAAACCAGTCCCTCCTCCCACGTTCTCCACTTGACTTCTACTCTCCGTAACTTTCTTATGCATGACTTCCTGCAATTTCTTCTACTTACTATTTCAAATAGTTCCTAACTGCCATGCACTATGTCTGTTCCAAATGTTATCAGTCCACTGTTGTCAAATCTGAAATTTCAAGGTTTTATTAATGGGCTTGACATTCAGCCAGCGGTGATCAGTATTTTGCTGACTGCTGTTCGTGTCAAAGCCGGAAAGTCAATGACAGGCCATGTCTGGTCACTGGCATTGAATTTCTGGGTTTCCAGAGCCGGCTAACACGTGAGCCTGTTAAGTGCGATATTCAGCACTTAATCGGCTATGGGTTTCCACATAAAGATAGAACTGACTTTTATAAAGTCCTATTTATGCAGTTAACCTGGCCACTTAAGTGCTGAATATCGGCACTAAGGGGCCCTTTTACAAAGGCCTGCGGTAATGTTAGACGCATGTTTTGGGAGTGCACAGAATCATTTTTTAGTGTACCTGTAAAAAATGCTTTTTTTTATTTTTGCCCAAAATGGATATGTGGCAAAATGAAAATTGCCATGCGTCCATTTTGGGTCTGAGACCTTACCACCAGCCATTGATCTAGCAGTAAAGTCTCATTCGGTAACCGGGCGGTAATGACCTAAGTGCATCAAATGTCACTTGGTGTGCATCCAATATACATCCAAAAATTAAAATTATTTTTCGGACACACACCAAAATTGATATTACTGCAAGAGCCACGCAGTAGCTGGGCAGTAACTTCATTTTGGCGCACGTTAGGCACATGTAGACATTTACATGGCTTAGTAAAAGGGCCCCTAAAACCGTCCAAGTGCCAACTCCGCCCCAGAATGCTCCCAAAATAGCCAGTTTTCATTTCAGTGCTAACCGGTTATTTTCAGCAACTTTAACTGGTTAAGTGCACTGAAAATTAGCGGTTAGCCCTGACCAGGTGATTTAACTGTCCGGAGCCATTTCTGGCTGGTTAAATCGCTTTGAATATCAACCTCATTATTATTATTATTATAAATGCAGAGTATGTTTTATGCGTAGGGAATTGAAATAAAAGGGTTTTACAGTTATCTTGGCTGCATTGAATACAAGATATATCCAAGTTTCTGGCATATAGTTTGAGCTAGTTACAGGTTTGCCATTGTATTTCCCTGGTTATATGGGCTGTCATCCTGCAATAAGCAGCACCAATAGGTTATGTGCAGGACTAAAGCTGGATTGTAGCTGCACCAATGAACAGCTGCAATTGTTCTGATTATCTGAATTGTGTCTGCCTTGGCTCTTAACATTACTCTTTCAGGAAAAGAAAAGAAAAAGCATAAAAGTTTTGTGCCGAAAGAAAATATGCATATTGTAAATCAGATGAAATGCTGAGCTTGAGTACATTAATGCCTCTTTTTCATTGCTGGTTTTGATTATGCTGCCACTGCGCAGCCAGGGCTCTGTACATGGAGTGAGATGTTCCATTATTTTAAAAGCCAGAAGTGTTTCAATTGTAATTGAGTGGCTGTAGTTACAAATCTGCCTTTAAGGGATAATTCTATAAAAGGATATCTAGATGGGGTCTAATTGGTGCTTATTCTATAAAAGAAAGTAGGCGCTTACTTTCCCGTATAAAATACTAGTATAATCAGGTATATACATGCATCAGTATTGCGTTCACTTCTGTTTGCCATATCTCAATAAAGATATAGCGAAATTAGAAAAGGTTCAAAGAAGAGTGACCAAAATGATAAAGGAGATGGAACTCCTCTCATATGAGGAAAGGCTAAGGAGGTTAGGGCTCTTCATCTTGGAAAAGAGATGGACGAGGGGGAATATGATTGAAATCTATAAAATCCTGAATGGTGTGGAACAAGTAGAAGTGAATCGAATTTTTTACTCTTTCCAAAAGTACAAAGACTAGGGGACACTCAATGAAGTACTACTACTATTTACTACTATTTAACATTTCTAGAGCGCTACAAAGTGTACGCAGCGCTGTACAAACACAGAAGAAAGACAGTAGCCTAGTGGTTAGTACAGCAGACCTTAATCCTGGTGAACTGGATTCGATTCCCACTGCAGCTTCTTGCAACTCTAGGCAAATCACTAAACCCTCCATTGCCCCAGGTACAAAATAAGTGTCACATCCGTCGCTCCCTCCGGCTGCTCCTCCGCAGGAAGCAGGAGCCGGCGTCCGCCACGACGAAGGCCGGCTTTCTTGAGGCCACGGAGGGGAGCCGGGGCTCGCCGTGGTGCTGGCCGCCCAGTCCGGGGCCGAGGTCGGAGGCCAGCGATCGCGGCTGACGGACTCTCGATCGCCGGCTACGGGGGCTGTGTGTGCGCCAGTAAGGGAATTGACGCCGAGGCGCGATGGCCGGCGTCTTCTTCATTCTTGGACGCGGGAACCCCAAGCTCCGCCTCTGAGGAGTTAGACTGGAAGGCCAGCACGATAGATCCACCTGGGAGATCGGTCAGGGCCAATCAGAAGGGTTCCGTCGATAACCAAGTTCTGATTGGCCGGCTATGTCTACGGGGACTGGGCGGCTGACTGCCGAACAGTATTTAAGGAATGAGCCTGAGATAGGATGTTGCTTCAGGTTCTGTTACCCGAGGCCAGTCTCCGTGGTTCCTGTGTTCCGTTGGTTTCCTGGTGTTGCTGATTTTGGACTTTTGGACTGTCTCCTGGTTTTCTCTGCTAGCTGCCTGCCTTGACCTCTTGCCTGACTCGGACTATTCTGCTTGCCGCCTGCCTTGACCTCTTGCCTGACTCTGACTACACTGTTAGCTGCCTGCCCAGATCTGTTGCCTGTTTGTGGACTCTCTATTCCATCTGCCCGCTTCTCTCCTGGTTCCAGTCCAGGTCAGTCCGTCAACCCCGCGGCTCCTGAAGTCCCGTTGACAGCCTGCAGCTGGGGGCTCAACCCTTGGTGAACGGCGGTCGCCGTGGGTGAAGACTTGGGGTTGCACGGCTGTCCTTTGAGGTCCTTCGGGGCCTTATGGGACCTAAGGGCTCACCTTCCTTGCAGACAAGACAGGAACCTGAAGCCATGAGCTCGCCTACGCAACCCGACCTACGGGACCTGGCTAAAATTCTCCAGCAGCAGCAGGAGCAGTTGAACGCCCTGTCGGGGGCCCTGCAGAATGTCTGCTCTCAGCTAACCACGGTCCAGGCGCAGAACCAGGCCGCTGCGGCGCACCAGGTTGCCACAGCGGCTCCTCGTCCGTGAGGGTCCTTCCCGGGACCTCGGTTCCCTGAACCCACTCGGTTTGATGGTGTCCCCAGAAGTTGCCGGAGGTTCCTCAACCAGTGGAACTTATACTTCAAGATGCAACCAGAAGCTTTTGCCTCAGACCAGATAAGAGTGGCCTATGTTATCTCCTTGCTCACGGGATGGGCCCTAGCCTGGGCGTCCCCGCTATGTGAACAACAAGATCTGCTTTTGGACAACTACGCTGAGTTCCAACGCCAATTTTGCATGGTGTTTGATCTTCCAGGAAGGTCGTCTTCCTCTGCTTCCGAGCTGCTGCAGATCCAACAGGGCGAAGGGACCGTGGCAGACTATGCGATCCGGTTCCGGACTCTGGCGACGGAATTGCGCTGGAACCAGGAGTCCCTATCCGCGATCTTCCTGGAGGGGCTTCAGGATCGAATCAAGGATGAGCTGGCTGGCCGGGAGGTTCTGGGGCAGTTGGACGCTTTAATCTCGCTCTGTGTCCGGGTGGATACCCGTTTCCAGGAGAGGGCCAGAGCCCGTGCAGACTGGCGGAGGGGTCTGGAGGCGGGCCCCGGTCTAGTCGGGTACCTTCTCCCCGACGGGGCTCCAATGAATCCAGGGCGACCTCTGAGGAACCAATGGTCATCGGCCGTCAACGGTTAACCCCGTCGTAAAGGACTCAATGCCTTCGGGGCGGCCTGTGCCTGTATTGCGGCGAGGCCAGTCATTTCATCCGCACTTGCCCCGCACGGCCGGGAAGCGCTGCTCCCAAGGCACCCTGAGGGGAGGAGTCTTGGGGCACTCGAATCCCCTACCAGACCATCTGATAACTCTCCCGGTGACCCTGCCGTGGCAGGAGACGATGGTTCACACCCGAGCTCTTTTGGACTCTGGGGCCGGGGGAAATTTCATTTGTCAGGACTCTTGCGGCAAATGGGATGGCCTACTCTGCCCTATCGACCCGCTTTGCAAGTGACATCCATCCAGGGAACAGCATTACCCCAGCCTATCACTGAGGTGACTCCATTTTTGGGGCTCCAGGTGGGGGAAGACCACCGGGAGGACGCTCAATTTCTAATTTTACCCCGCACCATTCATCCTGTGGTACTGGGCCTGCCCTGGTTACGGCGTCATACGCCTGTTATAGATTGGACTTTAGGGAGGATTCAAGCCTGGGGTGGCGCCTGTCTTGAGACCTGTTTGAAGGGCCGGGAATCCAGCTGTCCCGCGGTAGTAGCCACTCCTAGAACTGTGTCAGTCTGTCAAGCTGCTCTACCTGAGGAGTACCGGGAGTTCGCTGATGTGTTTAGTCCCGTGGAAGCAGATGTGCTACCCCCACATCGGTCCTTTGATTGCGCTATTAACCTGATAGCTGACAAAATGCAGCCGCGGGGCCGACTCTTTACTCTGTCCCGAGAGGAAATGAAGGTCATGCAGGCCTACATCCGGGAGAATCTCCAGAAAGGGTTCATTCGTCCCTCCACGTCCCCTGCCGGGGCAGGATTCTTCTTCGTGACTAAGAAAGATGGCTCCTTGAGGCCCTGCATTGACTACCGGGGCCTAAATGCCATCACCGTTAAGGACCGATTCCCCCTGCCCCTTATCCCGGAGTTGTTTGATCGGCTGCAGGGGGCCCAGATCTTCACAAAATTGGACCCCCGTGGAGCATACAACTTGGTCCGTATCCGGCAGGGGAACGAATGGAAAACTGCATTTAATACGCATGAGGGGCACTTCGAATACCGGGTGATGCCTTTCGGCCTGTGCAACGCCCCAGCAGTGTTCCAGAGATTCATAAACTTCGCTCTTGAAGACCTGCTTTACGCTACGGTAATTGTATACCTAGATGACATCCTGATTTTTTCCAAGGATCCCCAGGAACACGTGGCCCACGTTCGGACTGTTCTTCATCGCCTACGGCAATATCGCCTGTTTGCCAAACTCAGCAAATGCTCCTTCAACCAGCGGACTCTGCCGTTTCTGGGACATATTCTTTTACCTGGGGGTCTGCGAATGGATCCAGACAAATTTCGCGCTATCCGGGAGTGGCCTCAACCCCAAGGCCTGAAGACGCTGCAGCGGTTCCTGGGGTTCACGAATTACTATCGTCAATTTAATCCTCACTATTCGCAATTGACAGCTCCACTGACAGCGCTCACTAAGAAGCATGCGGATGTTCGGAACTGGCCGGCCGAGGCGCAAGCAGCATTTAGTCACGTGAAGAAAGCCTTCGAATCCGCTCCCATCCTTCAGGGCCCAGATCCTAACAAGCCTTTTGTGGTAGAGGTGGACGTCTCAGCTTTGGGCACTGGGGCAGTCCTCTCTCAAGTTAACGCCAAGGGCCGGCGTCAACCTTGCTTCTTTTTCTCCCGGAAGTTCTCCCCTGCGGAACGCAATTATACTGTGGGAGACAGAGAATTGCTAGCCTTGAAGTTAGCTCTGCAAGAATGGAGACATCTGCTGGAGGAGGCAGAGCACCGATTTACAGTGATTACGAACCACAAAAATCTTTTGTATCTGCAGGAGGCCCAAAGGCTGAATCCACGGCAAGCCCGCTGGTCGCTGTTTTTTGCCAGGTTCCGGTTTCAACTTGTGTTCCGGTCAGCTGCACAGAATACCCCTGCGGACTCCCTCTCCCGAGCCTTCGAAGCTCCAGAGGACATTGAGGAGCCTCACCCTATGTTGGATCCGGCCTGCCTCTGTGCGGCCCCGGGAGGGGTCACCCCGATGCGGGAACAGGTGCCTCCGCAGGACCGGGAAAAAGTAATGCGTTGGGGACATTCATCTGTATGGGCCGGACACTTTGGGTTCCAAAAAACCCTCCGTCTGATTTCTCGACAGTACCAATGGCCTCATATGAGGCAAGACATCCTTCAGTTTGTCACGACCTGCCCGACCTGTGCCCGGACCAAGTCAGTAGTGGGGCGCCCTTGGAGAGATCTGCAGCCCTTGCCCATTCCTACAGCACCCTAGGAGGAGTTGTCTATGGATTTCATCACGGATCTTCCCCGTTCCCAGGGGCACACAGTGATTTGGGTGGTGGTGGACCGTTTTTCCCGGATGGCACACTTCGTTCCCCTGCCAGGTCTTCCGTCGGCAGCACTGTTAGCCCAACAGTTTATCCAACATATCTTCCGGCTCCATGGGTTACCTGTTAGGATCATCAGTGACCGCGGAGCCCAGTTCACATTACGATTCTGGAGAGCCCTGTGTTCTACTCTAGGGGTTGCTACCCATTTCTCCTCTGCCTACCATCCGCAGACCAGGGGTTCTTGCGGGCTTTTGTCAATAAGCGGCAAGACAACTGGGCATCCCTTCTTCCATGGGCCGAGTTCGCCTATAATCACAGCGAACACTCTGCCTCTGGGCAGTCTCCATTTTTCATGGTGTATGGACAACATCTGCGGCTTCCTCCGCCCATCCCCTCTGATGCATCTACGCCCATGGTTACTCAAACCCTGGCTGACCTGTGGGAGATCTGGAATATGGCCCGAGAGCAGTTACAGAGAGCAGCCACCAGGTATAAATCGTTTGCTGACCGTCACCGACGCCCTGCTCCGGTTTTGCAGCCAGGCCAAAAGGTATGGCTGAGCACCAAATACCTGAGGGTCCGGGTACCCTCTCGAAGGCTGGGGCCACGATACATCGGGCCGTTTGTTATCCAGTCTCGGATTGGAGCAGTGACATACCGCCTGCAGCTACCCAGTACTTTGCGGATCCATAATGCCTTCCATGTTTCTCTACTGAAGATCTTTCAGGGGTCTAAATGGCATCCACAGAATAAAGAGTCAATTGTTCCAGAGGCAGACCCCGATCCCGAGTATGAGGTGGAAGAAATCATCGACTCCAAGAGGCGCCGGGGAAAGCTGCTCTACTTGTTGTCATGGAAGCATTTCGGTCCCGAAGATAATTCCTGGGAACCGGCTACCAATGTACATGCCCCGGAGTTGGTACGAGCCTTCCATGATCGATATCCTCAGAAACCTGGACCTAGGAAGAGGAGGGCATCCGGGGGGGATACTGTCACATCCGTCGCTCCCTCCGGCTGCTCCTCTGCGGGAAGCAGGAGCTGGCATCCGCCACGATGAAGGTCGGCTTTCTTGAGGCCACGGAGGGGAGCCGGGGCTCGCTGTGGTGATGGCCGCCCAGTCCGGGGCCGAGGCCGGAGGCCAGCGATCGCGGCTGACGGACTCTCGATCGCCGGCTACGGGGGCTGTGTGTGCGCCAGTAAGGGAATTGACGCCGAGGTGCGATGGCAGGCGTCTTCTTCATTCTTGGGCGCGGGAACCCCAAGCTCCGCCTCTGAGGAGTTAGACTGGAGGCCAGCACAATAGATCCGCCTGGGAGATCGGTCAGGGCCAATCAGAAGGGTTCTGTTGATAACCAAGTTCTGATTGGCCGGCTATGTCTACAGGGGCTGGGCGGCTGACTGCCGAAAAGTATTTAAGGAATGAGCCTGAGATAGGATGTTGCTTCAGGTTCTGTTACCCGAGGCCAGTCTCCGTGGTTCCTGTGTTCCGTTGGTTTCCTGGTGTTGCTGATTTTGGACTTTTGGACTGTCTCCTGGTTTTCTCTGCTAGCTGCCTGCCTTGACCTCTTGCCTGACTCTGACTACGCTGTTAGCTGCCTGCTCAGATCTGTTGCCTGTTTGTGGACTCTCTATTCCATCTGCCCGCTTCTCTCTTGGTTCCAGTCCAGGTCAGTCCGTCAACCCCACGGCTCCTGAAGTCCCGTTGACCGCCTGCAGCTGGGGGCTCAACCTTTGGTGAACGGCGGTCGCCGCGGGTGAAGACTTGGGGTTCCACGGCTGTCCTTTGAGGTCCTTCGGGGCCTTATGGGACCTAAGGGCTCACCTTCCTTGTGGACAAGACAATAAGTACCTGTATATAGAACATAAACAGCTTTGATTGTAACCACAGAAAGGCAGTATATCAAGTCCCATCTCCTTTCCCTTGCATGGAAATACTTTCAAAACAAATAGGAGGAAATATTTTGTCACTCAATGAACAGTTAAGCTCTTGTACTCATTGCTGTAGGATGTGGTAACAGTGGTAGGCATATCTGGGTTTAAAAGAGGTTTGGACAAATTCCTGGAGGAAAAGTCCATAGTCTGTTATTGAGATGGACATGGAGGAAGTCACTCCTTGTCCTGGGATTGGTAGCAAGGAATGTTGCAACTTTTGGGGTTTCTGCCAAGTACTTGTGACCAGGATTGGCCACTGTTGGAAGTAGGATACTGGGCTAGATGGACCATTGTTCTGACCCAGTATGGCTATTCTTATGTTCTTATATGTTTGGCCTCAACAACTATGCCCGACATAGAACTGGTATAAATGTTCATGCTTAGATTCTAGAGATATATTTATAGGGCTAGATTCTATATATGGTGTCTAAAAAATCAGCACCAAAAAATGTCCACTTAAGTGGTATTTTATAAACCACACCTAAAGTTTGGTGTGGTTTACAGAATTAATGCTTAAGCAGAAAGGTCATGCATAAATTAAGACACTGCCATTTGTCTTAACGAAAACGTGGTACAAATGCCCATGCCTGAATATATGCGCAGAGCACCTATATTCTGTTATTATGTGTGTAACTCAAAACCATACCCCCGATCCTCCCCAAAACGCCCATGAGTCTCCCATTTCCACACCCCCTTGTTTGGACCACAAGTAAATTTTAGGCACTGATCCTGCACCTAAATTTACATGCATTAGTCCCAATTAAATCTAATTAGTGCCAATAACTACTTGTTAAAAAGCCAATTATTGGCACTAATTGGTTTGTTATTCTAAGAAATTGCATGTGCAAATTGGGAACACCCCTAAATTTGTGTACACAATTTTTGACAACCTTTATAGAATCAGGGGGATACTATATAGTATTCTTTAAGTAACTGTATGCCCCTGCCTATGCTCTGCCCAGAGTTTGCCCATATGCACCCTCACCTGCAGATACATGATATTGGAAATATATAATTAGTTACAGAATAGCACATAACTAGCTTTCTAGTATTTATGTATGAATGTGCACCCAGACTCACATATATGCCAGTGTTCTGGTCACTTTTGTACCTATATAGTAAGTAGCTAAAGGTTGGCTTCTTCTTTACAGAATTACCCCTTTAGCGGGTTCCACTGAATTCAGGAAAAGTTAGAAGCCAATGCATCTTAAGACACTCTGAGAATATAACAGTTCCAAAATTACGGTGTGAGCTCATGAAGCTCCATAAATTACAGGGTAGTTATTTCTTAGTTATTTAACAGTTACAGTGTAATTAGTTCCACTTAATGTCAACTTTTGCCAATATGTCTTCCATTAGCTGGAAAATTATAGCTTAGTTTTAAAACAGTGGTGTGATGTTCCAGCCACTTACAGACGGGAGAATGCTGCCTTTTGAAATGTCAGACAGACAGAAATGAACTCTTTAACAATGTTTTGACAATAACTTCAATAACAACAAGAAAATCCCTTCCAAAGATGGACAGAAGCAGTAGGGGAGCAAAGGAGAATGAAAATATAAGAAGGAGGAATGGAGAAAAGAAGGAAAAAAAAGACAGGTGAGGAAGACAAGAATGAAAGGAGAAAGAATGAGATTTACAAAGTAGAGTTCTTCAGATAGAGGCAAAAAAGATCATTTTATTAAGTCATTTTAGCATGTTTGTGTGAGGTTTTCATCAAATAAGGTCAAGTGTAAAAGTGCATGCGTTGCCACAAATGCATATACTTTTATTGTAGGTGTTGCGAGAGCACGGCATGGGTGGAGTCATGAAGTACACATGTTGAGCAGGTGTAATGTCTGTATCTTCGGTGTAGGCACTATTGTTGCTAGATTTGAGCTAATGTTTTGCACCATTTTTGAAGCATATGGATGTCTCGAAATACCCAAATGGACATCCATATGCTTGAATCATCCAAATTCAGATTTTTCAAAGGCAGAAAAAAGATATTCAACACTGCAGTACATCCAAATAGCAAGGGTGCGTGTTTTGGGCATATTTTGGATGGGATTAGGGAGGGCCCAAAATCAGGACATCCAACAGGAATGGTAAGAAACATCCAAGTCTAAAAAGAAGGACATATTTAGTTAGATCTGTTTCAATCTTGTTTGGGGTACAAAAAAGTGCTCTGATTGAGCAGCTGAACACTGGAGGGTTAAGGAATGACACCTCCTTAATCCCCCAGCGGTTGCTGTCCCCTTCCCACTCCCCTGAAAGTGAAATTAGAAAGGAATACCAGGGTGTGTGACAGCTTCAGGTATTATAGGCTTTCTGAAAGAGCAGCATGCTTATCTGAGGTGTACCTAATGGTTAGTGCAGTGGACTGAGGGTCCTAGGTTCAAATCCTACTTTATCTCTGTTTTTTCTTTTAATATTGTGAACCCTCCAGGAACATAAAAATACCTGCTGTACTTAAATATATAAACCACCTGCAAGCTTGAAGGCTATTGAAATGTACACATTGAGGTACAATAGGTATTTTTCTGTTTATGGAGGACAAACAATATTAAAAAAGAGTTAAAGTGGGATTTGAACCTAAGTCCTTCAGTTTATAGTCTGCCGCATTAACCTCTAGGCTACTCCTCAGAACTGCGTAGGCAGCTGTGTGACCATTTTCTAAGAATGCTGCCATACAGAAGTCCACGTCCCTTGTTTTCCCTCATTCATAATTTGGATGTTCCAGTTAGTAAAATGTCTGTTCTTGCTGAACATCTCTAGCACACGGACATCCATCTCACTTATTTTCGAACAGGAAATTTTGACTTATTTCCTGTTCAAAAATACATGTGAGATGGATGTCCATTTGGGGTGTTCTGATGTTGATGTCTCCGTTCTGACTTGGATGTCCTTTCAAAAATGTCTTTCCATGAACTTATATAAACTAGGGCCAGCATAGTTGCCTTCTTGCCCGCTAAGTGTAGCATGTGTTACAAAATTACCCTCAAAGAGAGTGATTTTCTGAAAGCATTTGTGCAGGTAAAGCAGTGTTTTATGCAAAGCGATTAGGTATTAAAAAACTGTATGCTCATGCATGCTTTGGTGGTGGGGTAAGGGAGAGGTTTGTATTTACAGGCATATTTTTCAAAATGCAAGTATGCATGCAAATTAACACTAGAAAGCAGATGTTAGTGTATGCACATTAAATCTCTGGAGTAATTTTCAAAATGACTTCCTAAGCAGTAGAAGGAGGAGTAGGCTAACTGTTGTGTGTAGGTGTAGCCTAATGGTTAGTGCAATAGGTTGTGAACCTGGGGAGCTGGGTTTGTTTCCCACTGTAGCTCCATGTGACCTTGAGCAAGTCTCTTAACCCTCTATTACCCCAGGTACAAAACTTATGCCCCTGTTTACTAAGCTGGGCTAGCAGCTGGTGATACGCTAATGCCGACACAGCCCATTCACTTTGAATGGTCTGAACGGCATTGCCACGCAGCAGCCGCCAGCATGGCTTAGTAAACAAGGGGTTAGATTGTGAGCCCACTAGGGATAGAGAAAGTACTTGCATATAATATATGTAATTCACTTTGGTTGTATCTACAGAAAGGTAGTATATTAAATCCATGATCCCCCTTTACCTTTAGAAGAGAAATGGAGACAACCAGATCAGAGACTTGAAATTATCCAGTACAGAACTCAAACCTGACAGAATTCAGCTGGGCTAAGGTTTAATGGAAAACATAATTTCCCTGAAATCTTCTGAGAAAACCGTTCACATTTGCCTCGGTAGGTCTTAGGAAAACTATTTCATTTCCAGTCCACCGGATTTGAATACGGATCCAATGATTTGTAAAACCCATGCTATATTTGCTACAGAGAAAACAAGAGTCTGCACTCCACACAAAGCGAACAAGCAAAGAACAGCAGCGGTGGTTGCAAAAGTGGCTGGAGAGCATTAATGGCAAGTCATATTGATGAATTGCCATTAAGCTCTCCAGTCACTTTCATCATCTCTGCTGTTGTTCTTTGCATATTTGCCGCAGAGGCACATAGGACATCAAAAGATCTGACATTGAATATGCATTCTCAGTGACATACTAGTGTAGTAGGTGATGGCACAAAAAGACCCCTCCAGATTGCCCAGTTATTCCTGTCCATATTGCTAAGCCACAGAACATCATGGTCATTTTCTTTAAAGAAGCTTGGCCAGCCATTTCAGCGAACTTCAGAATTGTTTATGGGGTTTTCAAACTGTTTTGCAAAACTTTTTAGAAGTGATCATACTTTGTGAAGAGCTAGCCATAAAGAAACAAAGGGAGCCAGGGAGCCCAGAGCAGGGAAGCTGGGTTTGATTCCTGAGTCAGAACGTTTGGCTCTCAAGTGGCCAGGGCTGGGGATAATTCTGAAACAGGGATAACCTCATGTGAAGGGAAATAATAGAGTGAACTCTAACAGGAATTGGCACAATGCAAAGCTAGAGACAGTCAATAGCAGTACATTTGCGAAACCGAGATAAGCAGCATGGACTGTATCTACATTTTAAGATCCTTCCAGGTACTTACGATTTGGATTAGCCACTGTTGGAAATAGGGCATTAGGCTTGATAGACCTATGGTCTGATCCATTATAGTAATTCCTTACATTCACATCATAGCCTTGAGAGAGCTTCATTCCAGCTATGAAATGTGCAAACTCACAAATTTAGATTCATTACCCTGAGTGACACCTAGCCCTGCTATGTGGCTCCACTGGCTGGGGACTGCAATAACCAGGTCAAGTGATTTGCAAAGAGGGTTGGGAAGAACATAAGAATTGCCTTACTGGGTCAAACCAAAGTTTTATCAAGTCTATTTCCAACACTGACCAATCTAGGTCAAAGAGTACCTGGTAGAATCTCAAAAATTGAGAAAGGCTTGTGGCTGCATTGGCTAGAATTTGAATCCAGGCCTCTCACAGCAGGAGAGAATTGTACTACTGGAAGGAATTTCCAGGCCAAAAATTGAAAAGATATAGAGAAAATGCAGGGGAGACTGAGGAAAAAAAGAGACTTTGGAAGAGACGGGAAAATAGGAAGGAAAGAGGAAGAGAAGAGCAGTTCAGTGACAAAGAAAATCTGAGGCCCCTGAAAGTCAACAACAGAAATTTAAAAAAAAAGGGAATTGCCCAGGGGAGTACAGTGTGTGCTCAGAGCTCTGAGAAATCTAGTGGTGGAAAGATATTGAGGATAACGGGCTCAGGTTTGAAATGTTATTTGAAGAGAAGTTTTAATCTGATACAGTGCAGGGGGAGAATTAATGGATTTTTCAGTGAGCTGTGTTGAATTACGAACAGCATGGGAACAAAGAAAAAAAAAATCACTTCATCAGCTCTATGGAAAGCCAATGTTGTGTGCCTCCCCTCCCCCTCACATCACCCGTAATAAGCAGCCAATGCAAACAAGAAAGATTTTAAAAAAAATTTGAGAAGTCGAGCCAGGTAAATCCATAGAGACTGGGGAGGACTCTTTGGGCATCTCTCTTAATTACCAGAGAGCTGGGCTGTGAAACTAGACTCAAGAGCTGATGATTTGTGTCTGGTAGTTCATACTTAGAGACTAAAGCTGTACTGATTCCTAAGAACTTCATGTAGCTACAATAGAACTGCCCTCTCCTTTCCCTTCCCCCTCCCCGACTATTTAGTGATACCTTAGAGTCCCAAGGAATGGTCTCCCCAGTGTGTATGTGTCACTTGTCGATGTCACTCCATGGCTGTACAGTACAAGTCTTGGGACTGCTTCTGTTTTCATTTCACTTCAGTTTCTAATACTGTGCAGAAATCTCATCTCCCTGAAGTCTCGGAAATGTACTCATTGTATAAGTAGCTTATTCCTATCTCAAGATGATCTAAACTAACCGGACATCCAGGTGCTATGGGAATATAGCTCTGGCCCTGTACAGTCCATGAACAAATTTCAGACTCATTACATTTTTTTCCGCATGGAGACCAGGGCTCCTCGAACAGTTTGACTTTATTTTTAGTCTGAAAGGTTCTATAGTAAAGTCACTGCCTTACAGTAGCAATTGTTTACTTTGCTTGGCAGGCTTCCCTTTTTCCAGCATCTTTTCTCTTTCTACATTGTTGTGTATCAAAAATATATGGCAAGGCTTCGTTACAGCATTGTGGATCAGTATATGTAAGGTCCCTGGTTCAATCCCCAAATCTGGGCCAGCTGGAGTGTTAATCCTGGTTAAAAGTGATATTTGGTGGCTGGAATTAGATCTTATGTTACAGAGTCCTAGAGAGCTTTCTGCTTCGGGACTATTGGTTTAAAGTAGAACAGACTGGAATCAATGAGATGATGGATTTATTACAATTACCAGGTTCCTGCAAATGAAGACTTGTGGTGTCAGATCCCAGTACCAACTGAGCTGGGTGAAAAAGAAAGGAGAAATATCTGGCCATAACTCCATCCATCCCTCAAACAGTAAATGATAACATTCACCAGCTGATATCCAGTCAGCTGTCAACTGAATATTGGCCCTCTGGTCCTCCACCTGGGCGCCCTTCCATCTTCCCCCTCCCCCACAGCCAGCGCAAGACACAACTCCCCTTCCCCCCCTGTGAGAGGTTGTAGCAGCCATTTTCTGAAGGCAACTGCAAGGGCAGGAACATATAAGTACATAAGTATTGCCATACAGGGAAAGACCAAAGGTCCATCAAGCCCAGCATCCTGTTTCCAACAGTGGCCAATCCAGACCAAAAATACCTGGCAAGATCCCCAAAAAGTACAAAATATTTTATACTGCTTATCCCAGAAATAGTGGATTTTACCCAAGTCCATTTAATAACGGTCTATGGACTTTTCCTTTAGGAAGCCGTCCAAACCTTTTTAAAACTATGCTAAGCTAACCACCTTTACCACATTCTCTGGCAATGAATTCCAGAGTTTAATTACACGTTGAGTGAAGAAAGATTTTCTCCAATTTGTTTTAAATTTACTATATTGTAGCTTTATCGCATGCCGCCTAGTCCTAGTATTTTTGGAAAGCGTAAACAGATGCTTCCAATCTACCCATTCAACTCCAAGTTGTTGTTGGCTGCTTGCTCTGCCTCCTCCCAGGCTTCAGTACGCGAGTCGTGTGCAGGCACGCACACGATGCACACCCACCACAGTGTGACATCAGAACTAAGAGAGGACCCCTGATTGGCCTCTCTTGAGTCTTCCTCTGTCCCATTGGTGCAGGAGGAGACACAGTAGTAGGGTAGCTCAGCAAGGAACTAAAAGGAAAAGGACTCGAGTTTCCTTTGTTGGTGGCGCTCAGCGAGTGCAGGGAGAGAGGACAGCCTAGAGAGCTGAGACCTTGTTTCCCTATTTCAAAGACCCAGCCCGCCTCCTCTTCTTCCTCCTTCCCCGATCCTCAGGCTCATCATACCAACTAAGCAAGCCACTGAACTGAAGCCAGAGAGGGAAGAATCTTCAAGTTCATTGAGGAGGCACTGGAGCTAGCAAGAGCCAAGACCAATTTTATTCACACTGGGTGGCCCTTTCTGAATACCGGTAAGCTGCTTAGTGCTTATTGTAAAATGTGTCTGCATCCAAGAGAACTTTAAGTGTAAAAAGATTAGAAAATGAAGAACATAGCTGTCTTGCATGAAACATGTCCATGTGTGTGTGTGTGTGTGGGGGGGGGGGGGGTTCGTTCTCAACTGAGAACGTGGGCCACGTGGCAGCTGCACCAAAATGGGATTCGTGGTTTTGCTGGACTGGTCAGATAAATGGATCAAAGACAAGAGTTTATGTGTCCTTTTGATTGTATGCACTGTAGTAAATACCGTAATGTGTGCTGTGGCAGGTTTCCTGAAAGGCACATAATGGAAATATTTTTTTTTTAAATTGGGAGCCTATAATTGAGAATAGAGGTCTACTCTAAATAAAATGGTGGTTTGGATTTATTACTGCATGCCATTGCAGTGCTTTGGCAAACCAGGTTTGGGTTGTTAATACATAAAATTCTCTTTAGTGAAAATGCTGTCATATAACACACCTTTTGTGTTACCTCAGGCATCAACCCTTGGCCACTTTATGGTCCTCCTGAGTCCTGACTCCTGACAAACATGCACATGTGCGCTACTGTCTTGGAAACATCTGGTTTAATAATCGCTTAGTCAGAGAAACCCTACCTACAATGAGATTTTATACCAACTAAAATGTTTATCTGTTCGGCATTGTTGTAGTACATGCATAACTCCATCCTAATGACTGGATGGGAGAAAATAATTAAATGTGCTTGCAGTTGTAGATGAATGATTAGAAAAATTAGTGCTCATTATTGCTTGCTATGTGAATGAATATTCCATCACTGTTTCATTATTGCTTGCTACGAGTCCACTATTATATTAAGGGCATTTGTTTTAATTTGTTTATGCAGTCCTTACATGCACATAGTTTTGCTTTGATATATGGTGAAAGAGACGGGCATTCTCTGAAATAAGTCTATTAGGCATAAAGCCCACTTGGTTAGGATGGATAATTGTGGAAACAACTTTAGACAGCCTTTTGGTTAGAATTTTTGCAAAGATTTTGTAATCCACATTTAATAAAGAAATGGGCCTGTAAACCCAAAGATAAATCTTAAGGGTGGTTAAACAGTTAAGGATAAACTGAGTTGTTTCTGACTACTTGTTTTGGACTGCTTTGGGTCCTACTGATCTGTATATCTGCGGTCTAGAATTTTGGAAGATAGAAATGTGAAAATAATTAAGTTTTGGATGTACTCTGAGGGAGTCTCTGTAGAAGTTGGTTTGTTTACTAAGTTTTGAAGTGTGTGCATATGGAGTATGGATGCCTGTTGTGCACTGTGCATGATAGATAATGGCTATAATTTCTATGAACATATGATGCGGCATCATTAAATGACAGACTGATTTAAATGCCCAGTTGGGTATGATATTGCTGCTAATCTCAATTTTGTTACATCATGTTTCAGACATATCCATCTACTTACACTCATGATATAATTGAATCCTATTATTCTGGCTCACTGTAAGGCACATTGAACCACCTGAGTTCGTTTGGGGTAATGTGGGATATAATAAATGTAAAAAAAAAAATCCTTTACCTCCACCTTTTAAGACACTGCCTCAACAGTGCCTATCCAACTGGTGATAGCACAAGAAAGTAGGAAAGCATTGGTCCAGCAGTGATGACTAACTCAAAATAACTTGTTCCTTAGCTGGGCTCTACCATATTGAAAAGGCAACCATAACATGCGGTAAGGCATGAGAGACAGGTTGGTGATGGGAGCAAGACATGGAGAGCAGCAGCATAGGCGCTGACTTCGTGGGTGCTTTGGGTGCTCAAGCACCCCCAATAATTCACCCACTGGAAGTTCGTTCACCCACTGGAAGTTCGTTCCCTCCCTCCCTCCTCCCTTTGAGTTCCAGGCCCCCTTCCTCCAAATTTTAAAAGTAATCTATTTTACCTCCTCGGGGTTAGGGCAGTAGCAGCAGAAAAAAGCATGCAGGCTCGGCTTGGTGCTTAGTTGTTTTCCCTTCTCTCTGTCTCTCAGCTCTGGTCCCACCCTTGCAGAAACAGGAAATGAGGGTGGGACCAGAGCTGAGAGAGAGAGAGAAGGGAAAACAACAAAGCACCAAGCCGAGCCTGCATGCTTTTTACTGCTGCTGCTGCCCTAACCCTGACGAGGTAAGATAGATGCCTTTAGAATTCGGAGGGAGGGGGCCTGGAACTCGAAGGGAGGGAGGGAGGGACCCTGGAACTCGGAGAGAGGGGGGACCCTGGAACTGGGAGGGAGGGGAGGGGAGGAGGGAAAGGGGAGAGAGAGGGGCCTGGAACTCAAAGGGAGGGAGGGAGGGGGGCAAGGAACTGGGAAGGACTGGAACTGGGAGAGAGGGAGGGGGGCCTGGAACTTGGAGGGGTTAGGGAGAGGGAGGGGGGACAGGGGAGAGGGAGGGGGATGAGGGGGAGGGGGTCAAGGGAGAGGGGGGACAGGGGGAGGGGGAATGCACCACCTGTAAAAAAAAAAAATCAGCACCCCCAATTATTTTGAAAAATTGGTTCCTATGAGCATCAGCATCATGTTTTCATGTACCATGTTTCCAGTGCCCCTAGCTAGAACTGTCTCAGTGTCTCTGACATTATCTGGGCCTTTAAATTTTATGCTGTGCTGCTGAGAATGAGGTAGAGCAAACTCCTGCTGCACTGATTTTCAGAGAAAGAGAAGACAGCTGCCTGCCACTACTATGGTGAAAGTGTTGATGGCTTAACTATAATCTACACACCCTAATTCAATCCAGTGAAGTCTAGTAGTTTTTGTACTGCAAAAAGATTTGTTGTTGTTGTTGTTGTTATTTTTTTAATTTGGTCACTCACTGGTCAACAGCACTGTGCTTTTATTTTTATTTTTTAGATTATTTGTGGTCATGGATAAAACAATAGTACAAGTTCTAATTGATAAAAAAAATTGAGAGATTGTTTTTTATTGAGAACGATTGAGTTAGTGCAGTGTGGAAGTCCTTCATTGTTATCCATGTGGATGGTCAAAACAGTGGTTTCACCCATGCAAGACAGCGTTAAAGTGGAAGTCACGTGATGGGACCAGTGGTCTGAAAGCGCATGCAGCAAGTTGTGGGCAAAAGCATATGCGCACAAGAAACATCGGAGACTTCTTACACGGAGAGGGTGGTGGACGCTTGGAATGCCCTCCCGCGGGAGGTGGTGGAGATGAAAACGGTAACGGAGTTCAAACATGCGTGGGATATGCATAAAGGAATCCTGTGCATAAGGAATAGATCCTCAGAAGCTTAGCTGAAATTGGGTGGCGGAGCAGGTGGGGGGAAGAGGGGTTGGTGGTTGGGAGGCTAGGATAGGGGAGGGCAGACGTATACGGTCTGTACCAGAGCCGATGATGGGAGGCGGGACTGGTGGTTGGGAGGCGGGAAATACTGCTGGGCAGACTTATACGGTCTGTGCCCAGAAAAGGACAGGTACAAATTCAAGGTAAGGTATACACATATGAGTCTTGGGCAGACTGGATGGACCATGCAGGTCTTTTTCTGCCGTCATCTACTATGTTACTATGTTACAAAAAGTGAGTCATCAAGATGAACCCAGAATGACCGTGCCAGAAAGCAGTAGTTACTAACGCAGTCGCCTCAATTTGTGCCATGGCCATCAGGCCTGCCTTTATGGTCGAAGGTATTGGCTTCATGCGTCTTGCTGAGAAGCTGGTTTCAATTGGCGCAAAATATGACCAGCTTTCAGCAGATCAGATACTCCCCTCTGCCAGAACAGTGTCTAGGCATATTTCTCTTATTGCTGAAAAGGAAAAAGCAGCACTTTCTGATCTGTTGCAAAAGCAAATTAAATTTGGTGTAACAACTGATCTGTGAACTAACGATGGTATTAGGATGCCATATATAACAGTTACTATACAGTATATAGATTCAAATGATCATCTTAACTCAAGAATCCTTGCCACCAGAACTCTGCTAGAAAAACACACTGTGGCAAATATCAGATCTATTGTAAAGGACATTTTACAAGAGTTTGGGGCTTACTGGTAGGACAATATATAAGTGACTGACAATGGAGCTAATGTGAAGGCTGCATTCAAAGATCAGCAGTGGATATCGTGTGCTGGCCATAACTTGAACCTTGTATTAGTTCATGGACTGAAGGCAGCAGCAGCACAAGTATGTGGGCTGATACAGGTTTCAAAAGACATTGTCACACATGTCAAGCATTCAAGAATGCATCAGAAGCTTGAGACTAACCTTAAACAGGCTGTTCCAACTAGATGGAACAGCATCTATACCATGCTAGACTCAGTAGTAGTAGTAGTATACTCAATAAGTAAAAACATAACACGTCTTAAACAACTGGCAACTGAATTCAGTGATAAAACACTGCAGAAGCTGCTTTTGGATGTGAATGAAGCCATGTTAAATTACATCATTTGCCTCTTGTCTGCCTTTGATATAGCAACAAGAGTCTTGTCTGCTGATCAAACCCCTACCATCTGCAATGTCCTTCCAACCCGTGCCCAGTTGTTGAAGCATCTGAATGTTACTGCAGCTGATTGATTCATTCATTGTTGCTAGCATGAAGGAACATTTCCAAAACCTGATTGAGAATTATTTTCAAATTCATCCACTACACAATGTTGCTTCCCTTCTACACCCATGTCTGAAAGACAATCCAATTATCTTCACCGATGATGTTAAAACACAGGCAACAGAATCTTTGAGAAGGTTATACCAGCAGTTTGAAATGGAAGACTCAAATCCATCAATATCTCGAGATCCTCTGCAATCCATGTTTTTAGAAAGTGTCACATCTGTGGAAGGGTCCGGGCCGAGCCCCCAAAACTGAATGAAGATGGATGTCAGCATTAGAATTTTTCTGAGCAACTTTTATGGAACAATGTCCCCTCGGAAGGCTATTGTTCACAAATCTGACAGGTATTTTTGTTTGACTGATGATGCTGACAATGATGTTTTATCATTTTGGAAAAATAAGGAAAAGTGCTGGCCAAAACTAGCAAAACTTGCATGGGGGATCCTGTGCATTCCTGCTACCAGCACGTCTTTGGAGATGGCATTTTCTGTTGCAAGTAGAACAATGGAAGAAAGGAGAGCTCGATTGAATCCTGAAATTGTAGATAACTTACTATTCATCCACGGATTAAAAAAAACAGAACACTAGTTCAAGAGTATAGGGAGTGCTTCATATTTGCTGAACGCAAGATTGTTTCTTGTAGTGGGGCAGGGAAGGAGTGTAGGGAAGGGGATCATTTGTGAAAGGGGAGGAGGGAGGGAAAAGTGGGGTGATTGTATCTTCTTTTTTGCTTTATTAATGACAGTTCAGAATATTGTTTGTTTATTTAAATATAAATTCAACTGCAGCTTCTGTGGATGGGGACAGAGTTCGTGGGGTGGGGATGGGAACAGAGTTCACAGGGATGGGGCGGGGACAGGGACAAACTTTGTCCCCGCGTCATTCTCTATAATGCACAAATCCCTCCATTGGTCAGCTGCTCAATCAGAACACCTTTTTTATCCCCGGATGTGATTGAAGCAGGTCTAATGTTGGACGTCCTTCTTTTTATGCTTGGATGTTTCTTCTTGTTTGGTAATTGCTGTTGGATGTCCTGATTTTGGACCCTCCCTAGCCCCACCTAAAACACGCCCAAAACACGCCCCCTTGCAATTTGGGCATACTGTAGTGTTAGACTTCCTTTTTCTGCCTTTGTAAAATTGGAATTTGGACATTTCAAGCACTCAGATGTCCATTTTGGGACATCTATATGCTTCAAAAATAAGTTCCAAAATCTCATATTTTTCATATGTCATTAATAGTGTGCACCCTTTTGAAAACAGGGTGTGCTATTTCAGAGAATGCACATTCTTTCTTGATAGTGTGTGCATGTGTGAACATTGCAGATGCATAAATAGTGTGCCCAGAATGTGCTCTCTCTGCAAATAGTTTGCACGTATTGTGAATGGTGCACACTCTTTGTAAAGAGTGTACACTCTTTTGAAAGAGCTATTACATTGCTCCTATAACAAAACGATGCCAAACAAATCCTGAACAAAATGAACATTCCCGTAAATGACACAATACGAAAATGTTTAAGTTGCACACTTCTAGTGGAGAGTATATTTTGCCCTGAGTCAGCCGCAATAGGCAAAAGTGTCCATTGTTGGTGCTATACAAACGTAGTGGGGAAGTTATCAACTTGGGTACCATTAAGGTGGGTTATGTGGAGGCAAAAGTAACCTATGGAGCCCCATAGTAACATATAGTAGATGACAGCAGCCAAAGACCTGTACAGTCCATCCACTCTGCCCAACAAGCTAAACTCTTAACCTGGGTTATTTTATTCTTAAACTTGGTTATTAGTAATTAGGTTTTATTGCATAAAATGGGACCTGTGCTAAAACAGCATGAGCTGATGATAAAATAACCCACTTAACAGTAGCCCACATCGATAACGCCTACCTTTAATGGTGTCAGCTTTTCACTTTTGAAATTATGTGAGAGAAATAAATTTTTACTATTTTTGACTCAGTTTAATGTAATAAATCCCAATAAATTAATAAAATAAATAAATAATATGGTTCTCAGTGTTTTGTCAGTATTGTATACTGGTTCATAATATTTTTTGAGTTTATGCTGTCAGTACTACATGTTTGGATTTCCAGAAATTGTGTTAATGAAAGTGAAATAAGAGGTAAAGATCTAATACCCCATTAGAAAGCAATTTTCAATTATTATATAAAATGTTTATATACAACTGAATTTTTTATGAATTTTCATATGAATTAGACAATTTGCTTTAACATAAGTATCTAGTGGTTCAGTCACTGAGTGGTTTTTTTTCCTCCATGCTGAAAATGGATACAAAAGAAAAGTGAAAAAAGCATTTGATTTATAATCTGAGGTGTTTGTCAGGATGTGGTGCATTTAGAAACACCTTTACTTTTAAGATTTTCAAAATTACATGTATGCATATAAAATAACTGGAAATGAAAAAGTCCAAAAGAAATGATAAAATGGACTGCCTAATTCTGCCTCCAGTGTACAGAATTGCACGTCCAAGGAGCTCTTTTACTAAATCTTAGCTCTAATTATCTGCAGCAAGGCCCAATTTATTCCTAAAACTAGGAGCAGAGCAATCTGTTCCCAAACAAGAAGATCTGTGCAGAACTAATGGATCTCTTCCCTTTTAAAGCTACGGTCATATTTTATTTCTCTATGTTATTTATTTTATATATTATTGTATGGCTGTTTATCTGTTTTTATGTTATAATTTACATTTCAATAAAAGTTTTGTGAAATTAAAAAAAATATTGAAAATATTCAGTAATTGCATTTGTTAACAAATACAGTTCAGTGTTTGATTAATGATTAGTTTATCTAGAATTATTGTGTTATTTTCATCAGATTAATTTGTATTAGAGTGAGTGGTGATGCATATCCTGGCTTATTGCTTGCTTTTTGCTTTCTTTCATGACTTTTGACAATGTCTTGCTGATATGGTGTGTATTCTCTGACAGGCTATGAAGAAATTGTTGCTGAATACAGTTTTTACACCTAAAAGCACGAAATATAACAGGAGAGGAAGACTGTAAATTCTAGTCTTTTCTAGGTTAATCTATCCATTCCACTTTCTTTTTCCAGTATTGGAAACGCTACTAGATTTCTTGCTCATATATGCGAAATCCATTTTATACTGTATGCATGCCTATGCATCCCTGTTAATTCCCAGAACCTCCTTTAGGAGGCTTGTCCAATACTGCCACTGTGGATTTACAGTAGAGACTGACCAAAACTGTTTTTTCTCAGTTTCAGCTAAAACCAAAACTGTCTGGAATCTTTACGCCAAAAGCAAAACTGAAACAAAAAAACTCATGTTTGATTGTGTGAATGTGAACCAGTGAGGGCTGATGAGGATTGTTAGAGCTTGCAGTCTGCATTGCACTTCCAAGCAAAATAGCCTCCAATGGACGGTGGACCACAGCAAAAGAAAGCTGAAACTACTGTAAAGAAATAGTGAAGGAGGGAAAGTCTTATCCCTGGTGTGCCCTGATTATATAAAGATAGGCCTAAGACAGAGCTTACATTGTCTTTTTGTTAAGCAAAGTAAAATCTTTTAACGGATAATCATTTAACACCAAACGATTCATCAATAAAAGCTATACCAGAAGGTTCTATGATAAATTAATTCTGAGCTGTGCTTGAAAGTAATGGCACTCAGAAACATCAGCTGTCACATTACAGGCAGGCAAAATATTCTTTAACTGCAAAGACTTATTGACAAGCAGAGGTGGAGCCTGAAAGCTGAAGCAATTTGCTGCCAGTTTTCTTTCTCTCTCTCTCTACCCCCCCCCCCCCCCCCCCCCTTTCCCTTCAAAAGCTTTCATCAGTTTTATTGTTGAAAATTCAAGAAACTTGCATCCCAGCTTTCCACCTTGTTTCTACAGACTGGTGCAGATTGCGAATGGCAGTGAACGAGAAGATTGCCAGGCTTGTGCTAGAAATGGAAAGAGGACACTGCCAGTCCTGAGCTGGGGTGGAAAGGGTAAGAGTATATTCGGACAGGAGGGTGGGACTATCAATCTGATGCTGGAATGGGAGGCTGAAACTGAATCCAGGGCTGTATTGGGAAGAGGAGGCTGTCAGGGCCATGCTTATACTACAAGAGATTTTGAGGGGTGTACTAAGGACAGTGGAGGAGAATGAGATTGCCAGAACTATGGAGAGGCAGGATAAGGCTGTCACACATCTGCTGTGTTGGGGGCGGTAACACTTCTAGGACTGTGGCAAGGTGGGTAGGGTGAGATTGCTAGGGCAGTGAGAGAAGGCAAAAGGATGAGACTTCCAGGTTTGTGCTTAGCCTCACAATGGAAGGAGACTTCTAGAGCTATTCCAGTAGTAGATACATGAGATCATCTGAGCTGTGCTGAGACTGGGAGGATGAGACTGCCAGGGCTTTATTGGGATTGTGAGACTGCCAGCACTTTGTTGAGTCTGCAGCCTTTGATAAAATCCGCAGCAGGTCAGCAGTGGTTTTCTACAAGTCTTGCATTTTTTTTTGTCCGTCTGGCAGATTGTGATACCACAGGCAGCATTTTAGAGAAAACTGCTCCTTGTTTGATTCTTGAATAAATTCACAATTTGTTCATTTTATGCAACTCCCCAGATCAATACATAACCCAAAAATATTCAGGAGTTTCAGCTTATTAGTAAACACTATTTGGCTGCAGTGCTATATAATGCCTGTACCTCTCCCACGTTTGAAATGTCCTGACCTCCAAATTATTGTAAAATGTGAGCAGGGTCAGATCCTGTGGCATTAACATGCCGCAGAGTGCATCATGGCACTGTTCCACAAATATTTGTTCTAATGGCATAAAGCTATTTTGACCTTTTTGGGTCATCCTGGCTTTTGATGCTGCTGTGGCTTTTTCTGTAGAGTCAGCTGTCTCAGTTTACTGCTTTCTTGCTTTCACCTTCACTGCTCCTCCTCAACAGTTTGACTTTTTAAATATTTAACTTGCCTATCGGCTACTGTTAAAAGTGGGTCCAGTATTCAACTGGATTTATACAGGTAAGAGCTGCTCCTGCCTGGATAAGTCCTGCTCACTGGGGCTAGCCACTGATTGGTAAATGCATTATCTGGGTAATGGTACTGAAAATTTGTACCAATCATCCCAGTTCTATCTGGATAGTGCTGAGGCAGTCCAGCTCAGAGTCTCCTAGATTCCAACCAGTAGCTCACAAATTATTTCACCCAAATGTATGGCAACATAGAGACCTTGAAGGTTCTGCCTTGTTTAGAAGGCAGAGACCTCTAGTGGCTGTACTAAAGTATTGTATTGTGATATGTTTGTACCCCTGTAGTTTCTAGAACAAGGGAGTGCTATAGTGAACAGTGAGGTAATGAAGAGAGGACAGCTCTATTGGAGGTAAACTGAGGGGGTTTTTTACTAAAGCTTAGCTCAAGTTATCTGCAGCAGGGCCCATTTTATTCCTATGGGCCCTGCTGCAAATAACTTGAGTTGGAACTCTCAGCTATCCAAGGCAAGCCGCCACCAGCTGAGGAACCGTTAGTACCGCCTTCTGATATCATCCGTTCCTCCGACTCAATCCTCAAAACAGCTGGACAAGGTGGTGGGTTGAGCTCAGGTGAGGAAAGAGATGTTTCCAGCCCTGAGGGTGTCGGTGCTCCTCCGACGGCACCCTCCAAAGGGACCACTACGCCTGTTTCTTGTGTGCGACTTGTTGCAAAGCGGTCTAGAGTAAGCTGCTTCAGCGAAGAGGTGAGGGTCGTCGTCGGTTGAAACCTCACCAAGCCTTTTCTCTTTGTGTGAGGCATAATTGAGGT
The DNA here is from genome assembly GCF_901765095.1 of Microcaecilia unicolor. Lineage (NCBI taxonomy): Eukaryota > Metazoa > Chordata > Amphibia > Gymnophiona > Siphonopidae > Microcaecilia > Microcaecilia unicolor. The sequence continues at coordinate 259,933,024 of NC_044036.1, forward strand.
ATATAATCTTAAAAGCAAGAGAGCAGCTCAGCCGTCCAGTCTACAAACGAGTCCAGAACCGCCATCTTGACACGCCGCCCCCCCCCCCCCCCAAGATCAACAATATTTAAACTCTCTTAAAGTGAAGCCACTTTTTAATGTGATCGGGCAACAAGTAATCATTGGACTAGAAAAACCTCCCCCAAAAAATCTTGTTTTGTAGATTGAGCAATACACAAAGCTTTAATTCTCCTTAATAATGTCTACCAATTAAAGGACAATTAAAGTTTTGTGTATTGCTGAATCTACTAAACAAGATATTTTTGGGAGGTTTTTCTACACTAATGATTACTTGTTGACTGATCACATTAAAAAGTGGCTGCACTTTAAGAGAGCCTAAATATTGTTGATCTTGGTCATTATGAGGTCTTTTCCTCCTTATTTTTGAAAATTATTTGTGATTCCTGTATTTCCATGTAAGATATACCATTGTTTATTTTAGATGAGCTCTAATTTTTGTATGGTTCAATTGATCCTTTGTTTTTTTTTTCTTTGTTGTGAGCTATTAAGTAGCCAATTAGCGGTGATATACAGTACACTAACTGCTTGAGTAAGTGGATAAAATTAGGACAGCAAAAAAGCTGTTCTAATTTTATCTGCTGAGCTAATCAAGCACTGGTCTGAATATTGGCTGGTGCCTGGTTAACTTCCAGGTGACTGCACATACCTGGATATTCTATGCTGGAAGCCAGATATGACCCGACATTGACTATCTGGGCTCAGTTCTGCTGCGGGAATCAGCGGCTTAAAAAACACTGGCCTCCACCAGCTCAACATTAACCCCTTTGTGGTTTTCTTGTTTGACAATAATAGTGTGCATTCTTTGTCAGCAGTGCACACTATTTGCAAAGAGTGCACATTATTTGCAAAAGGGGCGTACCATTTTGAAAAGAGCATATATTCTTAATGACATTGTCCTCAAAACAAAAATGAAGACTAATCAAAACTAACAAACAATACTGCAAATGACATGAAAAATTAAACTAAACAGACATTTTGGGGCTGCTCATCCCAGAGGAGGAGGGAGTTTTAGGCTCAGTGAGCCAGTGCATTGTAGCTAACAGAGAAGTCAAGGAGTGAGAAAAAGTAAACATCTCTGGAACATGAAAAGCAGCAGAGAGCCCCTGATCATGGAAATGAAGGAAAGGATGCAGAAGACATACCCTGAATCTTTTTCAAGGAGAGCCAGGAAATGCCACAGTGTTGCCCTTCGACCACATCTGAGTTCAGACTCCAGCTCTGTGAGGTATTCTGAGAAAGCAGCTATAGAGGAAGGGTCCCCCATCTGAAAAGGAGATTCCAAAAATAAATCTAAGTGACTAGTTTCTTTGCCATTATTTGATTTTTCAAGGAAATAAATAGGCAGACAATCTGTAAGATCCAGCATGGAGCAAAAAAAAAAAAAAGGGGGGGGGGGACAGATTGCAGAGATAAAGTCCAGAAAATTCAATTTATTCACCACATAAAATATGATAAAGCATATACAAGAGCCACTGGACTCTGTGCTGCTCCTATGGAAGGGAAGGGAAGTTGTTCTAACCTGTAAGATGACACTTTGTGAATCCACCTTTGGGCTGTGCTATTGAAGCCCCTGACGTAGCCCCAGTTAGGGTGAAACAAGATCTTCTTGGGCTCTTGTATATGATTTATCATTTTTATGTGGTGAATAAATTGTTTTTTCTGGACATTATCTCTGCGATCTGTCCCCATTATTTGATTTTTGTCAGCAACTCCTCAGGACTTTCAGTAAATCCTTGATTCAGAACAATATCTGGCTTGGACTAATTTTGGGGGCAGGGGAAGGGTGTGGAAAAAGAGGAGTGTGGTGCCAATGGCATCCTGATTTGAAATCCAGACCAAATTCCCAGAGAGTTAAACCTGCAAGCCAGCTTTACCTCCGTGAAGTTATGCTCCCAGTTTGCTTCATGGCAAGTGAGGGACACACACACACCTGCTTGAGGTGCATATGTATGCATTTTGGGCCAGATTTTATATAAGGTGAGGTGAGTAGCGCTTGTCAAATTGTGCACGCAACCAATTTATGCATACTACTCAATTGAGTAATGAGCCAATCAGTGAAGATAATTGGCCAATAACAACTAATTATCATCACTAATTGGCAATAATTGGAATATATGCATGCTTCTTTTTAGATGTATTCTAAAAAAAGGCACATGTGAGTTCTAACATGCTTAGCTAAAAGGGAGGCATCGCCATGGGAGGAGTGTGGGCGTTTCAGGGGCATTACTCAAATGTATACGTGTTGTTATAGAATTTGGGGGAACACAACTATATTTGGGCATGGGTAATGTCACACCAGGTCTTAGCATGGTCTGTATCTCCAGGTCTGCTCCCTCTTACACGTTTCTTGGAAGAGGTCAGGAAAAATCCCCCTGATCCAGATCCTGATCCGGTCCATGATTTCCAACTCTCCAGCTCAGACACTCACACAGCAACCAGTTTCCAAAACATAAAGAGCTTTTATTCAGCCAGACAAATCAGATTCCATAAGCAAAGTTCAGTCTTCAGAACACAGCACAAGTTCCCCCTGATATGTGCTTCAGGTTTCAAAGGAAAAAATAAATCCAAAAGAATTCATACAAAAACAAACAGTACAGGAAGGGCTTCTCTTTTCTTCCCCAACCCAGCCGGTATTTTAAATCTATAGCAGTTTGTAAGTTTCTCATAAGTTTGAATCAGCATTTCCAGGACACAGCCTAAAACCATGCTCTTAATGAACCTGTCTCTGACCAAGTTAATTCCCCACCTGATCCCAGCTATAGGCGAGGACTGCTCAGAAACAGTCTCTGCACCCCTCACATGGCTGACTCTGACCCCCTCTCTTTCTTCAGGCTGGTCAGTAACACTTCCCCAGTTAGGACTGGACACCAGTTCTTTTCCCTTCTCTCACTAACCAGACACTGCCTTAACTTTAAGGTCCTCTTGCCCTGGGTTAGGTAGCCCGTTTACTCCTTCCATCTGGTTCTCTGTGAGGAAGGTCTCGCCTGCCCTCAGGCAGGCTGCTCTCCTTCTCCTCTCCTCTCAGATCACAGCAGGGTTTTTACCTCAGCATCTCCCCCCCCCCCCCACCCCCAGAGAGAAATGGCCCCACACGTTTCGAAGCCTCACTTTGGCTCCCAGGATATACTGCTTACTGGATCAGGAGCAAAGGCTGGATCTAAGTCCTGGGAAGACTGACTCCTTTATCTCCAGGAAAGCACTACAGGTGTGGAGCACCTCCCTTTCTGAGACTGCCAGGTTTTCTCCCTTCCAGGGGTTCTGTGTCTGTCCTGAGAAAGACATCACTAAGCACTATTGGGAAGGGTTTACAACCTGGGGGATATGCCCTCTTGGTAATTCTGCTTGCTCTTCTCCTGCTGCAAGCCTTCCAGGGATGCACAGCCAGCTATCCAGGTAAAATTCATCTCCCTTCTTATAGTATTTGCAGGGCAATAAGATATGAAAAGACAATAGGGAGACCAAGAGGGTGTCCTATACATCACAGTATTTACACCAGATTTTCAATGGCATACATGGCTGCACCTAAATGTAGGTACATTCCCCAGTTCTATGCACTATTCTATTCAAATAAGATTGAAAATATTATAATGCCTTTGTATCGCTCCATGGTGCGTCTGCACCTTGAGGATTGTATTCAGTTCTGGTCACCGTATCTAAAAAAATATAGCGGAATTAGAAAAGGTTCAAAGAAGAGTGACTAAAATGATAAAGGGGATGGAACTCCTCTTGTATGAGGAAAGGCTAAACAAGTAAGGGCTCTTCAACTTGGAAAAGAGACAGGTGAGGGGAGATATGACTGAGGTCTACAAAATACTGAGTGGTGTAGAATGAGTAGAAGTAAATTGATTTTTAACTCATTCCAAAAGTACAAAGACTAGGGGACACTCAAGGAAGTTACATGGAAATACTTTTAAAACAAATAGGGGGAAATGTTTTTTCATTCAACAAATAGTTAAGCTCTGGAACTCTTTGCCGGAGGAGGTGGTAACAGCGGTTAGCGTATCTGGGTTTAAAAAAGGTTTGGACAAATTCCTGGAAGAAAAGTCCATAGACTGCTACTGAAACAGACGTGGGAACATGGGAAGCAACTGCTTGCCCTGGGATTTATAGTATGGAGTGTTGCCACGATTTGGGTTTCTGCCAGGTACTTGTGACCTGGCTTGGCCACTGCTTGGAAAACCGGATACTGGGTTAGATGGACCATTGGTCTGACCCAATATGGCTACTCTTATGTTCTTTTGTTCACAGCACCTAACATTAGACACGTTATATAGAATGGTGCTAGGTATGTTAATCATATGCGTCTAGATTTTAGACATCATTTTCAGAGTCTGGTCCTTAGTGTGCAGTAATGTACCTATGCTGACTGATTAGTACAGAAACACCCACTCTCCTCCACCTGGCATGCCCCCTCAAAGAAAAAATTCAAAATATTTTTTAGTGCATGGCTAGCACACGCTAATATGATAGTTACTGCAAGACTACTTGAATGTGTCCTGCGGTACATCATTTTAATTTTTTTATTTTTGTTACATTTGTACCCCGCGCTTTCCCACTCATGGCAGGCTCAATGCGGCTTACATATTATATACAGGTACTTATTTGTACCTGGGAGCTGTGTTAGGTGCATATTAGAACCTAATATAGCTTAGTATAAGGCCCGCTAAGAGCTATGTTGGGGGGGACATGAAGCAAAGCAAATACTGGATATAAGTTTACTATCCAGTGGAGTTTACCATTCTGAGACTGTATCAATAGTAGATTAGCCATCCATAACCTATTATTTCTTAGATGTTTCTTAGCAGGTCTACATTTCCCATTAGATGAAATAGCTACTGGGCTGAAAAGAGAACCGTATTCTTTCCTCTGGAAACATTTTTTTCACAAGTGGCAGTGCTCTTTCCCACCTGTATTCTAAAACATACTGGGGATTTTAGCACTGTAACTTAGAATCACTGCCAGCTCTTCCCTGTGTCTTTAAAGGGATGAGTTTGACAACCACTAAAACTGAATGATGCTTACACAAAAGTGGGAGGCACCCCTTTCAGCCTGTCAAATGTTTGGAGAAAGGCACCCCTTTCCTGTATCATTAGAGTGGACACATTGATCCCACATTCTTGAAGGAAGAAATTCCCCCTAGCACCTAGTGGCCATTAACAGGCTCATTTTCGAAAAAGAGATGGACATCTATCTTTCGACATAAATCGGAACATCGACGTCCATCTCCCAAAGACGTCCAAATCGGTATAATTGAAACACGAATTTGGACTTCTCCAACCGCAATCCATCGCAAGGACGTCCAAATTTCAAGGAGGCATGTTGGAGGTGTGGTGAAGGCAGGACTTGGGCGTGCCTAACACTTGGACGTCTTTGAGCCATAATCAAAAAAAAAAGCAGGGACGTCCTAAAGTAAAACTTGGACGTTTTCACCCGGATGTGTTTTTTTTTTACGAATAAGGCACAAAAAGGTGCCTGAAATGACCAGATGACCACCAGAGGGAATCAGGGATGGCCTCCTGTTACTCCCCCAGTGGTCACTAACCCCCTCCCACCCTCAAAAAACATCTTTAAAAATATTTTGTGCTAGCCTCTATGCCAGCCTCAGATGTCATACTCAGGTCCATGACAGCGCATGCAGGTCCCTGGAGCAGTTTTAGTGGATGCAGTGCATTTCAGACAGGCGGACCCAGGCCCATAGCCCCCTACCTGTTACGTTTGTGGAGGAAACAGCGAGCCCTCCAAAACCCACCACAAACCCACTGTACCCACATCTAGGTGCCCCTTCACCCATAAGGGCTATGGTAGTGGTGTACAGTTGGGGGTAGTATGTTTTTTTTTGGGGGGGGGGGTTGGGGGGCTCAGCACACACGTTAATGGAGCTATGTACCTGGGAGCAATTTATGAAGTCCATTGCAGTGCCCCCTAGGGTGCCCGGTTGTTGTCCTGGCATGTCAGGAGGACCAGTGCACTACAAATGCTGGCTCCTCCCACATCCAAATGGCTTGAATTTCAACGTTTTTGACATGGACATGTTTGGCTTTGAAAATCACTGAAAGTCAAAGACGTCCATCTCTAAGGATGTCCAAATCCAAGGACATCCTTGGTATTTTCAAAACGAAAGATGGCCATCCATCTTTTTTTGAAAATATGGTTTTCCCCGCCTCCGAATTTGGACGTTTTACAAAGACGTCGAAATCCCAACTTGGACGTTTTTTTCAAAAATGGAGTGGAGGAGTGGCCTAGTGGTTAGGGTGGTGGACTCTGGTCCTGGGGAACTGAGGGACTGAGTTTGATTCCCACTTCAGGCACAGCTCCTTGTGATTCTGGGCAAATCACTTAACCCTCCATTGACCCAGGTACAGATAAGTACCTGTATATGTAAGCTGCATTGAACCTGCCATGAGTGGGAAAGCAAGGGGTACAAATGTAACTAAAAATAAAAATAAATCCAACCCCGCTCAGTAGTGCTGCATCTGGGTTCTTCCAGTATAGTTCAGAAGAACTTGGAGAATGTCTGTGCAGTCCTGGTAGCTGCTATGCAATTCTTAGTCTTCTCCCACTCCAGTTAAACATAGGTTTCTCCAGTACGGGATTCAAGTTCAGAGCTGATATGTCCTCTGAATTTCCAAGTCTTCTTCTAACAGCTTTATGGTGCTTGTATTTGCAAAATGAAAGATTGCTCTGGAAACAAGTTACTCAGCTATGAGTTACTGCCATCTGCAACTCCTGCTTGCTCCACTCAGTCAGTCAGTGACTGCAGTTCACTGCCTCTCGCCTCCAGTATTTAGCCAGAGAGTAAAAGATCCATGGCCTTATTCTTCAGTGGCACTAGGGGATTAATTGGCTAGCTATTTTTCTATGATGAAGCATGAAATCTACATCTTGTATCTGGATATCCATTTAGGTGTGTGTAACTGCAGTTCCATCAGACTGTGACTAAGTAGCATTGTAAGGAATGTATGCATCACACAGTGCTGTGCCAACCATCAGGCACATCCTGGAATGGCGAACCTTTCTACTCTTTCTCTAGCTGTGAGTTTGAATTCAGAGAGGGAACGGACTTCCAGGCAATCTGCTGCCCAAATGAGCCAGTGAAAATCTAGGGACACATCAGAATCCAGTAAACCATGAAACCTTTATGACGGTAGAAACTCTTTCTGAGTGCTTGTGATATTATGGTGGGCAATGAAACTCAGGACCTATCTAGCCTGCCAACTCCAATACCGGAGGTCCCTCTTGACTCCTAAATTCCTAAGTACCTCTGCTTGGGAAGAGAATATTTGAAGCAGCCCAGCAACTAAAAATGTAGAGAAACTTCAGAAATAACCTGAGTAATAAAACAATGCTAAATCATGTCTGTTTAAATGTTAGCAGTACAGTATGGATTTCGTGGCCTTCACTGTATAAAGTGTCAGTGCAGAGACACTCAGAACCATCAGTGCTTTCAAGCAAGGAAACTCATCTCCAATTTTTAGTCAAAATTAGTTTGGAACTAAAAGGAGCTTGCAGAAACTCCTCAAATTATATATTGGTCCAGAAGTTTTCCCCCCTTTGGACAGGCCTCCATTTGTTTCCTATTATGTCACCCGTATAAACATTTTCCTTTGCTTTTAACACATCTTCATGAATGTTTGTTTACAACCACTGTGCAGTGGTTTTATGAATTTTTACCAGATCATTTTAGGAGAGGTGGCTTAATCATTGAGTTTATCAAAATTGTGTGTGTGTGTGTGTGGGGGGGGGGGGGGGGGGGGGGGGGGACACCTAAAAGTTAATTGAGGAGAATGCGAAGCTGTAAGTTCATTTAGGGAGCCTAATAGCCTTGCATCAGCCCTTGAAGCAAGTCACACATTGAGTAGCAGGGATAACAACAACATGGTCTGATTCATCTTAGAAATTCACTTTCTACTTTATATTTTATTAAAGTTCAATTGCAACTGTATTTCAAGAGAGAAACAAGCTGCAGAATTCTTAAAGGAAATTGTACAAGAACATAATCATAAAACTGAGAGAAGAAAGAAAGAACGTTCCTATTATACTTAATATAAGAGCCCCTATCTCTAGCCAAAGACTTTCAATGAAGCTATTTCCTTTATACATATCGGCGGTGATTATCAGATCCCAGATGTGCTTGTCATTAACCACATGTACTGCTAGTTTTAGGAACATTGATCTCAGAATGCATGGAAATTCATTCAATATTGATGAAAGTGGTACTGATGGAAAGGATTTTTTTTTTTTTTTGTATTTCTTTGCACAATTCTATTTCCTCATCTCGAAATCCAGGAAAGGAAACCACCTGACATCATGCTAGTGAGATCTTTCTTGACTGTTTTCTGTTAACCTTTCCACTATTTGTATTTTCTGACTCCTCAGGTATCAGCTTCCTCGTTCTTTTACAGGTCATCTAAAGTTAGGAGCCAATTGTGCATATCAGTTAAAGAATATAAGCACTTATGTGCAAGAATGTTATAGTTACAAATGTATGTGCTAGCTAGACACTAAGGTCTTCATTCTATATATGATTCCCAAAAAATCAGCACCATGAAAGTGCTATTCTATAAGTCACTCTTAATGCGGTTTATAGAATAGCGCTTATAACTGGGGATCGCACCTAACTTTAAGCGCGGCCATTTGCACCAACTGAAATGTGGTAATTGGGCACATATACCCCTGTGAGGGGGTTATAGAACACTGCTCCTCACCTTTAAGATGAGTCCTTCAGGTAGTCTGAACCACTTTAAAACCACTAGTCCCGCCCAGAAAGGAAGATGGGAGAGGTGGAGCCAAAAGGACAGGATTCAGGAATATAAATGGCAGGGCCAGAGTGAGATTAAGCAATCCCAGGGAAGGAAGAGGTGAAGCACCAGCATATGCCTTTACAACATATGTCTCGCTACTATGACCTGGCTGAGGTAAGCCAACTTTTGATTTGATGACTTATAAGCCTTGTTTTGAGGTCTGTCTGGGGCCAGACCTGGAAACCCTGAGAGAAAGAAAGAGAGAGAGAAACAGAGCAGAAACTTACAGACTGTGTATGGGGTATGGTAATCGCAAGCTACAGACTGTGTTTTGGGCCCTGTCAGCCATGGCCCTGTTGAAAACTTTGTTCTCTGAAGTAGAGAGACTTTACATTTGTTCCTGGGCATGTGAAGTAACAGGCATCAGACTGAAGTTTAATAAAGCACTTATTTCATGTTTATAACCTTGTCCGGCTGTGTTAATGTGAAGGCCCACTCTCAACCTTTGCTCATAGTATCACACGTTGTGACAGCAGTGGGGTTTGGAGCTTATCCTGCCGAGAAAGCTTGATCCTTGACCTCTGAGGCTCTGGGCTTATCAACGATACTACACCAGGACATCGGGCAAAAGGGGTTATCCCTGCCCTAGTTCAGGAAGGAGACCTATAGTTAGTGCCAGACAGGCAGATTTTTTTTTTGTTTTCCTCATGCAGTGTGTGTTTCTGGAGAGACTGCTACAGCAAAACCATGGAAAGGCTACTCCAGGCCTTAGTGGAAGGCTAGCAGCAGCTGCAGCAAGTAGTACAGAGGCAATGGGAACACCAGCAAGTCTCCCAAAGATCTCTGGAAGCCCATCAGAGCTCCATGACCCAGGTGACACAAGCCTTGGAGTCTCCCAGGTGCACCCTCTGGGTCCAGTGTTACCTAAGATGGTACTGGAGGAGGACCCAGACTATTTCCAGACCAATTTTGAAGAACCACCCTCCTTGCTGATTGGCCAGAAGCATCATGGACAGCTTATCTAGGGAATATACTGACCGATAGCAGCAAGACATTCCAAGAAGTCAATTCCAGTGGGATGACAGCCTATCTGAAAGTAAAAGCTGCCATTTTGGAGAGGGCAGGCTGCACCCATGAGGCCTACCAGCAGTATATACAGAAGGGGTCCTTGCAAGTTAAAGAAAACCTCCAGAATTTCTTCTCCTGATTCAAGAAGGTGGCCTGGAGATGGCTGCAACCAGAAGGCAAGACAGGCCTGGAGATTGCAAGAATCATCCTCCTGGAGCAGTTCCTTGAAGGGTTATCCCCACCTATGAAACAGTAGGTGAGGCAGCACCCTAAATTGACCCAAGAGAGTGCTTTAGAAACAAGCAAAGCCTTCTACCAAGCACAACCAGAGTCAGAACTCTACATAGAAAAGAAGCAGGCTGGAAGACCAGGGAGGAAAAGAGAAAAGGCTAGACCAGACAACCAGAGGGATCGAGTAGCACCCTCCAGCCTGGGGTCTCCAAGGAAGAGATTAAAGCAATAGAAGCCCTCATCCCTATGCATTTGCTGTGCACCCTTGGCTAGTCGCAGGATCCTTACTCCCCCACCCCAGGTGTGAGGGAAGAGGTCATATATCTAGGGAATGTCAGGATCTAGCTGAAGATGCCATGGATGTGAATTTGGTAGCCACACATGACTTCAATTTGTGGAAGTTTTTCATCCAGAAACCAGGAATTGTGTATTACAAGTTGAGCAGGAAGGACACCCATACCAAGCACTAGTAGACTCCATCAGTGTCAAGACTCTTGTTCGGAGAGAGATAATCATCTGCAATTGAATTACAAGCACCCTGGCTTGCGTACTTGGTAACCAGAGGAAATATCCGACAGCTCAAATATCCTTTAAAACACCTGTAGGGCAAGCTCAGCTGGAAGAAGCAGTCTTGCCTTGGCTACCTTACTCACTAGTTCTGGGCTAGGATTTCTCAAATTTCGGTGCCATCTGGGCCCAGTTGATCTTTAGCCCAAGGAAGGAGGAGCAGTCTTTCCCTGAGATCTTCCCACTGGAGGACCCTGACTTGTATACTGAAAACCCAAAATTTCCAAATCCCGCTGCCAGTGGTAGTTAGAGAAAATTCATTACTCTCTGAATCTAGGAGCTAAAGTGGATGAAGATCCAGAGCCAAGGGAAGATGGCAAAGGAGCTACAGGAAATTTTAAAAGGGCATAGTCAGAGGATGAGTCGCTTAGAGTAGCCTGAGCTAGAGTTGTTTCTATAGATGGGAATCCTGTGGGCAACCAGGACTTCTCTAAGGTAGTTCTCCCGTATATCATAATAGAGATCGATTTGCTGTATAGGGTGGCCAAGGGAACCCTGGAAGGGGAGGAGGTAGAGCAACTGTTAGTTCCTCAACCCTAGAATAGACAGGTCATGCAGTTAGCCCCCAGTCACCTGTTAGGAGGTCACCTGGGGGAGGAGAAGACACAAGAATGGATTGTTTTTTCTTGCCAGGTGTATTCAAGCAAGTTGAGCTCTTTTGTAAGTCCTGCCCAACACGCCAGCTGTGATGGTTCCCAGGGAAGGAAGAGGTGACGCACCATCATACACCTTTACAACATGTGTCTTGCTACTGTGGCCTGGCTGAGGTAAGCCAACTTTTGATTTGATGACTTGTAAGCCTTGTTTTGAGGTCTGGTTGGGGCCAGACCTGGAAACCCAGAGAGAGAGAGAGAGAGCAGAAACTTAGGCTTTGTTTAGGGCAAGGCAATCACAAGCTACAGACTGTGTTTTGGGCTCTGTCAGCCACGGCCCGTTTAAGAATTTGTTCTCTGAAGTAAAGATATTCTGATGTGTGCACAAAGTTGGTCACAGAAATTTGGGTACGATATACAGAATCTGGCGGTAAATGTGCCATCTCATCCCTGCTGTTGACATGGCATAAATGGGCAAAGCAAAATGTTGGTGCATAGATGCCAACTTATGCTAGTATTCTATAACCCAGTATAGCAACAGAAACTAGATTTTAAGTAGGCTTTGGGGAAACTTTAGGAGGAGATGAATAAAGAAGGAGGAATGATTCCTTAGGCCAAGGATTCTCAAATCTATCCTGAGGGTCTCAAAGCCAGTTGGATCTGCAGGATGTCCACAATGAATACATGTGTATTCATGATACAGATTTCCATGCGAAGGGGGCAATGCATGCAAATCTATCTCATGAATCTTCTTTGCAATTATCATGAAAACCTGACTAGCTGTGGGTCACCTGGGACAGGTCTGAAACCCTTGCTTTAGGCCTTAGGGGAAGAGTCAGTTCTCAAGAACTCATGTACTCTGTTCTTATTCTAGAAGATTTTTAGTATCCAGAATACCTACAACTTAGATTGCAAGCCTTGATACTACTCCAGAAGCAAAGGGAAAATAAGCTTGTCACCTCTGTAAAGGCAGAATTAGAAGAAGCCAAGCAAGAGGTGAGGCAGAAGGAAGTGGAGCTGGCCAAGAGGCAGGAAAGTGTTAAGGAGATGGGTAAACTACAGCAAACAGCTATAGGAGAGCTGAGGGGGAGTTTAACCCAGGTAAAGGCTTGGCTGGGAGAATTAAAGGGCCAACAGAAAAGCCAGCTGAGGGAAGTGCAGCAGGGATGTACTGAAGTGGTGGCTCAGTTAACTGTGGCATTGCAGCAGACCCAAGCTGAGGCCAGGGGCCTGAGTGAGCTTAATAGGGAGAAGGTAATCCAGATAGAAGACCTACACAAGGGATACACCCAAAGGATAGAGGGGTAATTGGTGGAGATGCAGGCAGCCCAGGAAAGGGTAGGATACCTTACTCAGAGGAACCTTGAGTTGGAAACTCAGATAAAGGAATTGCAACAGGTGCAAGCTCAGGGGGCAGCTGAGTGGGCGGTAGAGAGACAGCAAGCCAAGGAAACAACAGAAAGGGCAGAAAGCTGCTGGGTGGCCCTGGAGGAGAGGTGCAGGGTGTTGACCCTAGCGGTAGATGTCTTCTTCCAGGATGGGCAGAGAAGACTAAAAGAGCTTCAGGAAGCCCAGGCCTGCATTGTGGACCTCCAGAGAAAGCTTGAGGGAAAGAAGGACCCAGGAGGGGTTAAATTGAGTAAACTCCTATCCCTGAGTAATTATCAGGATAGGGGGAGTCAGAAGGGCACTGTTAAAACCCCAGAAAGAGGTAGTGTAAAGGTTAAGGAATTTGAGAAACCCCGGAAGGGCAAGCAGAAAAGGAAAGAGGCTGCCCAAGGGAGGGAAAGGCTCAGGCCTCAGAAGAAAGGGTTGATCCTAGGGCCCAGACACCGCACGTTAGAGTCAGGTGAAGAAAGAGCTCCTAGGCAGGGGACACCGGCTCAGGGAGAGTGCCAGGAGGATGCTAGATCGCCCAGAGGCTGGGAGGAGCCTTGTACCAAGAGTGGTTATCCTATACCAAAAGGGAGGGATAGGAGACACTGGAAAAGGAGACTTAGGACTCTATACACAACCCACAAATACCAATCAGGGCCTAGTAGGCGAGGAAGTACATCCCAGAGTTGTAGCCATGAGAGGGGTAGGACTAAACGTTCCCCTGAGGTGATAAGGGGATTAGGCCTGAGGAAAGTACGCCAGAAGCCCATAGTGGTAAAGGGGGTGTACCCATGGGTCAGGAAAGTGGGCGAAGAAATTAGACGCCGAAGCCTAGGGAGGCGTAAAAAGAAAGGACGAAGGGTTCTTTCTAGAATTGCGAATCCCTGGGAAGGTCCCAAAGGGACTCACAATTTCTTAAGTGGGGGGGTATGTGATAAAGTCACATCCAGGATAGTTGGGTTAAGGCAGCTTCAGTCTGAACTACAAGTCCCAGAAGGCATTGCAGACAAGGAGTCAGGGGGTGAGATGGAAAACCCGGACTGGACTCCTAGCTGCAATGGGGGAGGACATGGGTGTAGGCTAACAGGAGGTGTAGGTTGGCTGCCACTAGGGGGAAAGAGATAGGAAACCCTGTGTGCAGGAGCCCCTCATTAGGCTCATGCTCAACTCAGCTGGTATGGGTGTGTAGAGAAGCTAATGAGTGGAGAATGATTGGTTGTGAAGGCAGAAGCCAGGGATTGATTAGGCAGGTGGGAAGGAGTCTCATTAGTTCAGTTCAGGAGAGAGAAGCAGAAGAAGAGAAGAAGTTTGCAGGCTGAAAATCCTTGGGCAGGGAGGTCCCTAAAGTACTGAAGCAGGCTGAAATTCCTTGGGTGAGAGGAAGTCCCAAAAGTATTGAATTCACTGTGAAGCTGATGCAGGGGAAAACCCTTGGGTAGAAGGAGTCCCTAAAATATTGAACTCTCTTGAAGGTAAAGAGGATAGAAGGTAGAAACTGCTGCTTGGTGACTGAACTGTGATGATGAACTGAAAGAACTGTTTGTCTTGGGAATTGAATTACTGTTTATTGTGCACTGGATAAAGAGCCCAGACTGAAGCCTGTAAGCATGTATTGAATCCTGGTATGGTCTATGCTGCTGTTGGAACTGTGTACTAGAAACCTGCATGGAATAAAAGTCCTTAAGATTGAAGTTACTGGTGGACACAGAGCATCTTTTCTAGCAAAAAAGGTGCCGGTACTCAAATGCTAGGCCACCCTTCAAGGGTGGGGTGATCACTGAGGGATCCATCCCACAATAGCCAAGCCCCCTGCAACCAGTCACAGAATCCATGACAAGGCAGAATTGGTGTGCAGAGCCTGGGCTCTTTCATTAAAACTTGGGGTCCTTGGGTCAATTTTAGCAGACAATGGAAAAGGTGCCGGTACTCAGTACCCCCAAGTACCCCCACAAAAAAAGCCCTGGGTGGACATCTATTTATTCATTGTACCAGGAGCCTGTGGCTGGAGGAGATTGTTCTATCCTTGGCTGCACAAGAGAGGTACCTGGTTACAATATATGTATATAAAGATTTCCTATACTACCTTCACAATATTCTGGCTACATGCATTCTTATAAAATAGCAACATCTCAAACTTTAAAGGTGAGTATCCATATGAGCAATTTATAGAATGCAATAATTTACAGGTGAGAATTTACACCAGCTATATAGCCAGTGTATGTGCTTGGACCTAAATTATAGGCTTATATGTTACCTGTTACATTAGTATTTTATAAGGGAAAGTAGGCACCCACTTTTCTTTATAGAATAGGTGCCACATAAACACCATCCACCTAGGGCATAAAAACCTAGGGGTATATACACCATCCAGCCTACATTTAGCCAGTGATGATCAGGTTTTTTTTAAGAGCTGACAGCTGTGGGCAGAATTAGGCCCCAATATTCAATGCCAGGCCATGTCTAGACACCAGCATTGAATATCTGGATATGACTGGACTTCTTCTGACCGCAGGCACTATGCAGAATCCTACTGAATATTTCCCGGGATCCATATAAGAGGATGTGTCATGTGTCAGGGTCTCCCCCCCCCCCCCCCCCCACAATTCCAGGACCTACCCTGCCCCAAAGCAGTGGATCCTTCCCCCATAACTGACCTTCTCTATCCCCCTTGAACAAGTGCTGCACCCCTTTTTGAAACCCCCATGATGTGTCTCCCCCTTCTGAATTAACCCCCACCTGTCCACCCAACCATAGGTGTCCCAGGCCTACCTTACCTGGTGGTCTTGGGGGGGGGGGGCGTGTTGGGGCAGGATTGACCCCTAGTCATGCCTGTCCTTGCTGGCTGCAATCTCAAAATGGCAGCTGCGACTTCTAGTGGCAGTCTCATAGTGCTAGGTAGTTGCTGAAGTGGGGCTACACTTGTTTAAGGGGGAGAATCCTGGAGAAGAGCTGAACTTGTTCAGGGGGGGGGGAAGAGAGGAAGACCACAGAAGTCGGAGAGGGAGATTAAAGCATATCAGCTGCAACCTGGAGGTTATATGGGAGCTTGCTGATATTCAGTGTCATCACTCGCATAGCTAAGCGGGCATAATTAGGATAGTTTTTTGTGTGCCTGCTGAATATATATGGGCACTGGCACTGAATATTTCTAGCACCCACACAACTGCTGACTCTTCACTAACTCTACCCTGTAACACCCTTCTCCTGTCTGGTTTTCAGATAGCTGATCAGTATTATTATAGAGCAGCATTGCCCGCGCTATATCAGTGGATGGCTGCTTGAGCACAATTTAAGCAGGCAGGAGCTTATATCGCTTTGAATATTGGGCCCTGTGTTTTCTAAGTGCTCTCTTTTTATGCTATCATATTTTCAGTTCATCTCAGTGCTCGCTGCACTCTCACTGTCATTCTTTCAACTGTATTTTTAATGATACAATGTCTACTATCTCTGTGTGCAATAGAGGAGTGGGGAAAATCAGCAGCTGTTAGGTCAATGAATTAAAAATTAATCTTTTTAAAAACTGTAAAATTGTTCTGATGAAAGTATCACCTGTGCTTCTTAATGGTGTATTAACCACCTAATTCTCTTTGGCAAATACTGTCTTGCCAAAGAATACGGAAACCAGGGTGGAAAACGTGAAGTTGTCAACTAAGCAGGTATGAATTAACTCAGGTCATTAGGTGGTTGAAAACTGAATTCATGCTGAAAGCATATGATCTGTGATGTGCTTGCCTCTGTAGTGGCAAGAGTTTCTGTGTCTGTGTAAATAAAAGGTACTGGCCTTAGCTTTCAAATGAAACTGTGTTGGCAATCAAAGGGGTATGATCATCACGACAGCTATAATTTTGTTTTTTATGTCCGGTTGTGGATTTTTTAATAGTGCCCTTCCTGAGGCAGCCAATAACTGGGCGAAACGAGGCGCATTTGTTGAAGGGTGACAAGGGATGGTGTCATGAATTTATGGTGAATAACTGGATCATTTCCCCGATTGCACCAGGAATAGCTCGACTTACAAAGGATACATGATGCAGTAGCATTCACCCATTACTGCCGATCAGCTGGATAAAAGCGAACAGCTCGACTGTTGAGAGACAAGATCACCAGGAGTCAAGCATTAACGATAAGTGAATGATTTTTTGTAATGCAAGTACCATTCTTGTATGAAAAGCAGCATGGCTGCGGACTATAGACCCTAGGTGGCCCTAGGCAGGAGGGGAAGGTTTAGGTTGTTTCGAGCAGGGTGTTAGCAGGGAGGTTCCTGGTTTTTTTCATAGGTTGAATCGTGCGTAGGTTTTCCGGGGTTTTCCTGGTATTACATAAGTACATAAGTAATGCCACACTGGGAAAAGACCAAGGGTCCATCGAGCCCAGCATCCTATCCATGACAGCGGCCAATCCAGGCCAAGGGCACCTGGCAAGCTTCCCAAACGTACAAATATTCTATACATGTTATTCCTGGAATTCTGGATTTTTCCCAAGTCCATTTAGTAGCGGTTTATGGACTTGTTCTTTAGGAAACCATCTAACCCCTTTTTAAACTCTGCCAAGCTAACCGCCTTCACCACGTTCTCCAGGTGAAGAAAAATTTTCTCCGATTTGTTTTAAATTTACTACACTGTAGTTTCATCGCATGCCCCCTAGTCCTAGTATTTTTTGAAAGCGTGAACAGACGCTTCACATCCACCTGTTCTACTCCACTCATTATTTTATATACCTCTATCATGTCTCCCCTCAGCCGTCTCTTCTCCAAGCTGAAAAGCCCTAGCCTCCTTAGTCTTTCTTCATAGGGAAGTCGTCCCATCCCCGCTATCATTTTAGTCGCCCTTCGCTGCACCTTTTCCAGTTCCACTATATCTTTCTTGAGATGCGGCGACCAGAATTGAACACAATACTCAAGGTGCAGTCGCACCATGGAGCGATATAACGGCATTATAACATCCTCATACCTGTTTTCTATACCTTTCCTAATAATACTCAACATTCTATTCGCTTTCCGAGCCGCAGCAGCACACTGAGCAGAAGGTTTCAGTGTATTATCGACGACGACACCCAGATCCCTTTCTTGGTCTGTAACTCCTAACGTGGAACCTTGCATGACGTAGCTATAATTCGGGTTCTTTTTTCCCACATGCATCACCTTGCACTTGCTCACATTAAACGTCATCTGCCATCTTGCCGCCCAGTCTCCCAGTCTCGTGAGGTCCTTCTGTAATTTTTCACAATCCTATCGCGAGTTAACGATTTTGAATAACTTTGTGTCATCAGCAAATTTAATTACCTTGCTAGTATTGTTTGGTTATGTGATTTTTGTCCCACTCTGTTTATTAATACAATTAGTGAAGGAGATAGTGAGTTTTTTAGATCACCTGTTTTTCTCACTTATATGTGAGTTTTTTGCGTTTGGTCTTTTTTTCTCCATCGCTCCTTTCACTGGGACCTATGATAGTACTCTACTCCTGATTTTAATAGAGGTTGACATATACTTCTGGTATTTTCCCTATTAGGAGCTTTGAGGTTCCTTGTTGATTAATTTAGAAGTAAGGAATTTGTTGATTTAATTCTTTAATGAACAAAGGGAGACATTCACATAACGTATTTGTATTTTTTCAAACTGTTTTGGATATTGAAAAAAATAAATGTCTCATATCATTTCTAACTACAGACCGGTCACATCAATAACTTTTTTCGTTAAATTAATGGAGGGCTTAGTTTGTAATCAGCTTAATTTGTACTTGATGCAACATGATATTCTCCACTTTTCCCAATCAGACTTTTGAACATGGCATAGTAAAGAAACAGTTATTGTGTCTATTTATGACACTGTTTGTCGCAAACTATGTCAAAATAGGGAGGGTTTAATCCTTCAGTTCAATCTATCATCAGCTTTTGATCTGATGGATTATGATATTTTGCTTTTCAAGCTTAATCATATAGGTATTGATGGTAATGTATTGAAGTGGTTTAGAGGATTTTTGGTGTCTAGGCCATATAAAATAAAGCATAAGGGAAAGTTATTGGATAGTTGAAGAAATCCTTGTGGAGTCCCACGGGGATCTCCTTTCCTATCTACACTGTTTAATATCTTCTTATATTCTTTGGGTTTGGAACTTGCTAGAGAGGGTTACATCACTTACAGTTATGCCAATGATATTACAGTTTTAATTCTGATTTACTCATCTATAAATTCAATATCATCAGGTCCTGGATGTTATGCTATTGACTCAAGTCAAACACCAATGGGTCCACATTTTTACTTTTTGATAACAATCCTGACCCTTTAGTTGACCATATAATGGTGGATCAAACTAGATATTCACTTTCTTCTGTTATAAAGATACTGGGGGTTTATGATGACCAGAATTTATCCCTTGACTCTCAACTCAATACTCTGACTAATTCTTTTGAGGAATTTAAGACACATAAGACAGTATTTTGAATTTGAGCAGTTCAGATTATTGGTACAGGTGTTCCTTTTGTCGAAGTTGAATTGTTGCAATCTTATCTATTTGGGTGCGCCTAGACAAGTTATCCGGCAATTGCAAACAATCCAGAACACTGTAATCTGATTAATTTTTTTCATTAAAAAAGCAGGATAAAATGTCTTCATATTTTGTTGAATTACATTGGTTGCCTATAGAGACGAGGATTATGTTCAAATTCTTTTGCTTTCTATATAAGATCCTAAATGGTGAATGCCCAATTTATATAAAGGATCATATGTAATTTATTTCCAATAATAAGGTTAGAAGATCATTTCACAATTCACTTTTCATCCTTCCATCTATTAAAGGACTAAAGAGATTTAAAATGTTTGATAGACTTCTTGCAGTTCAAGCATCAAGGTCCTGGAGTGATTTATATATTTGTTTTGCTGCTCAGTATATAAAAACCTATCTTTTTAAGAAGTTTGTTCAAATTAGTACTTGAATAAGATTCTCTGTTTTTTGCTTCCCAAGAGACTGTCTTGGATTTTAATTATTGTAAACTGCTAAGAACCTGAAAGTATCAGTGGTATAGAAGTGACCTTACCCTGGCTGCCTCCTCCTCAAAGGCAGGATAGAAGAAAATTGTATATCTTCCACTCTTCGCAGTGCCACCATCCACCCCCTACTCGCGGCGCCGGCTTCTCACTTCTTTTACCAGCTGGATGCCTGCCTCCCGCTCTCTAAGGCTCCGTACCGCCTCCGAGACAGGCCTTCCCCAGCGGCTTCCTGTGACACAATTCCTGTTCCTGCACTTCTGGCGCGAGTCGCACGATGGCAGAGCCTGTTTGTTAACTGGTTGCAGGCTGCAGCACGCGGCTCTTATGAGTCACTGAGCCAGGGAAGGAGGCAGCTGACTGAACTGAGTGGATCGAGCAGCAAGCAAGCGGGTAAGTGTTCTCAGCTCAGCTGCAAATATTGAACAGTGCTGCAGGTTAAAGGTTTTATAAATCAAAATAAAAAAACATTTTGTTTCATGCAGATCTCTTTTGTATAAAAATAACTAAATGGGCTATAAACCCCTAATGCAGTCCTTTGGTTTGAGTCTATTGCTAAATTGCTTTGTTGAACAGGAGACTGGTGAGGGGACAGGGTGATGATGCTGGATGATGAAGGGAGGAGAGAGAGATGGGGAGACATGGGGCAATGTTGGATGGTGGTGGTTGGGGGCAAGATAATGGGGCAATGTTGGACTGGGGCAGAGAGAGAGAAAAAAGTTTTATATGTCAAAATAAAAACAAATATTTTGTTTCATGCAGATCTCTTTTGATTAAACAAAACTAAATGGGCTATACGCCCCTAATGCAGTCCTTTGGTTTTCTTATATTTTGTTCTTGTGATGCCATACTGTTCAAAACTTGAAAACTTATCTCTATCTGGTCATTAATAAAAGGAGCTCATTGTGAACACTATCCACCCTAACAAGTTGTTTTGTGGCTGTACATGAAGAATTGTGATGTTATGATCCCTTGTTTCATATTGTTGATGGTCTGTGTTTTCCATATGGGTGGTATATTAGGTTCTGCCCAGTGTAATATTTATGGTACAGTAAGGTTCTGAGTGCGTTTTTGCACAAAGTTGTGCATAGTGTTTTGCAGTTAAGCGATTGTGGTTAGTATATGCTTTGAGCAACCACTTTATTCTTTGACATATGATACATATCTAATATCTAAATTTAATAAAAGGTATTGTGACTTATTTTTATTTTATTTTTTTCTGTGTGTTAGACAATTATGGATTTAAGCTCCACCCCTGGCCCCACCCCTAACCCCGCCCCCTTTAGCCTCCCCAAACAGTTGGGCCACCGACCGCCTATGCTTATGTGCTAAGGTTATAGAATATTGATAGTTATGTATGTAACTGCAACATTTAGATGCAGACATTTACATTAGACCTTGACATGGTGTAAGCAACTACACCAAAATATTGGCGCATAAATACCAACTTAAACTAGTATTCTATAAGAGCAATTACATGTGTAAATGCTGATATAGAATTTGCACTTGTGCCTAACTTTAGGCAGCCTGTACTGAATTACCCCTAAGTTGTTGGGGGGGGGGGGGAGGATTTAGCATCTGTCCTGCAGTTACTGCACAGGGCAGACACTTACCACAGGGTTAATACATCGGCAGACAGTGTAGTAAGTGCATCCATGTTACCCCCCCCCCCAAAAAAAAAAAAAATCAGCATCCGGACTCTTCCACCCCACTCCACCAATATTAGCATTACCTCTCTCCCTGATCCCTGACCCAACATAAATGATGGCAAAAAAAGATCCATATGGGACTAGATTCTATATACCACACCTAAAAAATCTGTTGGAATGTAATTGTATTTTACATGCATTGCCTGTCACCTATTATTTCTCTGTGATTACTCTGTGACCTCTGATGTGAATTACTTAGAGAGGTCACATAGCTATGCAACTTCCTGTGGGGGTTAGACACAGCACATGCAGCACATGGAGCACATGGAGCTCATGATCTCTCCTAACCTGAGAGGATCTATGGTGGTGTGAGCATCCATTACCATCTAAGCACATGGAAGGAGCTGATAAGACAAATGTATAGTAATATGTATATATAAGCCTGTCTGATTATAATCTAACTACAAACTGTGAGTAAACAGATGTTTTGTTACTTCAACTTTAAAGTGACTCAGCAGTGAATTATTCTGGGGTGAATGAGAGAGAGATGAAGAAAGAAATTAACATTTCTAAAGCTGAAGCTGTGTGTACTAAAATCTGCTAATTATTTACTACAAATAATCCAACAAAAGGGTTATGGGCCCAGGGTCCAGGAATTGAAAAAGAAGAGAAATATTACCAGGCAGAAAAAAAGGCCACGTTTTTCTCTTAAGTTTTAAAGGAAAGATTCAGTCTGTCTCTCTCTCCCCCCACACAGCAGACAGAAGGCTAAGAAAATGGCTGAGGGAAGAAATTCACCATTTTTCTATTCTCTCAAGGTGCCTAAATTAACTGAGTTTAATTATCGGCAGTGGGAACTAAGATTCATATGTCTCCTTCGAGCAAAAAGATTAAATATATGCTTAGACCAAGACAGAACAGCTGAAAATATGGCTGAATGGGACAATGCAAACTATTATGTGAAGTGCATGCTTTTGGAAGCTCTCTCAGAGAAACAAGCCATATTAGTGGAGGGAAAAGATACACCAAAGGACATTTTATATAAACTGAGAACTATGTATGCAACTACATATGCAAAGCAGCAACCAATTTGGTTGGCAGAGTTGAATGAAACCAAATTAAGGGATAAAAGTAAATGTAATGATCACATTATGCATCTTATGTCTTCATTTCAAAAGTTAGAACTTTCAGGAATTCCCATGTGTGATGCATTGAAAAGAGCATTTCTTTTTACCTCACTATCAAAGAAGTTTGATGTTTTTAGGTCTGTAAATGAGGCCATTGAAGGGCAATCTTTTGAACAGGCAACATCAAAACTAAGGCAGGAATGCATAATAAATGATTCTGAGGAGATGTGTTCTCAAAGCAAGTCAGAGAGAAATGAAACAAATTTCTTGGCAAAGAACAGAGGAAGGCGGAGCTATGGGAAAACTCCACCCAAGGGCAAGCTGATTTGCTACTCATGTGGAAAGGAGGGACATGTATCTAAATGGTGTAAGGAAACACAAAACACTCCCTCTAGCTCACCTAAGCCAATGGAACTAAAGAATTGTCAAACCAGGAAATGTATGAAGGACAAAGATAAACACAAGGGCTTTCTAATGGCAGAAAAATCTTTGACTATGGTAAATAATAATTCAAATGAAAGTACTTGGATTTTGGATTCAGGGAGCACATGCCATTTAACCAATTGTAAGGATTTCTTTCAGGAAATGTGTCCAGAGGAAGGTATTCTTAAAACTGCAAACGCAGGGACTGCTAAGATCCAAGCAAAAGGTATTGGATTCTTAAAATGCAAAGTGTCTAATGAAGTTAAAGAAATTCCTGTAAGTGATGTCTTGTATATTCCCCAAGCAGTTTGCAATATGCTTAGTGTATCTACATTAGATAAGAAGGGATTTGTGATTCATTTTGAAAACAGTAAGTGCACAATCTCTAAAAATGATGAAGTGTATGCTGAAGCTTTTATGCATAATGATGTTTATAAGCTGAACATTTCAGGTGAAGCCTCACATATGGCGCAAGTAAGGAAGAATGATGGTAAATGTAGTCTGGAAATCTGGCACCGCCGCCTGGGACATCGTGATTCTAAGGTGATCCAGGATCTTTACAGTAAGCAACTAGCCACCGGCATTCAGATAAGTGCAGATGCTGGTAATATGGAGAAATGCATAGACTGTGTTACTCAAAAAGGTGTGAGACCCTCATTTCCTGCATACACAGGAAATAGGAGTAATAAAGTACTGGACTTAATACACAGTGACTTATGTGGACCGTTTAATATCCCATCATTGGGAAATAACAGATTTGTGCTAATATTCTTGGATGATTTCTCTAGATATTGTGTGGCCTATTTGCTGAAAGAGAAAAGTCAAGTCACAGACATGCTGAAGAAATACGTAGCCATGGTGAGCAATAAATTTGAAAGAAAACCAAAGGTTCTTCAGACCGACAATGGTGGTGAGTTCACTTCACAAAGCATGCGCACATTTCTAGAACAAGAAGGCATTCAGCATATCACAACAGTAGCTTATACACCAGAGCAAAATTCTGTTGCAGAGAGAAAATTTAGGTCAATTGTGGAAATGACCAGATGTATGCTGTCAGATAGCAATCTCCCTAAAAGACTATGGGGGGAAGCCATTCTCACAGCAGTGTACCTACAAAACAGAATGCCAACTAAAGGCGCTGAGCGCACACCACATGAGACATGGCATGGTAGGAAGCCAAACCTGTCACACATAAGAACATTTGGAAGTACAGCATATGCTCATGTACCAAAGCAAAGAAGGCATAAGCTGGATTCCACAACAGAAAGGGGCATTTTAGTTGGCTATGCTCCAGGACACAAAGGATATAGAATTTTGAATCTGAAAACTGGCATTGTTGGCATAAGACATGTTACATATTTTGATGAAAACAAAAGGGTTGATAAAGGCTGGATTATCCCAGATGAGCCTTATCATCCAGAATATGAAACTAGAACCATAATAGACATGCCAGTGTATATAAATGCCATACCAAGGCAGATGTCTGAAAGCAACTCACCTGTATCTAACGAGGAACAGACAGAGGAAACAGACACAGAAAGGATCATTGAAGAAGACAGTACAGTTGGAGAAGGGGAATCAATTGGAGAAGGACTCTCAGATTTAGAGGATGCGGAAAGGTCAGACCAACCTGTTGTCAGACGCTCATCCAGGGAAAACAAAGGTGTTCCACCCCCAAGACTGTCTTACCTAACAAAGTCAGCAGAAGCTCAAGAGCCCTTAACATGGGATGAGATTGAGAAAATGCCAGCAGAAGAAGCTGCTGAATGGCATAAAGCTGCACAAGAAGAAATTGATGCATTGGATAAAAATAATACTTGGATTCTTACAAAATTACCTCCTGGCAAGAAAGCTATAGGATGCAAATGGGTATTCAAGTTAAAAAGGAATGCACAAGGAAAAGTGGAAAGGTATAAAGCCAGATTAGTGGCAAAGGGATATCTTCAAAAATATGGAGAAGATTTTGATGAAGTGTTTGCACCTGTAGTGAAACACACGACAATAAGAACACTTCTGAGCATTGCAGTCTCAAAAGGCATGCAAGTCAACCACATTGATGTGAAAACAGCGTTTCTTCACGGAGATATAACTGAAGACTTGTACATGGAACAGCCAACAGGTTTCATAAATACAAACAAAGACAGCTAGTGTGTAAATTAAACAAAGGTCTTTATGGATTAAAGCAAAGTGCAAAATGTTGGAATGAAAAATTGCATGAAATATTAACAAATTTAGGATTTAAGCAAGGTGAAGCAGATAAATGTTTGTACACTAGGTGCACAAATGGACAATATGCATACATTTTAGCTTTTGTTGATGATCTGCTCATTGCAAGCAAAAGTGAGCAAGAGTACAAGGACATTGTAAAATGTTTAAACCACAATGTTGAGATAAAAGAACTTGGTAATGTGTCATACTATCTTGGTATAGAAATTGAGAAACAAAATGATGGTTCTTATCTTCTAAGCCAGAAGCAGAAAATAAATGAGCTTATTGAAAGTTTAGGTATGCAAGATGCCCAAGTTGTAAGCACTCCCATGATCACTGATTTTCTGAAAGATGAAACAGTAAGAGAACCTTTACCAGATAACATCCAATATAGATCAGCCATAGGTAAGCTTTTATATCTAGCTACCACATACAGGGCTGATATAGCAAATGCAGTAGGAATTTTGAGCAGAAGGGTCAGCTCACCTACCAAATCAGATTGGACTGCAGTTAAAAGGATGGTAAGGTATTTAAAGGGTACCATTGATTGTAAATTAAAGATTTCAGCCAATAGTAATCCAAAACTAATATGTTACTGTGATTCAGATTGGGCAGGGGATCATTCTGATTATAAATCCACAAGTGGATATGTGTTTATGTATGGAAATGTACAAATTTCATGGGCCAGTCATAAACAAAGTATTGTGAGTTTGTCTTCTACAGAAGCTGAATACGTGGCCGTATCGGAAGCGTGCAGAGAACTGATGTGGATTGAAAAACTTTTGCTGGATTTCGGAATAGCTGAAAAGAGACCAATCCAGATAATGGAAGATAATCAGAGCTGCATCCGACTGTCACAGAATGACAAGGTTCAGTCACGTACCAAGCACATCGCAACGAAATACCACAACGTGCGAGAGTTGGCAAAAGAAGGGGTCATCAGTCTACACTATTGTCACACCAGTGAGATGACAGCTGACATCATGACCAAACCGTTACCCAGAGAACATTTTGTGAATCTGCGTATAAAGCTTGGACTTTGTATGAATAAATAATTGCATGACAGTTATGCATGAGAAGGGGTTTGTTGGAATGTAATTGTATTTTACATGCATTGCCTGTCACCTATTATTTCTCTGTGATTACTCTGTGACCTCTGATGTGAATTACTTAGAGAGGTCACATAGCTATGCAACTTCCTGTGGGGGTTAGACACAGCACATGCAGCACATGGAGCACATGGAGCTCATGATCTCTCCTAACCTGAGAGGATCTATGGTGGTGTGAGCATCCATTACCATCTAAGCACATGGAAGGAGCTGATAAGACAAATGTATAGTAATATGTATATATAAGCCTGTCTGATTATAATCTAACTACAAACTGTGAGTAAACAGATGTTTTGTTACTTCAACTTTAAAGTGACTCAGCAGTGAATTATTCTGGGGTGAATGAGAGAGAGATGAAGAAAGAAATTAACATTTCTAAAGCTGAAGCTGTGTGTACTAAAATCTGCTAATTATTTACTACAAATAATCCAACAAAATCAGTGCCAAAATGAAATACACTTAGGTGTATACTCTAAAGTACACCTAAATGTAGGCATACTCTATAGAATACACCTAAATTTCTACACAATTTATAGAATACGACAAGCGCCCGTTCGCGTGACTAAATTTAGTCACGGGCAGTTACACCGCCACCTAAATTAGGAGTGGACCGAATGTATTCTATAACAATGCACATAGATTTGAGAAACGCCCATGGTCCACCCATTCCATGCCCATGGCCATGCCTTCATTTCAACTATGTAACTTAGAATTTACATTCATCACATTATAGAATATGCTTAGACAGTTGTGCATGTGAATTCTAATTAATGCTAATTAGTGTCAATAATTGCTGTTAATTGGCAATTATCAGCACTGATTGGCTTGTTAAGTAATTAAGTTGCATGTGCAAATCCAGAATACGACTAGATTTGTGCAAGCAACTTAAGTCATACTATCTAGAATCCAGGGGATGGCCCATTGAGTCTTGCCATTTTTTAAAAAGTAAAATGTCTAATTTTTTTTTTCAAAATTGGTCACATGCAGTTTTTTGTGCTCTGTGCATGTATCTTTTTGGTCCATTAAAAAAAAAAAAACTACATGAAAAAAGTGCTGTGGACTTCATATAAAAGCTCCCAGGTACACATCTTACTGTCACCCCCTTATCCTGTCTGCTGAGCTGTGAAAAACCCACCCAATACCTACCATCCCCAACTGTACACCACTACAATAGCCCTCATGGTTGAAGGGGGCACCTATATGTAGGTACAATGGGTTTTTGGTCAGTTTTGGAGGACTCACACTTTCCACCACAAGAGAAACAGGTAAAGTGAGATATGGACCTGGGTTCCCTTCTATATAGTCCACTGCACCAACCACTACACTACTCCAAGGACCTGGTTGCTGCTTTAATAAAACTGGCTATATAACATATGAAGCTGACATAGGTGGTAAGTACTATTTTTATTCCCATCTTTGGGGGGTAGGAGGGGGGGTCAGTGACAACTGGGAGAGTAAGGGGGGGTCATTCCTGATTCCCTCCAGTGGTCATCTGGTCATTCAGGATACCTTTTTGTGCCTTGTTCATTCTAAAAATAGGTCTAGACCATAGGCGCCCCGTATACGAGGCTTGGGGAGGCTAAGCCTCCCCAGCCCAGCTGTGACCTTCCCCGCCTGCCTCCTTCTCCATATGTCCCGAGACTCCCGTCCTGCTAAATTCTGCCTCTGCCGCTGCTTCTGTTGAGCAGTGGCAGGAGCAAGCACAGCACAAAGCCGCTGCTTCTCTCAACAGCCATCATTAGAAAAAGAAGCGCAGGGCCGCAGCAGCCTTCAGGCATGCGCTATCGACTCTGCCGTCCTCTGCCCCCACTGACGTCAATTTCCCGTTCCGGGAGCAGAGGACCGGCAGAGCCGACAGCACATGCCTGAAATCTGCTGCGGCCCCGCGCTTCTTTTTGTTCTTGTCTTGTGTTGTAAAGAGGGAGGCCCAGAGGGAGAGAAAATGGCTGCAAATGGTAAGGGAAGTGATGTGAGGACGCTGGAGGAGAGAGGGAGAAAGTGTAAACATGCAGGGGAGAGCCAGGGACATGCAAAAGAGCAGGGGAGAGCCAGAGATAGATGGGGGCAGAAAAAGGGGCCATGGAAGAGAGCAGGGGAGAGCCAGGGACATGGAAAAGAGCGGGGAAGAGCCAGAGATGGATGGGGAGAGAGAGGGGCCATGGAAAAGAGCAGGGGAGAGCCAGAGACATGCAAAAGAGCAGAGGAGAGCCAGAGAGAGATGGGGAGAGAAAGAGGGGTCATGGAAGAGAGCAGGGGAGAGCCAGAGACATGGAAAAGAGCAGGGAAGAGCCAGAGATGGATGGGGAGAGAAAGAGGGGTCATGGAAAAGAGCAGGGGAGAGCCAGGGACATGGAAAAGAGCAGGGGAGAGCCAGAAAGAAGATGCTGGATGGAAGAGGGGTACAGAGAGAGAGAGATGAGTGGAAAGATGGGAAGATAAAGAGGGGACATGGGCAGGAAAGAGAGAGAAGCTGCTGGGGAGAAACTGGGGGAGACCCTAGCTGTCAGACAGAGAAATGCTGAATGAAAGGAGGGAGAAAGAGGGAAAATGCTGGAAGGAGGAGGCGGAAGGGTAGGGAGGGAAAGAGGAAAGACACTGGAAGGATGGGGAGAGAGTGGACATGCTGAATGGAAAAGGGTCGAGAGAGAGAGAGAGAGAGAGAGAACTGTCTAGAAGGAAGGGGAGATAGATGGAGACAATGGACGGAAGAAGAGGGAGACAATGGACAGAAGGATTGGAAGAGGGTAATGGGTGGAAGGATAGAGAGAGAAAGAGGGATGACACTGGATGGAAGGGTAGGAGAGAAAGAGGGAAGGTGCTGGACATGGATGGATGGAGGGGAGGGAAGACTGGAAGGAAATGCACATGGATGGAGAGGATGGAAGAGAGGAGAAATCTGGACATGGATGGAGTGGAGGGCAGGGAAGAGAGGAGAAATGTTGGACA
Source organism: Microcaecilia unicolor (assembly GCF_901765095.1). Lineage (NCBI taxonomy): Eukaryota > Metazoa > Chordata > Amphibia > Gymnophiona > Siphonopidae > Microcaecilia > Microcaecilia unicolor. The sequence goes on from NC_044036.1 coordinate 259,962,102, forward strand.
AGGATGGAAGGAAGGAAAGACAAAGGAAGGAGATGCACATGGATGGAGTGGAAGGGAGAGAGGAGAAATGCTGGACATGGATGGAGGGGAGGGAAGACAGAGGATGTAGATGCACATGGATGGAGGGAAGGGGAGTGAGGAGAAATACTGGATATGGATGGAGGGAAAATTGCAGAATTTAAGGGCTGGATCGGAACACTTTGAGGGCAGATGTTGAAACTGGAGAAAGGATAGGGACAGGGCTACAGGTGGTAGACAGGACGCATAAGGACACAGGAGGATGGTGGACATGGTGAGAGAAAAAATATCAAATGGAAAGAAGACACTGCATAAAACAGAAGACACTGGGACCAAAGCGAATAGAAAAACTAAATGATCAGGCAACAAAGGTAGAAAAAAGTATTTTATTCAGAATTTATTAACTGTCAGCTATTGGAAATGTGCATCTGTGATATTTTGCATGTAAGTTTCAATTTTTCTAGTATTGCTGCATGCTGAGTCTGACTTCTTGAGGTAACTTTCCAGTTCAGTATTTTGCCTTCATATCTGTTGTGTCATGTGTTTTTTCATGTGACATCAAGGTGCAGTATTCTGCCCTTTTTTTTTTTGTTTCACTAGGTTGTGTACTGGTGATTTAGAGCCCAGTGTAATTACAGTGCTGCCTTTCCACGCATAAGGTTGTAGCTCGTCCTGTCCTTGGAATTAGTGCTGTTATGGTTTGGTAAGGTTATGAGTGTGTTTTTGCACAAGTTTGTGTATAGTGTTTTGCAGTGGAGAGATTGTGTATTGGCCTTACTGAGGTCGCACCAAAACATCAGAAAGGGTGTAGAGCCTAAATCATGACACACTACCTCTTGAAGGATCTACATATGGTCGTTCATAAAAGGAGCTCATTGTGATCACTTTCCACCCTAAAAGGGTGTTTTGTGGCTCTATATGAGAATTGTAATATTATGATCCCTTGTTTCATATTGTTGACGGTCTGCATTTTCCGTATGGGTGGTCTATTGGTTTATTAGGGTCTGCCCAGTGTTATTGTACAGTAAGGTTCTGAGTGTGTTTTTGCACAAATTTGTGCATAGTGTTTTGCAGTTGAGCAATTGTGGTTAGTATATGCTTTGAGCAACCACTTTATTCTTTGACATATGATACATATCTAATATCTAAATTTAATAAAAGGTATTAATTGTGACTATTTTATTTTTACTTATTTTTTTCTGTGTGTTGTCAGACAATTATGGATATAAGCTCTGCCCTTGGCTTCACCCCTAACCCCACCCCCTTTAGCCTCCCCAAACAGTTGGGCCACCGACCGCCTATGGTCTAGACCAAAGTGTTAGCCCTAGACATTTTTGTTTTGTTCCTTTATGGCTGTAAAACATCCAGGTGTTAGGAACACCCTAAAGCCAACCCCAAAACATCCCCGACACACTCCCTTGTGATTTGGATGCACTGCAGATGAATTGGATAGATGCACTTCTGCAAAATAGGTTTTGAAAATACCAATTTGGACATTTTGAGAAGAACAACTTCCAAATGTTGCTTTATGACACTTTTTGGACATTTTTCTCTTTCAAAAATGGACCCGGATGATTGTATTAACCCAAGAAGGTAAGGGGTTGGGTGGGCGTAGCAGCCCAAATGTGAGGGATGGCCCGAGTGAGGGGATGTGGCAAGGTGGCCAAGTTGACTGGGGGGGGGAGGGAGGTCGGCGGTCCTCCTTGGGCCCGGCTGTGTCTCTTGGCGGCACTAACCAGTTAAAATTAGCAGTTAGCCCTGAACAGCTGATTTAACCACCAAGGAGCTATTTATGGTTAATATCAACCCAGATGAGTCTAGTATGCATACTCTCAGCCAGGAAACACTTTCATTCAAATAAAGCATATTTACTACATTCTTGTGAGACAGTCCTTCTTCCCTTGACCATGGCTTTAGGTTATTGGTAAGCCAAAAGCCTGCATATAAAGATGGGTTTTTAAGAGTGCCTTAAATCTTTGTGATTAGGGTTAGTTCTAAGAAGCTCAGGAAGTGTGCTCCAAAGAGTTGGTGCTGTATAGAAAAAGGCGCTAGTGTGTGAGCTGATGTATCTAGCAACTAACGGTGATGGAAGTGCAAGTCTGTATTTGAAGAGGGAATGAAATAATCTTGTTGGTTTATATAAAGTAATCAATAAGGATAAATATAGAGGATATCGGTATAAATTGCCTTGTAAGTAAAATCAGAGGGCATTGGGTGCTGATTAAAAAGAACTTCCTAGTGCTCTGAGCACTCTACCAGAACCCTTATCCACACTCTTATCACCTCTCATCTTGATTATTGTAACCTGCTTCTCACCGGCCTCCCTCTTAGCCATCTCTCTCCTCTTCAATCAGTCCAAAACTCGACTCATTTTCCGCCAAAGTCGCTATGCTCACATTAGCCCCCTCCTTAAGTCACTTCACTGGTTCCCTATCCGTTTCCATATTCAGTTCAAGCTTCTCTTATTGACCTATAAGTGTATTCACTCTGCCGCTCCCCAGTACCTCTCCACTCTTATCTCTCCCTATGCACCCCCTCGGGTACTCCGTTCTGTAGATAAATCTCTCTTATCCGTCCCCTTCTCCTCTACTGCTAATTCTAGACTCCATTCCTTTTGTCTTGCTCCACCTCACGCCTGGAATAGACTTCCCAAACCTGTGCCTCTAGCCCAGTCTTTGGCCGTTTTCAAGTCCAAACTTAAAGCCCACCTCTTTATCACTGCTTTTGACTCCTAACCATTACTCACTTGCCCTGTCCTTATCCTTACCTATTTATTTCCTTACCCTTATTTGTTCTGTCTGTTTACCTGTCTTATTATTATTATTATTAACATTTGTATAGTGCTACCAGACGCATGCAGCGCTGAACACCTGACACGGAGAGTCTTATCTAGATTGTAAGCTCTTTGAGCAGGGACCGTCTTTTTGTGTATGGTGTACAGCGCTGCATATGCCTTGTAGCGCTATAGAAATGATAAATAAACTCAAAGCCTACCTCTTTACCACTGCTTTTGACTCCTAACTCACTTACCCTGTCCTTTATCCTCACCTCTTTATTCGCTTACCCTTAATTGTTCTGTCTGTTTACCCGTCTTATCTAGATTGTAAGCTCTTTGAGCAGGGACTGTCTTCTATGTATGGTGTACAGTGCTGCGTATGTCTTGTGGCGCTATAGAAATGATAAGTATATATATAGATAGTAGTGCACCTTGATATGTTGTCTGTTTATATTACACCCTATGAAATCCAGAAGGAGTCTCTCTCTAGATCAATGCAAGTATTAGGAAGTACACTAGGAGTGCATTTATGAGAGACTGAGATCATTCTAGAGAGCTGCATGGGATGAGGATTATGGGAATCCAGTGTAACTGTGGTATTCCCACCAGTATGGAAGATGTTCAATGGGATTCCCGCAGGGATGGAAGAAGTTCTTGTGGGATTCCCGTGGGAGTATAATAAAAATCTCTGGTGATGTCAAAATGAGGCTTTGAATGCACTGAGATAAGCAGTCAGAGCACCAGAATGATGCTTGGAATGTCCAGAGAGGGAGCTTGAACACCAGACTGAGGCATGGAGCACTCATTGGTTAAACAGTGAATACCATCCAAAAAATTACTTGAGGCTGTTGGGGTTAGGAGGAATCAGAGGTTTGCGATCAAGTAAATAATAGTGTCAACTTCTGCTGGTACATGTGGGGATGGAGGAGATTATTTGAGGGGATGGGTGGGAATGGAATGAATCTTAGTGGGTACAGGTGGGCAGAGCTGCCAAGGGGTCCAGATTTTTGTATACACCCCCAGTCCCGTCCACTCTGCCTTAGCTCCACCCCTGACATACCTCAATCCCACAGCCATTCCAGAAAATATTTTATTTACACCAGTGACAGCAGGGATGGGTAAGAGGGAGTGTTTCTGTTCACTCTATTAAACCTCCTATCCAACATGTGTTCTCCCCAGGGACATAACCGTGAGGGGACCTCAGCCCTCCCACTTCGAGCTTAAGCCCACTCCAAAATTGTGGCACTGTTTGAATCGCTGTCAGAGCTGCCCAAGCCCCACTAGTTGAAGAGGTTCACTATATGATCCTCCTACCGTGCTGTTTGAGCAGTACCATACTTGGTAGCATGCTTCAACCACCAATGCTGGCCCTCCTGCATATGCTCAGTTCAGGCACTTGAAAATAGAAAATAAGATGATATATTTTTATTGTACTAGCCTAATACCTTTTTCAATTAGCTTTCAGAGTCCGAAACCTCCTGCCTCAGGTCAGGTCAGGAGTATACTGCTGTTATGGTATCTTCTCCTGATCTGAGGAAGGAAGTGTTGGTCTGTGAAGGCTAATCAAAAATGTATTAAAACCTGTCCAATATAAAGGTACAGTATCACCTTATTTTATATTTTATGTTTTATTTGCATGTATTAACCTTTATTAACACAGCTACCACTTTACTAAATTCAAAATAAAAAATATTTTCTGTACCTTTGTTGTCTGTCCATTTACTTTTTCCCTAATTGTGTTGGTCCCAGTCTCTTGATTCTGCTTTCCTTCGTCTTCTCCTAACTCTCTCACCAGCATTTCCTGTCAATTTGTCATTTTTCTCTCTCTTTTTTTCTTCAACTTATTTTTCTGACTCCAGGTTTAATTCATTCTTACTATCCAGTCTTTATTTTCTCTTTTTACATCATCTACCTATGGCTTTTCCAGTCTTTAATTCCCCTCTTTTTACTTCATCTACTTATGACTTTTCATCTTTTCCTCACCATTGTACTCCCCATACCACTTCCTCTTATTCTCTAGTCTTTCACTAACTCTATACTCTCCCCCTTTTCAATTAGCAGCTCCCCTCTTTCTCTCTATACCCTTCCATCTATCTCCCCTCTTCCTTTCCCCATCCTTCCAGTGTCTCCCCCTTTCTATCTACATCCTTCTGTCCAGTGTCTACCCTCTCTCTCCCTGCCCTTCCATCCAGTGCCTTCCCTCTTTCTCTCCCCATACTTCCATTCAATGTCTTCCCCCTTTCTCTCCCCATCCTTCCATCCAACATCTACCCTCTCACCCAATCCTTCCATCCAGTGTCTCTCTCTCTATCCTTTTCCATTCAGCATGACCCCTCTCTCTCCCCCTATTTTTCTCCATTCATCATGTTCCCCTCTCTTCCTTCTTCCAGTGTATCTCCTCTTTCTCCCCCTACCCTTCCATCCAGCATCTTCCCTCTTTCTCTCCCGTATTTCTCTCTCTATCCATCTAGCCAGGGTCTCCCCCTTCTCCCCAGCAGCTTCTCTCTCTCTCTCCTGCCCTCCTGGTTCCATGTCTCCTCTTTCTTCTCATCTCTGTATCTCTCTTCGATCCAGCTCCCCACTCTTCTACCATTTTCTCTCTTCTGCTCTGTTTTAGCACCTCCTGCCTCCATCTCTGCATCCTTTCTCACTTACCTTTCCCCCCAGTATCTGTTTCCTGGCCACTGCTGTTTCTCCCCATGAGCATCAGCGGTCATGGCAAAACAACACAAAATGGAAGTGCGGGGCACGGCAGCAGCCTTCAAACATGTGCTGCACAGTTGGCTCTTTCAGTCTTTCCTCCAGAATGGGAAGTTGACATCAGCGGGGTCAGAGGACCAGCAGAGTCGACAGTACAGCGCATGTTTGAAGGCTGCTGCCATGGCCATGCACTTCCACGTTTGGTTGTTTTGCCACGGCCGCTGCTGTTCATCAGGAAAAGCAGCAGCGGCAGCAGCAGCAGCAGCGCAGTGGTAACAGGAAGTGTTTCAGCGGGATGCTTTCCTGCTTTGGCGGGAGTATGGGAGATGACCCGCTAAAGCAGGAGTCTCCAGCTGAATGAGGGAGACTTGGTAGGTCTGGGTGGCTATGGGTTAGATTCCATTGGGGATAGGCATGGATGGGTGAAACTTCTATCCCCATGTAACCTCTAGATCATTCCCAACATACCTTGGTTTATGAGTGAGGTTCACTATTGTCACAGTACTATATATGCAATACAATCCCAATCTGAAGGAATGTACCTAACCTAACCACACCATCTCCAAAGGGCATCACATGATCTGATAATCACCAGTGAGCCTTCTCCAGAGTAGCCCCCACGCTCTGGAATGCACTCCCTGAAAGGCTCCGCTTAACATAAGACTATCTCTACTCCAGGAAGCAGGTGAAAATTTGACTGTTCACCCAGGCTTTAATGGAAGAAGTGACTAACTTGCTAGTCATACACACACAAAGAGTGACACCGGCTACATATACTGTAGCAGGACATATTTATCCACTCCTACCATAGCTAAGATAATATTGAAGCACCTTTCTGACCTAATTTGAAACTTTCTTTAAATTAGTCCCCTTATTTTCTAATTCCAGTTACTCTGCCTAATCTATCTGTTTCATTTGCTTACACCCTTTGCTGTCTATTAAAATGTTTTGTTGCACATTGTGTAGACATTGTACTATGAAATACCTTTTATTGTTATTTGAATATTTTTACTGCTGTAATTACCTTTTGCCTATGTTCGACTTCTTGCTGTACACCATCTTAAGTGAATTACTTCAAAAAGGTGGTAAATAAATCCTAATGAATAAATATATACATTTGGTGACAAAAGGATGCAAGAAAAATGGTTGCAAGTAGTGGGGTTATGAGCATACACACAGAGAGTGCTTGGCCAGTGTGAAATAGCATGAAAGACCAAGGTAGCTTTCCAATTTTTTTGTGCAAGGCAGCTTTCCAATTCACTGGAGTTAATCACTAAAATCACACCTTAAATACCATATGCCCCAAATTTCATGGCCAATAAACAAGATATCTCTTTTAAAAATCTGGCTAGTCAAACATAAGCAAGCTCACAAAGAATAAAAGATTGACAAGAAAAATAACCATAAGCTATATTGATGCTGGCCAATATTCAGTGCTGTGACCCACATAGCTAATTGGGTGTAGTTAGGACTGCTTTTGTGATCCTATCATGCTGTCGGTGACAGGGTGCTGGGCTTGATGGACCCTTGGTCTGTCCCAGCATGGTAATGCTTATGTACTTATGTACTTATCTGCCTGCTTAGCTATGGAAGTATGGCAATTAATATTGAATTACCTGTTCCTGCCCAACACCGCCCTATAATGCCCCTCTTCTGCTTGGGTCAAGGTGCCTGCTTTTGACCTTAGCTACTAGCCTCAAGGCACATTAGATGTCAGCCATTGTATATCAGCATTCTGTTAATTTAAAAACTGCTCTTCACTGTCCTATACCAAATGGAATTCCTATCTTCGTTCTCTCTTTTGACCTATTCTGCTTACTCTCATTTCTTCAATTCTTTATTTTTGAATTTAACTTCCCTTATATTTTATATTTATTATGTAATCCACCCTGAAGGCCTCTGCTCTAGGACAGTATATCACATTTTAATAAACCTGAACCTGAACCTATGTTGAATGCATTTTTTCTAGCTGGTTTGCTGATGAGGTTGGAGGGAGGGGATTGTAAATGACTCCTTTTGCAAGAGAATGTGCCAGAGGGCTGAGTGGAAGAGTGCAAGAATGCAGCCAGTCAGCATTATATATGGGCAGGAGAACCTCTCTGCAAGCTGCTTCAGTTGATAAAACATCTCACTATATCAAGATATTCAATTTAATTAGGAAAAAGTTCCATTTTTTGTATCTGACAGAGACCGTCGATCAATTCTGCGTGCCTAGACTGCCATTAGCTATCAGATTAATCAAATGAGGTTATAGCTGATTAAAGCTGGAGTTCTCACTTGCTATCTCCTGCATCTCTATCTCTATCTAGATAGATTTTAAGACCAGCTGAAACTCTCTCTTCCTAACTAAAAGACCTTGTATGCCATTCTGTTGAGGAAACTTTGAATGACATACTCCAAATTGGGCAGAATCCTGAGTGGCAGGCACAGGACCCAGAAGGGGAGCTGGTGTGGTGGCTGCTGGACAAGTGGCTGGGGAGGCTGAGGATCTTAAGCTCCTCTTCTTAGCGGGTGGTTGCTGTGCAGTGGTGGAAGTAGACGCCAGTTGTTGCTGCATCAGGGCTGTACTAGGTGCTTTCAGGTCACGGCGTATGCCCTCGATGCTGTGCTCCAGCCATTGGAGCTGCTGTACCACATGACATTGGGCTTGTACCACTTCCCGTTGCACCTGGAGTGCTTCCCATTGCACCTGGAGCACTTCCCATTGCAGCTCCAATTTCTGGCGCCAGTAATCTTCCATGTGCACATCCTGGCCCAGCAATTGTGTGGCGAGGCACAGTAGCTGCCTCCTCTGGCTGGATGGCCTCTGCTGAGGAGGTGCCCCCACTTCTGCATCTTCTTCTTCAGTGCCACCATTGGCAAAGGCTGCGGGTGGTGGAGGGAGAGCTGGCACTGCTGCTGCTGCTGGGTCCTGTTATTCCACCCCATGGTCCTGTGTGCTTTCTTGTGTAGGCCCACTGGTTTGCTGCTCTGTGTGGTGTGGCTGGTGGCCATGAGGGCCAGCTTCTTCCTCTGACTGGCTGTCATCACCTGCATCGCAAAAGGGGAGGAAGTGTGTTGGTCAAAATGGCCCACTTTTGTTTTTCAGCATTCATATATATAGTCCCACATGCAAAAACCTAGCAAAGAGATGGTGAGGAATTGGATTGGCAAGCAAGCCACAGATGTCATTGTACATGATACAGAGCTGGAGACAAGGAGCGCAGTGTACTACAGAGACTGATGTGGAATAGAGCCACACAGGCAGGTGGATAGACATAGAACTGTGGAAGGACTGCAGAGGACAGAGTGTCTACAGCACAGAGGTGTGGGAAGGAGATATGCAGAGTTTGGTGATGGGAAAAGAGGATGGAGTGGGGAAGGCCCCCAAAGCTGTGAAACAGTGGTAACCTACACACACATTGCTGGAAATCCTCCCCCCCCCCTCCCCTCTGCTACTCCTTGTGTCATGGTCTGTAATGAATAGTGATTTGTATTGCATGTGGTGTTCTCACCCCTTTCCCTACTGAGGAGCACCACACTGTCCCCCACTTGTGTAAAACAGAGTGTAGTGCAGCATAACAGATACCCCAGCTTCCTAATGGTGAACCTTCCTGAGCCCTCAGGCTGTGTTGATGTGTCAAGGGACCCAATGCTGTGGATCGCCTCCTAGGGCGAGCCCATGAATGATGTGCTCGATGGGGGTCAAGTTAGTGATGTCATCTGCTGGGGGGTTCGCACCAGCTGTCCTCCTGACATCACGCTTCAGCCGGTGCCACTTCCGTTTTCAGTCTTCCACATCCCAGCCACAGTGGAAGACCGCGTTGAGCTTGTTCCTTACTGCCTCCCATTCTCTCTGCTTCATTGTAGCAGCCAGCCTCTGGCCCATGGGAGCAAAGAGATGCATGTGCCTCCTCTGGATTTCCTGAACCAGCAGTTCAATTTCTGGGTCGCTGAAATTACCCTTGTGGGTAGGTGGTTGCTTTGGTGCCATTGTACCAATGCGATGCAAAGAAACGAAAATACAGAGAAGAGCGCTTAAATACTATCCCAGGGACATCCATGTAAGAACGTGGTGGGCGTCTCTGAGATGGGCATTCTAGTTTTGATTATTGACAAAATCCCTAAATGTCCCCAGCTGCTCTGGCAATTTGGGCGTCCTCATTTCAATTGTTGGTAGGGAACTATGGACGTCCCCAGCTGCTCTGTGTGTTGGGCATCCTCCATTTCGATTATGGTGATAATAATAAATGTCCCCAGCTGCTCTTCCTATTTGGAAGTTTGCATTCCCTTTATTGGCGCCTCTTTAAAACGGCTTTCTTTCTGCTTGCACTTTAGAGGTTTTTCTTTAAATTATGGGGTGGTATTTCAAAGCGTTTTAGCTTCAGTTATAATAAACCTTGTTTTTGCCACTGTATGCTTTTGTATACCTGTTTGTTTGTTTTTTTGGGAGGGGGGTTGGGGGTTTGGGGGGGGGGCTTTTTGGCCAGTTCTTGAAAGATAACTGGTGTGTGGGCTTTGTTTCAGACTGGGTGTTAGCTGATAGCTTAGCAAACTGAAGAGTAGCAAATCTCCTGGACCAGATGGTATTCATCCTAGAGTACTGATAGAACTGAAAAATGAGCTTGCGGAGCTACTGCTAGTGATATGCAACTTATCCTTAAAATCGAACGTGGTACCGGAAGATTGGAGGGTGGCCAATGTAACGCCGATTTTTTAAAAAGGTTCCAGGAGAGATCCAGGAAATTATAGACCAGTGAGTCTGACGTCAGTGTCGGGGAAAATGGTAGAGGCTATTATTAAAAACAAAATTACAGAGCACATCCGAGGACATGGATTACTGAGACCAAGTAAGCACGGCTTTTGTGTGGGGAAATCTTGCCTGACCAATTTATTTCAGTTCTTTGAAGAAGTAAACAAACATGTGGACAAAGGGGAGCCGGTTGATATTGTGTATCTGGATTTTCAAAAGGCGTTTGACAAGGTACCTCGTGAAAGGCTACAGAGGAAATTGGAGGGTCATGGGATAGGAGGAAATGTCCTATTGTGGATTAAAAACTGGTTGATGGATAGGAAACAGAGAGTGGGGTTAAATGGGCAGCATTCACAATGGAGAAGGGTAGTTAGTGGGGTTCCTCAGGGGTCTGTGCTAGGACCGCTGCTTTTTAATATATTTATAAATGATTTAGAGATGGGAGTAACTAGCGAGGTAATTAAATTTGCTGATGACACAAAGTTATTCAAAGTTGTTAAATCGTGACAGGATTGTGAAAAATTACAAGAGGACCTTATGAGACTGGGAGACTGGGTGGCTAAATGGCAGATGACGTTTAATGTGAGCAAGTGCAAGGTTATGCATGTGGGAAAAAAGAACCCGAATTATAGCTACGTCATGCAAGGTTCCACGTTAGGAGTTACGAACCAAGAAAGGGATCTGGGTGTCGTCATCGATAATACACTGAAACCTTCTGCTCAGTGTGCTGCTGCGGCTAGGAAAGCGAATAGAATGTTGGGTATTATTAGGAAAGGTATGGAAAACAGGTGTGAGGATGTTATAATGCCGTTGTATCGCTCCATGGTGCGACCGCACCTTGAGTATTGTGTTCAATTCTGGTCGCCGCATCTCAAGAAAGATATAGTAGAATTGGAAAAGGTGCAGCGAAGGGCGACTAAAATGATAGCGGGGATGGGACGACTTCCCTATGAAGAAAGATTTTGGAGGCTAGGGCTATTCAGCTTGGAGAAGAGACGGCTGAGGGGAGACATGATAGAGGTACATAAAATAATGAGTGGAGTGGAACAGGTGGATGTGAAGCGTCTGTTCACATTTTCCAAAAATACTAGGACTAGGGGGCATGCGATGAAACTACAGTGTAGTAAATTTAAAACAAATCGGAGAAAATGTTTCTTCACCCAACGTATAATTAAACTCTGGAATTTGTTGCCAGGGAAAGTGGTGAAGGCGGTTAACTTAGCAGAGTTTAAAAAGGGTTGGACGGTTTCCTAAAGGACAAGTCCATAAACCGCTACTAAATGGACTTGGGAAAAATCCACAATTCCGGGAATAACATGTACTGTATAGAATGTTTGTACGTTTGGGAAGCTTGCCAGGTGCCCTTGGCCTGGATTGGCCGCTGTCGTGGACAGGATGCTGGGCTCGATGGACCCTTGGTCTTTTCCCAGTATGGCATTACTTATGTACTTATGTACTTATATATTCTAACATGCACCCCCGGTGTTCCTGATGTAATCTGCGTATTTCTCAAAACCGGATGGTGGTAGTCGGGCCAAGTCTTGGAAATATACTTCAGAACACCGGGAGTGATGCAGAGACACTAACCACGTCTCCCGTCCTCAAACTAATTTTAGGATTTAGGTGGCACCAAGCACAAAATGTTAATTAATACACACGTTATTTTATTTAAAAATAAACAATCACCTTTAAGTAAAATGGATGTGCAAAGAATACTCTTATCAGCAATATATATTTAATGTATGAACCCCTCTATAAACAGCAATATTACTAACACATGTTTTTATTTTCCTTACAGGTTAAACTTTCAACAACTGTGGGACAAACTTTGTTAGATAAGTATTTTCTTTTGTTTTCCTTCAGCATTCTAATCATTAGTTAATTTATTCCAATTGGTTTATTTAACTTTTACTTTTCAAAACAAGAATTTGATTCTTCCTGTATTGTTTTTGTCTCTTTTAGGATTCTCTCTTTCCAGAAGGAACCCAGGGAAATCAGGTAAGTATGTTTGCTCAAATGTTTTTTTTTTCAAATCACTTAGCTGTTCTCTTTTAGGTGTCGTCTTTCACAGTAGCACGGCCGTCTTTTTTGCCAGAGTTCTGAAGACCCCCTAGCCAATCAGTTGTCCTACCCAAGGTTCAGTTTTTTTCTGCTGACTGGCGGAATTTTGGGCAGCACAACTGAATCTCCATTTTAACCCTATTTCTTTCCATTGAAACCAATGGACAAACCATTTTATTTAAAGAAAACCAATCAAATTTAGCCCCGAATTACCCTAAATTTTCCCCATTAACTACCCTTCCCCTTATCTACTAAACTGTATTTTTAAAATTTAAATTTAACCATTTTTTAGTCATGTCTCAATATTTCCCCCCCCCAAAAAACCCCTTTAAAAATCTCGAAATAATTTCGAACCCACACACAAAATTCAATCAACCCCTCCTTAATCTACCCCATCGAATTCAAAAATGTAACCCTTAATTAACCCCTTAAAACTAGCCCCCCTCAAAATCACCCCCTAAAAATATTCAAATTCAAAAACTAACCCGACGGAAAAATTTAGAAAAATCCCCCGACCCCAAATCTGCGAACAGAATTTAAATAAAACCCTGAATTTAAAAAAAATAAAAAAAAACCATTTATACAATTTAAAATTAAACCAATTAAAATTCCAGGTCAAAAGACCCCTTACCTGATAGTAGATTTTCCCCTTACTCGACGCCTGCCACTGGTTCCATTCCCACTGGTCCGGTTCCAAAAACGGATCAAAAAATGCCCCAAAAATGGCCGATTCTTCTGGAGCTCTGGTGAAAAATTAAGGCCCAGGCTTTTAGGCCTCACCGGAGCTCCTCTGATGCACACCATCGATTCGTGCATGAGGCGTGCAGCCTCATGCACGCGCTCGACGTTCTTCCCGGCCATCCTCCTCTCCTTTTCTGCAGGCTGCACGCCGGTTTCCCTCTATCGGGAACCAGTCCCCCCCTCAGACTTCAGCGCTCCGCGCGATCAGGGACACCCGAAAACCCACTCCTCTTCTCTCTGGCCCCATTTTGGCCCCGAATGCCTCTTCACTCCCGGGGACGTGGCCCAAACGTCTCCAGGAGCCAAAAAAATCCGGCACTTCCACTCCATCACCGCCCCTCTTCTTCCCGGCCCTCGTTACCATCGCCACCGGCCTCAACACGGCGCCACTGCTTTTATCTTAGATTTGAAGACTGCCAGAGATGGAGCTTGACGTACCGGCTCAGGAAGTCTATTCCAGGCATATGGTGCAGCAAGATAAAAGGAACGGAGTCTGGAGTTAGCAGTGGAGGAGAAGGGTGCAGATAAGAGAGATTTACCCAGTGAATGGAGTTCCCGGGCAGGAATGTAGGGAGAGATGAGAGTGGAGAGATACTGAGGAGCTGCAGAGTGAATGCACTTATAGGTCAATAAAAGGAGTTTGAACTGTATACGGAAACGGATAGGAAGCCAGTGAAGTGACTTGAGGAGAGGGCTAATATGAGCATAACGACACTGGTGGAATATAAGTTGTGCAGCAGAATTTTGAACAGATTGAAGAGGAAAAAGATGGCTAAGTGAGAGACCTGTGAGAAGCAAGTTGCAATTAAGTGAGAAGCAGTGGCATTCCTAGGGGGGCGGACACCCGGGGCGGCGCTCCGCTCCCCAGGTGCAGCGACCCCCCCCTGGCGAAAGACCCCCCCCCGCGAAAGAGCCCCCCGGGTGCATGCCGCTGGGGGGGGGGGGGGGGGGGTGCCGCAGCGCACGCCTGCTGTGAGTTTACTAACTTTGCTCATTCGCTGCAGCTCCCTCTGCCCCGGAACAGGAAGTAACCTGTTCCGGGGCAGAGGGAGCTGCAGCGAACGAAAGAAGTTAGCGAACTCTCGCAGCAGGCGCGCGCCGTGGCACCCCCCCAGTGGTGTGCACCCGGGGCGGACCGCCCCCACCGCCCCCCCTTGGTACGCCACTGGTGAGAGGTGATGAGAGTGTGGATGAGGGTTCTGGTAGTGTGCTCAGAAAGGAAAGGGCGAATTTTGCTGATATTATAGAGAAAGAAATGACAGGTTTTAGCAGTCTGCTGAATATGTGCAGAGAAGGAGAGGGAGGAGTCGAAGATGACCCCAAGGTTAGGAGCTGATGTGACAGGAAGGATGAGATTGTTATCCACAGAAATAGAGAATGGGGGAGGAGGAGAGGTTGGTTTAGGGGGAAAGATGAGAAGCTCAGTCTTGGTCATGTCTAGTTTCAGATGGCGCTGGTGTGGAGAGGTCAGTGCAGTAGTGAGGGCAGCTGACAACCGGGGCGGGTCGCCGCTGCGCACCCCCCCCCCCCCAGGTGCAGCATGGCGCACCCTCCCCCTCCGGAATGCACCCTCCCCCCCCGGAGCGCGTACTTACAAGGGAAGGCGATGAGGGAAAGCGGTGAGGGATGGGCGGGAGGGCCAAACCGCCCCGAGTGCATGTCGCTGGGAGCTGCGTAGGCTTCGCTGGTTTCCTGCTGTCCTTGCTCCGGAACAGGGAGTAACCTGTTCCGGGGCAAAGAGAACAGGGAACCAGTGGAGCCGACACCCCCCAGCGGCGTGCACCCGGGGCGGACCGCCCCACCGCCCACCCCTTCCTACGCCACTGGGAGAGGTAGATCTGGGAGTCATCACCATAAAGATGATACTGAAAACCATGGGATGAGATCAGAATACCAAGGGAAGAAGTATAGATGGAGAAAAAAAAGAAGTCCCAGGATGGATCCCTGAGGTGCACCAACTAACAGTGGGATAGAAGTAGAGGAGGATCCACTAGAGTATACACTAAAGGTACGCTGGGAGAGATAAGAAGAAAACCAGGAAAGAACAGAGCCCTGAAATTCAAGTGAGGACAGTGTACCAAGGAGTAGTCTAACAACCCCCTCCCGTATTCTGGTATTATGTGAGTTCCGGAATCAGATGATTGTAGTCGGCTGGATTTCAGAAACTCACTGCAGAACACCGGAGATGTTGTAGAAAAACACTATCCTCGTTTTCCGTCCTCTAAGAGCGGAAAAGGAAAAGGAAACTAATTTTGGATTAAGAATGATGATATCTCCCGAATTCAACGGCACCAGACACTATTGGTAAAATAATTCACGGATATTTTATTTATTTATCAATAATCTTTCACTTTAAAGTAAAGTGAATAAGTAACAACGTATTTGGAACAAAATTTTATTAATTAACTGTTAAAAACAAGTTTTACTAATTAACTGTTCAAAAACCACAATACTACTAATTCTATTTTCTTTCTTTCAGAGATTAACCCATTAGCACATAAAACCCAACTATATCAGATAAGTATTATTTTTAATTCTTCCTTAAAACTCTATTTTTTATAACTAATGTTTTCTATACAAGCAATTTACTTCCTTTTATTTCTCTAAACAAGAATTTGATTCTTTCTGTGTTGTTGTTGTGTTTCTTTTAGGATCCACCTTCGTCAACCCAGGATCACAGGTAGGTATGTAAGTTTTAATTAATTTGTGTCTCAAGTCACTTAGCTGATTTATAATGCTGCTTTCCTCTGTAGTGCAGGAGTCTTTCTTGCGTTGGGGCCCAGTTGTTCACTCTGCTCGCCGTCCAGACGCCTGACTCTTCATCCTAAACCAAACCTTAATAACTTAAAATGGAAGAAAATCCTATCTCCCTGTTAGAATTTTTTATTTAAAAACTTTAGGTGTCAATTTGGAAACACTTGGGCCATATATATATTTTCAAAAATAAAATAAATTAAAAATCCCTTCTGTTCCGGACCTATACTTTTTTTCTTTTCCCTGCACTAGAGGAACACTAATGCTTTCCACTCATGCACCACCTTCCCACTTCAGCCAACTCACTTTAATCCCTATTAACCTTCAAACCAACCCCTTTATAATTTAACTCTATTTCATATGACTTTCCACACATTCCCTCTCTCTCATTCCAAACATCCGAATAACCTTTATTTCTTATACTCTGTTACACCATTCAGTCACCTAAAACACCTATATTCTCTAACCACCTCAGACACTCAGCCAAACGCATCCACTCACTTCGGTGTCTTCAGCTCCTCTGCCCAACTGTCCACAGCCCCGTTGCCTTAGCAACGGAACTGCGGCCAGAGTTCCGCAGACCCCTCAGCCAATCAGTTGTACTCCCCAAGATTCCGCTTTACTCTGCTGACCAGCGGAATCTTGAGCAGCACAACTGAATCTCTATTTTATTTTTACTTTTTCCATAGAAAATAATGGGAAAAATATTCTAAACCAAATTAAAAAATCCCAATCCACCCAAATTTCCCCCAAATCACATCCACATATTAAACATTACCTCCTCTATTAAACCCTGTTTTTAAAATTTAAATCTACCATTTTTTTCACGTCCGCCCTAATTTTTTCCCCAAAACACCCCCTTAAAAATCCCAAATTATTTCAAAATTACCTCAAAAATTCACATACCTTCCCCTTAAACTACCACGTCAAAATTAAAAATTTATTACACAATTAACCCCTTCAAAACCACTACACTCAAAATCACCCCTAAAAAATATTAAAATTATAAAACTAACTCACCAGAAAAATCATAAAAAATTCCCCAAACATGAATCCGAAAACAGAATTTAAATTAAACAAAACCCTGATTTTTAAAAAATAAAAAACTACATTTTCACAATTTAAAAATAAATAAATAAAAATCCTGGGTCAACAAACCCCTTACCTGGACCAGGATTTTCCCCTCACTTGATCCCTGCCTTCGGTTCCAGTCCTCAACATCCCTGGGCCAAAACGGAGTCGAAAATAAAAAAGCACTGAAGCCGGCCCCAAAATTTAGGCCCCGGCTTCGGCCTAAAACCCACGTTCCCGATATGTGCATGAGGCGCGCCGCCTCATGCACACGCCCCTCGACGTCTCACCGGCCCTCTTCTTTGCTGGAACCGCTCATCACTCCCGGGGCCTCACTCCTTCGCCCCGGGAGCAAAAAGAAAACCTTCAACACTGCCCCCTGCAGCGTCCTCACTCCCGCACCGGCCCCCAAATCCCGGGGACGCTCAATCGTCCCCGGAAACCGAAAATCCCGGCGCCACCATCAATCTGGCCCCGCTTCGGGCCCGAATGCTCTTCACTCCCGGAGACGTGCTCAATCGTCTCCGGGAGCCCCCCCAAAAACCAGCGCTGCGTCTGGCAGCGTCTTCCTCGTCGCACTCTCTCCTCCTGGCCCACATTGCTCCCGGAGCGCTCCAAACAGCACCAACCTGACCCCAACGTGTCCCCAGAACCCCCGGAGCCCAGGTAAGTATTTTTTTTTAATTTATTTCTTTAACCCCACAGTAGGCTGTGATCAACAGTGTCAAAAGCAGCAGATAGATTGAGAAAGATGAGGATAGAATAGAGACCTTTGGATTTGGCCAGGAACAGATCATTGGAGACTTTAGCAAGCGCTGTTTCAGTTGAATGAAGGGGGCGAAACAGTAGCGTAGCCAGAGTTTAATTTTTAGATGGGCCTGGAGGTGGACTGGGTGGGCAAAGGCCTCGCATTTCCTCTCCACCCGCTACCCCTCCCCCCCATGACAACCCCCTGCACATGGTCAGTTTTTACTGACCTGAAGCGCTGTCCGGTGATTCCCATAGCCAGCCTTCTGCCAGCGCGTGTCATCGGAGCCTCTTCTCAGGCGCGTCCCGCCTACTCTGCAACTTCCTGTTTTCCACAAAGGTGGGATGCAGGAAGTTGCAGAGTAGGCGGGACGTGCCTGAGAAGAGGCCCCAACAACATGCGCTGGCAGAAGGCTGGCTATGGGAATCGCCGGTGCTGCTGGAGGGAGAATGGCGCTTCAGGGCAGTAAAAGTGAGCAGACCACGCGGATGGGGAGAGCGGGCAGAAGAGGCTGGGCGGGCCTGGAACAAAAGTGGCTGGGCCTGGGCCTGTCCAGGCCCACCCGTGGCTACGCCCCTGGGGCGAAAGCCAGATTGAAGTGGATCAAGAATAGCTTGAGATGAAGGAAAGTCAAGGCAATGGCGGTGAACAGCATGTTCAAGTATCTTGGATAGGAAAGGGAGGAGGGAGATGGGGTGATAGTTGGAAGGACAGGTAGGGTCCAATGAAGGTTTTTTAAGGAGTGGTGTGACTACGGCATGTTTGAAGGCCTCAGGAACAGTCGCAGTGGACAGTGAAAGATTGAGGATATGACAAATAAAAGGGATGACAGTAGGAGAGATAGTGTTAAGTAGATGGGTGGGAATAGGATCAGAGGAACATGTAGTTAGTTTTGAGGAGGAAGGAAGATGTGTAGTTTCCTCTTCAGTGATTTCAGAAAAGGAAGAAAAGGAGGCAGGGGTTGGAGGGTTGAGAGAATGGACTAAGGGAAGGAGAATTGAAGGTGACCTGCTTTTACCGTTGTTTTACTTTTTCTCCTTGGCACTATATACCATGGCTGATACATTGAATGTGAAATGATAACGCAGCTGTTTCTAGCTCCTTCCTTGCCCTCAGCAATGTGGTTTGGTTGTGGGTAAGGGTGTCTGGTGATCAGAAAGCAAACATCGTCTATGCGCTACCTATGGTTATCTGCAAGTTTCTACTTGACAGATCACTAGTGCTAGACAATATACCTATTATTTACACAACTCTGTGCTTTGGGGCTCTATGGTAAGGGGGGGAGGCTGGATGGGCATTTCTGTTCCTCAACAGAAATGCCCACCCAGTCTCTCTCCCCCCCCCCCCCTTTACCATACATCCATGCAGTTTGGAAGGAACAGGTGGCCTTCTGTAAGGCCACACTTATGACACATATGTACCAAAATTTCTCTGTCACACTTCACCTGTCATGCAACCCAGCTTGCCGACTCCTCTCACATCAACCCCCAGCATTTGATAATATATATAGTGCACAAAGTAGAGAAACACCCTGTTATATGAAAAAATATCCAACGTGTATTTAACAAAATAAATAGAACTATGTACAATCCCCCCCCCAAAGTCCTTCAAGGGAGGCCACGTCTTCCTCCCTGCATCCCCCCCCCCCCAAAGTCCTTCATGAGAGGCCACGTCCTCATCCCTGCAAGGCGTTGTGCAGCAGGCTAACGAGCAGCACCAGGAGCAGCCTCTGCACCCTGAAGTGCTGCTCGTTAGCCTGCCGCATTGCCGACACCTCCAGCCTCATTGCTGACACCTCCTGCAGCAACTGGTTTTGGCTATTCACCAGTTGCTGCAGGAGGCACAGTGCTGGGGCTGGGGATGGGGCTGGGGTTGGGGATGGGGCAGGTGATGGTGAAGGTGCTGGGGCTGTTGATGGTGATGGTGATGGGGCTGTTGATGGGGCTGGTGCTGAGAATGGTGTGGAGAGGGCTGGAGGTGTTGGGCCTTCCTCCTCAAGGGGAGGCATGTCATGCCAGAGGTCATCGTCCTCCTCCTCCTCCTCCTGCCCCACCATTGCTGCTCCTCCTACTCCTCCTCCTCCAGCTGCTGGCACCCTGTGTATGTAAAAGGATTGTCCTTGAGATCAACACATTCAACATGGCTTGCATAGTGCAGGAGCTGGATGGCTGGCATGAGGCAAAAATGGGGAAAGGTGGGGTCAGGTCAGTGGTAAGCCCTGGGCCAGACACATGGGGTGTGAGATGCATGAGATGACATGACAGGGAACCCTGGAAGCTGGTCTGAAAAAGGAGTACACTGTAAGATGTGTTGGCAGGGAACACTCATTCCTCAGCAGCATGTTAGCATTTTGAGTTGTGACTATGGTAGGATAACCATTTTTTTGGGGGGGAGGAGGGGGTGGAAGCACTATTTCTTTACATTACTTTCAAATCATGCTATGACATCCACTAAGAGCAGGACATCAGGCAAGAATACCACGAAACAGTATCCACCCCAGAAAGGGGGATACAGAAGTGAGGCATGTCATCTCATTCATCTCAGAGGAGGTTAGTTGGAAGTTACAGCCACACTCATGGGATGGTAGCTGCAAACTCAGGCCTTGATCTGCAACAGAGGTGTGACTTACTAGTTGCCTATAAGCCACATGGAAACTGAACATGAAATTTGCATTATTAAATACAATACTCTAACAATTACTGGAGAATTCAAACTCTAAATAAAATATTCAAACCTAATAAGTGGAGCTTGATATAAAAATATAGTAAGTTTGAAGGTGTCCCTTTAAAATAATGGAGAAAACTCCAACCTTTGCAGAATTTATCTAACAAATGGAACCTCAAACCTCCAAACAAGGGACCATACCAAAGTACTCATAACACCTTGTATATACAGGAGTAGATTACTATCATAGGTTCCTACTAAGGAGGAAGAAGAGAAAAAAAGCCCAAGCGCAAAAACTCATTATAAATGAGAAAATCGTGTGGGATGAAAAACTCTCCTTCCCTCTTATAAAAATATATTAAAGGAACACCAAAACCAAACCAACCAAAACTGACCCCAACCCAGAACCAGACTACTTATAAGGAGACCCCTCGAGAGAAGAGAGCCCCAAAGTAACCAACTAAAGAACTATAACAGTAAGGGTAAACCCAAACCTACCCACTCTTACTTGGTAAACTTGGTAGCCCCCATAGCCAAGCATCCAAATAGAAAATTTAATACTTAGCTTAACCCCAGCACAGAAGCTTCCAGAGAAACCTGTGTTGTTTTGTTGAGAATGCTGGCAATCAACAATCCCCCAAGGGCTCCGGAGCCTTACAAAAAATTATTAATCCGACGAAAAAACGCCGACCCTCCAACAAGAGCACCTTGTTTCGCCACCCTCGTGGCTGCTTCAGGAAGGGCGCTTTGAATCCATCTGCTACTGAAAACAAAAACGACGCTGGAAACCGAGTCTCTGTCGTATGTATGCCAAAGATGGTATAGGAGCAGGAACTCCGGTTCCAATTAAGTTTCTTAAATATTGCTACAGCGTCCTGACGTCATGACGTAGTGACGTCCTATCATCTCCAATCATCATGAAGAAGCAAAGGAAACCACACCTCCAACCTTGTGATTAATAGTAAGCATTCCACTCAATGTTTTTATTTAATCCTGAAGGTGCAACTGTTTTAAGTACATAAATCCAGTGTTGTTCCTTACGCCATAAGATTGTTTTAAAATCCCCCCCTCTCTTACCCATAAACACTTGATCAATGACCATGCATTGTAACTGAATAAACTGATGTTGAGCCTGTTGACAATGGCGAGTCATAGGAGCTTCCAACTTAGAATTGGTAATGCAATGCCGATGTTCTATCACCCTCGTTTTGAACTGACGAGTAGTGTGTCCTATGTAAATCAAATCACATGGACACCGAAAAAGATAGACCACATTCTTTGATTCACATGTGGTTCTAAACTTTAATTTGTAAGTCCTACCATCTGTAGACTTAAACTCCGAACATTCCACTGTTATAGAACATATAGAACAGTGTCCACATTTATGATGATATCCCTCGGTGTGTATGGTCGTAGACCACACATACATTTACAAAGGATTACAGGTGGCCTGTTTATAATGCTTATGTCGAGCCCTGAGGCACCGTCGCACGCTCCGAATGATGTTGTGGTGGTCCCGCCGTACGTGGTGGAACCTTCGCCATAGGGACTCGAGGTCCCGACGTATGCCAAAATGTCTGTAAGATACAAGTTTGTACACCAGGAGTCAGGGGATGGCCCTTTTTGCCTTCACAACATAAAATAATTTAGCAGCCAAATTGTAGAGACACACAACACTACTGATGGGGGGGGGGGGGGGGGAACATGACATTAGTACGGGTGATGTCATTGAGGTGGACATGAGGACAGAGAGCACCGTTTGTGTGCAGTATTGTTGGGAAGTGAGAATGTTTTTCCTTTCTAGTAAATTGATTCTATTAATGAATGTGCGTGTGCACAAACTGATTACCCTTGAATGCAGACTACAGTTAGTGCTTACATTACTGAGGGAGCTCTTATATGTATAGCTACAGGAGGGGAACCTGATAGGCCAGGACGGGGGGGGGGGGGGGGGGGAAACAAACAGTTACCTTTCTAACTGGTCTCTTATACGACTCCATGCTCATATTGAGACAGTCCTGGGATCTAGGTGGTGGTGCTGCATGAAAAGGGCATGATGGTGCCTCAGGCACAGCTCAACTAGTCTCAGATTTTCAGCAACGCTGAAATTTGGCTCCCTGCAGAGAGATGTTTCTCAGTGAATAATCGTTGGAAAACGTGCATCAACTTATATGGACACCCATGCGTGATGGACGTCCTTACATGCACAGTTCCATATATGGACAACCATCCCATATATGGACGAGTCAACACATGGACATCCATGATGTGCATGGACAGTCGTCACACGTGCAGGGGCCTTATTTGGATGAGTACGTGTTAATACGTGCAGAGCCTTCCTTATATAGATCATTATCAAGTATGCGAACCTCTTCATATATACACAATAAAATTTGTATGTTCCTTATATTTCCAATAGCTGCATGCTTCACAAGTACAGTGCATGTAATTGTGGACATCCAGGTATGGGAAATATAAGGAAACTTCATAAGTGTAAAGTACAGTAACAAGGACATGTTTCTCATAGAACTGCCGAAGGACGTCCCTCTTACAGGCCTGCCGTCCTTCGGCGGGCCTAGTAAGATGGACGCCCTTCGGCAGTTCTGTGAGAAACACATCCTTGTTACTGTACTTTACACTTATGAATGTTCCTTATATTTCCCCATACCTGGATGTCCGCAACTACTTGCACTTTACTAGTGGAACAACCAAGTACATCAGAGAAGTCCATAGTAATAAGGACGTCTTTCTCGTAGAACTGGCAAAGGACATTGATATGACAAATTGGCAAGTACAGTGAATGTTTTACAGACGTCCTTTCACGGTTCTGGAAGATGGGCATCATTTTTACTATTCTTTGGGCGTCCCTGATTTGGGCATTTTGCACTGCGATAATGGAATGTCTAAGGACGCCCATACTATTTTTCAATTATACCTACCTGATTTTGGCCGACTTCATGAGGACGCCCTAATTCATACTTGGACGACCTTTCGAAAATGCCCCTCCAAGGGTACTTGGTGTAGAGCTAGATAATATACTTAATAATCTCATATTAACTTAGTTGTTAAGAAGTTTTTTTTCTTTTTGCTTCCAACTTAACCGGGAGCAGGTACTGCGTGTTAATCTGAATGATAATGCATGACTTACAATCAAAAATAGTGCGAACAGCCCCAGTAGGTGCCATGTTAAATTTGCAGCTACCACCTGGTAAAATCCCACATTAAGCCACAGTAACTCCAAAATTTACCACAGTTTAGGAAAAGGACCCCAATTTTACGTATATAAATCCTTTGGGGCCAATTTTCAGCTGGCAGGAGGCAGCCCGCATAAGTACCACTGTCAGCATTGACCCTGGATATTCAGTGCTGGGCTGTTTATGGGGTTTTTTTTGGCCATTGCTAACTTAACCAGCTAAGCAAATATTCAGCATTGGCCAGGTACGTTAATAGTGGGCGAAGATAGGACTGCTATTTATGAGGTCCTATTGGCTGACTATTGCCGGTTATCATGCAATATAGCCAGTTAACCTTTTGGCACTGACTGTAAATATTTTTTTTGTTACATTTGTACCCCGTACTTTCCCACTCATGGCAGGCTCAATGCGGCTTACATGGGGCAATGGAGGGTTAAGTGACTTGCCCAGAGTCACAAGGAGCTGCCTGTGCCTGAAGTAGGAATCGAACTCAGTTCCCCAGGACCAAAGTCCACCACCCTAACCACTAGGCCACTCCTCCACATAATCAGCATAAATAACCAGTTACCTTGCACTGAATATTTGTAGTTAGACACTTAAACACTATTTAACCAGTCAGGGTCTGTTTCTGGCTATTTAAATAGGTTTGAATATTGGGAGAGTATGGGTTGAATTTTGGGCCCTTTGTTTCCAGGCACTTTCCCAAAACTAGCCACAGGACTTTTAAAATGAAATCCTGTTATGTATTCTTCCCTGTTCAGGGAACCAAAGAAGCACAGCGAAGGTGAGAAATGCACACTCAACAACACTGTAGGTGTTCATAAAAGTCTTTATTACTGACAAGACTGGCAGGGGCTGTGTTTCAGCCGCTAGGACTGCATCAGGAGTCTGTCTATAAGACTGTAGCTTAAAATAATGCAATTCTCTGACAGAAATTCAGCAGTTGTAAGGGATGTCAACTGTTAGCAGCAAACAGAAGGAACTTCTGCACACACTGAAACAATAACCTCTAGCATCACCAATGTTTCTCTATTTTTTTCGTCAGTTCTCCCTGTTCAACCTAACTCCAGTCTTTTTTATATGCCACATGCAAACTGTGTACACTGTAAGTTGTCCTGGTACTTTATCCTGAAGTTGTAGGGGAGGGGGTTAAAAGGGTTAAATGCCCCATTCCTATGGGTGAAACATAGTTTTATCTATGCAATTGGTTTTGGAATGTGGCCTGTTTCCAGCAGTATCAGCTTCCTTAAAGTACTGCCCTGCATTGAGGTGCTCTATGGTAGGTTCTGTCTTTGCAGTAACTTTGATGATTGAAGGTGATTTTCCAAAATGAGTCTACTCTGTGCTGCAGGAGACCACCAATTATTACCATTTAACCTGCAGCAACAGAACTGTGAATTTCAAAATCTAGAATATAACGATTGGCAAAAAAAAGGATGATATCTTTTGATTGAGCTATTGACATTTCTTGACTAACTCTTACAAGTTAGATACCATTCATCAGGTGTCTAAGCAAGAAAAAAAAAGAATCATTCCAGCAACAATACAGGTATACTGATAAACCTCTCAGCTAGTCATCCCAGAATGAAAAATAGAAAATAGCTCACTTGTGCACAATGATTATGGGGTAATGAGAAGATTTATTTAGTTTCCTTTAGTAGCACAAATGTAGACATCTTCTCTTACATACATAATAAGCATGGGAGATCCATGACTAGAAGTCTGTCTCATGTTTCTCCACAGCAATGATCATTTTGATCCTGGCATTCCTGTTGAGTCCAAGACAAAGCTCATACTTGTTGGTTTGACAGAAAAAAAGGAGTTCCTGTCTCTTTCTGATTGGTTTAAGTGAAGTGCTTTCAGTGTTAAATAAAGATAGCTCTGTGAATTATTACTTGTGTCTTTCTGCAAATCTCTCTCTCCCCGCAAGGTCAGAACAAAATGAGTGGGTAAGATCCAGTTAATAAACCACAATAATTATAATTTAGCATCTGATCTTTTGATAGAAATCAATAAATTCATGTGACTGATAGTCATTAAAGGAAAGAGAAAAACAAATTTTAACTTTTGCTGTCAGACAAATCAGACCTAGACAGTATCTAGTTGCCTGTCTTTTGTTCCAGTCTATCTATGGGCTAGCAAGGGGTGGACTGACCATTCGGGCAAATGGGGGGCCCAGAGGCTCTGCTCAAATGCCCACTACCATCGCACACTACAACACCCTGGTCCTACTTTGAAGGGCCCTGGTGGTATAGTACTCTCTGCAGGGGGGGGGGGGGGCAGGAAAGAACAACACTGTTTCCTGCCCACTGCCGTTATTCTGCCCAGTGCTGCTATGTTTTGAAAATGGCTGCTGAGACTCCCTGAGGCAGTCTCACAAGACTGTCGAGACCCACAAAACTACTGCGGTAAGTCTCGGCTGCCATTTTGAAAACACGGCGGCACCAGGCAGAATAGCAGTAATGGGAAAGAAAGAGTGGGATTCTTTCCCACCCTCAAAGAAGCCAGGAAGGGCCCACTGAGCCTCAGGGGACTGTTGTGTGAGGGAGGGAGCGGCACCTATGGCGGTAGGAGGCAGCAGCACTGTGGTGGAGGGTGGCAGGCAGTGGCAGCGGGCAGCAGTCAGGGAGGTTGAGGCCAGCATCCAGGGGGCTTTAGATCACCCTCACTGCCCAGGGGCCTAGATTACTATGGGGCTCATTTTCAAAGCACTTAGCCTCCCAAAGTTCCATAGAAACCTATGGAACTTAGCCTCCCAAAGTGCTTTGAAAATATGCCTCTATGAGTCCGTCCCTGGGGCTAGCTAAAATGCACTGCCACATTAGTGTAGCCTAACACCATTAACGCACGCCATTACCAAATAGGCCCCAAACCTGTGTTAAATAACATTCATTAATGCATGTTAGCTCTATAACAGTTGCATCTTTTATTTTATGTATTTACTTCAGGCTTGTCCAAGTTCAGTCCACAAGGGCTGCAACCAGGCCAGGTTTTCAGAATATTATATTACATTCATTAATTTACATTTCTATCCCTGCTAAGTTCAATGTGGCTTACAAACAAAACCCAATCAGTATAAAACTATGAAAAGTAAAGAAAAAAAAGTTCAATCAAAAGAGTGAATGCGCAGGATAGCACCTCAACATAACTGCAGAAACTTACGAAATAAGAAAGTTACAGTTTTCAAAATAAACCATAATTATTTGAAAAATAAACACACATAGCTTAAAAAAAACTGAGCGTACATTGACTGGTAGCCAATGTGATCTTGCCAATAATGATGAAGTGCTTTCAAATTTTGAGGCTCTACAAATTAGGTGGGCAGCAGTATTGTGTGAGAAAGATTTACATGCCCACTACATCCACTATATGCAGGTCTCTCTCATGCATATTCTTTAAGGATATCCTGAAAACTTGGTGTTCTTCCAGTGCTCAAGGACTGAACTTGAATAAGACTGATTTATTTATTTATTTATTTATTTATTTATTTATCTATCTATCTATCTATTACATGTGAAGGAGCATTTTCAATATGACAATCAAATGGCACCGGAGAGAAGCTTTTAAGCACCACCACCACGTGCCCCCCCCCCCCCCCCACACACACACACAACGTCTCCATGAGGACATGGAGATCCATCATAGGCACTCTGGTAAGGTGAGCGTGAAGCATGGCCCCCCTCCCCCCTGGATCACAGCACCACTCATGTGCAAACACCATATATAGGCAGGGCCACATACCGTGAGATTCCTTTGTTGTTGCAATACTTGTTATTAATTTTTCATAAGAAAGAAAAACAAAACATTGCTGAAATCAGAATGTACATAATATCAAATGATAAGTAATTATGGGGCCACCATCTATTAACCATTCAATGCTAAAAGGAGGGGCTGTACATATCAGGACCCCCCTCCAGCATCCTGTCCCACCCCTACATACTGATGGGAATGTTGGCAGCAGCTCACTAAAGTACATTGAGTCACCTTAAGGCACACCTGCTTTACCCCACTACCCATCCCCACCTCCCAATAACAGTGCACATGCTCCACAGAAAGGCCACCGTGTCATCCTCTGGCCTCATAGTCATATCAGCTCACATAGCACCCGTGCTTGTGTAATGCATACCCACCCCCTCAGCCCCCCTCCCAATCTGACTATAGATTTCTATCACAGGGTATGTGAGGAGCATTGCACAACATGTTCTAAAAAATAACAATGTATGTGTGTAATAGAAGTGAATTTTATAGATTGTTTTTTCAACTCTGCCTTGACCGACAAGTGCACTCAGGGTTTGTATTTTTGATTAGAAGTAATTCTGTTTAAAAATTATTGTTTAACTTTGATTGTGTGAAAATAAGTTGAAATGTAGAAGATAAGACACAGATCTAATTAATTTAGTATGTGAAGGGAGAGGTGGAGCCTGTTTCAAGTTCAGACTGGCCACCTGGACTGAGAAACATGTGACCACATTCCCACAGTATGGCTTGTTTACCTAAACAGACAATTTCTCAAGCATTCTGTAATTTTCCCTAGCTCTGAGCATGAGTTCTAAGCCTAATAAAAAAATGGGGCCTCTTGCAGTGAAGCTGGAAGCTCATCTATGGGTGGACGCATCACATAGAACCAGACTCCTGGTCATGAGACTCCAGCTTCACTGAAAAAGGGGCTTCTCTCAGCTGATGTAAAAAGCCTGGATGATGTAAGGACCAGTAATGGATGTATGTATAATGATTGTTTATTGCTTCTTTTCCTGGTCTAGAAACTCCTAGCATTGCTTGGATGTGGGTACCAGTGATGTAGTGATTGTTTATAGGTATTGTTTCTTTTCAGTTGTATAGCTTAATCATTGTGTGTGTGTGTGTGTGTGTGTGTGTGTGTATATATATACAGTGCTTTTTTTGTGCCGGTACGCAACGGTACGGCGTACCGGCACCTTTTTTTTTTCTCCCCCCCCCCCCGCCCCGTGAGTCCATGTCCCGCACGCAGTGCCAGCCCCCATTTCCGGCCGCTGCTGCTTCTCCTGTTGAGCAGCAGCGGCCGCTACACAAAGAAAAAGAAGATTTAAAAAAAAAAAAACTTCAAACCTGGCTGAAACGCGGCACCCCGGCACTGTAGACAGCCATTAGGCATTGGCTGTTGCCCCGCAGCCGCTCCTCCTCTTGCCTCTACGTCACTGCCCCTGGAGGAAGACCCCGGAGGAGCGCAGTGACGTAGAGTCAAGAGGAGGAGCGGCTGCGGGGCAACAGCCAATGCCTAATGGCTGTCTACAGTGCCGGGGTGCCGCGTTTCAGCCAGGTTTGAAGTTTTTTTTTTTAATCTTCTTTTTCTTTGTGTAGCGGCCGCTGCTGCTCAACAGGAGAAGCAGCAGCGGCCGGAAATAGGGGCTGGTGCCGCGTGCGTCGCGACTTCGCGCCGTTCGCGCCAAACTTGGCAGGGAGAGGGAATCCAACAGAGGGAAGGATTGGGGAGAGAGAGAAAGAGGGAAACCAACAGAGGGAAGGATTGGGGAGAGAGAGAAAGAGGGAAAACAACAGAGGGAAGGATTGGGGAGAGAGAGAAAGAGGGAAAACAACAGAGGGAAGGATTGGGGAGAGAGAGAAAGAGGGAAAACAACAGAGGGAAGGATTGGGGAGAGAGAGAGAGAGAGAGGGAAACCAACAGAGGGAAGGATTGGGGAGAGAGAGAAAGAGGGAAAACAACAGAGGGAAGGATTGGGGAGAGAGAGAAAGAGGGAAAACAACAGAGGGAAGGATTCGGGAGAGAGAAAGAGGGAAAACAACAGAGGGAAGGATTGGGGAGAGGGAGAGAGAGAGAGAGGGAAACCAACAGAGGGAAGGATTGGGGAGAGAGAAAAAGAGGGAAACCAACAGAGGGAAGGATTGGGGAGAGAGAGAAAGAGGGAAACCAACAGAGGGAAGGATTGGGGAGAGAGAAGGAAAAACATATGGAAGGATGGGGAGAGAGAGGGAAAAACAGATGGAAGGATTGGGGAGAGAGAGAAAGAGGGAAACCAACAGAGGGAAGGATTGGGGAGAGAGAGAAAGAGGGAAAACAACAGAGGGAAGGATTCGGGAGAGAGAAAGAGGGAAAACAACAGAGGGAAGGATTGGGGAGAGAGAGAGGGAAACCAACAGAGGGAAGGATTGGGGAGAGAGAGAAAGAGGGAAAACAACAGAGGGAAGGATTGGGGAGAGAGAGAAAGAGGGAAAACAACAGAGGGAAGGATTCGGGAGAGAGAAAGAGGGAAAACAACAGAGGGAAGGATTGGGGAGAGGGAGAGAGAGAGGGAAACCAACAGAGGGAAGGATTGGGGAGAGAGAAAAAGAGGGAAACCAACAGAGGGAAGGATTGGGGAGAGAGAGAAAGAGGGACACCAACAGAGGGAAGGATTGGGGAGAGAGAAAAGAGGGAAACCAACAGAGGGAAGGATTGGGGAGAGAGAGAAAGAGGGAAAACAACAGAGGGAAGGATTGGGGAGAGAGAGGGGAAAACAGATGGAAGGATGGGGAGAGAGAAGGAAAAACATATGGAAGGATGGGGAGAGAGAGGGAAAAACAGATGGAAGGATTGGGGAGAGAGGGGAAAAACAGATGGAAGGATGGGGAGAGAGAGGGAAAAACACAGATGGAAGGATTGGGGAGTGAGGGAAAAACACAGATGGAAGGATGGAGAGAGAGAGGGAAAAACACAGATGGATTGGGGAGAGAGGGAAAAACAGATGGAAGGATGGGGAAAGAGAGAGGGAAACGGAAGGATGGGGAGAGAGAGGGGGAAAAACAGATGGAAGGATGGGGAGAAAGAGGGAAAAAACAGATGGAAGGATGGGGAGAGAGAGAGGGAAAACGGAAGGATAGGGAGAGAAAGAGGGAAGACGCTGGATGGAAGAATGCAGAAAGAAATAGGGGAGACACTGGAAGGATGGGGAGAGAAAGCAGAGCTGCTGGATGGAAAAGGGGAATAGAGAAAGACTGGAGAATAAGAGGAAGGGGCATGGGGAGAACAAGGGTGAGGAAAAGATGAAAAGCCACAGGTAGATGAAGGAAATTAAAGAATGGATAGTAAGAATGAATTAAATCTGGACAGAGAGAGAGCCTGAAAAATATTGAAGAAAGCAAAGAAAAAGGAGACAAAAATGACAAATGGCACAGAAGAGTTAAGCGAAAACAAAGGAAAGCAGAATCACAGACTGGGACCAATATGGAAAGAAAAACAGTCACCAGACAACAAAGGTAGAAAAAAATCATTTATTTTCATTTTAGTGTTTGTAATATGTCCAATTTGAGAATTTACATTGGCTGTCTTATTTTGAACTGGGTATACTGGAGCTGTAAGAGCTTACAGAGATTATTTATAATGAAAAAAAATCACGTTATTTTTTTTTCCTATAGTACTATAATATTTTCAATGATGTCTGTTTATATGCGCCATGGCTGGTATAGGGGGTGTGGTTAATGTGGGTGTGGCTATCATAGGGGTGGAGCCATATGTGGTGACCCCGCCCATAATGAGTACCGGCACCTTTTTTTCTACAAAAAAAGCACTGTATATATATATATATATATCATTGTGTATCTTAGATCTTAGAACCTCTAATAAAAGTCTCATTTACCTAATACGAATCCAAAAGAATCCACAGTAATTACTGATAGTGCTGTGTCAGTGAGGCAGGCTATAAAACCAGGGCAGAACAATGTGATGCCAAGAAGGCCCATCACCTGAACCCTGTCTCTACCAATTTGTATTTTGCAGACACTTCGGTATACACTGGGATGTTGAATCGCTCTGGTGCCAGTACAGTCACATCTGTACAGAAGACCCTGCTTGAATCTGGTGCATGAGGGAGCATCTCAGGGCCCGAAGTAGACATAGCACCCCTATAACAGCTCTGTCCATGATCAAGGCCTGAATATGCAGCTACCCTCATTACAGTGTACCCACAACCCCCATATCTACTAGAATGTGTTGCAGCTAACCCCCAACCTGTGAGATGACATGGAAAGGAATGGGTGAGGGGGGAAGCCTTTTCGATAGCATCCTCCAGCACATTGCAGATGCTATGGCAGGGGAAATAAAACAACCCCAAACACCCACATTGGGAATCAAATCCACTTCTCCTGAATTCAGGCACACAACCCTAAACCCAACACCAAACACATATCTGACAAAGAAGTGTTCAAGGAGGACAGTATACTAACCACAGATGGCTATCACAACATCAGTTACCCCCCAAATACATGGTCTGTCATGCACCTGAGTCAGGAGTCTATAATGAATATAGACAATAATACAAATCAAACTTATCAGCAATAAAAAAGAAATAAATGGAACCCTTGAAAAATACACATGAATAATGTGAACAAGCATATTAATTGTATATTTGAAGTGGACATGCATATTAATAATTTATATAAATTGAATTGGAAATGTGAATGTGCTTCTTAATAATTCTTTGTACATATTTAAAAGTGTTATGTGATGTGATAATACGAAGAGCAGCTAGTAGTTATAAACTGAGAGAAAATATGTATTGCTTCTAGTATTGTTGAGAAAAATGTCCATAAGAAGTGATTGTGTAAGCAAAAAAGTATGCTGGTACTTATCAAAAATGATTGTCTGTGTCAGCAGATTTAATCCATATTTTTCCAATTTAATTTTTAATTTTTATTTAATTATTCCACTTGTTGTTTATACAGGAGGTATCTCCGTTTTGTGCATCAGGCCTTTTAACCAGAATTGATTAAGAATAACCTATTGCTGAGTTTGGTACAATCACATTAGTGATTTCTCTACACCCCCATTCTTCAAGATTGCTCTATAATCACCATGACAGTTTTCTGTTTACACATTCACTTTTGATAAATACCACAACACTTTTTTGCTTACACAATCACTTCTTATGGATGTTTTTCTCAACAATACTTGAAGCAATATGTATCTTCTCTCAGTTTATAACTACTAGCTGCTCTTTGTATTATCACATCACATAACACTTTTAAATATGTACTCAAAATTAAGAAGCACATTCACATTTCCAGTTCAATTTATATAAATTATTAATATGCATGCTCACTTCAAATATACAATTAATATGCATGTTCACATTATCCATGTGTATTTTTCAAGGGTTCCATTTATTTCTTTTTTTATTGCTGATATGTCTGATTTGTATTTTTGTCTATGTTCATTATAGACCCCTGATGCAAGCGCTCTGTGCCGAAACATGGCCCGTGTCAGGTCATTAATACAAGATTGGTGTTCAAGCTACGTGATTAAAAGGATCTGTGTCCCGATTTTGAAGGCTCTTAGTGCTTTATTTTCTTCTATTTTGGACTTTGTCTTGTATTTTGTATTCTGTGTTGGTTGATATATTAAATGTCACATGATTCTCAGGGGTTTACTATTACAAAAGGCTCCTACCTTGTTTACTTATAATGAAGATTTCATCAATAAATGAAATGCCATTTTAAATAAATGTAGCTGAGATCTTATGCTTTTGATTATGGAAACTGCAGCATCAGTAGAACAAGATCTGAAGACAAAAGTAACTGAAATTTCTACAACATTACAACAGAAATCATCTGCCGATGAATATACTAAACTACATACAGAAATGTCTGTTAAATTACAACAACTTTGTGAATCTATCCATCAATTGAAGATCAAAAAATTAAATATGATGAGCGGGCTTATACCAACAATCAATTATATTTTTGGATGCAGAAAGACAGGCTTGTGAAAACTACAACTCAGAATGTGTTTGAAGGATAACTGACTGAAAGTGATTCAGGTGGTGGAGAGCCATGGGTTCCGATACAAAAACAAGTAGAACAGCAACAGACTTTTTTGGACAATCGGGGACGCAGAAATTGTTGTGTAGGGTTTCAACCACAAGACAGTTGAAGCAATCAACCCTCTACAAGTGTGCAGAGTTATCTGACTGGAGCTCAAGTGGGTGAGGATTAACAATTGTAAATATCCCAACTTTTGCTTTAACCCTCAGAAATATTTGTATGAACTGGAGTAAAGTTTTATCACTACTGTACATTATGACCCTTTTGTCATGTGGGTAGTACTTTTCAGATTTTTTAGAAAGCTTTATTTAAAGCATTTTTTCAGTCAAAACCGTCCCAATCTTGATATTTCAATTATGAAAGTAATGTTCCCATTGGATGCCGTTAGAGAATTTGGATCCATCAATTTTAACATATCAAAAACTTGTTTTGCAATATTTGGAGAAATTGGAGCATGATCAGATCCCCACTAATGTTCAATGAAATTTCCTATGACTTGCAACAGTTGTTGACTGAGCTTCAAAATCAAAAAGAAGTGGTGGTACTACGTGCAGACAAGGGTGGAGTGCTGACTATATGGTCAAAAGAAAAAAATTCTGCAGGAGGGCTGTAATCAACTGTCTGATATACCTCTCAATTGTTGATAGAAATAAAGTCCATGGTAAAGTCTGCTGTGTTAGGTCTTTGTTGACTTCTGGAGAAGCTAAGTTTTTAATAACTGCTCATCCAGTGATACCTTGTATTTACTTTCTGCTTAAAATTCATAAAGATGTATTCAATCCACCAGGTCATCCTATTGTGGTCGTAAGAAATTCAGTCCTTGAGCCTCTGTCAAAATAATTTGGATTCTTTTTTGAAACCATTGGCTACCCAAGCTACATCTTTTCTGCAAGATTCTACTGACTTTTTATGTTATCTCAAACAAGTGGTGTTACCTGAGGTGACATTTTTTGTAACAATGGATGTAGCTTCTCTTTATACTATGATCCCTCAGAGTGAAACTTTGGATGTGATTGTTATAGCATTGAATGACAGACCTCAATTACAATGTATTTCAATGCAGTTTTTGTTTTAATTAGCTCAATTAGTCATTAATTTTTTTTTCTAGTTTCAGGGACAAATTTATGAGCAAACTCAGGATGGCCATGAATGCTTCATTGGTCCCCTCTGTAGTAACCTTGTATTTGGTCAAGTTTGAACAGCAATTTATCTATGTTTCCCAGTGTTACCACCATGTATTATTGTGGAAACATTTCTTTGATGATATCTTTTTTATTTTGATTGGGAATGAGCAACAATGATAGGAATTTTCTGTGTGGATGAATTCCTTGCAATCTAACCTGAAATTTACTATGTGTTTTCATGCACAATGTATAGAGTTTTTAGATATCTGGTTATATAAGGAGAGTTGTAACATACAGACAACTTTATATCAAAAATCTACTTCCCACAATACTTTGCTGCAGTTTTCAAGCTTGCTCTGCGAGCAAATTTACCAGCGAGTTAATTCTTATGTATTAGATGGATTTGTTCTTCAATGAATGTTTGAGTACCAAGCCGATAAATTATGTAATCATTTTCTGGAGAGAGGGTATCCCATGAGGATTGTACATAGAGCATATTTCAGAGTCAAGTATGTGCAGAGAGATTTGCTGCTACAATACCGTCAACCAGCAAAAGAAGGGAGCTTAATAACAGTATTACCTTTTTCTACCTTGAGTTCCAAGGTGGTTGCTGTGATTCATTTATACTGGCATGTTCTGCAGATATATAACCAATTCAAAGATCATCCTATTTGTTCATTTAGGTGCAGCAAAACTATTGAAGAATACTTACCATATAAAAGTTTGGATTACATTGATACACCCTATGAGATATTAGGACATTTTAAATGTGAAGGGTGTCAGTGGTGTTCATTTACACTAGAAGGTGTGGATTGGGAATGTCCTGCTAATCTGTGCCGCACAACATCTCATTCATATACTGCTTGTAATTCTAAGAATGCCATTTATATGATAATGCGCCCCTGTAAATTGGTATACATAGGATGCATCACTCACTCTATTAAAAAGCGCCTTACGGAACACAAGTCTCGTATTATAAACAAAGTTTTCACGGCACCCGCTACTACTACTACTTATCACTTCTATAGCGCTACTAGACATACGCAGCGTTTGTTCAACATTGATATGAACATCAACATCAATGGCAAGATGTCAAGTGGACATTAATTGATGTGGTTCAGCTAGGATGGGAGTGTGGGAATGCAGAACAGTTATTAAATCTTAAGAGCAGCATTGAATTTATCAATTGAGCACATTACAGCCTTTCAGTCTGAATGCAGAATTGGAGTGGTGGTCTGTAGTATGATTGGCTATCTTCTCCATGTATGTGGTCCAATCTGAGTTTGTCCTGTTGATCATGTGAGTTTAATTTAAACAATGGCACAGATGCTGCTGACATTGCACTATTGTGGGAAGTGCTACTGCAGCATTATGAGAGTTCAACTGATCACAGTGGAAAATGTGATGTTTTTTTTTTTTTTAAGATATAAAAAAAACTATGTGCTACCGTTGGACAAGATTTTCATTTTATACAATTTTTACTTTTGGATTTCAGCGGACCTCAACCCTGAAGTGTTCGAAACCTGGCCATGTTGGCAGAGGGTCTGATTTGTAACAGCGATTAAATATCTTGAAAGCTAATTACTTCAAATGATTTTTAATAAAAGTTATACAAGAAGCAAGTGATCAAGAAATTCTCATCCCTTTTGATATGTGGCAAGTTAAAATGAAGAAGACAAAAATGGATCTATGAGGAATGGGCAGCAATGCATTATAAAAAGTTGTATGCATTTGGCTAGCCTTAGTTCTGAGGATTCAAAAAAAAATATTTAGAAATGTTTTATTAATGATTGATTAAATACACTAAAACTAGTGACAGACATAAATTGTTTGGTTGCTGGGAGCTTGATTGTTTAAAGTTCCCCTGAGGAGCAGTAGCAGCCTCAATGAGGTCAATGGACCAGCACTACTGCATATAGTTTTTAGAATTTCAGCATTACAAATACAATGTTTACAGTTGTTTTCATACAAATGTTTGTGTCTCCATGCTGTAAAAATGCAAGACTGATATGCAAGACTGACAGGTTCTGTTGTGCCAACACTACTAGCCATGCCCTGGGGAAGGGAGACTGCAGAACCGGGGGGGGGGGGGGGGGGGGGGTGGAAGGGTTACAGATGAGGAGAGAAGTGTCCAAAGGACCATCACTGTCCACAATCAGAGCAACTCCCCCTGAATGAAAAGTGCTTTTTCAGAGTGCTATGCTGATGTAGAGGGATCTAATGGGCCCTGCAGCAGAATGCTCGTGTGGGACTCAAACTTGGCCCCTCTCAGGATCCCAGGCCACACCTCAAACCATCATGCTGTGCTTCTAGAAGGCAAAAATTAGGTGACAGCAAATGCCTTAGGGCCTGCCACAGCCTGTGATAACAGTTGAACTAAGGTTGCCCAACACAACCCTTGATATAGGTGTAAGGTCTATGCAAGCTGCTACCTAATTCCTGAAGGCAAGGGGAACACACAAGACTGCAGTATCCCTTTCTACTTCCTTCTCCAAAATCATGGCTATAGGGCATCTGGGAGTGGGTCTTTCCCGAATTGAGTCTTGAGGCCATATATTGGCCTGCCTGGTCCTGGGGGCAAGCTGGCCCCTCAGTTGATGAGGAGATGGTCAAGACGCCTGTTTGAGAGACATGTGCAGGGAATGTTGCTGGTGGATGCACATGTCTCTCAGACAGATTCCTGGGCCATCTTCTCACCAACTGAGGGGCCAGCCTGTTACCAAGACCTGACAGAGTAATATCTGGGCTCTTGACTCCACTTCTAGATGCCCTACCGCCATAAGCGCAGCCAGTGTCCTTATGGGGATTAGAGGAAGTATTTGAAGGTGAAATGACCAAAGGAGATTAACCCATAAAGTAGCCACAGTTACTTGAATATGAGAATACAAAGCAGGCCACAGAAACAGCTTTGTGAGTCACAGTCTGGAGCAGACTGCCCACACTGCACTTCACCATTGCACTCTATAGCCATCTGTCCTCTGGCGGTTATCCTATACCAATGTTGCCATCAGATATCTGGTCTGAGGGAAAGCTGGGGTTGATGGGGCTTCATGGTCTGTGACAAGCACTGGTGGAAAGCTGGCATACTGGTTCCCCAGTCCAGCTCCATGATGGAGGCTAGAACTAAGTTCCCATCACAAGTATCCCTTGCCAAAGATCCTAGGTGGATATTTGCACTGCTAGCCCCAGGTAAGGGGCTACATGTAATAATGTGGACCATAGTTCACCTACTCTAAGCATTTCCCTGTCTGTTCCTGACAGCTTGCATCAGGGAACCAGCACCATAAACCCCTTTCACCCTGCAGCCCCACACCCTTTTGTCAGACTGCATAGCTTTTCAAAGTAAAGGTGTGTTACCTAACACTAGCCACCCATTTGGTATCAACCAGCAGGTGTGCTTAGGCAGTGCCTAGATTATACTTTACTCTCTGTTCTGCATGATCCTTGCCCACAACCAACAAAACTAAGGGCTTGCAAAGATGCACAAACAGCTGCTTCATCTCTACATATTTACAGCAACAGTGGACATTGGAGGGAGGGAAGGGAAACAAACTAGATACAACTATGGGGGATATATACATAAGGAGGGAAAGAAACTGTTATACACATATCTGCTGTTTCACAATAGCAACCAGTCAGGTGCTAACCAGCAGGTGTGCTTGGCTAAAGCAGAGACTAGAGTTTAGTCTTAGGCCGATGCTCAGAAGTAAAGGTGGGCACAAGAGGCCTTTAGCACCGCACTAGCACCTGCGTTTAGTACAGCAGAATGTTCAGAGTCTCAGAGTGTGGGAACAAATGAACACACAGAACAAACGAGCACGCAGAAGAACAATGCAATGAGCATCCTAATGTATGCTGATGAGATCATTTCCTATTCCTCTCCTATGCTCAGAGAACAGCGCGTTGAACCACGGCACCCTTACCGCTGTAAACCTTATGCCAGCTCGGAGCTGGCATAAGGATGTTTGTGAAGCAGCCCGGCTGGCCTATAACCCCATCTCTCTGCTGCTCACTGCCACACAGCTGCAAGGGAATTGAGGATGCTGCCGTATATCTGCTATCCTAGTTTTGTGTTCTGTTGTTCTCTGTGGGGGATTGGATTTGAAATTAAGTCAAGAATTGAGCTGGAAAGGAACAAAGTGGTGGCTGTGAGAGCCATGCTTCCCCAGAGCAAACACAGTAAGTATTTGCATGGGGTTGTGCAGCACCCCAGTAGCTGCTGTCCTTCACTCTGTTGGAGAAAAAAAATTCAAGGGCTTAATGAGAGCTCCTGTCTTAAAAGTCCAGAGCTGTTCAACTTGCACCTCTTCCTCCCCCCCCCCCCCCCCCCACCCGATGTTCCGGGCATGCAGTGCGTAAATAAGGAGATTTAGGATGAGCTGGGACTGGTCCAGGTTTCTTTGAACAGATTCATAGCCTGTCCTAGTTTGGTTACCTGAACCTAAAGCTCTTGGTTCTGATGAGACACAGTTTTATCATGTATTAAATGGCTTATTCTGAGACACAATATTTTACCCTGGGAATTTATCGTAAGTCACTGTGTCAGAAGGTTACAACTTGTCATTTATTAGTAAAGGCTTAGAAACTGTGTCAGCAGGAAGAGGGAAGCATTAAGAGCTGGTGTGCTGTATCAGAAAGGGACTCCAAAGAGTTTATGTTGCTGTGAGAGATGGCAGGGGGTGCTGATGTCATTAGGATGAGAGGCATAGAAATCCTGAGACAAGAGTGGGCACTGTTGTGCTTGGGGCTGGTATGTTTCATTGTCAGGGCAGATGGTAGGGGGTACTCTTGTGGGTAGTGCTGTGGAGCTGTTAGTAAGTGTCATTGTGCAAGAGACAGAGGGAAGGTGGGCTGGACATATTTTGCTCAGAGCTGGGGGTGTTTCTGGGCTCTGTAGTGTTAGGCAGGCTCTTATTAACACATCAGAGATGTGGCAGATGCTTTGAATATATCTGTCTGCTGAGCCCATATCATGTCTTTGAGTCATGTTCAGAATTTGAGAAGGGATGCTGTGGAGCTCTTCCCTGTGCTTTTCATCTGTTAAAGTCTTAGCAGTGCTGCATATACAGAGGGACGATTTTAGACAGGCTGCGGCCCAGGGCAGAAATTAAGGAGAGGGACCCCTCCCCCAATCTCCCTTCCCACCATTACTGCCACACATACAACAACTTTAAATGACTTCTTTACAAACAAGACACAGACAGACCTTCACCAAATACAGAACAAGGGATCAGAAATTAGAAACAGAAATATGGCCATCAAAATTGAAACTTGACAAGTACTGCAACACTGAAGAAATAAAAATAGAAATGCACTTCCTTTTGTATTGAACACAATTGGTAGCATCACCTCAGAGGGGTCTGTCTGTCCCCCCCCCCCAATTTTGGGCTCATACCCCCCAAAAAATTAACCATCACCCTTGCTGTGGCTTGCAGGGGTTCTCTAGTCTGGCAGACAGAGCTCTCCAAGCTCTACAGCTAGTGGCTGTGTCCTGAAACTGCTGCCA
Source organism: Microcaecilia unicolor (assembly GCF_901765095.1). Lineage (NCBI taxonomy): Eukaryota > Metazoa > Chordata > Amphibia > Gymnophiona > Siphonopidae > Microcaecilia > Microcaecilia unicolor. Next base: position 260,001,983 of record NC_044036.1, read on the forward strand.
GCATTGTTGCCCCCCCCCCCCACCCCCACCCATGCATGCTCAGTTTTCATGTATGCAGGAAAACCAAGCATTCATAGTGGTGTGTCAGCAGTGGCGGCAGCAGCTCAGGGATACTGCCGCTGGCTGCAGAGCTTGGAGAGTTCTGGCTGTCGGAACAGCAAGGAAGAGGAAGTCTTCACCTGGAGGGGCCTGGAGATCCCTGCCAGCTCAGGTATTTATATTTTGCATTCAGGCGTGAGCAGGTGGTAGGAAGAAATTTTGTGCCCACCCACGTTTGAGTTCAGCCCTGCCCCCTCTCCAATCAACCACCTGGCTACGCCACTGAACACGATACAAAGTCTATGATACACAAAGCCCAAAGTTAAAATATTACAGTTAATAAATTCAAATACCCTTGTAGTTTGGACATTTTATTTTTCCATCATGTTGGTCCCATTTCTCTCTCTGTCTTCTGCTAATTTTCTCTTCAGCGACTTTTGTCCATTTGTCTTTTCTTCTCCCTCCTGTCTTGTTCTATTCCTTCATTACACCTGTCTCTTACATACTGATCCTTCTGTTATTGGTTTTTCCTCTCTTTTTTTCTTTTCAGCCTCGATAGCCACACCTGAGAATGGAATGGATATAGCACCGTTCACGGAAGAGAGTGTGTATCAACAACTTGGAAAGCTAAAGGTGGACAAAGCCATGGGACCGGACGGGATCCACCCCAGAATATTGAGGGAGCTCAGAGAGGTTCTGGCGGGTCCTCTTAAAGATTTGTTTAATAAATCCTTGGAGATGGGAGAGGTTCCGAGGGACTGGAGAATGGCGGAGGTGGTCCCTCTTCACAAAAGTGGTGATAGGGAAGAAGCTGGAAACTACAGGCTGGTAAGCCTCACTTCGGTTATTGGAAAAGTAATGGAAGCGATGCTGAAGGAAAGGATAGTGAATTTCCTAGAAGCCAATAAGTTGCAAGATTCGAGACATCATGGTTTTACCAGAGGGAAATCGTGCCAAACGAATCTCATTGAATTCTCTGATTGGGTAACTGGAGAATTGAATCATCAACATGCTATAGATGTAATCTACTTAGATTTTAGCAAAGCTTTTGACACAATTCCCCACAGGAGGCTCTAAATAAACTAGATGGGCTGAAGATAGGTCCCGAAGTGGTGAACTGGGTTGACGGACAGACGACAGAGGGTGGTGGTAAATGGAGTTCGCTCGGATGAGGGAAAGGTGAGTAGTGGAGTGCCTCAGGGATCGGTGCTGGGGCCGATTCTGTTCAATATATTTGTGAGTGACATTGCCGAAGGGTTAGAAGGTAAAGTTTGCCTATTTGCGGATGATACTAAGATTTGCAACAGAGTGGACACCCGGGAGGGAGTGGAAAGCATGAAAATCGATCTGAGAAAGCTAGAAGAATGGTCTAAGGTTTGGCAATTAAAATTCAATGCGAAGAAATGCAAAGTGATGCATTTAGGGAGTAGAAACCCATGAGAGACTTATGTGTTAGGCGGTGAGAGTCTGATAGGTACTGAGGGGGAGAGGGATCTTGGGGTGATAGTATCCGAGGATCTGAAGGCGACGAAACAGTGTGACAAGGCGGTGGCCGTAGTGAGAAGGTTGCTAGGCTGTATAGAGAGAGGTGTGATCAGCAGAAGAAAGGAAGAGTTGATGCCCCTGTACAAGTCGTTGGTGAGGCCCCACCTGGAGTATTGTGTTCAGTTTTGGAGGCCGTACCTTGCAAAGGATGTTAAAAAAATGGAAGCGGTGCAAAGAAAAGCTACGAGAATGGTATGGGATTTGCGTTCCAAGACGTATGAAGAGAGACTTGCTGACCTGAACATGTATACCCTGGAGAAAAGGAGGAACAGGGGTGATATGATACAGACGTTCAAATACTTGAAAAGTATTAATCCGCAAAAAAATCTTTTCCGGAGATGGGAAGGCGGTAGAACGAGAGGACATGAAATGAGATTGAAGGGGGGCAGACTCAAAAAAAATGTCAGGAAGTATTTTTTCACGTAGAGGGTGGTGGATGCTTGGAATGCCCTCCCGCGGGAGGTGGTGGAGATGAAAACGGTAACGGAATTCAAACATGCATGGGATATGCATAAAGGAATCCTGTGCAGTAGGAATGGATCCTCAGAAGCTTAGCTGAAATTGGGTGGCGGAGCAGGTGGGGGAAGAGAGGTTGGTGGTTGGGAGGCGAGGATAGTGGAGGGCAGACTTATACAGTCTGTGCGAGAGCCGGTGATGGGAGGTGGGACTGGTGGTTGGGAGGCGGAAAATACTGCTGGGCAGATTTGTACGGTCTGTGCCCTGAAAAAGGAAGGTACAAATCAAGGTAAGGTATACACATATGAGTTTATCTTGTTGGGCAGACTGGATGGACCATGCAGGTCTTTTTCTGCCGTCATCTACTATGTTACTATGTTACTATCCACTCAAATTTCATCTTCTTTCTTACTCTTCTCCTTCTTTTAACTTTTCAGCTACCTATTAACTTTCCATATTTTTCTCCATTCCCTGGCTGTCCCATTTCCCATCACTCCTTTCCCAGCCTTCTATTCCCTTCCATCTTTCATCTATCCTCCATTACTACGTTTCTACCTCTGTATTCACTATACTCCTCTCACTCATTATCTTGCCACCCCTTCTTGCCTTCTCCCACATGGTTGTGCCATTTCCACTATTTCCCCTCCCTCTCCCTACCTCCACTCTTGTAGACCAGTATTTCCTATCCCTCCCCATGGCCTAACATCTCCCTGTCCCTTTTTCTCCATGCCCCCATCATCTTCCTGTCCCATCTCTCTTTCCTCCTGCCACCCCCCCCCCCCCCAAGGCCTCTGAGCTCCAGGGCCCTCTCCCTCTGAGCTCCAGGGCCGCCACCTCTCCCTCTGAGCTCCAGGGCCACCACCCCTCCCTCTGAGTTCTCTCCGAGCTCCAGGACCATCCCCCTCCCTCCCTCCCAGCTCCAAGGCCGGCCTCCCTCCAAGGCCTCCCTCCCAGCTCCAGGGGCCTCGCGCCCTCCCTCCGAATTTTAAAAATCATCTTACCTCATTGGGTTACAGTGGCAGGCAGCAGCAGTGAAAAGCGTGCGAGCTCGGCGCTTCAAGAGACTTCCTTTCTCTCTCTCAGCTCTGGTCCCGACTCCTGCCCTCATTTCCTGTTTCCACAAGGGCGGGAGGGTGGGACCAGAGCTGAGAGAGGGAAGGGAAGGCTCCTGAAGTGCCGAGCATCTCGCACACTTTTCACTGCTGCCACCTGCCACTGTAACCCCGATGAGATAACTTAGATAACTTTTAAAATTCAGAGGGAGGGGGACTGGAACTCAGGTGGTTGGGGCGAAGTTCAGGCATGCTATGCGGGGCCCTCTTGAGCGCGAGGCCCTAAGCAGTCGCCTCGGTCGCCTTGCCCTGACTGGCCCTGCGTGACTGGCTGCCTCAGCACTGTTCCTCTGCTGTGTTCCACTGAAACAGGAAGTTGCATCAGAAGGGGGTGGTACGCGGCACAGAAACAGCGCTGGGGCAGTCACAGTCAGCGTATCAGAATTGCTGCCACACCAACAATTCCTGTGTCAACAAAAACATGATTAAGCTGCACAGGAAAGGTGAGGGGAAGGGAGGGAGACCTCTGATCAGGGTGGTGAAAAGGAGAAGAGATGGTGGACCATGGGGACCTTCCGCACCCCCCCCCCCCCAACGCTGGCCCTGCATATTATACAGTGCAGAACAAACGTATATAAAAGCAGCTTAATTCTGCATGTGTGTTGGTACTGCATTTTCTGAGCTCTCTCTGATATGGAGGGTGCACATAGACCTCTGCTTCCTGGGTTGAGCCAACAGCACATACTGAATTCTGGAAGCAGAGGATCATTTGTCTTCCTTTCCCTTAGAAGGACTAACAAACCTGAGAGACTGGAAAAAAATAGACTGCATCACAGGAAAAAAATAGACTGCATCACAACAACACTAATAACATTTTTTTTTAATCCAAGACCTGGGGCCAGAAGCTGCTTGGGAGACTACTCTCACAGGCCTGGAATAACATAGGGATGTGGATTTGTTTGAAACAACATGGCAAATAGCAATTAAATTTTCCATATCATTTCATGACATTTCTAGGCCAAAACAACAGAAATGAGTGCACCCTGTTTGGAAAGAGTACATACTATTCACACTGTTTAGAAAGAGTGCATATTATTTTCAACATTGCTCCCAAAATTTAAAAAAAAAATCAAAAATTTAAAAATCAAAAATTTCAGTAGATAGCAAGGGAAGATACAGAAACCAAAATTTGTTTAGGCTGCATGCCCTTAGACTATGGAATAAATATCTTAAAAGTAGAAACTGTCTCAGTTTAAGGTGTCTCAGCAGAGAGACTGTAGGCAATGTGGATAGTTTCAGAGTGAAATATATTGGCAGAACTGCACAGAGATGCTGGCAGTGAAATATCAGAATTAGAGCCATTTATAAGGAGTGGGTAAGAAGACCAACTACTCTGGGTGCCAAGCTTGGTAGGGAAAGGGGGCCCCCATCCATAGGCGCCCCGTATAAGAGGCTTGGGGAGGCTAAGCCTCTCCAGCCCAGTTGTGACCTTCCCCGCCTGCCTATCTGCCAAGACTAGACTCCCGACAAAATCTTCTGCTGCTGCCGCCGCCACTTCTGTTGAGCAGCGGCAGGAACAAGACCTACGCTGATCCGCTGCCGCCGCTTCTCTCCACAGCCAGCATAAGAAGAAAAAGAAGCGCGGGGTCGCAGCAGCCTTCAGACATGCGCTGTCGGCTCTGCCGTTCTCTTCCCCCTGACGTCAATTTCCCTGTTATGATTCTGCCGGTTTGGCTGAGGGGGAGGGGGGACGTCTCTTCTGATTGGCTGCCAGGGGTTGTGCTGACGTCAGGGGATAGTACTTTAGCCTGCAGCTGAAGCGTTTCTCTGCTTTTGCGTTACTTATCTGGTGGTAACAGGAAAGCCTGATAGGTTTCTCTCAGAACGTGCTCTAGGTTCTGACAGGGATCTGTGTTGATTTAGAGTATTCTTTTCCTTCCCTCTGGGTTAGCTGCTGCTGTGTGTGTGTGTGTGTGTGTGTGTGCGTAGCTCTGTAATCAGGGTCAGCTGCTCCTTTGTTTAGTGGGGGCTGGGCATTGCTCAGCCTCCGGGGCTCTGGGCTGAGTGAGAGTTCTCCTTTGTTTGTTTTAAGGATTTCTCTTCCCAGTGTCCTGGCCTGCTGGCTCAGTGAGTTTAACCCTTTGTGTACTGTGTGTATTGTATTCCTGCCTCTGCCAGTGTGTTTGTTTGGATGGGCCCCACTCCCTCTCGGGAGGGGAAGCGTTCTCTCTGATTGTTTGTTGATTTATGGCACTCTCTCTCTGCTGGCTCTACAAGCTTAACCCTTTATGTTCTGTGTGCCTCTGTCTACAGTGGGTTTGAGGCAAAGGCTTTCTGCCTTCCTTTGTGTTTGGTTCCTCTGGCTTCTGCCTGGGGCTCCTACCCTGGTGGGGAGGGGGTTGCTGTGTTAGTTCCCCTGTCCTGCGCTAGTCCCCTGCGTGGGCGTGGCCCGCTCTGGTCCTTTGTTTCCCCCTCTGCCCTATTGCTGGTGTTCAGCGCGTGTCTGGCATCTTGGGGCCCTCTGGGTTCTTTCACCCCTCCCTGTGTGTGATTGGGTTCCAGTTCAGCCGTGAGGCTCGCACGAGTGGCTCTGTCTGCGTGGGTTCCGGTTCGGCCGCGAGACCCGCCTGTATGCCTATTTCCCTTCTTCCTGAGGGACTGGGGGGAGGGGTAGCTTAGGGGGTATTGTGTAGCTGGGGTGTGCGGTGGTGGGTCGGTCTCCCCTTGGCCTGGGTCGGCGCCCTGCTGGCCTCGGCCAGGGCCCAAGGGCTCACGACCAACCCAACGGATTACAGAACGCAAAAGCCATGAGCTCGACCGATCCATCCCCCATGCAGCTGCTCCAGCAATTGCATGCTCAGCTACAACAGGTATCGGGAGTCGTGAACGCACTGTCTCAACGGGTAGACTCGCTGACTGTCACGGGGGCTGCGGAGGTCCCGCCAGCAGCTACTCCGCCTAGTTCCCATGCATGTGGCCGAGGGATTCGGGTGGCTACGCCCCCGAGGTACGAGGGCGACAGTAAGACCTGCCGGGGGTTCCTCAATCAATGTCAAATTGTCTTCGAGTTGCAGGCCCGGGATTTTCCTTCGGATCGGGCGAAGGTGGCTTATATTATCTCTCTACTGGCAGGCCCCGCTCTGGCCTGGGCCTCGCCCTTATGGGAGAAGAAGGATCCCCTCCTGGATAATTTGGCAGAGTTTTTGAAACAATTTCGGCTCATCTTTGAGGAACCCGGGAAGCCCTCCTCGGCGGCGACTCAGCTGTTGAACCTACATCAGGGGCGACTCTCTCTGGGTGAGTACGCCATCCAGTTTCGGACTTTGGCCGCAGAGCTAGGTTGGGATAACCCAAGCCTGACTGCGGTATTTTGGCATGGTGTCTCGGCCAACATTAAGGACGAACTCACAGGCCGGGAGCTGCCCTCAGATCTGAATGACCTCATCCGTCTCTGTACCCAGGTGGACATCCGGTTCAGGGAGCGGGCCTGTGAACGTCGCGCTGGTCAGCAGGTTGCAGGGGCTAACTCGAGGAGCTCGCACAAGAGCCCTGCTTCCCCGTCGCTGGGTGTGCCCGATGGGTCTGAACCTATGCAGGTTGACCAGGCGGCCCAGGAGAGACAGCGGAGACACTCTAAGGGGCTGTGCCTGCATTGTGGAGTGAAAGGGCACTTTGTCCGTGAGTGCCCGAAGAGAAAGAAGTCGGGAAACCAGCAGCCCTGATACCGGCTAGGGAGACCGGGTCAGGGCCAAAGTCCTTCTCCCCTTGGATGCAGGTTTTGGTGCCAGTTCTACTGGCGATTAAGGATACCCCTTGTTTTGAGGCGCTAGTTGACTCGGGGGCGGGAGGCAACTTTATCAGCGCGGACCTGGTGCGGGTTCATCAAATTCCTACGATGGAGTTACCTCAGCCCATCACCGTCTCAGCGGCTTGGGGACTGGTTCGGGGAGTTCTCCGCTCCAGAACCGTGCCTATGACCATACGGGTAGGAGTCTTACACAAAGAAGTTATCTCCTTCTACGTCCTTCCGTCGGCCACTGAGGCCATAATCCTGGGATTACCCTGGCTTCGCCTGCATAACCCTTGCATTGATTGGGCCCGGTGTGAATTGACGGCGTGGGGCCCGGGCTGCCAGAAGGTCTGTTTGGATAAGGTCTCGCCAGCCCCAGTGACGCTTCCTTTGGATCGAGCCAATGTTATGTTACCGGGGCCCTACAGATCCTTTGGAGATGTTTTTTCCAAACAGCAAGCAGAGATTCTGCCTCCTCATCGCTCCTATGACTGTGCCATAGAGCTACTACCTGGCACTGAACCTCCCCGTGGCCGCGTATACCCCCTATCCCGGCCAGAGACGGAAGCCATGTCCCAGTATATTCGAGAGAACCTAGCTCGAGGCTTCATCCGGCCCTCTAAATCACCCGCGGGGGCTGGATTCTTCTTCGTGGAGAAGAAGGATGGGGGGTTGCGCCCCTGTATTGACTACAGGGGACTCAATGCCATCACGCGGAAGGACAAATACCCCCTTCCCTTGATTTCTGAGATGTTTGACCGCCTCCAGGGGGCCCAGATCTTCTCCAAGCTCGATCTCAGGGGGGCCTACAACCTTGTGCGGATCAAGGAGGGGGATGAGTGGAAGACGGCGTTTAACACTCGCGACGGGCATTACGAATATCTGGTAATGCCCTTTGGACTTGCTAATGCTCCAGCCGTCTTCCAAGCCTTCATGAATGACATCTTCAGGGATCTCCTGTATAAGTTTGTGATGGTCTACTTGGACGATATTTTGATTTTTTCAAGGGCTGAGGAAGAGCACCAGGAGCACCTGAAGACCGTATTGCAGCGGTTGAGGGAGAACCACCTCTATGTGAAATTGGAAAAATGTGAATTCCATCGCTCCGAACTGCTCTTCCTGGGGTACATCATTTCTAACCACGGGCTGCGTATGGACCCCAGTAAGCTGACAGCCATCCTGCACTGGCAGCAACCTACGGGGCGTAAGGCTCTAAAGCGCTTCTTAGGTTTTGCCAACTACTATAGGCAGTTTATTTGGAATTACTCGTCCCTGACTGCCCCTCTTACTGCCTTGACTAAGAAGAACGCTGACGCTCGCAACTGGTCGCCTGAGGCGTGTCAGGCCTTTGAGAATCTGAAACAGGCATTTGTTGGAGCTCCAGTGTTGCGCCATCCCAACCCGACAAATAAATTTTTCGTGGAAGTGGATGCATCATCGGTTGGCGTAGGAGCAGTGCTGTCCCAGGCCCACCCCAGTGGGAAACTTCTCCCATGTGCATTCTTCTCTAAAAAGTATACCCCTGCCGAGAAGAATTATGCCATCGGGGATCAGGAGCTATTAGCCATTAAATTGGCCCTGGAAGAATGGCGTCATCTGCTGGAAGGGGCGCAGGAGCCCTTCACGGTGTTCACGGACCATAAAAACCTGACTTATTTACGAGAAGCGAGAAGGCTGAATCCTCGCCAGGCCCGGTGGGCTCTATTCTTCTCCTGCTTTGATTTCATTCTGACCTATCGTCCAGCGGAGAAGAACATCAAGGCAGATGCCCTCTCCAGGTCCATGGAGGCTGACCTGGAGGAAGAACCCCTGCAGTATGTAATTAAACCTGATGTCATTGTGCCCGCGATGACGCTAGCAGTACCTGCAGGTATGACCTTTGTGCCACCCCGGCTGAGAGAAAAGACACTCCAATGGGGGCATGCCTCTCGAATGGCAGGACATCCCGGGATCCTGGGAACCAAGCGGTTCATCTCCCAGCAGTATTGGTGGCCTTCACTTGATCGGGATGTGCAGGAGTTTGTGGCTGCGTGTCCTGAGTGCGCCCAGCATAAGGCTGACCGTCGGAGACCCCAGGGGTTGCTGATGCCTTTACCGGTACCTGAGAGACCGTGGACCCACATTGCCATGGACTTTGTTACGGATCTGCCTAACTCTGAAGGGCACACAGTTGTCTTGGTAGTGGTGGACCGGTTTTCTAAAATGGCCCACTTCATACCCATGCCTACCCTTCCTTCGGCGGTGAAGCTGGCACAGTATTTCATCAGCTCTATTTTTCGTCTCCATGGTCTGCCAGAATCTATTACCTCTGATCGAGGAGTACAGTTTGTCTCAAAGTTCTGGAGAGCCCTGAATCGGGCCCTTGAAGTAAAGCTGAACTTTTCGTCGGGATATCACCCACAATCCAATGGCCAAACAGAACGAGTGAACCAATGCTTGAAGCAGTTCCTACGGATGTATGTCAATGAGCACCACAACAACTGGAGTCAGCTGCTGCCTTGGGCAGAATTCGCTCATAACAACCGAGTGAGCTCGGCCACGGGCGCGTCGCCCTTTTACATCGTATATGGACGACACCCGCGGATACCAGCCCCCTTGAAAACCAACTTGGATGTCCCGGCAGCGGTTGATGCGGTGACCTCGCTCCAAGCAATTTGGTCATCAGTTCAGAAAGCGCTGCGAGTGACCTCCACTCGTATGAAACGCCAAGCGGATCGGTCTCGCAGAGTGGAACCGCACTTCCAGCCTGGCGACTTGGTGTGGTTGTCCACGCGTAATCTTCGTCTGAAGATTCCCTCCTCCCGCTTTGCACCTCGATTTGTGGGCCCATATCCCATTGTGAGGCAAGTGAATCGGGTCTGTTATCAGCTAAAGTTACCACCTACATTACGGGTACATAACACCTTTCATGTGTCCTTGCTGAAGCCTGTGATTCTGAGAAAAGGGGCTTTGCCCGCGTTGCCTGCTAGTCCAGCCATCTCAGCCTCCCAGGGGGAATACGAAGTCCGGGATGTCTTGGATGCAAGGCGCTTCCGGGGACATCTCCAGTATCTCATTGCGTGGATGGGATATGGACCGGCAGACAATTCCTGGGAGGACGCTACTCATGTCCACGCGCCAATCCTAGTCAGACGGTTCCATCGCCTTTTCCCTCACAAACCTAAACCTCGTGGACGGGGTAGGGGGGGCCCTTGAAGGGGGGGTGATGTTATGATTCTGCCGGTTTGGCTGAGGGGGAGGGGGGACGTCTCTTCTGATTGGCTGCCAGGGGTTGTGCTGACGTCAGGGGATAGTACTTTAGCCTGCAGCTGAAGAGTTTCTCTGCTTTTGCGTTACTTATCTGGTGGTAACAGGAAAGCCTGATAGGTTTCTCTCAGAACGTTCTCTAGGTTCTGACAGGGATCTGTGTTGATTTAGAGTATTCTTTTCCTTCCCTCTGGGTTAGCTGCTGCTGTGTGTGTGTGTGTGTGTGCGTAGCTCTGTAATCAGGGTCAGCTGCTCGTTTGTTTAGTGGGGGCTGGGCATTGCTCAGCCTCCGGGGCTCTGCCTTTGTTTGTTTGTTTTAAGGATTTCTCTTCCCAGTGTCCTGGCCTGCTGGCTCAGTGAGTTTAACCCTTTGTGTACTGTGTGTATTGTATTCCTGCCTCTGCCAGTGTGTTTGTTTGGATGGGCCCCACTCCCTCTCGGGAGGGGAAGCGTTCTCTCTGATTGTTTGTTGATTTATGGCACTCTCTCTCTGCTGGCTCTACAAGCTTAACCCTTTATGTTCTGTGTGCCTCTGTCTACAGTGGGTTTGAGGCAAAGGCTTTCTGCCTTCCTTTGTGTTTGGTTCCTCTGGCTTCTGCCTGGGGCTCCTACCCTGGTGGGGAGGGGGTTGCTGTGTTAGTTCCCCTGTCCTGCGCTAGTCTCCTGCGTGGGCATGGCCCGCTCTGGTCCTTTGTTTCCCCCTCTGCCCTATTGCTGGTGTTCAGCGCGTGTCTGGCATCTTGGGGCCCTCTGGGTTCTTTCACCCCTCCCTGTGTGTGATTGGGTTCCAGTTCAGCCGTGAGGCTCACACGAGTGGCTCTGTCTGCGTGGGTTCCGGTTCGGCCGCGAGGCCCGCCTGTATGCCTATTTCCCTTCTTCCTGAGGGACTGGGGGGAGGGGTAGCTTAGGGGGTATTGTGTAGCTGGGGTGTGCGGTGGTGGGTCGGTCTCCCCTTGGCCTGGGTCGGCGCCCTGCTGGCCTCGGCCAGGGCCCAAGGGCTCACGACCAACCCAACGGATTACATTCCCATTCTGGGGGCAGAGGACCGGCAGAGCCGACAGCGCATGTCTGAAGGCTGCTGCAGCCCCGCGCTTCTTTTTCTTCTTATGTCAGCGCTGCTGTAAAGAGGCCCGGAGGGAGAGAAGAGAACGTGGCTGGAAACGGTAGGAGGAGAGAGAGAGAAGAGAACGTGGCTGGAAATGGTAGGAGGAGAGAGGGAGAGCAGGGGAGAGCCAGGGACATGGACAAGAGCAGGGGAGAGCCAGATAGAGATAGGGAGAGAAAGAGGGGACATGGAAAAGAGCAGGTGAGAGCCAGAGAGAAGATGCTGGATGGAAGAGGGGTACAGAGAGAGAGAGAGAGAGAGAGAGAGAGAGATGAGTGGAAAGATGGAGAGAGAAAGAGGGGACATGAGCAGGAGAGAGAGAGAAGCTGCTGGGGAGAAACGGAGGGAGACCCTAGCAGTCAGACTGAGAAATGCTGGATGAAAGGAGGGAGAAACAGGAAAAATGCTGGAAGGAGGGGGCAGAATGAGGGAAAACGCTGGTAGGGAGGGAAAGAGGAAAGACACTGGAAGGATGGGGTGAGAGAGGACATGCTGAATGGAAAAGGGTCGAGAGAGAGAGAACTGTCTAGAAGGAAGGGGAGATAGAGGGAGACAATGGACGGAAGGATTGGGAGAAGATAATGGGTGGAAGGATGGAGAGAGAAAGAGGGATGACACTGGGTGGAAGGGTAGGAGAGAAAGAGGGAAGGTGCTGGACATGAATGAAGGGGAGGTAGTATATGCACATGGATGGAGGGGAGTGAGTAGAAATGCTGGATATGGATGGAGGGCAAACTGCTGAATTTAAGAGCTGGATCGGGGCACTGAAGGATAGGGACAGGGCTACAGATGGTAGACAGGACGCATAAGGACACAGGAAGATGATGGACATGGTGAGAGAAAAAAATATCAAATGGAAAGAAGACACTGCATAAAACAGAAGTCACTGGGACCAAAGCAAATAGAAAAACTAAATGATCAGACAACAAAGGTAGAAAAAAGTATTTTATTCAGAATTTATTAACTGGAATATGTCAGCTTTTGGAAATGTGCATCTGTGATATTTTGCATGTAAGTTTCAATTTTTCTAGTATTGCTGCATGCTGAGTTTGACTTCTTGAGGTAACTTTCCAGTTCAGTATTTTGCCTTCATATCTGTTGTGTCATGTGTTTTTCATGTGTGATCAAGGTGCAGTATCCTGCTAGCGTATAGTATTTTCAGCCCTTTTGTTGTTGTTGTTTTTTTTTTTTTGTTTCACTAGGTTGTGTACTGGTGTTTTAGAGCCCGGTGTAATTACAGTGCTGCCTTTCCACGCATAAGGTTGTAGCTCGTCCTGTCCTTGGAATTAGTGCTGATATGGTTTGGTGAGGTTCTGAGTGTGTTTTTGCACGAGTTTGTGTATAGTGTTTTGCAGTTGAGCAATTGTGGTTAGTATATGCTTTGAGCAACCACTTTATTCTTTGACATATGATACATATCTAATATCTAAATTTAATAAAAGGTATTAATTGTGACTTTTATTTTTACTTATTTTTTTTCTGTGTGTTGTCAGACAATTATGGATATAAGCTCCGCCCCTGGCTCCACCCCTAACCCCACCCCCTTTAGCCTCCCCAAATAGTTGGGCCACCGACCGCCTATGCCCCCATCAATCTTTTGAGGGGAGGGGGCATCGATGTTCAGAAAGGGCAATTTAGGCTCTTTAATCCATGCTAATGTAACAAGGGGTTAAGGGTAGGAAGGGAAAGGGAAAAATATTTATAGAAATTTTTAAAACTTACCTGGGGAATCATTTTGGGGCACAGTGCCAGCTTCAGGCCCTTGGATGGGTTTTCGGGGGTGATTTGGGGTCAGTGAGGGCCAGGGGGAAGAGGAGCGAGGAAAGGAAGATGCTGCCTGGGGCAGCGTTACATTTTTTGCCAGTGTGGGGGCTGGAAGCGCTGCAGGGAGGCAGTGCTGAAGTTTTGCCTCCCGGGGACGATTGGGCACGTCCCCGGGAGTGAAGAGGAGGTCCAGGGCATGTTTGAGCCGGGTTCGGGCGAGGGGAGGCCACACGGAGAATTTCGGGGTCCGGGAGCAAGGGAGCGTGTTCCCGGACCAGAAGAGGGGAACCGGACGCCGGAGGAGCGCTGCAGGAGGCAGCGCAGAAGTTTTCCGGCTGGGGGGAAGCGCTGGAGTGGTTTTTTTTTTTTAAAAGATGGCCGGCGAAGGTAGAACGTCGGCGCGAGTGTGCATGAGGCGGCGCGCCTCAAGCACGAATCGCGAACGCGCGTCTTCGCGGCTAGGCCGAAGCCGGGGCCTAAATTTTGGGCCGGTTTCGGTTGTTTTTTTATTTTTACTCCGTTTCGGCTCCAGGACGTCCGGGACCGGAACCAGGGGAAGTCTACAGGTGTGGGGAAAATCGACAATCAGGTAAGGGGGTTTTTAACCCGAAATTTTAATGTATTGATTTTTAAATTGTACAAATAGGGTTTTTGATTTTTAAAAAAATCAGGGTTTTGTTTAATTTAAATTTGGTTTTCACTTTCGGGTTTAGGGGATTTTTCCTGATTTTTCCAGTGGGTACTACAATCATCTGGCTATTGAGACCCCTTTACTTGATTACAGCATACCCTAGGCTGAGGGGGTGAGGCACATTTGGCGTAGTCGGCAGGATTTTTCTTGCGTTAAGCTGCCAAACTGACAGATTTTAGGAGGGAAATTGGTTAAAGAAATTTTGGGAGGTTTGGCTGGGTTAAAGAGGTAAATAATTTGGAAAACTTCCTTTGCAGAAACCACTTATTGTGAAGTCAAATAAAAAAAAATTTGTGGAGACAGTAGTCTGTGGTAATTTTTGGGTGGGGTTTTCCTGAACTTCCTGGATCTTTGGCTTCCTGGGGGGTCCTGCTTCTGGAGTGACACTCATCCCCTGGCTAAGAAGATGGAGGGGGAAGGATCCGGAGCTCGTGCTCAGCCACAAATCCTAACCCACACGATTGTGATTCCTCAGGACCGAACAGTGCCAGATTTCTGTGGGTTTCCAAAAGGACCAGAAGATCTCCAGATGGAGGAGTGGATAGATAAGATCAAATCGCGCCTGAAGATTTTGAGAGTTCCTGAAGCAGATCAGGTGGAAGTAGTGAGGGATCACCTACGAGGGATTGCACTAGACACCGTGAAGTACTCCTTGCCCAGGGACAGTACTGTGGAGGAAATATTTGAATTATTACGGCAAGTGTATGGGGATAAGGTGTCGTTGGGTTTGCGGCTACAGGAGTTTTACAACCACCGACAGGGTGAGAGGGAGTCAATACGGGTGTTCGCCTACAAACTGCAAGAACGTTTGGAGTCCATTTTGAAGAGGGATCGGAGGAGAGTGGGTAACCCGGATGAGACCCTGCGTGAGCAATTTATTATCGGGCTGAGAGATGAGAGTCTAAGGAGAGAAATCGCCAAAAGAAATGAAGATAACCCAAATATTTCTTTTGCTGAGTTGATGCAAGCAGCCATCCGCTGGGCTGGTGAAGAAAAGGGGTTATTGACTGGGGAATTTGCCCCGAGAAGAGTGTTGCAAAGATCCAGAGAAGAGGCTGGAGAACAAGTAAGGCCGGAAGAGACAAGAATGATGGCCATGATGCAACAGATGTCGGCGATGTTTTCCCATCTCTGTGAAAGACAAGAGGAAGAGTGGGACCGACAGAGACGGGAGAGGAATAGTCGGGCATATGCGAGTCCAGCTCCAAGAGGAGAGTATCTGAGAACAGGAAGACTCTCCAGAACGGATGCGGGGGAAGTAATCTGTTTCCAGTGCCAGGAGCCGGGTCATTATGCCAGAAATTGCCAGAGCGAGAGGGTTAATCGTCCTGGTTCCGGTGAGGTCAGGAATAACCCTGAGGAACCGCCAAGCACAAGTGGTGCATACCTGAAAAATAGAAGTTCTCTTGTTGAAGGTCCCTCGAAAGGAGGTGAAGGAAAACCTATAGTGCGGATGCAAAGGCATTCTGAAATTAAGGGACTGAGGGAAGAGAAACTTCACGGGGAGCGAGCAGTTGGATCAAGCCCGGTATTGAAAGTTAAAATCAACGGGGTGGAAACGTTATGCACTGTTGACACTGGCTCCAGCGTGTCTACAATACTTGCTAGCTTCTTTTATAAGAACTTCACGGATACAGACTGCCTGAAAGACGCTAGCCAGCTTACGTTGGTGGCCGCAAATGGGACAGAGTTGCCAGTCCTTGGTTACATTGATGCTGATGTGCAGTGTCTTGGACAGCTGATCCCAGAGAGGTGCATCTTTGTGGTGAGGGACAACTTCATTGATGGTCAAGTGGAAAGTTGTCCAGTTCATGGGATTATAGGCATGAACGTGCTGCACCACTTAGAAGGACTGTTCAAGGATCCAGCTTGTTTCATATTAGAGCCCGGGAAGAGTTCGGGTATACTGTCCAGGTTGTCACAGGAACGTTCTGCCGGAATTAGGGAATCGGATGGCAGGGTAAAGTTAAAAGGAAGAGTGAGTAAGATCATACCTGCAGTGTCAAGAAAGTTACTGATGAGGAAGTCTCAGCAAGAATGGAGGAATACAGAGGCAGTACTGGTTCCTATTTCCGGAAAGATGACCTTTCCCGAGAGGATCAGGGTAGCTAACACCCTGGAAATGCAGAAACAGAGAGGAAAACAAAACCAGACAGAGAGTATTAAACTCTCAGATGCTAGTTTTGGTGAGAAAAGCAAACGAGAGGTGATTGCTGCTGTGCTGAAACCGAGTCAGAAGGAAATACTACATTCTGGAAGGCCCGAGAAGGAGGGAAAGGCCACCCGTAGTAGCCCCTATACAGAATATGGTGAAGAAGAGATGCAGAAACTGTTGGGTAAATCTGAGTCTCTGAAAATGGAGAAATTTGTTGCTCTATCCGAGCGGAATCCTGCTAACGTTATAGGCCTGATCAAAGAATTGGTTGAAAATAAAGAGAACAAGATTCCGGGGAGTTCTCAGGGAGATATAGATGGGTTGCTGCGGTGTAATCTGCAACGGGAGAGAGAGGAACTGGTTTGGCAGCAGGCTCTAGCACAGAGTCCCCGGAAACTTGAGGCACGAGAACTGAAAGAAGATGATGACCTTAAACACTCAGAGACTGAGTTTGACAAGGAAAAAAAAAATGCTGGGATAAGAGACCTGGTCCATTCCGTTCGCCTTGTCAGTGAAGCTAAACAGGATCCAGCAGTTGAACGGAGTTTATGTATCTTCCTCAGATTCCAGAGAGAATGCTGGTCGAGGTTCCTCACAGACGTCCTGAGTTCCTCAGAAGGGGGATTGGGTGTTGCTTCGGAGGCAGAGATTCTTGGGGAGGCATAAGATCCAGGACGTTTGGGAATCTCGTCCATATAAAGTGGTGGAAGTTTATGGGGAACAGTCAAATGTATTAAATATTCAAAATGTTTTGGGGGAGAGGAAAACAGTGCATAGAAACACTGTGAAAAGGTATGTTTGCGAAGAGGGAGAACCCGAAATGAATTTAGGCTTAAGTAAGCAAAGGTTGAGGAAGGAGTCTCCTGTGCCAGTTACTGAACGAGAAACTAAACCTCTCTGGTATACCATTCATACCGAGTTTATTTTTAATCCGGTAGGGGTGGTGAATGAGATCACAGATACTGGTAATATAAGGGTATCTAGTAGAGAGAATAAAGGAGTGGGTTCAAAATTTTTACAGGAAAATTATGTATTAGGTTAAATATGGGATATATATTCTGTTTTGTAAAATATGTGGTAATGAAGTTGGTTACTTCGTATCCCTGTAAGGGGAGAGCTAAGCTGGTGGGTACGGGGTAAAATTATAACAGGGGGTTGGAGAATTTTTGGGCCAACATTCTGTTCCGGTATTCACACGTATTCTTAATCAAGGGAATACTGGTTGAAGAAATGATGATTATTGTACTGTTGTAATGTTAAAGTTCAATTTATGTGAAGAAAAGTTTAGTTATGTGAATGTTTAAAGTAACCTGGTTAGCTGGGTTGGGGAGTAGATTGGATGAGATTAATAAAGAAGGTCGGGTTTGTTGGTAGAATGGTTGATATGGGTTGGTTGTTTGGAAAGGATGGTGGAGTAAGATATAGGGTGATTATATGGGTGTAAGATATGATTGAGGAGAGAATTTGAGAAATGTTGGGGAATGATTTGTTGTTGACTGTGATTGATAAAAGAAGGGGCTGTAAATGTTTAAGATGTGTTGGTATGAAGGAGAAGTTTATGGTTGAATTTAAAGAATGATGGTGTGTGGGAGAATATTGGGGACAATATTCATTTTAAGTCCGGGTGAATGTAACAAGGGGTTAAGGGTAGGAAGGGAAAGGGAAAAATATTTATAGAAATTTTTAAAACTTACCTGGGGAATCATTTTGGGGCACAGTGCCAGCTTCAGGCCCTTGGATGGGTTTTCGGGGGTGATTTGGGGTCAGTGAGGGCCAGGGGGAAGAGGAGCGAGGAAAGGAAGATGCTGCCTGGGGCAGCGTTACATTTTTTGCCAGTGTGGGGGCTGGAAGCGCTGCAGGGAGGCAGTGCTGAAGTTTTGCCTCCCGGGGACGATTGGGCACGTCCCCGGGAGTGAAGAGGAGGTCCAGGGCATGTTTGAGCCGGGTTCGGGCGAGGGGAGGCCACACGGAGAATTTCGGGGTCCGGGAGCAAGGGAGCGTGTTCCCGGACCAGAAGAGGGGAACCGGACGCCGGAGGAGCGCTGCAGGAGGCAGCGCAGAAGTTTTCCGGCTGGGGGGAAGCGCTGGAGTGGTTTTTTTTTTTAAAAAGATGGCCGGCGAAGGTAGAACGTCGGCGCGAGTGTGCATGAGGCGGCGCGCCTCATGCACGAATCGCGAACGCGCGTCTTCGCGGCTAGGCCGAAGCCGGGGCCTAAATTTTGGGCCGGTTTCGGTTGTTTTTTTATTTTTACTCCGTTTCGGCTCCAGGACGTCCGGGACCGGAACCAGGGGAAGTCTACAGGTGTGGGGAAAATCGACAATCAGGTAAGGGGGTTTTTAACCCGAAATTTTAATGTATTGATTTTTAAATTGTACAAATAGGGTTTTTGATTTTTAAAAAAATCAGGGTTTTGTTTAATTTAAATTTGGTTTTCACTTTCGGGTTTAGGGGATTTTTCCTGATT